>NC_133674.1:19104205-19728134 GCF_048934315.1 Petromyzon marinus
CTAACCCTTACTTATCAGTGTGGTGAAGTATGGTCAAACAAACCCAAATAACTGTTTTGACATTGGGAAGCCTTCATTCAGCAGAGGACTGACAGGGGAGCTACAAAATAGGGGAATCATCAAAACTCACACTGAAATAAGTTACAGATTCATGAAAATTATCTTTACTGATTGGAAAAGGCCTCACATCACACACACACAGTGGTTCCTATGTTACTGTAAAGTTAACCACGTGTTCTCCAGTCTTTCTTGAGCTGCAATCACTCCCCATATAACGCTTATATAGATTTCACCATGAAATGGCGTAAGTACCCAATGCAATCTGCTTAATGCAGATTTTTCATTTTTAGAGAAAAAGCCACATAATACCCAGAGTGGGCTGGTCTGAATTAGTGTGGATTAGAGTGGGCATCATCTACAGTAGATGTAAATATATTTAAGAACGCTGGTGGCAAATGAGATTTGGTTAAATAATTGTGCCATCTTAAATAAGCAAGATTGTCATTTTAAATAGATAAATCATTGCCGGTTAACAAAATTTCAGGAAGCATACGTGAATAAATATATTTTGCGAGTGTATGAGTGCTCAGCTACATACATCATATGCTCCAGCTTTGATTTGCTGGTAAAGTTTGTGCTGATCCTCATCCCAGAAAGGTGGGTACCCCACCAGTAGGATATAAAGAATCACACCTGAAAAGTGTTGCGAAATAATAATTATCAGTGAACATCAAAAAAGTAAACAAATTAGTTAACAATGACAGAGGATTCAAGAAAAATAGACAGTGCATGTTAGTCAAGGTCTCATAAATCAAACAGGTAAGCATATGCAAGGAAGCAATAACGCAACAAAAGCAAGGATGGTGGCTAGATTCATCAGCCTTACCGCAAGCCCACATGTCCACTGGTTTGCCATAAGGATCCTTCCTGAGAACCTCAGGGGAAAGATACCCTGGAGTGCCAGCAAAACCTGTCAAAAAAGGTGAAGGGAATTTTTATTAAATGCGAGGTCACTTTAAATTACAGTGATCATATTCTGCGAATGGTCATGACATACCTGTAACTATTACGTATGCTTACGGCACTTTTGAAATAAATCTACTGCTGGGAAAATGGCCTCGTCAAACCGTGTAGGTTGGGGGGGATTGTTCGACTCTACTTGATCACACTCGTCAGAGCCTTTTGGTGAAAAGGAGGCTTTTTACACCTTGCTAAAAACTGTTTTCGGCGAGTTGTTGCCAGTGTCCCATAGCTGTGGAAACACTTGGCAACGACAACAAAAAATAACAGGGAGCATAGACTTGAGATAATCTAAAGCAAAGTACAATAATGTATTCTGCTGCATTACCCTCTGCTGTCCACCACGCAGCACCCGCAGCTGCCTATGATAACCTGGCATGCATGGTGGTTGCCAATTCAAGCACTATCAAGCCTACTTAGCTTCTGAGATCTGATGAGATCGAACACATTCTAGCTTATTTGCACATGCATATCAGATTTTCCATGAAAAAAGATTGAGCTAAAAAAATAAGTGTATAGCTTAAATTTTGCTATCCACATGAGCACACCAATGAATAAAGCATGGAAAAAAAAATACTCTTAGTCTCTATCTTCCCTCCTGCATCACTCCACTTACCAAACCAAGCCTGCTGATCACCCTGCACCTCAATGGCGAGTCCAAAATCCGCCAACTTCACAGCAGCTCCCTTCATCTTGCTTGCTAGCAACAGGTTCTCAGGCTTCCGTGAACACAAAACAACACTTTGCAGGATTACCGGGGTTAAGCTCGGCATTAGGGCACATGGTGCCTCCCGTTGTGTGCAAGCTTTAACAAAAAAAAGTGAACGCAGCGGAGCAGGAAACACACGAACAGCCAGAGCTCCGACGGTGAATTACAAAACTTGGTGGCATATGTGCAGCTTCAGAGGGCTATCACAGGTGTCACTCGCATTAAAAATAATAAAACATTCATACCTTGAGGTCACGATGCACGATGCCATGCTGATGGCAATGGTGAACACTTTCCAAAATCTGCTGGATGCAGTGGCTGGAAAGGCAGAGGGTTGTGAGCTTAGGAAAGCATTCTTTGAACAAAGATTTGTAATTAATATCACCTGCAAATGTGGCATGTTGCTCTGTATTTTCGTTTTTTCTTGTTTTAAAGACAATATGCAGTATATATAACAGGTACATTTACACCTCCACCCTCTGCTGCCTGAAACAGCGCCACAGTAGCCTACAGCATCTGCTTTATGCACGATGACCATCCATGCTATCCAGGCTCGACCTGGCTTAGATTCTGAGATCTGGCCAGACTGGGCACATTCCAGGTGATTTGGTCATCGGGATTGTGTGGATTAGCTATCGTGTAAAACCCCCCCCAAAAAAATATGATCAACGTTATAAAGATGTTTATTGTTGTTTTTATTATATCCTCACCTGGCATCAGCCTCACTGTAATACTCTCTGGCTACAATGTCTTCAAACAGCTCTCCTCCTGTTACCCTGTGAACATCCACAAAGAGGTGCGACATTTAGCGTCACGTGGCATTCGGAAACGAGAGGAGTCACTGACCGCACATTACAGCTGGCTCTCCGTAGCCGGGGCTCTCACTCTTTGCAGGGTGATGGCCACAGGGTGGGGGTAAAAGACTGAGTAAGGAATGTGATGAAGGCTGGGAGGGCAGGGGCAGGAAACACAACTATGCCTTCTGGCCTGCTACATGAATGTACCCAGCAAAGGCGAACAGCATCTCACTTTGAAGCGAGCCCGTGACTGATCACACGCATCCTTACACCGCAAAGCAGTGTTATTCACAAATAGCTTCGAGGCAGGGAACAAAGTGGAGCCATTGCGCACGAAGACAAAACATACAGTTACATCAGCAAACCCGCATTTTGGAAGAAAGCTCCGCTAAAGCGTTAGGCGCTCAATCTAAAATGGTTGTGGTTATACACCTATTGATACTACAAAAAGGATTTAGTTCAATGACAGTTCCTTGTGTTTTTTTACCCTCTAGGTGTTCACATTGGCAACATTATGAGATTTAGCTTTCACCCTATGACAATTGAATCACTTGGTGGACGGTTTTGGATCCCCATGTGGCTCGTCTATATTTAGTTTCGGAACAGGTTATTGTGACTGCTTAGAGTAGGCGAGCGGAAGGGATGAGATGGAAGGTCGAGTCTGCGGGGTTTCATGCCAGACACAATCAGCAGAGCAGTGAGGCAGACATTGCACACGCCGCTTTCTGTGGATCTGGACATTCACCCCTGAAATTTTCCTCTGCCCATCTGCGTCATGTAAATTACTAAACGATATGAGCTCATCGCCCAAGATTGTTTTTTTTGGCTTGTGGTAACAGAGTAACATTGCAAAGTGTTTTAATTCATGGATCTGCAAAGTACAATGATGAAGTTTATTTATTAAAATAAAAAATGAGAGTAGTTTTTCAATACCCTGCACAATTAAGTATGCAGTGCATCACTACCTGCAATATATTTAGGTATATTGGTTGCTTATACAATACAGTTTGTTTTTTGGGCAGACACGCTAAGGCAGACTGATTTCTGATCCAACACTTCCAATTCATACATTTTCATGCTGGTTATACCTTTTAAGGAAAATCCAGATTTACAACTTGTCATGTCAAGAGACTGGAAAGAGGAAGAAGATTATTATTATTTAAAATCACAAGGAAACAAGACCAAAAAGGATTTGTATATGGAGGGATAAATTGCCGTGGAGCATGCAAAAAAGTCACTGCGAAAATCGATGTGAGACTGCAGCAGAGAACACTGCTGTGAATACAGATTACACCAGGAGGTGGCTTTGTAAGCTAGGTCACATGGGCTGAAAGAGTGGGTGGGTGGGAGGGATGGAGATTCTGCAACTGCCAGAGATTTGAAGATTTTTGTTTGACGGATCCGCTGCTGCCCATTAGTAACCATTACAACGCTTAGACGCATTAGCGTGCGCGTTCGTTCGGGGTCTCTACCGCAAGCACCCGTGGGCAACCGCACGAATGGTACAATGCATCGGTCGTCAAACACACGCGCGTACGTGCACGCGGACAAAAAACACGTGCCGTGTACTCAAATAAAAGAGCAGGTGTTTTCGCAGTGTCAAGAAAAGTGTGTCAAGGTCATTCTGTTGATGCAAATTAAACGTGGCTTCCTACTTTTGTAAATGCTAACCAACGAGGCTACATACAAAGTTAGGGGTATTTTTTTAATGGACATATGGCATCAAGTTGAAAAACAAATCTTTGATGAAAGGACTTGAAATATCTAACTTTTTATAGCTGGTTCATAAGCACATTAGTCACAGTTGTCGCTTTTGTTGATGTTATTGAGTTTAAGAGCAATTCTCTCTCTGTTGTCTACACACCAGGGGTTTAAAATCTTCTAGCTGTGGGCCCTACCACCCACAAGCAGAGATAAGCTTTGCCACATTCCCAAGTTGTGTTTCAATGCAGAACAAGGCCATACAAATCTGATGTCTCTTGTACTCTGGATGGGCCAACCACAGTTGGGTATTGTGTGCTGCGGGTGTTCAGCTAGTGTTTGAATACCTGAACTCTAACTTGGTTACACCATCTATGTGTGAAGGTGGCTACAGCTCAGCAAATGCTTATAAGAAATCTGCAAAAGTATACTTACAGATCAAAGACCAGGTAATGGAAGCCTTCCTCTGCTATGCTTTCATGGAGACGTACTGCAAGAAAGATATAAAAACACTTATAGTCAAACGTTATAGACAAGAATATTGTGATTAAAAGAAAAAAAAGACTTCAGGATATCAGATGCAAAAATTCTAAAGAGCCATGTGTTCAGCATACTGATTTTTGGCAGTGAAAAACTGCGGTGGTACAGTGGTTAGCACATTGAGCAATCAACGCAACAAGCAATTTGATTCCCAGCGATAATCTGAACCAGTACGGGGCACGCCTGTCGATTCAACTTGCACTGACCAGGGTGAAGTTCAGGAAAACAAACCCCATGACCGATGCGCTGTGGGGGAGGTCTACATCCAGCAGTAGATTGACTAAAGTCCTGTAAATCATTATTATTCTTAACTACAAACGATGTAGGTTGAACAGCCCCAGAACACAGACAATCTGCTGTGAAGAGCAGACGATGCCTCATCTGCTCCAGTGTCATATATTAGAGGGGACATGTACAGCTGATGATTTGAGCACTGTTATGATGGTGTGTGGGCCTGTACCCCCACAATGGTCATCGTTGATCTAATATGGAATAAAGGAAATGAAATTAATGAAAACGTCAAGGCAATACATTTTGAAAAAAATATATCAAATTTTATATGTTAAAAGATCATGTATTTTAAAAAATCTTGTCAAAAATATTTCCACATTTTTTTGTATTCCCTTCATGGTTTTGCATATAAGCAGGCATAAGTAATGTTTTGTAATATTTATAAAGTGGATGAGTATTTCAACAGGGATTTTTAAGGATTCAAGCTAAGTTTTTTTCCCCTTAATTTGCATGTGCTTTGATCACTACATCAATTTGCCTTTAGCAGTTACATAAGTCTGTTTAAAAGTGCAGTCACGTTGTAATGGCAAATAAAAATATGGAGTACTCCATAGGGACATTGTCTTTTCCCTTACTTCCTTCATGCCTTCCCACCTGTATTTATTTATTTACAAAGTTTAATAGCAGTGCATTGAGGGGAGTGTGTTTATGTATTCCCACAAATTGGTTAGGTACATTACTAGGCGAATAACCATGCATCGAATCAATTAAAAGTGGTACATATGTTCACGATAAACACATTGAATCTTTAGTTTAAAATATTACTTACAGTGCACGTACATTATATGTTGTGGCTACATTTAGGCTAATAATGGTGGGCACAAAACAGTACAAATGAGAAAAATAACGAGAAATAATACAAATGAGATCCTGACATAGAAACTAAATAAAAAATAAACGATTATTTAATTTAATAACAATAAATCGTGAAAATTCATCAAATCACTGGGGCGAGGAAGGGAAGGGGGAGGGTGAATCATTGTACACGCCAGCTCTTGTCAATCCGCTGCTGGATGAAGGTCGTCCCACGTCTGTGAGGCTTACACACTTCACCATGTTGATCAGTACAATTCGTGAAAGTGGGAGCATAGAAGCACAGGACAATGGTGGATTTTGATGCACTTCCCTATACTGCCCTCTAAATAGCCCTTGCAAGCCGTACAACAACCTGCTTGTGAACGATAGTCACCTGTTCATGCACTATACAGGCTCAACTCTACTCCGCTTCTTAGATCTTACAAGATCAGATACTTTGTGGGTTATTTAGTCATAGTTGGGCAAGTCATTACATTTTTTTTTAATTATGTGTTGCATCAATGAGTTAACATGTATTGTATTAACAGCGCGTGCATGAATGTATGAGCAATTAATTCACGGCCTTCGGAAACTTCAACATTCGTAAACTGCTTACACTTTCCCGAGGTGGCACGGGTTCACTCTAAAAGTAATTTTGTGTGCCACACTGTCGCAGTTTAAAGTTTAATGAGCAAATCCATGCAAAGCGCTTTGGCAGTCATACTGATAAATGGTCTGATGGCATTTCCAACTCAAATCAATCTGGCTGGCCCAAGAGGCCCTTTGCAATGCATAAAGGCTAATGTCCACTTATTGTTAAACAAAACGAAAAAATTGCCACCACGTCGAGACGGATATCCTTGCAGTAATCTACAACAAAAATGTGTCCACATCGGTTGTGGCACTTTATGATGAGCTCGTGGCCGGCTATAGGCTTGCTTGTCATCTGCATTCACCTGAATGAGACAAAAGCGTGCATAATGGAAACAGAGGTGACGCCTTCGCTCACATCATTCTTTGAACACGACTTCAGCGAGCACTGCAGGAAGGTCTCGTGCATGTTCAGAGCCCTCAAGAACAGCTTATTTAAATTAAAGACAATGCTTCAGGAATGGTTACAAGCAATGTGCTTGGCACATCGGGAAGCACAAGCCTCCAATTATGTAATGATTGCATTTCAGCAAGTCATTGCCTTCCCAATTAAATACGGCTGATCTCTCAGTTTAGAAAACTTTCTCAGGGCAAATATTTTGCAGATGGTAACTAATGCATTTCTTTCTATGCCACGAGCACTATAAATCAGTGCTTAATCGATGAACAACTGAAAGGTTACCAATACATTATTCAGCAATGTACAGCCGCAAGATGGATGTTTAAAGAACCAAAGAGCACTGGTAGTGTAAAAACGGCCTTATGGCAGACAAAATTGACCACAAAGTCGTTAATGTATTTGTCGCTGGCACAGAGCGGCTTTAAGAGATACCCTGGACAATACAACGAGCATAACTGTAGATGAGATGACATGGAGGTAATGAAATTCACTAAATCAGTGTGACGTGGACGCACAGGCACAACGCACAGGCAGACAGCCTGCAGCGGATAAAATTACATCTCTTGAGCTACTATGCATGCATTCAGAATCGTTCCTCCAAATAATACAATTTATACATGCGTCGGCACGCTAGCATGTATGGCGAAACGAGTTGCTTCTTTACCTACCACACCTATGTGAATTAAATAGTAATAAAACACACATTTATATTCTTGGTTCTTTTGGTAAAGTCACGTAGAAGGGAAACAATAAAATAATACAAATATAAAACAATAAAATTCTCACGACGTTTCGACTGCAACACAAGCAATCATCATCAGGTGTGAAAATCACAACAACAAAAAAATGTTTGTTGTGGTTTTCATACCTGATGATGATTGCTTGTGCTGCAGTCGAAACGTCGTGAGAATTTTATTGTTTTATATTTTTATTATTTTATTGTTTCCCTTCTACGTGACTTTACCGAAAGAACCAAGAATATGAATCCCTGCAGTCACGAAAGCTTTAAATAAAAAAAACACACATTTTTAGGCTGGCTTGTCTAACGTAATTTTGGCAAGCCTATGTAGAAGCTATTTGTTTATTTAAACCATAAATAAATAATAAAATACATACTGAAAAACACTTGAAAAATTACACATCCGCTATTCCAGATCATTAAGTGAGCACACAATTCCCCGGAGGGTTCTCATCCACAATGATGTATTCCCTACCATATTATTTTTGTATTACTTGAAACACTACAGGGAAGTACCAGAAGCCTCGTGAAATGTTCTCAGTTAAGAATATACAACACAAATAAAGTACGTTCTACATAAATGGCCAACGTTATTAAAATTGCAAAACCCAAATGACAATGGGTCACTTGGGAGGGAAATGGGTATATATATTTACGTAATATATTTTAGCCAGACAAGATACTATTGATATTAAGTGTTTTGTAAAATGTGGCAAAGTGTATTATACTTATGAAGGGAATGTGACACTTTTGACTCGGACATGTTTCAAACCTTCGTTCGTCTTTCGGAAAATATCCGAGTCAAAATTAGATTGGAGAAATGAAACTTTCAGCCATCCAAGATAAACCAGATTAAAATGAATCCAAATAAATTATTTAAGAACTTCACGAAGGCAGCTGCAAAGCTGGACTTAATAAATTATCAAAAATTGAAGTAATTTACAAGTTTGCAAAACGTGTGTATCCCGAGCAGTAATTGACAGTGGATTAGTTGTGCGCCTTTTGGCGTCATCTGGTCCAACACCATGTGAGACTAGGCTCTAAGAAAAGCTGTCTCGGGTGTGGACCAATCAATTTCAAGGACAGTGCATACATAATCAGAGTTGTGTTCTTTGTTTGCATTCCGAAGGCAGGTATTGTAGTCAATGCAAACATGACTCCTTGTAAAAAAGGTGTCAGTTTTGTTGCCAGATCAAAGGGTAAAAAAACAATTATCATATTTTGCTACTGGCAAAGGAGGTTCCAATGGTGGGATCAAAATAACAATTAAGGAGAACAAGAGAGCAGGGTATAGTGCCTTTGCAAGAAGAAAGTTCACTCGGTGCATACTGGCAACTGTGACATGTATTTGAATAATTAATAATGACAAATAAAATTTTACAAAAGCTGAAAAGTATGCAAAAAAAGTGAAAAGATGCACGAATGGACTTACACCGAGACAGGAAAAGGAACACACAGTCAAGGAACAAACAAATCGGTAACATCTTATTGACCCTTAAAAAAGTAAATGTGCTTGGAAAGGACACACAGCTAGCCGGAAATGATGGCCGATGAACAAGGTTGGCGACAGAATGGCAGCCAAAGGGAAGAGCGTATCCAAACAGATGACCACTGCAAAGACAGAGCGATGAGGTCAGTGCATGTGCAGGAGTGAGACGAATGGTAGTGGCATTTGACTTTGCGGGAATGGCGATGGTGCAGACGCCTTCATCCAGCAGTTGATAGCTAGATAATGAGTTTTCAAACGTTTAATTTGGGTTGAAACACCGGAAATGAGTGGCCAATTTTTGTACATGAGACAATGTCACTGCAAGGTTTGTATCGGTTCAATTCTAGCAGATAGCAAGCTTTGGCATTTCCCTAAACAGATTACTCAAGCGCTGCAGGGATCAAAGCACAGACTAAAATGCAAATCATCCCGGTGGCAATAACGCCAACCTCTCGGCCAGTTGTTCTCAAGTCCAGCCGTTGCAACCCCGATTTAGTCCACCTTTTCACAATTACCAGTCTTTTCTAATCGTGCACAAATGATTACACTGCACACTGCATGGTCGGTAATCATGGTAAACTGTACTGTGGGGGGCTGCGACGACTGGAGTTGAGAAACACTCCGTAAGTCTATGTAGCCATCCGAAATTTCAGATGTGCAACTGTCAAATTTCCTGATGATTTCTGTTCATTGGCCAGAATGTGGAATATATGTCGGCACACCTGCGCACACTGCTGGGATTGCCATAATCAGGATTCGCTTCGCTGTCCTCCGCCATTAAGCAAAACCGAGATATTTGGAAACATCTCCAATGCTGAGCGAATGAGTTTAGATATGTTTCAGAATATTCTACACATTATTAACTCGTTACTTGAATGTCCAAACTTGTGAAAAGACATGCGGCTATGCATCATTTATACATTTATACATTTTCCGCGGAGCAGCGAGGCACGCTAATCGAGTCACATATGCGTGCCAGCGCGAGGCAAAGTCCTTGAGCCAAGTAAGCATCGTTATGCTGATAAAATCCCGGGACCCTTTGTGTGCACGGCTCACAAATATGTATAAGCCTGTGGCAGAAATGCATCCCAATATTTTGAGAAAACTTAAAATACACACAAGATAGACAATTTACAAGTGATTGCATGTACAGCCAAACTGCCGTAACAGTAATACGAGAGTCTGAACGCCAAGTCATTTGTAATGCCATAATCTTAGTGTAGAATGTGCACTCTTGTGAGTCGAATGAATAAAAGAGCAAAGAGTGGGTAGAATTTCAGGAATAATTAAAATGACAAGCATTTTGCCCTCCAATGTACTCCCTTTGAATAACATAATTAATAACTAACCCTGCTCTCAGTCAGGTTAATATTTAGGCTGTCACACAGTGACATGAGGACAAGTATTGAGCATAATGATGTTTGCAAGCGAGACTGGTGACAATTGCTCACAGGAGTGGCATTTTTGTTTGGTTTATTATGTTATGCTACCGTTCATCAAGCCAGCCGCCCAACAGCTGAAGTGTATAATCTCATTGAATGGTGCTTATACAATTGGAAATGACAGCCTTCTGCTCGAGACATTTGTGGAGTAAATAAATTATGAAAATCATATAAATAAAATCGAACAGTGTTTCAACATTGGTTAAAGGTTGTAGATGGGCAAAAGAAATCAGGAAAATAGAGTTACATTAAACCTTTAAAACCTATATACAGCCTTTAATCAGGAAGGACATTTGTACACGTAAAGATTTTACATCAAAAATAGTTGCTGTTAATTTGTGTAAAAGCCTCTGCATAGCTATAACCAATCTTATTACTATTTTCTCAGAACCATTTTGCACAATACGATTTGGATTTAAGCAGCATCTAAATGCAACCGCGTCTCATGATACCGTGAAGAGATAGCGTGCATATTTATTTTATGAAGGCAGTCAGTCATAAATCGAGAAGAGAAAAGTTATTGAGGTTCGACCAAAAAGGGGGCGAGGAGTCGGTTGCACAGACTGGGGGGAAGAGTTTCAGACAATTGGGCCAGCAGAGCAGAACGAGTCAACTCACATTGAGCAAAGGTTGACTGGGGTTCTCAACAGAAAGTCTGCTAAAGTAGAGAATGCGAGGGAGTGGAGCAGTGAGAGACGGGAGATGTAGGAAAAGGGGTGAACCCAAAGAGGATATGAAAGTCTGAGTGCAATCTTTAAATTGATTAAAGATCGGATTGTGGGCCAGTAATTTTTTTTTATGGAGTATTGGGCTCATGTGGTCACATTTGAGGGTAAAAAGTCTGATCATGGTGTTTCAGATCATCTGCAGTTTGATGATGTAATAAGAGATTTGGGGAAGCCATAGGAAAGAACAGCAATAGTCTAGTCGGGATGTGATGAAGGCACGGCTGAGGTAAGGAAATGGGGGATCCAGACAGTGTTGCACAGGTAAAGAGGTTCTGTAAAGTGTAGATGTGGAAAAAGAACCACAGCTCGGCATAAATGACAACTCCGAGGTTTCGTACTCTTGGCCAATGTCAGTATTTAAAAGGTGCACAATCAATCTGGAGACATGACCGAGTGTGATTTTTCTCCCCGATTAGGTGTAGCTCAGTTTTGACAAACGTCCAAAACCTCTGTCTGTAATGTACAATGTACAACGTACATTACAATGCAGATTACAGAATAAATGTATAATCAACAATGTATCCAATGACAGAAATAGAATATTTAAATTAATCTAGGAAGATAATAAAAACTTGAATGGATAGCTTATTTAAATAATTGTGAAGCAATCGCTACTTGTGTTAACCAGTATACCGTGAGGGAAAAAAGTATTTGATCCCCTGCTGATTTTGTACGTTTGCCCACTGACGAAAAAATGATCAGTATACAATTTTAATGGTAGGTTTATTTGAACAGTGAGAGAGAATGACAAAAAATCCGGAAAAACGCATGTCAAAAATGTTATAAATTGATCTGCATTTTAATGAGGGAAATAAGTATTTGACCCCCTCTCAATCAGAAAGATTTCTGGCTCCCAGGTGTCTTTTATACAGGTAACAAGCTGAGATTAGGAGCACTCCCTTTAAGAGTGTGCTCCTAATCTCAGCTCGTTACCTGTATAAAAGACACCTGTCCATAGAAGCAATCAATCAATCAGATTCCAAACTCTCCACCATGGCCAAGACCAAAGAGCTCTCCAAGGATGTCAGGGACAAGATTGTAGACCTACACAAGGCTGGAATGGGCTACAAGACCATTGCCAAGCAGCTTGGTGAGAAGGTGACAACAGTTGGTGCGATTATTCGCAAATGGAAGAAACACAAAATAACTGTCAATCTCCCTCGGCCTGGGGCTCCATGCAAGATCTCACCTCGTGGAGTTGCAATGATCATGAGAACGGTGAGGAATCAGCCCAGAACTACACAGGAGGATCTTGTCAATGATCTCAAGGCAGCTGGGACCATAGTCACCAAGAAAACAATTGGTAACACACTACGCCGTGAAGGACTGGAATCCTGCAGCGCTCGCAAGGTCCCCCTGCTCAAAAAAGCACATATACATGCCCGTCTGAAGTTTGCCAATGAACATCTGAATGATTCAGAGGACAACTGGGTGAAAGTTTTGTGGTCAGATGAGACCAAAATGGAGCTCTTTGGCATCAACTCAACTCGCCGTGTTTGGAGGAGGAGGAATGCTGCCTATGACCCCAAGAACACCATCCCCACCGTCAAACATGGAGGTCTCCAGACCTTAATCCCATAGAAAATCTGTGAAGGGAGCTGAAGGTTCGAGTTGCCAAACGTCAGCCTCGAAACCTTAATGACTTGGAAAATATCTGCAAAGAGGAGTGGGACAAAATCCCTCCTGAGATGTGTGCAAACCTGGTGGCCAACTACAAGAAACATCTGACCTCTGTGATTGCCAACAAGGGTTTTGCCACCAAGTACTAAGCCATGTTTTGCAGAGGGGTCAAATACTTATTTCCCTCATTAAAATGCAAATCAATTTATAACATTTTGACATGCGTTTTTCTGGATTTTTGTTGTTGTTATTCTGTCCTCACTGTTCAAATAACCCTATCATTAAAATTATAGACTGATCATTTCTTTGTCAGTGGGCAAACGTACAAAATCAGCAGGGGATCAAATTATTTTTCCCTCACTGTATATATGGGTTTACCTAACAGGTTAACATATATACTTGTGTGTGATTAACATATATGTCCTCGTGTTTACGAGTCAATAGATGGTTACACTCTGGTCCAAACCAATCTTAATATATTCCATAACTCCCTACTGCCTCTGCCTCACTGCACTGTCCCCCATGCCCTATTAGGAACTAAACCAACCAGCCTTGATACCCCTCATTGCCCTGTATTGCAGCAGTGGTGGCTGGTTGGATGGCCCCAAATGGGTTAGAGCGGAGAGAAAATATGGTCTTGTTGAGCTGAATCAAGCCATAAAAAGAGATTTTTCCTCTGATGCGTGGTCTAATGAGGGTGTTAGAGCAAGATCAGCGAAACTCCCACTACATTTCAGCCAAATCTCTAACCTTGACACGTTATACATTCTTTCACAATTCCCAATTGAGAATGTGTTCCTGTGGTAGCTGGACATTTCCATTTTGTCAAATATCTTTGGCAAATACCCTCTCTTTATTTAAATTATGCAGGGAAACGTTTTCTAAAATAAAACATCACTGTACAAAAAATAATGTCAGCATAATATACAATTCAAGAGAACAAGAAACAATGAGGGGTCACCTTTTATTACATCCAGTTGGAGAGTCGTGTTAAAACATGCGACAAATTAACTGGTACAAAACAATCGGAAAGTTCAGTTTGTTCAAACTATTTCAGGGTCACACTGCAACATGGTGCAGTACCATTATGTTGAGAACATGACAAATTTAAATCATTATGCAGCATTGTTAACCATATTAGCATGAGCAGTATGGGGAAATTACTGCGAAAATAAAATTGGATGTACTATTGTTTAAACAGCATATAAACAATTCAAAGTAATAATTAAAAACAACAAATCACGCATATGTGTTACCGTTACGTGTTAATGTTAGATAGTGGTTTAGAGGAGTTGTGTAATGTTTTAACCTTTAAGCATACCGATTGTGATATGGATGCAGAGCCCTGTAGAGATATAAAATGTCCTCTTACGCAACACTGCTGCATGGCTCACAAATCGCGTTGCTGCACTAAAATTGCCAAGTTGCAATGAATGCATTTAAATTGTCACTGCAATATATTCCAGCGATCAATCAAAGGGACATGCAGAATTAAGGAAACTACTTTGCCTAATCCAATCAATTCCATCCCTCGGATCTACACCCACAATTTACAATCCAATCAAATCTCTCTCTGCAGAGATCGATCGCCAGCAATTGGGTCCTCGCGTCAGAACCTTTGGCGGCAACGCGACCCCAGCCCCCGATGCCATCGCGGTCACGGGCAGGGATTCCGCAGCGAAATGGAGCCGTTGTATTTTTAGGCGGCATCTGTCTATGTTCAAGCCTGGGCAGGCTCTAAACAAGGCCATAGCAACCACGCGGACACAGTCGTCCTGTGGCCTAAACATAGCGTCCGACAGCGCTAAGTTTTACAAACTTAGTCTGCTACGTAGCACCAAGTGACTGCTTAGCCTAAACGTGGACAGCTGCAATCTGACCAACTGCAGGGAAACAATAAATAGGCACAAGTGACACACACAAAAAAATCCCTCGGTCCCAAAATGAAATAATTGTATAAATGGAAAATAATCTACTTTAAGTAACTTACTCATATGTAGGGAATGATAACGAGGTTGTTTTTTGTTATCCGTAACCTTTTTATGGTCTCATTAGTGGAGGAATATTAATAACATTTGGCATACACAATTGGCAGAAATATACTTAGCACTGTTTGAACTGAGCCATGCTGCCAATGTAAGGTAGAAATCTGTTCAAAAAAATTCACTACAATCCAAGCCATATTGGCTTGTTGATAAGCATTAGAAAGCAGAAGACAATGGTGTATGCCATTTTACGAACTACTCTAAATATCCACGAGCACATAACGGTTGATAGGTGGGTCAAAAACTATTTTTTTCTGGAGGTGATGCCAATGCAAAAGCACATGATAAAACAGTGGTAATTTTTAATGATGAAAACATAACAGCCTTATATTTAGACCCCAGAATGGTGTCTATGAACAAACACATCTCAAATACGTGCAGGGTTAACAGTAAATGTTCTGTACATACGTACGCACTGTATGAGTTACATACACAAATACAATTATATAATATGGCATGCTGTTAGGTTAGTGATCTTGCTAATCCTGAAATCCCTTGGGCATGAAGGGTGGCCAAAAAATAAAGTGGGCCCCATGCCAAGTTACAGTCCTCTGTCACTCTGCACACCAGTACAGCACACCAGATGGTATTAATAGGACTGACCCAGAAAGTATTCAGCCTATTTACTGGCTTGGCCTCTCATAGATGCCTCAAATTACTGCTTCACACATCCCTCACTGTGCTTCTTAAGCCTATTACTAACTATGGCACATGTTTTGAGATAACAAAAATAAATAAAGTGCAAGGTCTGCTTACCATCACTGCTCTTGAAATGCCAAGTGTTGAATATATTTAAAAAATAAACCCCAAGTGTTTGGGAAAAGCATTCATTTTTGGACCCGTACAGCACAAACATATTTCATTACCTCATTCTTGGATTCATTAATGTTAAAGCAGCAAACTATTAAATTCTCAGAAAAAAAAGAAAATTAAATTTGCTTTAAGGCTGGCTTTCAGAATTGAGCAAATATTAAATTAGAAAAAATAATATTTATCTCCACTTTCATCTTCCACCCCATCCAACTTAATCCATCATCTTCACTTTCTAGACAGAAAGCCTTCAACTTTCAATCGCCTTCAGAGTAGGTATTGGTGTCAGCTAAATTATGTGGCTGCACATCTAGATTTGAAAGCTTATTGAAAAGAATATGAAATACGAGCACTGCATATTTATACCAAGACCTTAATGAATTGTTAAAATCTCGCACACTTGCCTTACAAATTAGTGTTGCCTAGCATGCAAGTTCTCATCCTCTAAACTTTAAGAAAAATAGCATAATGTCGTGTACGCGTACAAACAATGTTAGGTGCTGCAAATGCGAATTTCTTATAAAGTGACCTTACCTTAAAATTATCGGAAAGAAAATCAAACAGCTTCACGAAATCAAATATAGTAAACATAGCCAATGTAAACAGAGCCTGTATTGTTATTTTACCAAATTCCAGATACGCAGTACCAAGGGCAAATTGATTCTCCTGGACCTAATTATTTTACCAAAATACGACAAAGTTAAATCCATGGGGAACAAAAGACAGCGGTCAAAATATAAAATTAAATATACATACTGTCGGAATTTGCTGATGTATAAGGAGTAACCAATTATCAGAATACTGGATGCAGGAGCTCAACGTAAGTGGCAAGGGGCTAGATATGGAGAAACTTTTAGAGTAATAGGTGTTGCCAATGTGAGAAAGATGGACGTTTGAGTTAAAAATCACAAGACAAAGGGCCAGGAGATTAAATCAGTTGGCAGGTCAATGGACTTGTAGCAGTGAGGAAAGAAAATGAAAGGGAGTTTGGATAGATAATCAAGATGGAAGTTGAAAATTGAAATCCACAATAATTATGTCGAGGCCAAAATGAAGGAAAGGTGGGAAAACCCAAATTTGAAGGTGGTATGAGGTTGGAACGTGGTAGTAAAGGGAAGTAGATGTAACAAAGAAGTGAAATCAGATTCAGAGATGCCTGCAAGACCATACTCTGGCCGGAAAAGAGAGCATGCTCTCATTGCAGTGGTAGCCAGAAGGGTTGAGTTCAGAGGAAGCATGCCAAACCTCTGTGACAAGAGGATGTGTGTTTTACTCTGGCAACAAAATAAATAATGAAAATAAACTTTGGATTGAGCAGGCAGAAATTGAATAGGACAAAGCTTACATTGTAGGCAGGTGGATGTGCCTGTGTGGATGGATTCATTATGCAGGTTTTACAGCCATTACGAGAGTATGTCCTCTCTTGGATGTGATATAAACCGAGGAAAGTAAAACTTACAAATTTTATGTTAATAAACCAGTCATTATTTCTTCCCCAACCACCAATATTGAAAACTTAATCAGCATTGCTAACAAAACATGGTGTTATACTACACTGCTGGGATGAATATAAAAATCACTGTGGAATGAAGATAATTTTGTCAAGAATTGGCAGGTAAATGCTGGTATTGTTTAGCCCTGATAATATAATTCATTCACTGATCATGTTTGTGCCAATTACAATATTATCTTGTGAACATTTAGGCTAGAGCAACCTTCCAAGTGCCAACAAGAGGTTTCTTCAGGAGGAAAAAAACAAGCAATGGAGAATATTTTTTTCAGACTTCAATAATTTTCTGCACATGACACCCACACACAATTACTTACTGTCGATAGTTACATCACTGGGTATTTCAACGTCCATCTATGACAAATTGCGCAATGCGATAAAGCCCAGCTGACCTAATGCACAGATGTTGGATTTTACTCCTTGACTTCTCACATCTGCCACTTTTGGATAAAAGCACTAATGCCTTGCTTAATTGCATATATACAGTATTCTCTGGTTTATACGATTCTCCGGAAAGTAAGACACACCACAAACCTTTTCTTAAGGTGTTTTTTTTGATCGGGAGAATATGGATACTATGGAAAGACATTTTCTAGAAGATGATTATGAATATGCTACTTTAAAAAGGGGAGACGTCTTTTGGAAGATTATTCTTAACGGCTCCTATGTTCTTGTCATCTGGCTGGTAATATATTCCTAAACAGACCCATTATGAGACAAATGATTTTGAACTAGCTTAAAACATGACTTCTGCAAGACAATGTATTATCTGGTTTAAACTGAGGGAAAAAAGTGTGCCTTATAATCTGGAGATCATGGTATGTGTGTGTGTACACACAGAGAAAGGAGTTGTGGAATTACGAACATTTGATTTTACTGACCACATGCGGCATCGCGCGCACTGCCACGAGAATATTAATCATATTAATAAATTTAGAAACCCGAGGAGGATCATCTGTGGTGTCCCATCTCCAGCTACCACCATCTCGGTTGAACACAATTCGCATGCGCGCTTCCACGTGCACGTGCTTCGAGGGCATTCTTGGAATTAGGAAGAATTTTGATCAGGCACAAAACAAAGACGCGTTGGACAAACCAGACAGCATATTCGTTCAACGCAACAGAGCAGGAAAGTTACATAGCACGGACATGACGGAAACAAAATATTCTTATCCTCTTAATGCATATCGAACTGTTCACGTACAATGTTTATGCTAATTATATGCCATTCTTACAATTAGGCTATGAAATTAAGGGTCAGACAGAACAAACAAGACACTGAATTGCAAACTAGAGCAGAGACAGACAATACAAACAAGACGGCATGACCAAGACAAAATAATTGATTCTTTAATCTAATTGTGATCCTAAATTGAGATAAACATCGCTGAGGGGTGGGGGGTAGAACGATTCTATCATTAAAAATATGGGTTTGAACTCTACAGATCATATTTTCATTTTGCATTTTCTAAACTGGACCCAACATTTGGACATTGCCTCCACACGGCTGAATTGGTAGTGCTCTTTGAAATGCTATTTTTAAAATCCATTTGACTACAACAGTGTGGAGAAAGTGACTTGCCACAGTTTTAACTTGTGCAAAATTAAAATCTGCAAAGCATAGCCTAATGTATAGGAAGCAATGTGGATCAATGTGAAGTGACAATTAACTCCAACAACAGAAATGCTCTTCCGTAGCAAAGCGACAAACTTTGCTTAGGCCAATTAAAGGTGGTAATGGCCATGCAAATTTTCTGGCATATGACATTTTACATATAAACTTTTTTATGACAGACTTTAATTGGGAACACCCACTCATGTTTTTTTCCCTCTGCACTGATAAGTCATATAGGACTGATGTTCAAGCCAGCAACTGCGCAAGTAATGAGAATTAAATTAAATAACACTATATTTTTTGTTCTTTCGGTGAAGTCACGTAGAAGGGAAGTAATAAAATAATAAAAATAAAACAATACAATTCTCACGACGTTACGATTGCAACACAAGCAATCATCATCACACCTGATGATGATTGCTTGTGTTGATGATTGCTTGTGTTGCAATCGAAACGTCGTGAGAAATGTATAAATTTATTTTTATTATTTCCCTTCTACGTGACTTTACCGAAAGAACCAAGAATATGAATCCCTGCAGTCACAAAAGCTTTAAATCGAAACACTATTTATTTGCCTAAAAATGTGCTGAAATTATATCGCAGTATCTGTACGTGTGACACACACGAGATACAAAGCATCGCACGATCTCAGGCAAGGCAAGTTAAAAAAAATTCCACGTACATTTGCTTTGCTCCGCATTTTAACAATGCAAAACATTCAACGCTTGTTTCTTTTATGGTGCACTTTAACTGTGAAATCAAGTGGTTATTTTTTCATCACAAAAAAATGCATACAATCAAACTAAGAGGCAATGGCTAAAAGAAAAAAATAGGTATGGCGAGAACATTTTTTGATACAGATGTAAAACATAAACACAATGTAGGCAATGCCTATCCACATCCCAGTGGAGAGGTTATGGGGTGTGGTGCACAATTTCACAAACGTTTCCACATCCTGTGAACCGGTTAACAATCCAATACCGCAGGCTGCTGCTGTTACTGTTGTTGCTGCTTCTCCTCCTGGCATCGTGCTCTCCTAACATAAACGGACTTAACAATGCAATTTGGGTTGGGGCGTGAATCGGGATGGGTGGGAGCAGGGGTGTTTGGCAACACAAATATACTGCCCCTCAGTTTAACACGTAGGCTTTCGCGACCAATATTATTCATAATAAAGGTTTTTTGGGTTAGATCGCGTTATTTATAAATGTGTTGTAACCCTCCACCACCCGACACGGCCAATCAGCAAAAAAGTGTCACGTTGACAAAAGACAAATAGTTCACTACTTTAGCCCACCGGTGTGTTGAAGAGTGAATCCACAACATTTACAGTTTGAGTACGACGTTTCGCTGGTAATTCATACTGCCCCTGTTTTTTTTTTCCATAAGTATGTCGTCTTTGCTTCTGTTTCACCAAGGTGACGTATCATAAAGATGTAGGCGTGGCGACAGTGAACCGAGTTTTAATTACTATTTGGCAACAAAAACTAAAGCTTGTGGTTTTTTTTGTAATAGTTGGCAAACAATATGAAGCAAGCATATATGGACAATCATAATAACTTGACCTTTTATAACGTTTTTCAACTTTATTTTGTATAAACTACTGTCTTTATGACAAAAGTAATGTTTACGTTGGTTGGTACCCACACTGGGAAATGAACTCAGAGATCAGTTCAATTCCCAGCCACTGCAAACATCAACAACGAGCCATACCTTAGCTGGCTCGGCACGCTTTCACCAACCCACACTGACCAACAGTCAATGATGACGAAACAACCCCTATGGCTGCCCTGGTGGGGAGGTCTTCATCCAGCATTGGACGATAACAGACCTGTAAGCAATTGTAGTCAAGTAATGATTCATCTCCCCTGGGTGACTCTTACAATCAGATGTCATGGTATAATTCAAAAACCGATTTTCCTTTTCCCCCACTGTATCACTCAGTGTATTCTGTAGATTGTTTATTTTTTTCTGTTGCCATTAAAACAAATTCTGCGTACATTTAAAAAAATACATTCTTGCATGCATGAATCTTAAGAATGTTTGAATAAAAGATGTATCGCATCGTTAAGGCCTTATTATTAGCATTTGCTTTCTAAACATTGATGTTCATTGTAAAATAAATGTGTTTTATATTCTTACCTTCTGTGCGATACAATGAGATGGACTGCATGTTTTACACAGGTCATGGGCAATTCGAATTCATGAGAATGAGGTCGGAGTGTATTTTCCATAACCCCAATCAACACGACAGCTTCAGGGCAAACGTAATCTTGCTAAAGAGTTGTGACAAAAGCAGTAAGGCGATGCTCGTCCAAGGCATGAGTGGAATATATTCACATTTCCAAATGCGAGCCTGGATTGAAAAAAAGGGTTGCAAATATTATTTGTTTAGCATTAACAATCGCGTGAAAAAAAACCTCAAAATAATAAGTTTTCCTGCGCATTTTGGAATTTCAAACAATAAAAAATTAAGTCCTGCACTGCTGCGCCTGTGTTGGAATGTACAACACCGTGACGAATGAGCCCTGCCGCCGGTGCCATGTCATATCTACTGTTGACCAATCACGTTCGATTGCGCAGTGCCATCTGCCAATTGGTGCCAAAGTTTATTAGAATTTGATTATCGGACTCCTCCACTTTTGGATTCAATAATCGATTCTGAATAAAATTATTCAAACATTTATAATCAACAATCCTAATTTGAACTGTTGTAGAATATGTGAAACACGCTTAGATACTTGTGTATTATTATAATGCTTGTTTACCCAGAAAAACCTCACCAAGCCTCATGACCATTTTAAAGGTCCTGCCAAGTTTTCACAGTGCGGGGGGGGGGGGGCAATGATTGCTATGGTTAATGCCAATTGAGTAATTCTCAAGTATACTCTTTTAAAATTTTGAAAACTGGAACCATGATGCTGGCGAACAATGGCCGACTCTTCCTAATGATGTTACGGGAATGTTAACGTTCACTGTAAAGTTGTATGACTGCAAGAACTTAGGACTCAGGTAAACTCTAACCCATGGAGAAATTTGAGTGACGCCATCCAGACTGCCACTCTGCGCCCAACCTTATGGAAGAGGTACGTGGATGACACTTTTGTCATCTGGCCACATGGCCGGCCTGCTCTAGACCAATTCTTCGACCACATCAATTCCATACACCCAGCCATCAGATTTACCATGGAAGTCGAAAAAGATGGCAAGCTACCTTTTTTGAATGTCCTAATAAAAAAGAGACCTGATGGTTCAATGAGCCACTCTGTCTACAGGAAAGCTACCCATACGGATGCTTATCTGAAACCGGATTGCCACCACCATCCATCACGGAAGAATTCTCTCATCAAGACTCTGCACCATAGAGCCCAATGCATATCCGACCAGGAACACATAGGCAGTGAACTCAAGCACGAACACCAATCTCTTAAGGCTAATGGTTACTCCGACTATACAATCCGCAAAGCTATCACTCAAACCATGAAGAAGGACCCTCTTGAGGAGCTTTTCAAAACCATCACTTTACCCTACATTGCGGGGATCACAAAAAAGATCTTCAAAATCTTGAATAAACACAAGATCCAGGTCCGTTTCAACAAATTACATAAAATCCGTGATCTGGTTCCGTCTGTAAAAGATGTGATTCAGGACATACAGTACCCTGGTGTCTACAAACTAAGTTGCCTCTGTGGTAGTAGTTACATTGGAGAAACCAAACGACATGTCTCGGACCGCATTCGTGAACACAAAGCAGACCTTAAACACGGTAGGAGCAACACCTCGGCCGTGGCAGATCACTGTTATAATTCAGTAGGCTCACATGACATTGACTTCTCCAAGACAGAGGTTATTTGCAAGCCATCAGGCTACCATGAGAGATTCGTTCATGAGGCTATCCACATATACAAACACAGAGACAATTTCAACCGAGAAGATGGATTCTGGCTTAGCAATCATTGGAAGGATTTGATAATCCATTTCGGGTCTTAATTGATCGTTCACGCTTACGGTGGCTTTCAGACAGCATACATTAATTTTTCGTCTCCCCCCTCCTCTTTTCCGAACATAGATGGACTCGTCCTTCCTTGAGTAATTTGCCAATAGAGCCAACACTATTTTTCCCTAGATGATTTCAACCTTGCACCTGAATCTGCTTCAGAACATCGTGCAAATAAGATGTTCTGTTTAAACGTCTCATCTCTCATACTTTAAAGTTGTTGTGCATAAAGCATTCCAACTGCACACATAAAACAACAGACAAAAGAAAACACATTGTACACCTCCAAGAATTAAAATCTGACAAGGCAAGAGAATTTTAAACTTTTGTTGAAGAAAGTCAATAAAACTGCTTCTGCAGATTTCTAATGCTTCTGTCAAGAGCTCAACATATTAAATAGCGCCAGTGCCCTTTATGACTGTGCCGACATGAATAGCAAGTTTGGTCCCTATCCGATTTAAAATGTCAAAGTTGCGCATGGGACACACGAACACACACACAGCTCATCAGTGTATTCCTTCTACATGGCGCCGAGGTAAAAATATCCTGACAATGCTTCCAAGAAAGCTTTGACAGTGTCACAGGCAGGGCACAGGCCAGAAATGCAATGCCACAGACATACATTATATTTAAAAATAAAATACATGCCAAAGGTCTGCAATTCTTTTGTTAAAAGCTGCAGGGGAGAGAAGATCAATCGTATTACAGAAAAAAATATTGTGAAATAAATGTTGTTTTAATTATCAAGGACTACCAAATTGGAAACCAATTTACATCTTCATTTTGTGGACAATAACAGAAGCTGCACAAGCTGTAAAAATAGAAGTGGAATTACGAGTGCTGACGTGAACATGTTTACACAAAATGCCTGATTTTACATGCAAAATTTTGGATCACCACCACAAGCAATGCCACATGCCTGGAGTAGACCCTGCTTGACAATGTGGGATATAATCGCTGGGCATTTTGGTAAAGGTTATCTGACGCTTCTTTGTTTTCTTGTTTCCCTAAGAATGAGTGAGGGCTGCATTTACAGTCGTGGCTATGTGAAATTTTACGCACCAATAATCACTTCCCAGACAGCATAATTAATATACATGTTGCGATTTGGCGTAAGGACTAATGAATGGAATTTTTTTAAGAACTTGACCTCAGGCAGTCAATTTTTTGTAAATTTTTAACTTTAAAGTGCAATTTAGGGTTGCACAGTGTTGACTTTGTCCTAAAAAAATGCTACCCTGATGCCAATTATCCATCAAAATTGTCAATGCCCTTGCTTATATCAAGTGGTGTGCAAAAGACACCATCATTTGTACACGATACTGGGAATGTTATATATTTTTTAACACGTTTGTACAAACCGATTGTTATTATATTGTACAAATAATACCATATTTTTCTATACTTCATTAAATAAATTATTATCTGTTCAATATATTTTTTGACAGGAGTTACAGATCCTGAGGGGCATGTTGACGATTGCCCTTGTGTACTAGGTAGACCTTAATTAGGTGCTCATTTGCACTACCTGCCTTATTATGCAAGAAACTTGTTAATTTAACGTTGGGTAATACCGTTTACAATTTTTTTCTGAAGTCTGCACACAAATATAATAATTTAATTATACGACACTTATCACGAGTGTCAATTTCATTGTAAATTTCTTGCTTAAAATTTCATGCAAAACGAATGCTCAATATGTCTTTCTGGTGAAACGAGTGTTGGGGGTGGTGCTCATTTACTGAAAATCTGTGAAAAAGAGCTTTACAGCTCATCGGATTCCTCAAGTATAAATACATATTATGATTCGGGGCTTAGTCCAGTCTCTCCACAGAATAATTGGAAAATTAACAATGGTATTATAAATGCATACTCTGCATATGATCAGGAAAGTGATGTTAAACTGTAAAGTATCAAATATTTCTTAACATTCCTTAAAAAAACATTCAAAATCTAGCATTAACTGCAATTCTTTTGAAAGGTCAAATTTGATGCAGTAAAGAGAGAACAGCAGAGAAAGGAAAAACATAGCTCTGCATACGCTCCTCTGCTCTGTCCTCTTGTAAAAAACATAAAATATTATTTATCCACCCTTTATTCTAACGTGGTTTAGCCCATGCTGCGCCCTGCTGGTAGTGCAGACGGGATAAAAAAGTTAGGATTTATGGAGGGTGGGGTACACGTCAGGTGGCAGGAGCAGGCACTCAATGCACGCCTCTAAAAGTATACTCTGTGGACGTTCCGTCACCCTTCAAGAATATATTAAATGTAAAGAATAATAAGACCTGTGGATGGTAGCATTGATTTAAAAGGAACATAATATGCCATGTAATTAATTAAGAGATTAAATGGAATTAATGTGTGCATTTAAATTGTTGAAAATGCATGGCAAACATTTACATAGATATTTAAACAATGTACATCAAAACGGTACAGTAGAATTGTAATTTAATAGGAAACAAATATTTTCAGCTGCCCATTTTGAAACATCGTGATTCAGTTGCATGTCAAGACATTTTTGGTGAAAATGCTTTTAATGAAGCATGGTTAAAGGGCCTGCAGACATATCAAAGATTCCAAGTCTTCAACATAATATTAATGTGGCATTTTGACATGACCGAGAATAAATGAAACTAAAAAATGGGAAACATTTGCTTGTGTCCATGTATATCCGTATGAAAATAAATTATAACATTTATATAAGAAAAAAGTATGCAATATCTGACTTGGGATTAATCTGGATCTGTTCATGTGATATTATTGTAACACTAGCTAGTTTGCCTGTCCAAGGACGGGTGTATATTGCAATAAATCTGAAATATTAAATAGAAAAATTGTTCAGCTCATGATTATTAATGAGGGGGGGTTGCCCCATGTGGAGTGACGTCACCCCCTCATGGTTACTCTTTGGTTCTTTCTGTAAAGTCACGTAGGTAGAAAAATAATAGATCACAACGTTTCGATGGCAACACAAGCAATCGTCATCAGGTGGGACAACCACAGGGAGGGGTGCGGCATGTGGAATGACGTCACCCGCTCATGATTATTGAGGGGGGGGGGGGGGGGGCCTCACGCGCGGGACACACACATTCTTGGCTCATTATATTGTTATGATCAAACTTTTGTAGTGACATCAGGGATGCCACTGTATGGTGCCGGCCCGGGAGGGCCGTGGCGTGCGATGTTCTTGCATTGTGGACAGCACTGGGTGGGTTGCTGTGTGATGCCGGCTTTGGCATAGCACGGTGTGCGATGCACCGTCATCACGTACACCCCGTAGATGGGTGTAGTACCAGCCCTAACGGGCCTTGGTGAGCGCTAGGATAGCATGGGCACCACGCGTGGCGTGTAGTGTGGGCTCCCACAAGGGGGACTGGGAGAGTGTCAGCCCAGGGACAGGGTTGCCCCGGGCCATGGCACTCTGGTTGAACACGTAGACGCGTGATCTGGAGTGTCCACAGAAAAGGCCCCAGGTGGGGGGACTAGGGGGTGATCACGTGTCCAGCGAGAGCTCTCGAGGGGGATCGAGGGGGAGCTAGAATGCTCGAGAAGGCGGGCGGGGCCGAGGGCAGAGCCGGCCCCGACCCGGGAGGATATAAGGTGGGTCCCTGAGAGGGACTGCGGTCGCTTTGTTCTACAAGCTGGAAGCTCTACGTCTACAAGCTGGAAGCTCTACATTCTACGAGGCATCAACACGTGGCAGGGGACCCGAGTGAGGGTCCGACCCTTCGTAGCTGTAACTCCTACGTATAGTGGAGTTAGCTGGGTGGTCACCACCCCAGACTGTATCTGGTAAAGGAGCAGTTACCCCTTTATATATATGTGTTACAATACATGTTGCCTCTGAAGAATAACGTCTGCAACTCAGTTGGACTCACTACACTTTTACTGGCATGACTACACTGTGTAACAAAAAAATTGTCCTGGGTACTAAGTATTATTTCCTAATTGCTTCTGTCTCAAAAGTACAGAAAACGGCAATTATTCTCCACAAACTTTGCTTTTGTGACCAGGACAATGATATTTTGAAATGTACCTATTTTCAATGAGAAAACGTGTGCATTTGTGTATTTCGTTCACGTAAAGTCCTGGTCTCAAAAGCAAAGTTTGTGGGGAATAATAGCAATTTTCAATACTTTTTAGGCATAAGCAATTAAAAAATAACATATCCTTGGGTCTTTCGGTAAAGTCACGTAGATAGGTTCAAAGAAAATAACAAAAAACTACGACGTTTCGATCGCAACACAAGAAGTCGTCTTCAGGAAAAGTTTGTTATTTTTTGTTATTTTCTATGAACCTATCTACGTGAATTTACCAAAAGACCCAAGGATATGAATTCCTGCAGTCACAAAAGCTTTAAGTCAATGTAAAAAAATAACACTTCGTACCCAGGAACAAAAATTGTGTTACATAGTGCTATCGGTTACAAAAATCTCGCACACGTGCAAAATATGTAACCAGAAATTCTAGTTTAAAAAAATCAGCAAGATATGCAGCACATACACGCCATGCCTGGGAGACAATTATTGGTTTGTTCATTATGTGTCTACTTGCCCGTTCATAGGGTGCATGTTCATTTGGTCAAGGTGTCCTGCAGGTCAGTGCCAAATGTCATGTACAAAGTGTCGAGACGTGAGCTTGTAATGTACTTCAAACATTATGCAGGGCGCAATGACTCACCGATGTTGGAGTGCTTGAGCAGACGGCAAATCCGAGCTTCCCTCTCCAGTTTTTGGTGATCTGTAATTAGAAAAAGTAAACAACCAAAACAAGAAATAAACTACAGTTATTTAGTGCAGTATTTTAACATTTGTAAGGAGTATACACCATGCATCATTTGCACTTTTTTTTACACAGTGGGCGCTGAAATTACAGAAGACTCTCGATGATCCGCATGCGGTTTATCCGATTTGAGGATTAACCGCACACCTGAGATTGACAAAAAATTAATTACTCATGGAATTTCCCTTAAGCCCAAATGAATAATCTAAAAACAGTAACAGTGTTATTCTTGGAATTATTTACTACAAGTGATGTGCTTAAACTGAACAAATATGTGCTCCAGTTAATCTGAAATCCACGTGATCGCCTCTACAGTACAGTAGTTGCATATATTTACAAGTGGGCGGAGTTTGAGTGATTTTTATTGGCGTGGCTCTGATGTACACTTAGTGGACGGAGTCTTCTGCGCAGGAGCAGGAAAGTGTTATCACTGAGCACGTGCATCAATCGGTCGATCGTTAGTATTCGTTCTAAATCGAAAGAGTAACAATCAAAATTGTCAGTTGTGCTTCATCTTGAGTGATTTATCCGATCATTTATTTTGTGAGTTTTAATTTACGAAACTGTTCGATGGCAAAGAAACTTAAACATTATTTATACATTTATTAGTGGTTTTTGGCATAGAGATTGGAGGAAAATTATTTAGTTTGGATAATCCCCGATGTTGAATTATCCGCGGCCATCCTCCCCGTCATAAATGCAAATAATCGAGTCTACTGTATTTGAAAATAACAATGGCAACATACAATTTCTTAGTTCTTTCGGTAAAGTCACATTGAAGGGAAACAACAAAATAATAAAATATATATAAAACAATAAAAATTCTCACGACGTTTCGACCACAACACAAACGGTCGTCTTCAGGTGTGTTGGTTTGCATAAATGTATTTGTAAACGGTGCATTTATTTATTTATAAAAACGTTAGCGCCACGCGCAGCGATTTAGCAGTTTATTTAGGACTAGTCCATCTATATTCTGAAAAGAGGAGGGGGGAGACGAATTTTTTTGTATGCTGTCTGAAAGCCAATGTAAGCGTGAACAATCAATTAAGACCTGAAATGGTTTATCAAATCTTTCCAATGATTGCTAAGATAGAATCCATCTTCTCGGTTGAAATTGTCTCTGTGCTTGTATATGTGGATAGCCTCATGAACGAATCTCTCATGGTAGCCAGATGGCTTACAAAGAACCTCTGTCTTGGAAAAGTCAATGGCATGTGAGCCTACTGAATTATAACAATGATCTGCCACGGCCGAGGTGTTGGTCCTACCGTGTTTTAGGTCTGCTTTGTGTTCACGAATGCGGTCCGAGACATGGCGTTTGGTTTCTCCAATGTAACTACTACCACAGAGGCAACTTAGTTTGTAGACACCAGGGTATTGTATGTCCGGAATCACATCTTTTACAGACGGAACCAGATCACGGATTTTATGTAATGTGTTAAAACGGACCTGGATCTTGTGTTTATTCAAGATTTTGGAGATCTTTTTTGTGATCCCCTCAATGTAGGGTAAAGTGATGGTTTTGAAAGAGTGAAAGGTTCAATGAGCCACTCTGTCTACAGGAAAGCTACCCATACGGATGCTTATCTGAAACCGGATTCCCACCACCATCCATCACAGAAGAATTCTCTCATCAATACTCTGTATCATAGAGCCCAATGCATATCCGACCAGGAACACATAGGCAGTGAACTCAAGCACGTACACCAAGCTCTTAAGGCTAATGGTTACTCTGACTATACAATCCGCAAAGCTATCACTCAAACCATGAAGAAGGACCCTCTTGAGGAGCCTTTCAAAACTATCACTTTACCCTACATTGCGGGGATCACAAAAAAGATCTCCAAAATCTTGAATAAACACAAGATCCAGGTCCGTTTCAACACATTACATAAAATCCGTGATCAGGTTCCGTGAAAGATGTGATTCCGGACATACAATACCCTGGTGTCTACAAACTAAGTTGCCTCTGTGGTAGTAGTTACATTGGAGAAACCAAACGCCATGTCTCGGACCGCATTC
Organism: Petromyzon marinus; assembly: GCF_048934315.1. NCBI lineage: Eukaryota > Metazoa > Chordata > Hyperoartia > Petromyzontiformes > Petromyzontidae > Petromyzon > Petromyzon marinus. Next base: position 19,133,912 of record NC_133674.1, read on the forward strand.
GTGAACACAAAGCAGACCTTAAACACGGTAGGACCAACACCTCGGCCGTGGCAGATCATTGTTATAATTCAGTAGGCTCACATGCCATTGACTTTTCCAAGACAGAGGTTCTTTGTAAGCCATCTGGCTACCATAAGAGATTCGTTCATGAGGCTATCCACATATACAAGCACAGAGACAATTTCAACCGAGAAGATGGATTCTATCTTAGCAATCATTGGAAAGATTTGATAAACCATTTCAGGTCTTAATTGATTGTTCACGCTTACAGTGGCTTTCAGACAGCATACATTAATAAAAAAAATTAGTCTCCCCCCTCCTCTTTTCAGAATATAGATGGACTAGTCCTAAATAAACTGCCAAATCGCTGCACGTGGCACTAACGATTTTTATAAATAAATAAATAAATGCACCGTTTAAAAATAAATGTATGCAAACCAACACACCTGAATACGACCGTTTGTGTTATGGTCGAAACGTCGTGAGAATTTTTATTGTTTTAGATATATTTTATTATTTTGTTGTTTCCCTTCAACGTGACTTTACCGAAAGAACTAAGAATATGAATTACTGCAGTCACGAAAGCTTTAAATCAAAACATACAATTTATTTTAAGTCTAAAGTACAACCAGTAACAAAGACAATTCTATATACAGTGCATGTAGATTGCCTTTTTAAATCACACTGTTATAAATACATTTTAAAACACATTTGAATAGCTCTTTGAAACTCCTGCTGGATGTAGATCTCCCGACGCCAGGTCGGTTGGTTGCGAGTTGTTTGACCATAGTTCACCAGGCTGATGAAGCGGGAACCGTTCAGCTATCACTCGCCACTGATGTTAGCCTTGGCCAGGAATTGAACCAAGGTCGCTGGGTTCATTGCACAGTATGCAATCCAGTGCCCTTCAATCTTCCCAAAATACCAATGTAAGTAATATGAATATTACTAGTAGTAATATTAAAGATGTATTAAGCTCCTGCCCATAATGCTATTGCTACTTTATTGCAGATCTAACCTAAAACTCCAGCTAGATGCTAATAAGGGCTGAACCAGCAATTATATAACCTTGATTGCTCCCGACCATTCTCAAAGATTCCCTCCACCAAGGCCTCAATATCCTGGCCGCATTTAATCACATAGTGCTGTAATATAAATTAATTATCACAACAAATCAGTCTGCATTATTCATAGGTACTTTAAAAAAGAAACTCAAAAGTAAGAAGAACAGTTAAAAGTATAAAAAGGAAACTTTGATATAACTGGCCCATTACCTAACCTTGACATTTTGGTTGGGAATTTTGGTTTGGCAGACGGTAAGATCCCGAGTGCCAGCAAAGGTACCCCATTTGTACAAGATGGCCTACGATAGCTTTACAGCTACAGTAAATCACAGGGGCAAGTTTTGTATGTCACCACAAGCATGCAATGCAACCTAATTCAGGCCGCGCTGCAGACGTGTATGGCCGTCATTGGCTACAGCATGCTGTGTTCAAGGTGCTGTGCGCTGCATTTTAATGCGACGCCCTCAACGGTTGCAGCCACAGTAAACAGCAATAGCGTTATATTCTTGGTTCTTTGGGTAAAGTCGCGTAGAAGGGAAACAATAAAATAATAAAAATAGCTTTACGAGGAAAGAACCCCCACTCCCCTCTGCCAATTATTAGCATTTCATGCCGGTAACCCAATGCAAAGATTTGCAATAAATTACAGCCCCTTTAGATGCAGATTACTTGCAAAAGAGCTCCTGGCAGAAATGTTTGTTGAAAGATAACCAGTAACCGTGGTTAAGCAGACTATAAATTCTGCACACTGCAAATTATACAGGAATGAATGTCAACAGGAACCTGCGTCTTTAAATAAGATAAACAGAGCACCATTTCATTATCACTCTGTATTAAAGTGGTCCAAAAAGGCATTGATTTATCACCGAGTGACAACATTTATTGTAGTGCAAAGAGAAAACAAAATGCAATGAAACGCCATTTATAACTGTTGAATATTCATGACATGCTTGTTTTTGCACCTTAAAATAGCCTTTTCTAAGCCCGGCACAACTATATTCTTGGTTCTTTCAGTAAAGTCACGTAGAAGGGAAACAATAAAATAATAAAAATATAAAACAATACGTGACCATACCGAAAGAACCAAGAATATGAATCCTGGCACAACTGTTACATAAAACTGTTTATCAAAGACAACCTTTGAAATACAGTAAATACAGGCATAATTCCAGAATGCAAGCGAGTACGAGCAAAATAGGAACGGAAAGATGCTGGCACCCTGGGGGGAAAAGGTTAGGGGGCTTCTTTCGCAGCCTGAACTGAAGATAGGATGGCAGAGTGAGTCAGCCATGAACTGCTGGGCATCATGCCTACAGCAAAAACACCGCATACAGTAGCCAAGTGCCTCAACACCCATTTTGTTGAAGAAACTCGCGTCCAAGCATGGCTCGATGACCTAAAAGCAAACATACTTTTCCTGCTTTTGACCAATCCAACCGGAAGGCACCTGATCGTCAGATCCTGAATGCGAAACAGATACATTTTGCGAAAGAAAAACTAAAAACGGTCATTGCAAAAAAACAGGTAGTTAATGGGACTCATGTTAGCGTAGGCAAGTGTTACATAATCCATTGTTGTAGTGCTATGTTCCTACACAAATGCTCCAACTTCACTAACCCGAAAAGACCATCGAGCTGCTGTCATTAATCTCAATACTATGTAAAAATTGGCCGCACAAAATCTGATTTCATCGCTCCATCTCCTCAGTGGACATCCTCTCGGATGCGTTACATTCCTTGGCACCGCTGTCACTATTCTTCACCATCGGTCATCATCCCTTCTTGCGACGTGTCCTTCCTTTGCCCATTTGCTAACAAATTTGATTTGTGTAAAATTACCTGCGTATGCGTGAAATAAGAGTATGGTCAAATAGTCAAATAACCCTCCATGATAGGCACGGCATGGAGAGATCCTCATGCAGTCGTGGATTCACAAAATTGGACTGTACATGTATTATTTGCCTTTTGGTGGCTAAATGTTGTATTAAATGAGGGAAAAAAACCCTTTTTTGCATCTCGCAATATAGAACAAGCCACATCAACAACGCGGTGTCTGCAAAAGTACACACAGTGGTTATAGAGTCTACTAATACTTGAACTTGAACTAAATGTTTTCTGCTCCGACATTACCCGAGGTGACCAATCAGGCTGAGAGGAAACCGTGTGGCCTGCGATAACCGCATTGCAAGACAATCAGTAAACTGTAAGAAGGGGCCCAAACCAAGCCAACATTTCACCAGTAAACACACCTAAAAGCTTAAAATGAAACAAATGAGATAATCTTTATGCAACATAGACAAACGATCAATGCATCGGCGATCAGGCCTTTGAAGACATTTCTTTCACCTTTAGGAAATTTACTTGCTGTTGAGTTGATATCAGATTGAATAATCAAAGTGCCATTTAATGGCTGTAAAATCAGCCGATATCTATTTTCCCCACTTCACAGTATGTACAAACATTTTATAACATGTGCTTTAAAGAAGAACAAATGATGAAATTTGCCCAAGGTTAAATACGAATGATACCACTTCCGGGTAGAGGTCTCCCTCAATCCTGTCCATCAGGGGAGTTGTTTGACCATACTTCACCATGATGGTCTGTGCAGACTGGTGAAGAGGAAGCCTACAACGGGTTCAGATATCCCTCCCTACTGTGTGAGCCATAGCAAGAAACTGCACTCAGATCGCAGTGTCATAAGACAGCACGAACAACTGTGAAACCACTCTTCCACATTAACATTAAACAGTGCTTTCAATAAGTATATTTTAATAGATGCAATATACAGAACATATAACAACAAAGTAGAGCTTTGTTGTTATACATGCATTGCTGGATTAAGCCTCCCCACTTCCTGTTGGTCATGAGGATTGTTTGACCATATTCCACCATGCTGGTCAGTGTGGGTTGGTAAGTGGAGAACCCAAGAACAGTTCAGATATCACTCACCACTGATGTCAGACAAGGTGGGAATCAAACTCAAATCATTAGGGACCACTGTAGCATAACTTCCCTTTACCCCATATACAAAGCATAACGTCGCAAAAATGCGACAGTGCACAACAGAATCTGCTAAAACAGTACCAACTATAAATAAACATAACGACAGAATGACAGTTTTAGAATATGCAAAAGATGCATCTAAATAATACGGTAGGACTAGGAATATGGCAATGTACACACCAAGTGAAGTGGGACAGCAATAAATGGTGCTTCAAGTGGGCACAATATGAACTCGGGCTCAAAGGTAGAGATTCTTGCCATTTCCGCTGGACAGCTTGTATATCTGACCAATTAGCGAGACGTGTAGTATAGGTTAACAATGCCATTGTGTTCTCTCTGCACCATTAACACTTCAGTATGGTTAAAAATTGCACTGCACCAATTGGAGGTAGTTTCGGCAGCATTTGGTATGATCCAACACTTATACTGCAAGAGCCACACTCAAATGGACTGCCCGAGAACAAACAATTGATGACAGAATTAAAGAATTAACGCAAACTACAAATTATATTTAAAATGGCCGTTGGTTATAGAGATAAAAAACATCACATCCCCGATCAGAATTAAATATAAATAACATACAGGACTGTGAAGAGCACAAAACGAGAGGAGCACAATGGTTTCTATTTTAATACCATCACTATTACACTGTGTTCCCTTTGAGTGGTGGCGTAGTGGTCAAACTGTGCTTTGAACCTGGCTACAGAGTTAAATTCTCGACCACAGGTTACATCAGTGGGTGGCGAATGATATCCGAATTGATCCTGCCCCCCATCCCCCCAACTTCACTAACCTGCACTGACCGGCATGGTGAAGTATGGTCAAAAAACCCCATTGGCCAACAAGCCATGCACCGAGCTATTTTCAGCCAGCAGGGAATTGACAAAGGGAAGATTTTTAAAGCTACAATTGCTCCCTTTATTCATGAGGGTATTGTAAACTCGAAACAATAGATTATGCAACAAAAATAATAACCTTCAGACGTTTATTAATGCACAGCTTAAGTTCTTTCCACTTCATATTTTACATGGGGATTCTTTAGAGCATACTTCACCACAATGGTCAATGCAGGTTGATGAAGGGGATACCAAGTCACACACACATTAGCTGTGGCCACGATTCAAACTCGGGTAGCCAGGTTTATAGCAGTGCGACTGCTACCCACCCCACGTACTAAAGGCAATATTAAAAACTAAAACTACGAGCTGTAAAGCCCCGCAATTTTGTTTTCACGAATCCAACTATGGGTATGCATGGGATTAAATGTTTCATAGGACCCTCCCATTAACGCTTAGTTGTTTATGCTTGCTTAGATGGAAAAAACATGTTCCTCCAAAACCACCTGACACTCGTCGCAGCAAAAGCAGAGCAACACTTGTGATTTAAATGCCTGTATGAGACCAGATGACGTAAAGAAATCCATTGGCTTTTGCTTCAAACGTACCATGCTGTGTCCAATGGCAAGCCAGTTGGGAGATTCCTTTAATAAATTGTGTATACAAGAGAACAAATGACTGGGCTCCAATCACGTGACTTCTATCACTCCAATTACCATTCACTATTCTGACACAACCAGGCAGGCGGTCCAATACAATAGCGTTCTTCAATCATCAATAAACATCAATAGGGGCAAGGGGAAAACCCATTGGTTTTGATGTTGAAAACTTGATCACCTTGACGATATGTGGCTTTGTAGATAATCTCGTAATTTCATATGCAATACATTACATCAGTACTTTCTAGCACCTTATTTCTCGTCACAAAACCTCATTACAATTACAAGCAACTAATTTAAAATACATAAAGCCTAAATCCTCCAAAATATTTTGCAGTGTGACATCGGCATTTGAGTTTTAGGAGGCCCATCCTGCTTTCATTTTTTTCCAGAAAAAAATATATAAACTAGGCTTGCATTCATTACGAACTATTTTAATTAATCTTGCCAAATTTATTTGATACTAGTTCATAAAGCCTGTCTTCGCTCGGCAAAAGTTTTCAATGAATATAATAATTAACCTTATGTATTTTTTTTTACAATTTTTATCTACGATCAGATACGAACAACTACTCAACGACTAAATTCAACGTCTTAAATTTATAGACGTACCCATCGGAAACCGCTCAATTGAAAGATTCCGTTATTTTTTATTAGAAACAACAAAAAATAATTAACTTAATCTTTGAGGGGAAGTTCCTATCATTTACCGTTATCGAATTATTCAGATTTAAAGATCATTAAATGCGTTTTGTTTTCGTTCGAAACAACTTGAATCCAAAATATCTCAAAAACAAGAAAAGATAGAATGGTTCTCACTTTCATTGCATTTGCTGTTTAACGGTCTATCAAACGAAAAAAAAAGCAATTTTATGTTTCCAACGGTTTCTGAATGACACGCACAAACATGTTCATGGGGGCGCTTAAAATCGAGATGTTGGGGTTTTATAATGAAAAATATCGGATTGGTTTCTGTTGTGTGTACTTTAAAAGCTACCTATGTACCAAATTTCAGCTTTCGACCTTGTTGGGAAGCAGCATAAGTTTTTAAGATATGCAGATTAAGGTCTAATTCTTGACTTAAAGCTTTCGTGACTGTAGAAATTCATATTCTTTGGATCTTTCGGTAAAGTCATGAAGATAGGCTCAAAGAAAATTACAAAAAACTACGTCGTTTCGATCAACCCTTTTCCTGATGACGTCTGCTTGTGTTGCGATCGAAACGTCGTAGTTTTTTGTTATTTTCTTTGGTGACTTTACCGAAAGACCCAAATAATATAGCTTTGTATATAAGATGTTGTTTGCATCACTAATCAAACAGCCTGCCAGGTTTTTTTGCGTGTATTCAGTCAAGATAGTTAATTGTGTCGAGGAAGAAAATGCAATAATTATTCCTTGCTCTCTTAAGGCACCGCATTCCGTTTATTGCACGCAGAAACCGAACAAATTCTCACTCGTGGCATTTGTGTTTGACTGCAGTTTCCGATAACCCTCCGGTGCCAATCTTATAGCAAACAACAAGAGTAACCACTGCCACCACAAAGCTCGGATCCAACCAAGTAACTTTGCACCACATGTGATTATGAAAATAATGTTATATTTTTTATGAAATTCAACACAATTAGTTCCCATACCAGGAATTCTTCAAAAATGGGGAATTTTCAAAATGAGATTTTTGTGATGTAATTTATATCACTTATCCAACAATACCTGTTCCCATAGTAACCCCATGCATAATAACCTTAATCCAGACAAGTGCATGTATGTGCAATAGAGGACTACACAATGCATCTGTAAACTATGTTTTACTGGTGTCTTTTCTCTCCCCCAACTCATAAAATACACTTTAGTGTTTTGTCAGTTGGGGTATAGCTTTACATACTGTCTGTTATTTAAAAATGATTGAATGCTAGCACAACACCAGAAGATTATTTTTAACCAGATCTTACTCTGCAATTTTACTCCATAAATCTAACAAAATGTAGTTTTCCAGCAAGGCATGAGTTCTTAATGCATGTGTAGTGACGTAAACGGAGTCACTATGGCGTTTAGTGCCAGCTACTGTCACAAGAGTGGAACTGTGCATCTTGAGCCTCTCTCTGGCACCAGAGTAGGTATGGCATGGAAGCGGGCCCTAGGGAGCATGGTTCTGGTGGGGTCAGAGAGAGGGTATGTGAGGACGTGACAGTCTAGGTGAACCCGAGAGGGCACGTCACCAGGAGAGGGAAGCGAGGGGGGCCCAAGTATGGCAAGAGGGACAAGTGATATATGGCCCAGAGCCTTCGAGTAGGATCTATAAGGGGGCGTGGCCGAGGGCAGAGCCAGCCCATGTTCAGAGGCATAAAAGGGAAGTCCCGAGAGCAATCGCGGCTGTCTGTTGCTACGTCTCTTCGATCCTCGGTCCACAGTCTTTGGTCTTACGCTCGGCTTCGTGGGTCAGGCAGTATGTCACTGACTGACCCAGTTATGTAGTTACCCCGTTGAGGTCTAGTTAACCGTGTAGTTATCACCTATATGTCGAACCCGTTGTTACGTTTATGTAGCACCCTGTTTGGGTTGTGGAATAAACGTGTTGCCTCCAAGTTCTAGCGTGTGCCTCTATAGAACCACTACACATGTAAAAGCACACGTATTGATCAAACACACCGTTAATTTAAAACATGCTACTAGGCAATGGGATTACTGATGTACTCAATTTTGGTCAATCCCACCTTAGAATGTATGGTCAAAGCTGTTGCAGACTAGAAAGTTTACATGATGAAAATGAAAATTACATGATCAAATAAATGGTACAAACGGCTTGGCGAGAGCACTCACATATGATGTTTGTTATCAGTGTGAATAAATTATGTTTTAGGACTTTCATCAGTAAATATATATAAAACAAAGCTCATTACTTATGCTAACGCCATCCTTCATCACGTTCACAATACTTGCTTTTGTTGCAGATATTGTTCAACAGAGGAAAACTAGTTATGCTGATATGCAGATTTTTTTTTACCAGGTCTGGAATAAAATATCATTACATTACATTTTATTTATCCCAGGTCTGGCTGAGGCAAAACATATGGTTAGAACAAATTACTAGTAGCAAACCCCACACCCATTTACATAACTGGTATATGCACCAAAACTAGCAAACCATTATCTGTCCTTATTGATGTCAAATTATAATTTAATTTATTTAACACGTAGGCTTTCGCGACCAATATCATCCATAAGATGTTTTTTTTGGGTTAGATCGAGTAAATATTTTAGTGTCATTAAAACCCGCCACTACCCGACACAGCCAACTAGTAAGGGTTGTCACGTAAACAGAACATGCCAATTCGTAACTAGTACAGCACACCGGTGTGTTGGAGAGCCAAGCCACAACATTTACAATCTGAGTACGACGTTTCGCCAGCAATTACAACTAGCTTCATCAGGCGACAAATCTGGCTGATGAAGCTAGTTGTAATTACTGGCGGAGCGTCATCCTCAAATTGTAAATGTTGTGGTTTGGCTCTTCAACACACCGGTGTGCTGTACTAGTGACGAATTGGCATGTTCTGTTTATGTGACAACCCTAACTAGTTGACTGTGTCGGGTGGTGGCCAGTTATAACGACACATTTATAAATTTACGTGATCCAACCCAAAAAACCTCTTATGGATTTAATTTATTGTATGTGGACTCACCCTTATTCAAAGAGGACCTGTCAGAATCATTAATCATTAATCACCCCCCCCCCATCCTTTCCACAAACTTAAATTCAATTTATTATGCGGGCTCACAATTTGAATCAAAATAAAAATTGTCTCATTTACTGTCATGTTTGTATTGTCTTGTATGTTCGGTATTGTGTCGGCTATAATTAGTTTCATTGGCATATATAATTAATTATCATATAATTTTCACAAACTATTAATGGGATAATCATGAAACACAGGTGGTCCTATGCATTATTAAATCATTACGTACCCAATGCTTATGGTCCATGTGAGTAAAAGTAATCTGCTGATATAGTCTTAAGGTGAGCTCGTGATTGAAATGCCTGCCCTGAAACTACTGGACTAAACTGTCAGTTTCCACTCAAGTTGCAGTTAAATTTAATCATGCGACGAAGCTGCTTGCCCGACGTGGTTATCATCAGGTCGGTGAACAATCCTGAGTTTTACTCTGACATTTGTTTACGTCAGCAAATAATAAAAAGGTCCCTATATACCCCATCATAAATACAAACTCACCCACCTATCCCACTTAACGATGGATGCGAGTTGAACATTGGATTCTAAGAAAATAAACTTTTAAGCCCGTGTGAAACACCTCGTTTCAGAACATTTACAGTTGAAGAGTAAATACCTTGTGGGTATGCCAAAATGATAGTAAATATTTAACTTCACAATGGCCATGGACACAGTGCACATGTTCCCCATGTAATGTGATACGTTTGCCATGGTGCACTGCATACAGCATGACACATAATACAATAATGCCAAGCACACTGCATTAATTAGCACCACATTTGAAACCCATCTAGGCTACATTTTGAAAAAAAATCGCATACAATTGCAAAACAATATTATTCTTCCAAATGGAGACCATTACATGAAGAAAGTGTCCTGTCATGCTAATTGATCATACTATGTGTTTCAAGTTGATTAGACCCAGTGGCTTCTAGACATGTAATGTTTAATCAATTGTTACTTTCACAACGCATGGTTCACAATATGCGCCGTGATTTGATTGTGTAGAAATGTATTATGCTTTGGTATGAAAATACATGATATGCATACCTACATCGTAAATTATATGAATGTGATATAAAAAACACCAAAAAACTGGAGCCAAATTATTTGTTTACAGTTCACTGCTTAACACAATGCGAATACACTTTTTTCGTTATTGTGAATCCAAGAATGACAGATCCAGCCCTTCACTTCAAAACCTATGTCGCAGCAATCCTCACTCGCTGCAGAGAAATCCATCCCTCGGAGGGCACAAACTTCTCGCAAACTGCTTTTAAGGAAACATCCAAACGCACTGCGTCAGTGCACTCCCGCCGTTGTATTTGTCATTTTGGGGTGTAGTGGCTCTCTCCATGAAACCGTGGGTGACTTGCAGACACTGGGAGTCCTAACCCATACCCTCCCGTGATTATCGCATAAATAATTAACCAGAGCTGTTTCTCAGACACAGTAATGACACACAAAGGACCCAACTGCATTTCAAGAAAACCACTTTATGAGCCAGATTTACTGCCCATTACAGACTATATAATTTTTCATGAGGAAGGCATTTGATGGTCCAAACAAGACTGCATACAATGCAAGTCAGGCTGTGCTCAGCTGCTTGCATTTGGCTGCTAATGGCAGATTACATGCGCATAGATTTAAATGAATGTTCTACAGTGAACATGATTATTGCGTGTTCTTCTCTTGTACGGCCATCAATTGAATCAACCAGATTTATTTTAATTTTATTATAGACATTATAGTTGGATAGATCAAGTACACAAATGTACTCAGCTTCAGTAATGGCATTGTGAAAACAATTCTAATATTACCAATTATAGGTAGCTGCTTACTCAATTTTCTTGGCCAGACATTTCCAAAAGTTATTAATTGCATTAATCTTCTTGGCTATTGACTCCTGTGCCTCATTCATTTGCTTGTGACATCAATATGTTTCATGCTTTACGGCCAGTTGCAGACGATCCAATAATGTGCTACAATAAATACATGGTGTTTATCATTTCAAAACTATGTTTGTTTTCTTGATGTATACCTAGAAATATGGCTCTCCTTGCCTTGCACAGCAAATATTACAGAAACAAATCATTAACTCGTAGCTGGTATAAACTACTTTTATTGAGAACAATCACTAATTTCTCATAACCTATTTATACATATATCACACAAATATGTAGAGGCTGGACAAAGACAATTATTGCAGAAACACTATTTTTCTAACTATATTTTCTACAGCAGAGATATAATAGACAAGAATTACTGCATTAATAATATATTTATCGTACACTAATACTCCAGGGACAAGAATTGTGCTCCACTGGTGTGCGCACTGCACTATGAATCAGAGGACGAGTTTAATTCCTGACCAGGGCTAACAAACGGCAAGAGATTCATTAAGCGCAACATGACGTTGGAGCAACACTTTCATAATAAGTTGTTTCACGCGTATGTTTGCCCACGATATAATAAAAACAGATTTTTCTCAAACACCACAATTATGGAAACCAATTGGGTGGCAGTATGGTATGCGGATATAATGAAGAAAACGTTAAAAAACACACCGTGTAATTCACAACCGTAGTTTGGTTGACCAACTTCCAATTTAGACTAAGAACAGATTAGCAGTGGCACATTCCTTGTATAGGCGTAATTTAAGCTGCCTGCGTGAAGCATCCGAGAGGTAACCTCTTAGGACGTGAACTTTGAACCCCCCACTTATGACCCTGCATGCATTACTTCGGTTCTCTCATTATGTGCGCTGCAGAGCAGAATCCTACTTAGCATTCAGCCACCATCGATGCTCCCCATCACTCACCACCGAGGAGATTTACGTTGGGATTTACGCACGGATTTACCATAATCAGCCAGGACTGCTCAAATTAAACAGAAGCAGAGGAAAGGTGTAATCACATAACGGGTGGTGTTGTTTTTCCACTTCATTGATGCAAAGGATCCTGACATTGAGAGCCAAGAATTAATGAAACTGCTACAGGATTGGCAACCCAAGTATATTTTGCATTCTTATACATGTATCAAATGTTGGCTGAATACTCCATTGTTTAAAACACTGCGGGACTATTCTGCTTCAATATTTCGCAAAAAAACAGATATGGCGAGGAAAAGGCATGTGTAATGCATTAAATACCCGTATTTTTTGTTTGCCAATAGGAAAAATACCTTGCATTAATGTTCAGCAAACAATGATTTTATTACAAGAAATCTGCAAACATATTTTTTTCACTAAAGAAACCTACAGCAATATCAGGCAAATCGTCCATAATGCAAATAATAGCTACCCTCAGGGCAGATATTTTTTCTTAAAGTGCTTCTATGTTACCAGTTCCTTGGAGACATTCATTGAAGCAGCAAGTATAAAAGTGATTAATGCTTTCAAAGCGAGTAAAGCAAACCCACACCACCTCAAAAAGAATGTGGTAAACTAATTGCTTTCTGAATAACAAAATACATTTTAAATACGAATGGATAAATTTACAAAAACTGTACCTTTAACGTAACAGTTCGGCTCCAAACACATTATAATCCGTCTTTGGCTTTTACTTTCTGGAATATCGATTTCCTTTTTAAGCACAGTTCACCGCTTAAAATTTACACACAATCTATTTTGGAACACAGTACACATGTGCCACTACGGCATCCTTTGCGGCCTCCACTTGTAACAACAGGTTGAGAAATGAACTCCGTGCATTCCACGTGTTTTTTTTTCTGGCTCTGCAATGCAGTTGGATTCGGAATAGTTCTGAACACCGCATTATTTTACATTGGTTGAATGAGAAAACATTATTCTGGAACATTATTTATTTGATATTCAATTTCAACTATCATTACAATTCTAAATAGGTCCAAACTTTCCTACTGCAGTACGTGATAAACAATATTTTTTATATTCTTGGTTCTTTCGGTAAAGTCACGTAGAAGGGAAACAATAAAATAATAAAAATATAAAACAACAAAATTCTCACAAAGAGAATTCTCACAAAGATAAAAAAAAAATTATTTTATTGTGTCCCTTCTACGTGACTTTACCGAAATAACCAAGAATATGAATCCCTGCAGTCACAAAAGCTTTAAATCAAGATTTTTAATCTGCTGTGCCTCAGAATATTTGGTGTATACACACAATGTGCTATTCAGGGTTTTTTTAAATTAGATCATACAAAAAAATACAACGAAATATCAAAATAAAATGCTCATTTATGCTGTATCACTATCATATATAAACTTATAGCACAAACATTTGCGCCCTGTAACAATTTGACAAGTACTATCTGCAGCGTATGTTTGGATGTGGCCAGAAATCTTATGGAAAATCAAAAAGTAAAAAAAACTCCAAAACAAATGTATTTTATCATATTTATTACGAGATGTGCAGTGGCCGCAGAACAATGTTTTGCATTGCCAAATCTTTCTAAATGGTAATAACCGCACCATTAAGTGTGCATGTAGAGAACAAAACGGGTGCAAAGTGTGAACGGTAAAGTCACTGCGACAGCTGCACTGCTCCAGCAGGGAAGGGGCTTGAGGGGAGGGGGTTACGTTTGGGGGAAGCGCATGCATTACACGAGGGCATAGCTTATTCTTATTCCGTGATGTTGTTATACAGACTGCGACGTACACAGAATACCAAAAGCCCTCGAACCCCATGACCGCCTCTCTGGGCAGCTCGAGCAAGTTTCAAAACGCCACAAAGCCTCTACATCTTCACGGAACGTTTTAAATGCCTGTGCAACAAAACGGGCCTTACGTAATTCAGTATTTTATTATACGGTCTTTAGAAAAAAAATAAAAAGCAAGTGACGCTATTCACGACTGTATATTATGGCTCTAAATGTCACATGACAAGGGTCTGCAACATGTCACTGTGGAACTTTAACACTGTGCCCGTATGTGTGGTTATTGCTGTTTGCGCACACATTTGAATCATTGCCATAATAAATTCGAGGTTAACGGGGGCAATGCACACAAATTCTAATTTGCACACTCCTTTAAAAGCCATTCATTGAAGGTGCTCTGGCATGACAGCTGCAAGCACTGGAGTCAACACAGAAACATCTACAATCGACCTCTAAAAGCTAAGGGAGAACAGGGTCCTATAATTTTCATTAACCACACACAGGCGTTCACAGAAACATGACACCTTGCCTTGTAGTGACGTTATTTGTGACGTGACGTTTCACTTTGGCATTCGCGAAGGCACGAGCATTCGGCTTATCGGCAGCAACACATACCCATGAACACACGCATGTATGAGCGTATGCGTGCTCGAGAACATGGACATGCAGTGCTCGTACAAGCCAGCCAGGCATTACGGTCTACGTGTCAACTTTCGATTTTAAATGCAATGCAAGTTTCTCTCAGACACAGATGTGTTTATATACACATTAATTCATGTATCATTATGAACAGGTGAACAGTTATATACTGTGTATATATACCAGAAAATGTCCATGAAATGTCATGGGTCAAGTCCCCCAGGAAAGACTGCCCTGAATCACTGTCACCCACTAAAGAAGACAGGCAGTCTTTCTGGGGACCTGACAGAACTGCAAAACCTTGCAAACATGCAGAGACACATGAGCATACCAGATACAGACACACACAGATAAAAGATTGAGACACATAGACAAAGACCCCCCCAGTAACCTTACAGGCTGTTGGGACAAATGAGATAGCAAGCACCTATTAAGACCAGGGGGGGGGTGTTTGGGCCACCATACCTGGCTGCCTTTGTCTCCCAGGTACTGATGTTTATACACCACACTAGGCACAAGGCTGAGTAGCTCTAAGGGGGACCAGTAACAATTTATGTAATTTACATCAATGCTGGCCATGGATGGAAATAAAACTCAGGTGGCTGGGTTTATTACGGAGCACACCAACCACTGCGTCACCGCTCCACAAATACAGATCACGCACAGATGCAGACAAGCACAGATCCTACGCCTATAGTCTTATAGACCCTGGGGGCAAGCACTACCTGCACACACGTAAACAATCACACGGAGCCAGCACACGCACGGACTAAATAGGTGTGAATCTGTATAGTCATACCTCGGGCAGACAGCTTCTTGGTGTTGATAATCTTGGCTGCAAACTCCTGCCCAGTGCTCACCTTCACACACCTGCGGACCACCGAGAAGGCTCCCCTGTGGGCAGCAAAGACAGGCCAGCTCCCATCATCATCATCACCAAAACCACTATTAATGTCATCATGACTGGTTGTTATAGGAACCAAAAGTGCATAGGTGCAGACAGAAGTGAGGCAAACAGAACTCAATGCAGCCAGTCATTTACTTAACAAGGACGTATCATTGAGTCTCAGAACTCCTTTTCAGGTCCTCCTGCATGATGATGTTGGGCCAATTCCACTCGGGGATGTTGGGCATATGAAATACTAAAGTTACATATATTGTGCTGTTACAATATTGACCAGCAGCGCGTTACATTATTAATTCTGAGTTTAAGAATTAAGATCCTGGTTGAAAAGCATGTGTGAAGAAACTGGAGAGAAAAACCAACACGCATACAAGGGAATAACACTCACATGTCATTCAGATAGATTAAAAATTCTGATGTACTGCCATCTCTTAGACAGCCCAAGCCTAAAACACATGGCATTTACCAAGCGAGTCTCCTATCCACGTACTAACCAGGATCTATCATTATGAACTTCTGAGATCGGGTTCATTCAGAGTTATTTGGTTAAAAACAGGTTTGGGAGACGGAGGCATGTAGACAAATGCAGACGGACTGACGCTAGGATGAAATTAACATGAAGACGAAGCAGACAGGTCATGATGACAAATCTCGAAGATTTAAAAAAAACAAGGAGACAGGCGGACAGGATGACGACAGGTGGACACAGGTCTAGCTGGATGACGGACAACTCTAACATGGCAGAACTGATGGGCACATTGGCAAGCAGGCTGACAAAACATCACACGCAGGAAGACTGGCACAAACAGGACGCTCAGGAAGGTAGCGCAAGGCACTGAGGAAGGGAAAGGCAGCCAGCAACGGGATATGAGAGGGAATACAGAATGACAGGAGGCGATCGTGTGGAGAGAAAAATTAAGCTGGTGGATGAGAAGCAGGCTGAGGATAGTGAACATGAGTTAAAGATAGTGCAAACGCGAGATGAGAGGTGATGGAGAGGAAGATGTAAATTGAAAAGAGGAAACAAAAGCTGGATATGAGGAGACTAAGGGTAGGGGAAGGCATGAAAAGACTGAAGATTTCGTATGGAGGAAAGGAGGCGATGGGGAGGAAAAGTGAGGGCGAAAGACGTGAATTGAATCGGCATAACGAGAACTGGAGATGAGGACGAGACCGATGAGAGTAGCGAGGAGAAAACACATGACATCGAGTGTAAAGATGAGAGCATAAATAAAGACGAGAGGGTGAGCCGGACAGGACGTGGAGATGTAAACGAAAAGAGGGGTAACCACAGCTGGAGATCAGAACAGACCAAAAGTCACGAATGTTAAGACGAGCCTCACACGTCCGGAGGGAGGGAGATATGAAGTAGATGACAGTAAGGAAATGGAGCGGTGCATGGAGAGATGAGGCGGTTAACGCACTGGAAAGGAGATGGCGATGCTGAGCAGATGGCGTCATGGTTAGAGGAGAATATGTGGAAGAGGCGACGAAGCCGTGGCAAGAGAGGGAAGAGCTGGAGATGTAAACGAGAAACCAAATAGAGACGAAGGTATGAAGGATGAGTGTCGCAGGCGGAGGTGAAGAGGTGGCGGCGATGACAATGACGACCGTGCGGGTGGTGGTCATGGTGGTGGAATGACGACGGTGTCGCGTTTGTAATATTATCATTGTCATCACCGTATATTATATTCGTTATTTCATTTTATTTATATCGCAGAAATGGCGGCGAGGCAAGCGAAAAACCCCGGCACGCCCAGCGGCTAAAGCTATCCCCCAACGATGACATTAGCAGCGTGTTTGTATATTAAAGCAAAGACACAAAGACGTAAATTGCCCCACACACACACAAAAGATCACCCCCCCGAAGAGCTCAAGAAGGGTGTCATGACAACTGCTGTCAGCGAGCGCCTATTAAGGCCAACACACACGCGCGCGTAGTCATGCGTCAGCACCGGACGTAGCTTTGACGACAAGTTACCGCAGCGTAACAACGGTAATACAGTACTAAAAAAAATCATGTACAATGTATACGTGTAATGGATATCACCGACACATTAGATTCGCGGATGACTACCGCAGCAGCGACCATTGCAAACCCATTGGAGCACCACGACCACCGCCGCTGTACGGCAGCCGCGCAAAAAATTGTCATCAATTGCACCGGCAATCGAAGAGAAGCGCCGCCGCCCGCCGCCCGCGCTGTCGTTTGCTAACGATAAGCTCGCAACACACAACGAGGCGACGCGGTCGTGGTTTTTACTCACTTGCCCAGCTCCTCGTACAGCTGATACTCGTCCGTGAAACGGGTGCATATCGTCGTCGCCATGTTTGCTGTGTGCGCGAGGCTCTGTCGCGCTTTCCTCTCTCGCTCCTTTAGATCTCCCTTCCGCTCCCTTAGCTCTCCCCTTCTCTTTCCTGTCTCCCTCCTCTCCCTTCCGCTCGCTGGCTATCTCTTAACTCTTCCCCTTTTGCTCTCTCGTTTGCTGTCGCTCACCCACGCCCTCTCTCTCTCTACCGATATCTGGTATCGCTCTGACGCTCTCCTTTAACTCTCCCCCTCCTCTCTCTCAGCGCTCTCTCCTTTAACTCTCCCCCTCCTCTCTCAGCGCTCTCTCCTCTCTCTCCGCTCTCTCTCAGCGCTCCCCGCTCTCCCTCCTCTCTCCGCTCTCCCTCCACCCTCTCCTTTATATTTCTCACTCCTGCTCCGCGCGCTCTCCTCTCTGATATCACCGCCTTGCTCCCTCACACGACGCTCTAAAAATGTAAATCTCTATCCCCCTCCCTCCCAGGCACGTCTCGCCAAATAACGTATCAGGTTTTTTATGTTATAAATATTTGTTTTTATTGGTTTAAAAAAAAACGTCCAAAAATTTTTAGTCTACGACGTGGTTAGCGCTGCCGCCTCAGAATTACAAATGCATGTATTATTAATAGTAAGCGTAATTAATATGAATCATCACTATCAATTGGGAAAGCAATTATAAATTAAGTAGTCATTACGATTACAACGAGAAATACGATTTTTTTAAAGGCTAAGGACAATAGTGATGATGATAAAAATAATAATAATAAACTACAGCGGCCGGTCGCTTGACAAGGAGCCGCGACCCCTCGCCGATTGCGTGCGGGGGGGGGTGAAGAGGGGGAGCGCGTGCCGGGGCGGGGTCGATGCTCCTGACGTCACACGGAAGGGCGTGGTCACCGGGTGTGACGTCACTCGGTGACCGAGGCGCGCTCTGGGCGGGGGCCGGTTGCGCGCGCGGAGTCACTCGGTGGGGGGGGGGCTGAAGGGCGTGACGTCGGTCGGAAGTAGGACGTGACCAACCGTATGAGGGGGCGGGGTTATTTTGTGACGTCATACCAAAAGGCGTGGCCAAGCTCAAGAGCGGGCCCGCCTCTTGGAGGTCGGGGGTCCACGTTCTGAGTGACGTGACACGAGGTGCGTGGAGGTGGTTTCGGTCATCCAGGCAGCTTTATTGAGCACATACCCATGCATACATTAGGTACATGGCAGTGAGATTCTTTGTTCCCGTGTCGCTCTCACTCTCTCAGCTTGTGCAAATTAACAACAACAATGTAAACAGCATCAACCATTTTTTATATAAACAATTAATTCAAAGCTTAATAAAATCAATCTTGATTTGAAGCTTTTGTGACTGCAGGAATCCATACTCTCTGGTTCTTTCGGTAAAGTCACGTAGATAGAAAACATAATAAAAGAAAACACGACGAGAAAACACGGCCGCTTGTGTTGCGACCGAAACGTCGTGTTTTCTTTTGAGGCCAAAGAAGATGAATCCTTGCAGTCACCAAAGCTTTAAATTGTTCTTGTTTGGTTAATGTCTAGTGCAGTCGATGGGGAGAGGGGGTGTGAATGGGGGTGGGGGGCAAAATCAGGATTGGTGGGACTTGGGCAAATATTGCGCGGGGCTCTGCTCAGCAGCTGAGCATCCGGATGGCCTGGGGATGGAAGCTGCCCCTAAAGCGGTTGGTGGTAGCCGCAATGCTGATGCAAGAGTAACATTCGTCACGAGCATTACAAAAGCTAAACAAACAAAAAGTACAGCAAATAGAGCGGTGGCGCAGTGATTAACGCACTGCTCTGAACCCGATGTACTGGTTTCGATTGCCAGCCACGGATAACATCCCCCCAAACAACTCCGCGAATTTAAATTAAACCAAAAAGGTAAACTATGTACTCGGAACGTAACGATCTGCCCTCTTTATAAGTCAGGATCGCGATTTCAATCGTGTTGTTTTACCATAGGGGTTGGTGAAAGCTGGATGGGTATCGTGAACTAATCACGTACGCATACGAATGGAAAAACGTCGATTGTAAAAACGCGTGAAGTTAAAATACGCATTAATCCACGAATCGATATATTTATCGCCTTATTGGAGAATTAAACGGGCGTGGTTGGCAGCTGAAGCATGTGGTTTACTTGGGCGAAATCCCTCACGGCCATGTGCTCGTTCCCAACAGGAATGTCAAGCTGTCCACTGCACACATCCACACGTATGTTGAACTTCTTTCGCACCGTACCTAGCCAACCGTGCGAAATGTAGGTGTAGCAACCACACATACAAGGCTCGGGCATTTAAAATATGTTCTGCTTGAATAGTTTCATGTATGTTGAACTTCTTTCGCACAGTACGTAACAATCAGCGGCGTTGTGGAGAATACCAGTCGCAGAACAAGAAGATTAAATCTGACTGCTGATGAGGCACTGAATAACGAACCCCGTCCAGAGTTTGCTGTGTTTAACCAATGCTGAACTGCAGAAATGATGCACTCACAGAAGGATCACGTGGTTGACGGCATGTGTAAATTACATATTAATTGAACTTGGCCTGTTGTCTGTTTATATTCTTTCAAATGTTCGATGGCACTCTTTAAATGCGCCCAAGCTGAAACATTTGCTCAGTAAAGCACTGGTCCAGGAAAGCCCCTTGTGTGATAACTGCGATTTTTTTTTCCGGAACCAAATATTTATTCCGGGCACACGGTTTGTATTTTTACCCGAGCAGCGGACCGCGGAGACTTCCGGAAGGCCTAGGAGTCATGGGTGAGGCCTGACAGAACGACGGCGTTGATTTAAAAGCGAAAGGAAAACAAAAGTTAACAACAATAAACAACAACAAAACAATCGAGCAGTGTGACGGACAAGAATAACACGACGGGAGCGGAGAATGGCGCGCGATTCCAGGTATAAGAACAGTTTCGACGTTAATGCGCGCCTGGCTTTAATACGTTGAGTAGCAGCGTTGTACCCGGTGGCTTTAAATCTTGTATTTTAAATCTTTACTTAAAGCTTTCGTGACTGCAGGAATTCATATTATTTGGGTCTTTTTTGTAAAGTCACGTAGATAGGTTCAAAGAAAATACAAATAGCAACACAAGCGGTCGACCGCTTGTGTTGCGATCGAAACGTAGCTTTGTTATTTTCTTTGAACCGATATCTTGTATTTTAATCACGCATCGTGCTGTTAAAACGTTCGATATTGTATCATTTAACCAACATGCATTTCTCTTTCCTTATTCATTCCGCTCAACCGTATTGCTTGCAGTTTCCGCCCTGAAATGTTATGGAAAGCGTTGTACGCTATAAATGTGTGTATTTGTCAGGAAAATTATGGGAAACGATATGAAATCATTCATGATTTAAAGCCAACCGTTACTATTGTCAAGTGTTGTTTTTTGAGTATTTAAGTTTTCTTTACGTGGTTATAATTGACCTTTTATGCCATTATTTGTTTCATCCCGGTTCTCTCTTGACGGAAGAGACCGGTATACAGGTCTAAATCCGCTAATACCTGCTTACAAAGTACATCCATTTGTATACCCCGTGTATTGTCTAACATCTTTCGCACCCTACTGAATGCAATGCTTTTTGTTGTTCTTGCATCGCCCAGACACCACCGCAAACGTTCTCGGTCTTCGTCGCGCGGGAGATCGCCAGCCGAGAAGCGCTCCAAGGCCGCCGAGAGCCGTGACAAGAAACGCGAGCGGGAACGTGACCGCCGGCGCACGGAGACCCAGCGCACGAGGTTGCGCGCTGTTCTCGACTCGCTGCCTTTGCACGTCAAAGTGTCCACGATTTTTTGTTGTTGTAATTTATTGATAGTATATATATATAAAGACCCGGCATAAAACCGCATATATTTAAATGTTCATTCATCCAGATCAAGAAGATGTCGTTATGGGCTTTGATCTTTCAGTTTCAGTTTATTTTCAGTTTTTTTTATTTTGGTATAGCCCTGTGAGCCATTCGGCTCTTGAATCGGGTGCAACCACAACAAACAAAAAAACAAAAACACGAACAAGAAAACATCTTAAAGTGACTATGTGACTTTGCAAACAGAAAATCCATGAAAAAAAACCAGCAAAATATTCCTGAAAAAAGCACCGTACACCAACGCTGTGTGCAAAAAATCCCAGTGGAATGCAAGTCAAACAACAACCACAAGAAAACTTAGATTAAGGCCATCAGTCTAACTCCATACTACAACAAAACAAACATGTCCAAACCAAAAAACGTTTTCGAAATCACCAAAAAATAAAGCCATAATTGCAACGTAATTGTGATAATAGGGACTGTGACCGAATTTTTACAATAAACTACATAAATAACATGTAACACCAAATCCTAGAGCCATAGCTGGCTGCATGAGTTACTCCACAACAACAGAAGCATCAGTCGGAGTATCAAATTTTTCAATGCACCTTTAAGATCAGCACACGTTGCTCGCTGTTGGGAGGGACGGACAGATGGCCATGTCTAAAGGGCTGTTAGTTTGTAAAAAAAAATACCATGCATTGCCAATATTTGAAGATTCATTAACATAACTTTTTTATTTCATTGGTTATTGCTTCTATATTTATGTTTTATTTACCTTTTTGAGATAATTTAGCACACTAGTTTTGGTTTTAGGATCACAGCAATAATGTACGTTAATGCCATGGCAGTGGTGGTTAAACATTTTCCTTGCTGGGCTGAATAGGACTTTCAAATTCCTTTGGCAGGCCACACATTCATATGCACCTTATTCTTTTCCAGTAGTAACGAATATATATTTTTTAAGAATCACCTTTGCATAGTGCATTTATTCCATAGAAAATTGGATAAATTAATCAACGTGAATAAAAAATCGACACTCAATGAATTTCCCTTTTCAGCCAATGTGATTACATCACACACACCATGTGCGCACCCCCCCACACGATTTTACTACCCGTGATGTCATCTTGCATTGCCACAAATGACACGTCACGCGACGCCATCTTGCTGTGCTGCTTAAAAGTGAACGTGTCTAATTGAAATATTTCTGAGGACAAACGAGATAGAAAGAACCAGACAATTCTTAAATATGCATGATTTGTCTTCCTTGTGTCGCTGCGCAGGCGTTCAAGCAGGGAGCGACGGCGCTCACACAGCCGAGAGCGCCGCTCCCGTCGCTCCCGCTCGAGGGAGCGCAAACGCTCCCGCACACGCAGCCGCAGCAAGGAACGCAAGCGGTGAGCCATGTGGGACCGGGTACAGCTTATTAAAGTTGTTAAAGTTTTATTTTGCTTGAAAATGTTTTACTTTTCGCATCGCCACACCTGAGAATAGCATCGCGAACCGATTCATCGACCCGGACGTCTGTATACTTGGAGTTTGCATGTTCTCCTCGTGGTCGCGTGGATTTTTCTACGGGTTCTCCGGTTTTTCCCTCCACATTTAGAA
Source organism: Petromyzon marinus (assembly GCF_048934315.1). Lineage (NCBI taxonomy): Eukaryota > Metazoa > Chordata > Hyperoartia > Petromyzontiformes > Petromyzontidae > Petromyzon > Petromyzon marinus. The sequence continues at coordinate 19,157,111 of NC_133674.1, forward strand.
ACATTTAGAGTAGTTGGCTGCGATATATTTCCACATTATAAGCCACTTGGTTGAGCTATCATTTGTGGTCAGGTAACTTCTGGAAAATAGCTACATAGCTCAGTGATCCTTACCGAGGAAAAAATGTGTTTTAGTCGCTTAATTTGTCAGTATTTCCTTAGGACGTCACAGAAATATACTCTTTGGTTCTTTCGGTAAAGTCACGTAGGTATAAAATAAAATCACCTACGTGACTTTATTTTTTTTACTTTATAAAGTCACCTACGTGACTTTACCGAAATAACCAAAGAGTATGGATTCCTGCAGTCACGAAAGCTTCAAATCAAGATTGGCACAGAAATAGTTACATCATGGGGGCTGTCTCAACCGTGATTAGTGAGAAAATTTAAACTGTATGTAGTATAAAATTAATAATTTTTAATGGAAGGACTGTTGATTTCTTTTTCACGTGAAGTTCCAAGTCCAAAGAAAAGAAGGAGAAACCTGAACCAGAAGAAAAGGAGAAGCCTAAAGAAGAAGAGAAGGATGCTGCCGTGAGTAATTTGTGAACACTTTTGCACATTCTATGAGTTCTTTTTATTACCAAATATACAGAGCATCCTATTAGCAAATCGCCTGGAGTGTGCTCGATCTTGTAATATCTCGCAAGCGACGCAGGTTTCAGCGGAAAGAGTCTTTGGATGGGTGACCACCATGCATGAAACAGGTGTTATAGGCTGTTGTGGGATTACGTCAGGAGATGGCAGTGCAGAAAATCCATTGTTGTACACTACTATGCTTCAGAGTCAACGTTCCCTGCTTTTTGCCAATCTGCACCAACCGGTGCGGTACCTTGTGGTTAAATAATCCTTCCAAACTGTGCACAGCATGGGGAGGCCGTCATTCTGCAGTAAATTGACAAAAGGGCACGACAAGTTCATCGAGAGTGATTATTTGTCGCGACAGAGCTTTGAGCAGGGCAAGCTGGAAGTGGAGATGAGGAAGAGGAAGGAACGCATTGAAAAATGGCGTGAAGAGCAGAAGAAGAAGGCGCACATCAACATTGGCGACATCAAGACGCAGGTGGAGCTCATGTCCAAACAGCGGAAGAAGTGGAGCCTGGAGGATGATGGTAAACTAATTTTGATCTTCTTACAATATAATTTGATTGTTCTAATTCTAACCAATAATTTGTTATAATAATGCCCTCTTTTCAAGGAAACCATAATTGCATGTGTCAAGTCTCCAGGATTACCCTTGAGACGCGTTTTTTTAATTTACAATGTTGTGTGTTTCTCGGCAATGCAATGGATTCTTACGTTTTCAGTGTTTAACCGGAAAATAATTCACTCAGCCCTGTTTACTGCAGTGCAGCGGCAGCTGCCAATAGTCCATGTCTTCTCTAAGGCTCAATTCAGCCTAACTTTCTTAGTTTTTTTCCAAGGGTTTTTGCCGAGGAGTCTCATTGATTTTACATGTAAGTAAATGTGTCACAAGACTTTTTTTGGAAGGTCCCGCATTGGGATGTTTGGGCGTTTCCAATAATCGGTGTTTGGTATGGGGAAAGAAACCAGAAACTACCATGGGAAAACTGAAAAGACATATTTGAGTGCTAACACCCTAAGTTCTGCATGGATTCATTCAGGAATCAATTTCTATGCCACCAACTCCTGGCCACCTCGCAGTAAAATCCACATGCTCTGGTTTCTGTGGTCTGGCACAGACGAGGACGATGATGAGGGCGAGGGTGAGGATGAGGATGAGGATTCTGCCGACAAGGAGGAGGGTGACGATGAAGAGCCAAAATTGAAGGTGGAGGAGAAGGAGGAGATGGTGCAAGAGGTGGTGGTGCCGGTGCCGGAGCCGGCCAAGCCCGAGCAGCACATGGCCATTGTTCAGGGTGTCGTCGACGATGATGACGACGATGGCGTGGACCCCCTGGACGCTTTCATGGAGGGCATCAAGGAGGAGGTGAAGAAGTTCAACATGGGCGACGCAAAGACGGGCGAGAAGGTAGGTCCTGCTGCTGATGGTGTTGCTGGCTGGTAGAGGAGCTGGCAGTGGGGGTTGGTGATGGAGTTGGTGGATTTTGCTGCTGCTGGTGTTGATAGTAATGGTTGGTGATGGAGCTGGTGTTGCTGGTGATGGAGTTACTTGTGCAGCTGGTGGTGATGGGAACTGTTGGCTGTGCATGTGATGGACTTGGTAATGCAGCAGATGTTGGCATTTTTGGAGTAGGTAGCAGCACTAGCCTGTAGTAGTAGTAAGCTCCTTCAATATTTGACTGAAATCTTGGTTACATTGATTCAATTCTAAACCATCAATGGCAAGTGGTATTTAAGCCTACCTTTGGCATCCCCTTCCTCAATTAATAATAAGTGAGTAACTGGTGCATTGTGTAAATATCACTTGGGAGACAATAAGACAAGTGTGCTTCTGGCCATATTCGTCTTAATAAATGATTGCTAACAACACTTGTTTCAACATTTTATAAGGCTAACAGGGTCGTCGTTGTCTTTGCTCACGGTGGTGGTGGTGCTGATTGTGGCAGTGCTTGTGATTGTAGGCATGAGGAACAACCATGCAGTCTATCCCAAACAGCCTTGCAAGCACCAAGGTCACACTTTTCCATGCTGTCGTTGTTTTATTAATAACCAAGTCAGTACACGTGCATGCTGTCCCACAGGGCATCTGACTACAGCATTGCCGTGGTGTTTTAAATCAAGCTGTGAGCCCAGAATTGTGGCCATCTCGGGCGGTATAAGGCACTCAAGAGTGTTTAAAATCCCTCATTGGAGAGGCACTGGGGAAATCCCTATGGTATCCTATTTCTGAATTGTTCCCTGCCATGACAAACTGCTGTGTTGTCAGTAAGGGTATTTCCAGTGATGTAGTATGCCTTTCCTCTTGTACAAACAACAGTAGCAGGATTGGCAAAAAAAACTTTATATGGTTTTGTTCAGTTGACAGTTTATTTGAAATTTGACTCACATTTACAAGGCCACATATAAATAGTTTTCTTGTTAGTTTCACTTACAGCTCCCTTGCCAATGTAATATTCACTAATATGTTCACTGTAAGGGCACGTGGCACTGAATGACTTGTCCACGCTACACTGTGACATTTGATGACAACGTAAGTCCTATCTGATGAGCAACAGGGGGGGCAAAAAAGCAAAATTTACTGTTATTTTGTACTTGTATGCTCCCATAACAATTTTCCCACCTTCGCAAACCCTCACTGACCAGCACGGTGAAGTATGGTCAAGTTACCACCACTACTTGTCGTGACATATTTGTTCATTTTTTTCATTTTTCAATCCTCCAGCTATTTGGACATTTAGCTTTGGGGTTAAATAACGCTCATTATTGGTGCCAACAGAAGGCGGGCTCCTCGGTTACGAAGGTGGTCACGGTGGTCACCAAAAAGCAGTCGGAGGTAGAGAAGCCCAAAGGGGAGCTGATGGAGAATGACCAGGATGCCATGGAGGTGAGTTCGTTGGCCTGGAACACGTTCATCCTTTTCTTGTTGCACATCTACTGCCCAGGACCTAAAGTCACTTTCCCGAAAAGCGCTCGCTTCTGCAGAAGATATTTGATCGGGTTATTTAACTTGTCACTGTCGTTAGTAGTGATATAAGCAGTAATTATTGGCTATTGATGAAAGCAATTATTGCAAATGATGTAATTATTTCTAGCTCATGTACGCTATAAGCATTATATATACACACACACACAGATGTGCTATGGATCAGTGTTAATGACTATAGTGGTGAGATATTTGGGGATTATTGTGTTTATACTTTGTTACACATAACCTGCTGTATAGGCGCACGTGTCCGTCCCATGGGCGTCTGCTCAGTGCGATGAGACGTGTGCGTGCTGTTTCGGATGCGCAGTACTCATCCGAAGAGGAGGACTCGGACCTGGCCACGGCGCTTACCGGATACAACCAGAACAAGCAGCGCAAGATGGTGGAGGTGGTGGACCACTCCAAGATTGCCTACGAGCCCTTCCGCCGAAACTTCTACGTCGAGGTTCCCGAGCTGGCCAAGATGACAGCAGAAGGTGCCCCGACCCAATGTCTCGACTTGCACTTTTAAATGTAGATTGAATGCTCGTTTCTTTCGAGCTGCTTTTTGCATTTGGTTCGTTGTCCGAAGTTCAACGTACATACACGAGTAGGCGTGCAATTATTCACCGCTCCCACGATTCCATGAATTGTCACAATCTGGGATGACGATTTGAATTACGAATGTATAGTTTTCGACCCGTTTGTATTCCCGTGTACATTTTCTGTCTCGTATTTTCTGCACAAGTCTATGTCATTTGTTCTATTAACCAATAGGTGACATCTGAATATAATTTGCAAGTATTTACATGAAATATGAATGATAACGTATTATTTGATTTTGTGCCTTGCACAAGTAAACATTTATCCCAACAGGGGTGTTGTTAACGATGTATGTCATCGTTTTTCCTGTTTTGTGGTTTGACAGTTTCTCAAATTTTATTTTCAGCTGAGATTGTAAAGCATCTTGGGCTTACTTTTCATTCTATCAATATTATTCTTTGTATAAGAAGCAGGCGACGTTATGGCACTCGCATGCCTTCACGCTTTCCAAAAGAACGATGACTGCTCCACCAACGCACACCCTTTCGTGAGAAAGGGAATTGTGCCATCACTGCAAATTTCCACAGTCCTTTCACGATGCTAAGTAGCAAGCCAACCTTGCATCCTTTTTTATTTGCGCCGTTATCTCTCTAACCTGACCCCAACCCGCCCCGTCGGTCTCTCACATCGCGCAATCTCGCGTTCATCCCCCAAGAGGTGAGCGCTTACAGGCTGGAGATGGAAGGCGTCATGGTGAAGGGCAAGGGTTGCCCCAAACCAATAAAGACCTGGGTGCAGTGTGGCATCTCCATGAAGATTCTCAACACCCTCAAGAAGTGAGTGAACACAATTCACGAAAGCCCCCTTTTGTTTGACTGGTGACTCCATTCAAGGTTGCATCTGACCAGCTGACAAGTAAATGTCGAGCAACCTTGGCACAGCAGTGTCTCTCTTTTCGTAATGAAATATACAGCTACGTTTTCTGGGTGCTGCGAAGGAACTCGCAGTGAGGCTGGTGACAGATTTGTGCTGCGATGCAGAAAATGGCACAGGATAGGAAAAAAAATTCACAGATCAATGCCAGATCAATGCCTTATTTATGTGGGCGTTGGTGCCCTAATGAGCACCAAGGTGATGTGGATAACGTGAGCATTGATGCGAAATTTTAAATCTTTTCGTGCAGTTTAAGGTTAGTGTTGAGATGTAGAAATATTATATTTACGTTCGAGCGAGGAAAAAGAGTCAACTCTAGGGTTCTGGTTAAGGCTAAGGTTAGAGTGATAGTCATGGCAAGAACTCTGGTCTAGGCATGTACCAAATTCATCTATTAAAATGGATTCTTATGCTCATGTTCCTTTCATTGAATTGTGCTTATAAAATAGATTATTTATGGAATGACGAATTATTTTCAAATAATATGCTAATGTTTCATTTTGCCAAATGATGTGTAAAAAAACTATACAAATAAGAGCAATTGAGTTATTATCAATGCAATTATATTCCCAAAGCTATACAAATTAGACCATAAAAACAAGACAAATAATCTAGTTTTTCGAATATTTTTTTATTTTCCATGCATCATTATATCCGCACCAATAGACTCAATCACACCGCACCCACATGTTTCAAACCATCCATTCTATTCCGCGCCGTATCAACAAGGAAGAAACTCAATTTCAAACATGGCACAGAATCATGAAAATACATCAAATTCCTTTTGGACTAAAGCATTAGATGTCTGGTTGGGCCTATCCTGCAATTGTGCATTATTGCTGTCAGGATCCTAAATTAGTTATCGATATTTATAATTTTTCTGATTAAATTATTGATTCCAAAACACATGAAATCGGTAATTGAGTCGAGTCTAATTTTTGTAAAGGTCCAACCGATTGGCACACATGCACGAACGTTCAAATGGCCGGCTCGTTTCAATGTTATTGGTCAACGGCAGACATCGTGAAGCCCCCAGCAGCAGGGTTCGTCAGTCACCACGTGGAATGTTTGAACAGACATGAAGACACACACACACAAAAGGGGTTATACTTATTTTATCATACATTTCGATTTGTGCGGCAAACCTGCAATAAAACATTTTGCATGCGATTATCGTTGACACCGAGACACTGAAATGAACAACCGCAGTTACTTTGCTTTCCTTTGAAACTCTTTCTCTCGTGGAAATGCACAGGCAAAACTACGAGAAGCCCACACCCATCCAGGCACAAGCCATTCCGGCCATCATGTCTGGCCGCGACCTCATAGGCATTGCCAAGACGGGCAGCGGAAAGACCATCGGCTTCCTGCTGCCCATGTTCCGGCACGTCATGGACCAGCGGCCTCTGGAGGAAGGGGAGGGGCCCATCGGTACAGCCATCCCGGCGTGTCCGCTCACACGTCTCACGTCGTCGCGCCGGCATCGTTTGGTCGTTGGTGGTTCTAATGGACGGGGAGGGAACGCCAGATGACGAGAGAAAAATTTAAACCATTCCCGACTTTTTATGTACTCTAGGCTGTTTATGAAGCTGTGTTTTTGCAGTGCAGTGTGCCAGAGAATTAAGTGTGTTGTTTATTTGTTTGTGCATTCGATATGAGTTTCGCTATGCGTTTGCATAAGTGATTGAATGATTGCAGTTGGTGAAGAGTGTTTGTGTTACTGCGCATTCTCCACTGTTTATTCGTATTCTCAAAAGTAGTGCCATGGAATGTTTCATTGCACATTTATTTAGCTTGTTGTAAATATTTTCATAATATTGGGATACATGTTTTAATGATCAGTTATGTTATTGCAACAAATATTGGGAGTGTTATGAAGTTTTACACACACACGTTTTTTTAATTGTTTCAAAATGTACTATAAATGTGCACAAAACCAAATGCAAAGTGAACGGTGATATGTATCCCTATATTCTCATCCTTTAACTGAATTGCAACTGTTTAGGCGTGTAGTGTAATTAGACATGCAGCACGAAAAGCATAATAGTGTGATTACTGCAGGCTTGTGTAAACTGTTGGATCAAAATGATAATCACGTCTGGTTAACATGAGCTTTTCAACTGGAGAGTATTTTCTTGATCTAATTCTTTCCTTGACAGAATGTGCACAGGCCAATATCAACCTATTCGTGTGAAACTTCCTTGTTATTTCCATTTGTGAAGATTGTTTAATTAACATGCAATGGTACGGTGGTCCATGCACCACCCTACGAGCCAAGCCGCCGCTGAGATAAATTCTAGGCCGACACTCGCCTGCATGATGTCCTAAACATTCATGGGCCGCCCCCTCACCTGCATTGATCACATGGTCAATTATGGTCAAACAACCCTGCTATGACCGGCACGTTGTAAGGAGTCCTTCATCCAGCGCTGGATTGCCTAAGGGCTGTAAATATACAAATATATGTATAAGAAAAGATATTGATCAGAAGTTCATTATTTATAGTCACGTGAGAGTCTGTTCAAGCACACTCTCTTTTTGTAAAATAAATTAATCATACTTGTATGTAAGGTGAAAGGGGTACGTTTCTTGACCTGATAGATGGAAGCAATTTGCATATGACCCATGACCCATGCAATTAAATAAAAATGAAATAACTTTGGCAGCGCAGACCAAATCGTTGGTAGCGTGCACGCTTCCATACGTATATCCAAAAATATAGATGCCCATTCCAAAGTACGTACGTAATTGCATTTCAGAGCTGCCCATCTGTCATTTTATTGATTTAGAACCCCATTACCACCTGTCAAGACATGTTGTTGCACTTTGCTGAAACGGAGACCTGGGAGAAAAGATTGACATCAGCGCTTGTGTTGCCGCCGCAGGCGTGATCATGACGCCAACGCGCGAGCTGGCTCTGCAGATCGCCAAGGAGTGCAGGAAGTTCACCAAGCAGTTGGCGCTGCGTGTGGTGTGCGTGTACGGTGGCACTGGCATCAGTGAACAGGTGCCGCCACCCCCCACGGCCCTGCCCCCCCACTCCCTGCTTGCCCTCCTCACTGCAACTTGCTTTGCGCATGGTCTTGCTCACTCATTCACCGACTCACTCATTCGCTGACTTGGCAAATCTTTCGCTGTCTCACCTGCTCGCTTCCCTACCAACTCTCTGCCATTCATTCACCGACTCAATCACATATTCTAATCTGCCAAATCACCATTACGCTCCAACTCGTTTCCTCTCTTTAATGTACGTGTACTATCACAGTCGCTCACTTGCCCAACTCACGCACTTGCTAACCATGTACCAATAGTCTTGCAAACTATTCTTTGGGTCTTTCGGTAAAGTCACATAGATAGAAAAAAATAACAATAAAATGATGAAAATAAAATAATTATTTTTATTAACTTTATTTGTATTTTATTTTTATAATTTTATTGTTATTTTTTCTATCTACGTGACTTTACCGAAAGACCCAAAGAATATGAATTCCTGCAGTCATGAAAGCCTTAATTTAAGCCTTGCAAACTGTTGAACTAATTTACTCACTTATTCACACACTCTGACTCATTCTTACTGTGACTCAACTCACCCACTCTTTCATTCGCTTGCAAACTGAATTGCCGACTCACAACTCGCCAACTATCTCACTTGACCAAAATATAATCGTTATCACCTGCCCCATAATCATTAGCATGCACTCGGTTTCAAACACTCCGTGTAACCCAAGTGATGTAGATTAATATTGAGCAAGTCCAGTAAAGGTTCAAGGTGGTCTGACAACATGTCTATGGCATTTAATATTTTAAGTACAATGTACGTGTACTTTTAATTTCCTGTTTTAACTTTAAGGGTTTAGGTCAAGATATTTTCCAAAAATATAGACCAAAATCTGTTATTTCGTTGTGCTATTGGCATCATGTTATGAGATTAAGTGTCTAGTTATAACTCTCACAGAATAGGGTATCACCTCGTGTGTGAGAGGAGGGCCTGTGGAAACACATTTTACCCACTTCTTGTGGATATTCTATTAATTGACCTCTTTTTTTTTTAATCCACACAATAGCAGCAACACTTTCCTGCTTGCCATGCTTCACAGACACGTTTCTCACTCGACGGTCAAAGCGGTAATTTTCTCAGATCTGGAATGTAGCCAAATTAAGTGACAAACCAAATGTAATGTGACCGTTTTGTGTAATAAATTGCTAACCAGGCTCAGGTTACCACGGACTGCACTTATGAGAAGACCAGTTTATTCATGGCTATCTGAAACCTGGATTCTACCCAGCAGTGTTAGCTCGGAGTCTTGACCCCCTGAGACCGTCCTCCCGCCCCTGGCCACTACAAATCTACAGTTTCTCCTTCAGTGAAAGATTTAATTTAATGCAACGTGCTCATCGGTAACCAAGCGAAGACCATCACCTCTCACTACACTCTAAGAAACTGGTTTTTATAGCTGGTGGCCGAAACCTGGATTCCATGCTCTGGGATTTCGGCAGCTTTGGCTCGACGCTCTGACCTTCCCCCTAAGATGCTCGGCCGTTTCAGTTCTGCGTTTTCTCATGCGCTTGTGTTTTGTTACAGATCGCTGAATTGAAGAGGGGTGCAGAAATCATCGTGTGCACGCCCGGCCGAATGATCGACATGCTGGCTGCAAACAGCGGTAAGCCCTCGCGCTCGTGTTACCGGGGCAGGCCGCGAGATTTACGACCGACCCGCGTGCTTGTACGGAAGCGATATCCGTGGCGTGTACCGACCGCGCAGCGCATAGTTGACTTCACTGGGGCCTCTCGCAGAATCTGCTAATTCGATAACGCTCTGTAAAAAGAGTCGGCCCATTGCCGCCACTGCCGCCGTCGTCAATGCTTGCGCGAGCGCGTAAACCGCGCGAATCGGACCCAGATGTGTGTGCGGAGTCCCGCACAAACGGCCGAGTGTGCAAATAATAACGCGTGCAGAACAGTGCCTTTATTTTTGTGGCCAAAACAACGTCGATCCATGGCGGTGAGGCAGTTTAAATATGGCCCCGTAAATCTGCATCTGATGATAGTGTCTCCTCGAGAACACTGTTGAGGGAGGCAAAGGGAAGCTGGCACCTCCAATAATCCTTCCCTCGTCTTGGCCCAAGGGCCCTAGTTTGGAGTGTGGTGTGGCGAGGTGGAGATTGGGCACTGGGATCCGATAGGGTAGAGGGAACTTGAGCTTCTCCTGGTGCCTCTGCTGTCTGGAATGCTCTTCCCTATTGTATCAATATGGCTGATTTAATACTCCCGTTAAACACCTTATCTTTCTTTTCTCCTCTGCTTACGATTACCTACAAGTACAGTTGTGCACTGTCTCATTTTTACACTCATAATGACTCCTCTCTCTTCAATTAGTACAAATCTTAACTCTATTTGAATTGCTGAAAAGTGTCTTGAGACGTTACATTTAGTTGCTCTGTGGATTAAAATTGTATTGCAGAATATAAGCTGACCTTTCACCTCTGCAACCCCATTATAATCACCTACAGGGCTGCACACTGCATTTATGCGTTGACATTTTCCAGCGCACATACACTCAACTTCCACGAGCTTCCAATATGCACTGTGCCATCGATGTGGTGCTTGCCCCCTCCCCCCGTTGCATCACACGTCATGACTTAGGTCGATGAAAATGTACGGCAGTGACGTTGCTATGCTGCATTCTGCTCTCACGTCTGTGCTCTCCGCCTTCGCCAACGCACACTTACCAGTGTGGTGAAGTATGGTCAAATAACCCTTACGATCCACAGGGCATGAGGATGTTCCAACCCAGCATTTAATTGACAAAGGGCTGTTAATGTACATGCACATATACAGCTGGATTGGCCAACACTGAGTCAAACTAAAGCACCACAGCATGATGAGGATTCTGCTGCAGACATTTAAACAACGACCTGCTGCACAATGGGTATTTTGACATTCCAATTTGCTGTTCAACCCTGGACCACAATCGATGCATATGTCTTAGGTTTATTTTTTGGGTTGCCTACAGATGATTACTCATCATTGGGCATGTAACGATTCAGTAAATTCTCATGATTCGGGGGCCTGCTTGTACTGCCATCAGCATACAGAGAATGTGCATATAATTTGCATGAAACGCAATCAATGTATTCAAGCGTACAAGCTGACCCATGTGCTGTCGGCATAATAATCAATTTTATCATCACAATAAATTTGTTCATGCGCTTAAATTGGCTATAGCTCTGAGAATTAAAACATTTGGTTTTGACTCGTGCAGCGACGAACATTGCCCTGTGTGCCGGGCTGTATGAAAAGTGGTGCCACCTACTGTGTGGAGCAGAGGTCACTTAAAGGTATTTCAGAGGGAGATCTGTCATATCTACTTCCGTGGGCCGTTTCGGTAACAGGAAGGGTTGTACTGGTGTGTGAAAGATCCGATGGATAATTCATATAATGATAAGAATAAAACTTGGGAAGTAGACGAAAAAACTATTTAAAATAATCTACGTACTTTAATCGACGAGTCGCTACATGCCCTACCTAACTACAAAAAGCACCGCCGCTCCGATATGACGTGCGTCGGTTTTTAGTGTGCGGTCGCGGAATCACCCTCCCGCACATGCGGCGTAATGTGTGTTGTGTGTCCCTCAGGTCCGAGCCACAGCGCGTTGTTGTTGTCTCGGCTGTGGCCGCGTCTCTCGCCTCTCCCCACTTCCTCGTGGTGGCCGCTTCTCTCTCGCCCATGGGATGCCCGAGCATAGCTCGGTCGAACGGGCAGGCGGGCAGGCGGGCAGGCGGGCAGGCGGGCGGGCGGGCGCTTGTGATTTTGCGCCGGTCCGTGATGGCTCGAGCCGTGAAAAAAATAATGTTTGCGTGATATTGAAATGCTGAGAACATGCTGTGAAGTGCTGCTAGTGGGGTGCGAGTTGTGTTAAACTCTGGTGTGTGTAATTATGGCTCTGTGATGGTGGTACACAGTGCGGTGGCATGCGTGTCGAATATTGAAGCATCAGCTGTTCAGAAATATGTTCGTACACTGCACGTACAAGAATAAGAATTCGGCAAAGGCTGAAAATACTTTTGCACCATCGTCGTCAACGCTACCTTTTAACATGTAAACTAAAATAATATGACCTTAACATTTTAAAAGTTGATTATATAAGAATATTTTGGAAATTATTATAATTGATAGTAATCGACATGAGAATTTTGGCATTAAAGTTTCACTGTTTATTAGGTGACCCACATGCTGCAAAATTAATGCCTTTAAAGGTCAGTAAAAAATTATTGTCATTCAAAAGTAAAAGGTTGCTTAACTTTTAGCCTGAAAGCATAATTGAGAATAAAATCTGTTCGGTGACCGGGACGAGGTCAAGTTACCACCTCCGTCATAACACCGTGAAGTGCAGTCATTATTGTGATCCTTATGCCATTAATCACGTCAGCTCCTTTACTATCAGAATGACAATGACACACAAATAACCCTGTCCACATGGCTTAACATAGTGTAATTGTTGCATTGGTAAAGGTGTGAAAATGTGACGTTTGCAAAGTCGTTTGTGAGAATTTAATTCCTTCATTCTAGTCAGTGTTCCAAGATTTCAATTATTTCCTTTTATCAGCATTCATGGGTTTCTTTTGTTGCATGTCCAGTATGAATTTTAATGCACATCAGCATTACACATTAAGCGTGGCCATTGATGTTGGCCTCCATGAACCTGTTGATATTACTCGTCTGATTAAAATATATTTAATTGGCGAATTTGCAAACTACGTTTGAAGGCGGCTGCTCTGCCCCAGAGATTGCTTCACAACTGAAACATTTCAGTTTTTTTTCCTCATTAACATTTCCACATCTCCCCCATCCACTTCCCCTTTCCAGTCCCACCACAAACTCTTCTGCAGCCCACGGGGCAAAATTCTGCAAAGTTTCCAAACGCATACAAACCACACATCCTTCATCGCTTGGCACTTGGAAGGATGTCAATCGGCGCACAGGCTGCATGCGTGCGAGTTGACGGCGAGTAATCCCTGAAACGCTTGGTCATGTGGTGCCACCCCTTTCCATGCAGGGCGGGTGACTAACTTCAGGAGGGCCACATACATGGTTCTTGACGAGGCCGACCGCATGTTCGACATGGGCTTCGAGCCACAGGTAATAATGCGCTCCAGACTCTCTTCCATTTGCTGGTATTTCCTCTTTATCTGGAAACTTTACCGAAAAAAAACAAAAAGTATGAATCCTTGCAGTCACGAAAGCTTCAAATCTAGAATTAACTTGCAATTCGTTGATTGAAATGGATCGTTAGGCTCGTGGTAGGTACGGGATACTTTTGTGATGTCAAACATGAGAGATAGGAAAATCATCAGTTCCTGAATCGAATTGTGAACTCGGATCGCGACAATTCATGGAATTGCTCTGGAGTGAATTTATCACGTGCTTAGTATTCATGCTGGAGATCTTTACGCAATTCACCTCCTGCCCACCGTCTCCCCAAAAATAAAACCAAGTCTCTTAATTATCATGTCAGTAATAAAGTCCCCACATCCCATGTTATTGCCAGCAGACTTGCACCTTGTGTGCATTGCCAGCTTCATTTTATCCCTTCCCTCATAGCCATGCAAGTTTTACAGATGAACAAGTCGTTAAAAGATTGATGGCATTAAAGCACACAGACACCTGATAGGACACGTGCTTTTGATTTTGACTGAGGTCGTCCGTATGCGTCGCCACCACCAGCACCGCCGCTCGTATTTATTTCACTTTTTTATTTGTTGGGGTCAGGTTTCTCGCCTCTGGATGAGCCAGGTCTTGTCTACCGCCTCTCGCCCTGGCCGATGGGTACACACGATGCTGAACCATGTGCCCATGACTCGGTGCTCTTATACTGTACTAGCGTTAAACACGTAAATTTGGGCCGCACCGCCCCATTGAAATTACCCCGGCATAGCTGAGAATCTCGGGGGTTCGGTACTGATCGTCGCGGTGTTTACAGCGTCCCCGTCTAAGCTAAAAGTGGCCGTGTTGTGATGCTGGTTTCATTGTTAGGAATATAGTGGTGCGTGACAGGCCTCGTTTAGGTCAGAGTTCAGCTAATGGACCATTAAGGTGCTGTATTGTAAGAGGCACATTATTTTTGGATGAGATTGTGAAAGATGTCATCTGCAGCGTAGGTGTTTGTGGTTCTGCTGTAGAGTTGTAGAGCTGTCCAAAGTGTTTACGGGTTGTACTGCATTGAGCTAAATGTCGGAAAGTCGTGCTGAACTGAATGTCTATATGACTAAAAGTATATGAATACATTCAGTTCCTGAAGAAGCTCCCAGCTCTTGGAGTACAATGTCAGACATCATGCCAAATGCCATGCGGTACAACCTGAAAACGGAGAGACGTCTTACATGTCATGTAAGTTTTAAGGCTGTCCACAATTCATTGAATGCTCATGATTATCAGTCCTGTTTAATTTACATGAATATGACATTTTCCCCCATTATAATTTTTTATATTTTACATGTAGAATTAATAGTGGCTGCAACATTGCAATTAATTAACCAGTCACATACAATACTTGTATATCGGAAATAATTTATTCTCACGATTCAACGCATGTGTCGTGAACATAAGCTCTGTTTCAATCGATAAAACATTGTGTGCCCCTTGTGTGGATGGAAGAAACTACATGTCACGTAGGTTTACTCGAGTGAGCATAATAAGCGGCAGGGTGGCGCAGCAGTAACACTTTGTGACCTCGCAGAAAGAAGGGCCTGGTTTTGATTTCTACTTTGGTATCTTTCCATGTGGGTTTGTATGTTCTCCCTGTGTTCTGCATGGATTACCTTCAGGTTCTGGGGTTTTGTTCCATAGCAAAAAATATAAAAAAACCCATACAATGTTAGTGGTATTGGCCAAACATTGCCACGTAGAATAAATACTTGTAAATTACTCCATTGGGATTACACATAGCAATATACTGCGAAGACTTTCCAGGAAGAGTTGAGACTCCTGCAAAAGTTGAGACTCGGTGAGGCTTTGGGTGAATACGCAAAATATTAATCTTTACTCTTGGCAATAATTTTAACCCTGGCATGAGTAATTCTACCTTGACTCACTCTAATCTCAATTGCAGGAGGTGGCTGTGTGGCTCTATCACCATCGGGATCCAGGATTTGAATCTTGGTAGCCACCCATCACTGAAATATGTTTATCAACTGTAGTGAGTTACTGGCCTTGACCTGATTACCAATGATGAATATAATATATTCTAGCATTATATTGAACACGTAACTAAATTTGGCAAATTACAGCACTGAGAAATTTTTATATCGGTTTGGCTGCCATGCAAGGAATATTTTACAGAAGCAGGGTATGTGGAGAAAGGTCGCCCCCTACTGTGTGGATAAATCAATTTCATTTAAAAGTGTTTCTCAAGGGGTGCAATTGATATATCGTACCACGGGCCGTTATATAACACGCTCTGCAATAGTTTTGAATGGACACTGCATCTCGTGATATAATCCCGATAGCACAAAGGTTGTAATTAAATATGTAAGTGACACTTCACATAGATCTCCGTTTGAATGAGACGCCGTCATCATTCGTGAGCATAGCGGTCCACATCGAGAGGCCACCAGGCGACCCTCCCCTGAGCACGCCGGCCGCGCTCAGCGTAGTCCAACACCTTTCGTGATGTTTTCCGTCGGCCTCGACAGCGGCCGCGCGTCCACGTCAATCGCGGTCCGCCCTGAGGTCGGCTCCCGCCCCGCGCTTGCCGCTGTTGATGATGGTATGCAGGGCTGTGGTGCGATAGGCCGACGCCACGGCCGGTCGCACCAGAGGCACACTCCAGCATTGAATTAGGCGGCCTGTGACCAAATCACTCAGAAGGTATCTGATCTCATTAGACCTTGTAAGCTAAGCTAAGCAGAGTTGAGCCTGGATTGTGCTTGGATGAGCGACCACCATGCATAAAACAGGTATACATCAGGCTTGGGCGGTAGGGGCACTTAATCAAAATCCATAGTTTTTCTGTACTCCCTCCACCTTCAACCCGCACTGAAGTATGGTCAAATTACCCTCGCTGTCTAGATGGCGTGGGGAGACTCGCAATCCAGCAGCGGGTTGACAAACGGGCTGTACATGCGCGTGAATTAGACAAGCGATCCATCCCTCACCTGTCACGAACGCGCGTGCGTGTTTACGCTCGTCTAGGTAATGCGAATCATCGAGACGTCGAGGCCGGACCGGCAGACGGTGATGTTCTCGGCCACGTTTCCGCGTGCCATGGAGGCGCTCGCTCGCCGCATCCTCAACAAGCCCGTCGAGGTGCAGGTCGGAGGTCGCTCTGTCGTCTGCTCCGACGTCGAGCAGCACGTGGTGAGGGTCACGGGTGGCGGAGACGGCATCGCACACGCGCATACACCTACAAAGACAAAGATCCCCCATGTAGCTTTTTAACAGACTGTTAGGGCAAGCGCTGTTCGCGAGCACCTATGAAGGCCGGCACCGCACATGAGGGGATGAATGGCCAGCACCACGTCTGGCTGCCTGTGCATGCACTTACACACGCAGGTACGCACACGCGCGTACAAAGACTGAGATATACCCCTTTATGCCTGCAGACTCGGTTACCCACTCGTGGGGTGCTGGGGTTGGCTCTGCACCACCATATGTCCCTTTAGCCCACCCATGTTCAATCTTCTCCTTCGTGGTGTATCACTGTTACGGTGACCTCCAACAACAGCCCTGCCCCCCCCCCCCCACGCCACCATCCAAGAGTATCTGGAGACGTGCTTGCTACAGGCTGTTGGGACAAATGCTGTTATAGAACGCCTATTAAGGCCGGTAGGGCACACGACGAGTGGGGGGGTGTGTGGCCAACATCACACCACATACTAATTTAAGGTTGAGTGCCTATGGGAGTCATGTAGACATGTATGTATGGATGCGTGTGTGAATGCCCAAAAACAACCCCCTACCTCCTCGCGGTGCCGGACGGGCAACTCTGTCGTGGACAGTGCTGTGGGGGGAGTTCCAATTTTGATTGGCTCCTCCCCTCATGGCATATGTGTCCACCACAGGGGCTAAACGGGGGCTCTGGACGGGTGCGAGGGGCTGGTAACCCCTCCACCTTCAATTAATTACCACAAAACCACGAATTAAAGTGAAATATGTAACAACTAAGCTTGTGCCGGAGGCCCCGGGGGGCCAGGCGTCTATGACGTCTCCTGGCCAAACCCCAATTGGCGGAGCCAGGAGATTGAATACCTACCCTCGGGGCTACTCCAGAAACAACGAAAAGCCACTACGGGTGGCCACGTGGAATGTTCGAACGCTCACTGCAGAGGAGAGGCTGCCACTCCTCTGTCGGGAGCTGGACCGGTACCGCCTGGATCTATGCGGCATTCAGGAGGTCCGGTGGACCGGCTCTGGCTCCTGCCACCATGAGGGGTGGACAGTCCTCTACTCGGGGCAGCAGACTGCCAAACAACAGGGTGTGGGTCTTCTTTTGAACAAAAGAATGAAGGGGGCGTGGGAGCGTGGCGGTGAGGTGTGGGAAGCTGTAAGCCCCAGGCTACTTTGGGCTCGCCTTCCCATCAACCGGAGGCGAGGAATGGTGGTCGTGGTTACTTATGCCCCCACCGAAGATGAACATCCGTGGAGGGATGCAGGCAAAGCCGATGAGTCAGATGCCTTCTATGACCTCCTGTCACAGGTGCTGGCTAAAGTGGCCCCTCGGGATAGAGTCATCATGTTGGGTGACTTCAATGCCCGAGTTGGTCATGATACTGGCACCTGGTCTGGAGTGATTGGAGGGCATGGGCCAGATCAGCTCAATAACAATGGTAGGAGGCTGCTAGATTTTTGTGCAGCCCATGGGCTTGTAATTACCAACACGCTGTTCCGGCATCGGCGCATCCACACAACATCATGGATGCATGCCGGGTCCAAGCAAGAACATCTGCTGGACTACATAGTGACGGACCAGCGAATGCGAGCCCATGTCCTTGACACCAGGACCTACCGTGGAGCTGATCTGCCCTCTGACCATCGACTAGTCATCTGTAAGATGCGCCTGCCATTCTTCCACTCCGGTGGTGGGTGTACACCCAGGACCCCATTCCAACCTAAAGTGGCCTGGTCTCAGTTATCTGATGAAAGTTGCAAGCGAGAATTTCATCATCGCTTGCGGCTGGGATTGGCATCGTCCCCGACTCCTCCTGATGTCGAGGGTAAATGGGCGAGGTTTAGGACTGTGACTCATGCAGCTGCAATGGCTGCTTTGGGTACGCGGTCCAGACCTCCCCAGACACCCTGGATGACAGAGGAGTTGTTCAGGATGGTTGAGAAAAAGCGACAGGCCCACTGTCATCGGCTACAGAATCCCACGTCAGAGAATGAGGAGGCTTACCGCAGCCTTCGCTCGGAGGTTCGGAGAGCCGTGAGGCGCTGCAAGGATGGGTGGTGGTCGCGGGTTGCTGAGGAGATGGAGTCTGCCTCAGTGGCCCGTGATCACAAATCGCTATTTAACTCCATCAAAAAAGTAACCTGCAGCGCCGCACCTATTACCATCATTAGGGGAAAAAACGGTGATCCAATTTCCGACCCCCAGGAACAGGTTCGCAGATTTGCTGAGCATTTCTGTGAGGTCCTGGGGGAGGGAAAATCCCACAGCCAGGAAAACATCGTGGCACAAAGTGAGGATGACCCTGCTGAGGCTGCGGTGCCTCAAATATTGGATGAAGTCACCCCCTGTGAGTGGCTGGCTGAGGTGCCATCTGCTGAGGAAGTATTGAAGGCGATCCGGAGTCTGAGACCAGGAAAGGCAGCGGGCAGAGATGATCTCCCAAGCGAAATGCTGAGGGAGGGTGGCGTTTGTGCACAGACTGCCCTATATGACATCATAACAACAGTCTGGACCACTGGACGGGTTCCGCAGGATTGGAAGGATGCCCTGGTGGTCCCCCTTTTTAAGAAGGGGGACCGCACAGACTGTAACAACTACAGGGGCATCTCACTCCTCAGTGTGCCGGGAAAGGTCCTGGCAAGGATTATTCAGCATCGCCTTGCCAGGCACGCTGAGGAGAGGCTTGCGGAGCCCCAATGCGGTTTCAGGAAAGGGCGGTCCTGCACAGATGCCATATTTTCTGTCCGTCTGCTACAGCAGAGGTGTAGGGAATTCCAACAAGACCTACATCTCTGCTTTATTGACCTGGTCAAGGCCTATGATACCATCAGTAGGCCTGGGCTCTGGGTCGTTCTTCGTGCTTTTGGAGTACCTGACCCTCTGCTCACGATCATTAAGGACCTTCATGATGGTGAGCGGGCCCGGGTAAAACTACGTGGCCGGGAGTCAGAGCCATTCCCTGTACACCTTGGGGTGCGACAGGGATGTCCTCTGGCTCCCACATTATTTAACATCTATTTTGACCACGTAGTTCGTGAAGCCTTCAATAGCTGTACCGGGGGAATCTCCATATGGTACAGATATAATGGGAGGCTAATCGATGCCCGGGTGCGGTCAAGGGATGGCTCCCTATTGCTCAACCACGTTATGTATGCTGATGACTTGGTAATAGCTGCTCAGTCAGAGGAG
Organism: Petromyzon marinus; assembly: GCF_048934315.1. Classification (NCBI taxonomy): domain Eukaryota; kingdom Metazoa; phylum Chordata; class Hyperoartia; order Petromyzontiformes; family Petromyzontidae; genus Petromyzon; species Petromyzon marinus. The sequence goes on from NC_133674.1 coordinate 19,176,712, forward strand.
GAGTTGGAGACGCTGCTGCTGAGACTGGAGCGTGCCACTAAGAGGTGGGGCCTTACCATCAGCCCCACCAAAACTAAGCACCTGCCTGGGTATTTTGTACCATCGGACACTCCACCCCCACAACTCCCAATCGGTGATGGGGCAGTTGTGGAGAGAGTGGAGAGTTTCCCATACCTGGGCAGTGTGCTTATGACTGGCTCCAGTTTAACAGCAGAGGTCTCACTCCGAATCAGTCGAGCGGCAATATCTTTTCATCGGTTGCGTAACGCTGTGTGGAAGCTACCTGGTCTATCGCTCCGCACTAAGCTTCAGGTCTTCTCGGCCACGGTCATTCCCTCCCTTCTCTACGCTTGCGAAACGTGGACCCCCCTAATGGAACATCTTCGCCGGTTAGAAACATTTAGGCTGACCTGCCTACGATCCATCCTGGGTTTAACCAGACTGGATTGTGTGAGGAGCTCACAAATCCTTGAAAGATCTGGGCAGGGTCCCATCGGTGAGCTCCTCCGGCAGGCAAGGCTGCGATGGCTGGGTCATGTAGCCCGCATGCCCAGCCACCGCATGCCGAAACAGCTTTTGTTTGGCCGGATTGAGGGGGCTAAGCGGGCGCGGCACGGGCTAGAGAAGAGATGGAGTGATGTGGTACAGGAGGACGTGGAGCTGAGTGGACTTGCCGATGACTGGTACCAGCGGTGTCAAGATCGGCCTCTGTGGAGGAGGCTCGTGAAGGATGCTACTGGGCAGTTGGAGGCAGTCGCCCTCCAACAACAACGGAGGGCGGAGGAGCGACGCTCACAACAGCGAGCGGAGCGCCGGGTGGCTAAAGCACAGCAGGTTGGCACAGTAGGGGGCACAGGTGGTGCATCAGCCAGTCATCTCAGTCAGTCGACCCGTGGCACCTGGGTCTGCCCCGTGACCTCCTGCCAGCGGGCGTTCGACACTTCACGTGGCCTCAGGGTGCACATAGCCTGGCACAAGCGTCGTGGTGACGTCACCGCCACTTAGTGGCGAATGGCGGTTGTTGTTGTTGTTGTGAATGCCCATACAAAGTACACATGAATGTACTTGCACTCTTAAAGCCTCTGACAATACATCACTTTCATGATTAAGCTCACGTTTTCTCCTGACTAAACAGTTCTCGGTGCCGTTAGTCTAACGTCATTCGCTCACCACCCTTGGACCTGCGTTACCGATGGTGATTTGGTTCACAATTATTCAAAAGCTTTTTGTCAGCGGCTTTCAAGTAACTAAAAACAGTCATTACAGTTTGGTTGCTTGGTTGGTGCCTCGATGGTGGTAAAAGCACTGAGCTGGCACTGCCGAGGGCCTGGGCTTGAATGTCGGAAGCCCGTCACGATCGAGCGTGCGCGTCGACCACAGATCGTGATCGAGGAGGACACCAAGTTCTACAAGCTGCTGGAGCTGCTGGGCCTGTACCAGGAGAAGGGGGCTGTCATCGTGTTTGTGGATAAGCAGGAGCACGCCGACACATTGCTCAAGGACCTCATGAAGGCGTCCTACCCTTGCTTGTCACTGCATGGAGGTGAGCGGTGCTGCACACGTGGTGTTACATTTCTGTGTGCTCGTCCTATTGCGTCCTTCGTTGTCGCGACTTCCTGTGTTGATTTGATCAAAAGTAAGGGTGGGGCGCTGGTTAGCGCACTGCGCTATGAATCGAAACCACCTGAAATCAATTCCTTGCCACAGCTAACACCGGTCACGGACCCAAACCTTTGCCAATCTGCACTCACCGTCGTGCTGAAGTATGATCCAATCAAACCCCAAGGTAGATTTTCATTGATTATATCGGCATTCATATATAATGGGCAGGAAATTATTGTAATAATAAGTATACTTTTAATGACATATGAAGGGGTATCACTGAATATGATTAATCAACAACTGCCATACTGCCATGTCCTGGCCAACATGCAGCCCAAGCCTACCAGACCACCCATTCACTTGGGGTGATTTGGTCATAGACGCTGACTGTCTCTCTCCCCTGTGTCTCTCCAACCGCCCCCCCTCTCCGCACAGGCATCGACCAGTACGACCGCGACAGCATCATCAACGACTTCAAGTCGGGCGTGTGCCGCCTGATGGTTGCCACGTCGGTGGCGGCGCGGGGCCTTGACGTCAAGCATCTGATCATGGTGGTCAACTACGACTGCCCCAACCACTACGAGGACTACGTGCACCGCGTGGGCCGCACGGGCCGCGCTGGCAACAAGGTGGACACCGATAATGATCGGCCGAGATCGCATTCGCTTCATCTGCATCGGCACGGTGGCAAGATGTTAACTACCTCGCCTGGTAGACAGGTGGCCTTGGGTTCCATTCCGACCCTGACGCCTGCTGTATATTTGTAGTTTGCACGTCTCTCTCCCCGTGGTCGTGTGGAATCTTCTCCGGGTCCTCCGGTTTTTCCCTCCACATTTAGAAACATGCGTTTTAGAGTATTTGGCTGCCTTAATTTTCCACGCGATAAGCCACTTTGTTGAGCTATCATTCGTGACCAGGTCACTTCTGAAAAAGAGCCATATAACTCAGTGGGCCTTAGCTGGTAAAATAAAAAAATAAGTTCATATTATGTCGCTCGTGCCACTGTTATCTATCTCATATAGATTTATATAACAGCTCCTACTTCCAGTTTGTTGTCCTTCCCCTGCACCTCCGATTATCACGGTTGGCTACATACGGTACGAAATAAGTTCTACATACACACAGTATCAATGTCGTCCCGCACTAGTGGACAGTCGGTTGTCAATTGGGCTCAAGAGATTCGAGGGGACAACGTTTATAGCCCAACTGTCCACGAAGCTGCTTAATAATAATTGAAGCAAGAATACTTTCCAAACCTTTGTCAGCCAGCTGCTATTAGAAGACCCCTTCACAGCATTGTCAGTCATGGGGGCTGTTTGTCCATACTTGACCACGCTGGTCGGTGCGGTAATATTATTTGATTTCCATTTAAACACTTACAAACCGTGACAGATCTCACTCTGCAGCTGTCGTGCAGCTATCACCAGGGCTTTGTGGCCCAATCGGGCCCAGGTGCCGAGCTACGAAGAGGGGAGGGTTTAAATTGGACCGGGGGGGGGGGGGGGGGGGGCATTGCATTCTTTCCACCAGGGCCCCACACCTACCACGCTGCGACACCGTCACTCAGCCCGCAATTCCGCAATGTGTGAAAGTTGCTTAGCACGTTAACGTGCGGTTTTTTGCTGTCATGAGGGGCTGATATGATTGATGAGTCCTCTCCCCCCACCACCTTTCCACCGTTCCGCAGGGATACTCGTACACGTTCATCACGAGTGAGCAGGAGCGATACTCGGGGGACATCATCAAAGCCCTGGAGCTGTCCGGCACGCCCCTCCCGCCCGACCTCGAGAGGCTTTGGACCGAATTCAGGGAGAAGCAGAAGGCCGTAAGTTTCTGCTTGCGTTCGTCAAAACGTGAGCGTGCGGCACCAGTGATGGGGATGGATTACTCATCGTTGTTGTCAGACTCTTTATTTAGACTGGAGGAATCCGATGAGCTATTGAAGCTGGTTTTTTCACATATGTCATGGACATGTCATGATCATCAACATCTTCTCTGCCTTTGCAAGGCTCAATTCGTCTCCTATTCAATCCAGAGAGCACTTGGGCAATGCTACAGTGGAATGCACACCCAAGAATAGGATGCACAGCAGCGTCAGTTACGTCAGAATTAAAAATAAATAATGGAACTGGGTCGTGCAGCGGTTTCAATCCAATCATGAATGTATAAAACACATTTAACTACGCATATATTTTTTGATTTAAAGCTTTCGTGACTGCAGGAATTCATATTCTTGGTTCTTTCGGTAAAGTCACGTAGAAGGGAAACAATAAAATAATAAAAATATAAAACAATAAAATTCTCACGACGTTTCAACTGCAACACAAGCAATCCTCATCAGGTGTGAAAACCACAAATTTTCTTGTTGTGCTTTTCACACCTGGTGATGATTGCTTGTGTTGCAGTCGAAACGTCGTGAGAATTTTATTGTTTTATATTTTTATTATTTTATTGTTTACCTTCTACGTGACTTTACCGAAAGAACCAAGAATACGCATATATAAACAATTTTGTGAACGTTGTTTGATGTCACTTGCATGACTTACATATTGAACATTGTTCTTCATAATTTGCAGTGTTTTATACTTCTGCTTTTCCCATATTCCACTTCAAGATCGCACGCACTCTTCAAGATCCACCGTGGACTCGCCTCTGGTTACCTCTTCCCTCTCATCTCTCACCACTCCCCCTCCACCCAATCTTCGCTCCAACAACCAAGGGTTTCTGTCAAAACCCCCATTGTCTGGAACTCCCTTCCCCCAGCCATCCGTGCTGTTGACTACTTACCCCCGTGTTCAACTCCAGGCTCAATAACTTCCATCTTCTTGTCCTATTACTGACTGCCTCTAAAAAATAACTAGGCCCACCGTCTAATAATTTATATTTGATACCATACCTCCCATGCAGTACATCTTAAGGCACTTGGAAATACAGTCACATTTATATTTTGTTTAAGTCCAAATTGGACTTCCCATTGCATTGTTGCGAGTACCGTAAAAACCGTCATCCTCACCTCCCCCGACTCTACAGGAGGGCAAAACGATGAGGAAGAGCAGCGGCTTCTCGGGCAAGGGCTTCAAGTTTGACGAGACGGAGCACTCGCTCGTCAACGAGCGCAAGAAGCTGCAGAAGGTGGCGCTGGGGATGCACGACTCGGACGAGGAGGAGGGGTCCGGAGACGTGAGTCATTGTGATGATTATTGTATTGTAATGACAATCCACGTTGACACAGCGACGTGATTCCGAAGATTCCAAGGCTCTTCACTGGTTACAAGGCCCTTCGCTGGTTTTTCGTGACCCTAGTCGGGAGCTGCGGTGGACTGTTCACCTGAAGGCGGCAACCCACCCCCCAGCTGAGCGAGTTCCAGACAGCTAGCGCAGACGCGTTGAACCCCCCTCCCTCCCCGAGTGCCTGGTGTGGTGCACAAAACCATCGAACAAAGACGATCACTGCATCGCACGCTTTCTGTGGCCATCTAGAACGCTCTGTAGATTGAAAACTCATCTCTCTATAACTGATTGTTGTATTTAGTTGTCCTTCCCCCGCACCTCCGATTAGCACAGTTGCTTACGTACAGTACGACAGAAGTTCAAATATTAAAATAAGTGCCGGGCACTCCTCTTCTCGTCCTGCTGTTTAGGTCAGGAGGGTCGGTGGCGGAGCATCGGTTCTTTCAGCGAACCTCGTCAATTTGAAATGACACCGGCTTGGCTTTGCTTTTCTTTTTTGCTGGCTCGTTGCGTTTACAGATCGACCAGCAGATCGAGAACATGTTCCGCTCGAAGAAGATCGTGAAGGACGTGAATGCGCACGGAGCTTCCTCCACCGGCATAATGATGCCATCCGGGAGCAACGCTCAGAAGCTGGAGATCGCCAAGAGGCTCGCGTCCAAGATCAACTCTCAGCGCAACCTAGGCACAGAGGCCATGGTACGTGCGTGGCTGGCGGGTGTCGTGTGTTATGTGCGCGTAGCAGTGGCTTAGTGGTTCTCGAGCTTTAGGCCACGAGCCCAGCAATCTGAGTTCGATTCTCGGCCACGGTTAACGTCAGTGGATAGAGACTTCGGGAATTGCCCTGGGCCTCCCCTGGGGTCATATCGGCCTCAAATGAGTACCTAGTGGAGTGCTTAAACATCATCACTGAAAAATAAAAAGTCGGCCGCACGTGGTGTTAGGCCACACCACCCCCTTGGTGTGCCCTGCCGGCCTCCATCGCCGCTCGCTAACAACACTTGTCTCTAACAGTCTGTATCGCTATGCGGGGGGTGGGGGGGTAGGAATCTTTGTCTTTGTATACATGAACAAGAGCACAGGCACGCACACACTCGCCTTCTTCCCGCATCGCTCTGCTTTGTTTCCACTATCATTGGCGGTGCCGTGCACATCTCATGCGCGTTCACGTGGGCGGAAAATGCCATTGGCAAGTGTTTCCACTCGCTAGCGCCTATAAATATTGCCACTTAGGCCCCCGAGACGATGACATCTACCACTGCGCTACAGCACAGGCCCCCCGTTAAATAAAGCCTTTGACGTGTTACACCCATTGCACTTTGGCTGGGTTTGGCAGCCCGGTGATTTTACAGCCTACTTCACTCTGTGCGGTTATTGCATTCAACGCAGTGCCATGCACAAGCATTTGTCAGCATGCGCTCTGTCGGGAACAGCTGGTTCACTGCAGTGCAGTCGGGGCCGACTCTGGGTTTCGATTGCTCGCCGTGCGCTTCATGGCCAATATGTAGCAATGCGATAATTCGTCCTCTGACTTCAAGGGAGATACAACACAAAAACACCGATACCTCTTCTTGCTTACGTATAGTACGCGCCTCGATGGTATCTCATTTAGACGGCTTCAAATTCATCCCTGGCAGCCTGGGATGCACATCATAGTTGTAAATCTACGGGATTGAGAACTGTGCGATTTATATTGCACCTTTTAAACGAGCACCTGGCGTGTCAGCACTGGGGGGGATGGTGGCGGGGGTCGGAGAGATGCCTGGCGTGGTGCCGTCTCTCCCCCGACTCACCCACGCCCCCATGTGCAGCGCCTCTCAATGGCAGCTGTCTCGCTTGCACAGTTTGACCCAGCGGCAAGGTTTAACAATGCCCAGTCTGATAGGGGAATCATCGTCTCTGTACATGCACTCGTGTGTATGTGTTTGTACTATACCGTGACCTCCTGCCAGCGAGCCTTCAACAGTTCACGTGGCCTCAAGGTGCACCTAGCCTGGCACAAGCGTTATGGTGACGTCACCACCAGTAAAGTGGCAAACGGCGGTTGTTGTTTACTGTACTTGTGAGTGCGTGTAAGTGAACGTGGGTAGCACTGCACCATATCCTGGCTACCTCGGGCCAATTCCTGGACATGGCTGTGTGTCCATCGCAGTCAACATCAGAACTGGTCCCAGCGACTACCACCTCGTTAAGGGCCAGGATGTGTTGCGCAAAATGTATTTAACTATTATCTTAGATTCCTGTCGCAATCGATATAAACTTTGGGAGTGTTTCACTTTGGATGTTTTATAGAACATGATTACTCGTGCGGTTTCTAAGCAATAGGACTGGCGAAAAAAAAGAAAATACTTAAAAGCATTTGGTGAATACAAGATGTAAAACATTTGATTATTAAATCGAATATCACACCGTGAAATTTGACCAGGGCATAATATCAGCAATGTCTGACTGGGTTGGCGATCAAGAAAATATTCCCTCACTCCCTACCAGCCATCGGGAAAATATTCAATGGGAAAATAATCCCTGAAGGGACGTGCATTTATAGGGTGCTTAAATGTCCCGGCAGCCTCAAAGCAAGCGCCTCACGTTACATCTCATGTCATACAATCGAATGCCCTGCTCCAGTCTAGCCGAGGGGGACCCCCCGGGGGCAGCTGTCCCTGTGCGGCACAAGATGGGCATGAGTACCAGTAGAGGGCGGTGTTGCCGTGTGCCTTTTTTTTCCCCCAATTCACTAAATTTGCCAGTGATTTGGAAAATCTGGACGGCGACGAATAACTCGGTGCGGCGGTGAACGTCCACTCGCGTGCTCTGGCCACGCGCGCCCGCCCGCCCCCTCCTACAGGACGTGATCCAGCAGGCGACCAACAGCATCATGCGAGGCGGCACCATGAACGTGCCCTTGGTGTCGGCCAAGTCGATCGCTGAGCAGCTGGCAGAGAAGATCAACGCCAAGCTCAACTACGTGCCCGCCGAGAAGCTGCTAGAGGAGGAGCGCGTGGAGCAGGAGAAGCAGGCGGACAAGGTGCGGCGCTACGAGGAGGAGCTCGAGATCAACGACTTCCCGCAGGTAACTAAAAAAACAAAAACATTTCTATTTTTGCCAGGTAAGGCCCACTGAGCTGGGTTTTTTTTTAGCTCTTTTTTTCAGAAGCAACCTGGCCACACATGATAGCTCAACGTAGTGGCTTGTAGCAGCCATGTTGATTCTGAATGTGGAGGGAAAAACCGGAGGACCCAGAGACAAGTCCCCACTCCACCACGGGGACGTGCAAATTCCAACTATACAGGCACACATTCTCGTATTTACATGCTCGTACGCACGCACCCACCCAAATATTCACATCCTTTGTACATATACTTATATACACATAGTCGCACACACATATACACTCATGCGCATATTCACGCATATGCTTATTCACATTCTCGTACATGCATGTTTTTATACACACACAAACATTTGCAAAAATACGTTTAATATGCATATTCTCTTACACGTGCACGCACAGTGGCAGACATACACGCTCGTACACATACATACACACTCGTACACATACATACTAGACCAGGGGTCAATTATAAATGCAATTAAAGCAGCTTTGTCAGCTGAAATTAAAATTGCATCGTGATTTCGATTAATAAGGAATTACACAATGACAGCTGTAATTAACCGCAGGTCTGACATACACTTGCTAAAAACATACACGCTGTAATACACACTTGTATTACAGCGTGTAAACTCGGACACATGCGGTTAATTGCGAAACACACGCACACTCATAACACACATTTCATGATTCAATAAATCATTAAGTGCCTATTTCTATGCATAAACACTCGTGTGTGTCGGCCGATTGTGCGCGCGGTTGCAATTTGTGTTTTGCAGACGGCTCGCTGGAAGGTGACCTCAAAGGAGGCGTTGGCACAGATCAGCGAATACTCGGAGGCCGCCATCACAATCCGTGGCTCCTACTTCGCTCCGGGCAAAGAGCCGACTGACGGAGAACGCAAGATCTACCTGGCCATTGAGAGTGAGACGCCCACCTGGCACTGGTCATCTTCGTCTGTCCACAGGGCACTCCTCGCCTGGTCCTTCCGCATTGGAAAAAGTGGAATTCACACTGCCACTTGGACCAAAGTATATGGATCGGTTTCATATTCTCTGAGTCTAATCAGCAGGGGTCAGCAGGTTCTGGCCTTCCAGATTGAAAAATAATTTCTTTATAACTGCTTTTTGTGTTTAGTCTGTTGTCCTTCCCTCGCACCTGCGATTAGCACGGTTACCTACGTGCGGTGCGAAAGAAGTTCAACATACGTAAACACTTCTGTGTTGCCTGCTGCTATGGGAAAGAGCTCTCCACATACAGATAAGCACCTTCTAATGCCTGAGATAGCAAGGAGGCTCTTTAACATTATTATTTAAGCACTGAGCCTCAAAGGACCATTGCAATAGCCAGTTTTATGTTTTTTTTATGCATGGCGCGGTCCAGCAGTAGATTTTCACTGCCGTCCACTGAAAATGTAATCCCATTTTCTCCGTGAATACACATCGGGATGCATATTAAAACACGTGTTTTTTTACTTTCTCCATCATCAATTTGCTTCCAAGGCACACTTGAACGTGTGAGTGTTCACCACAAGCTCAGGTTCACAAGAGCATGGGAACGACCGCGATTCTATTCTCTCCTACCACCAGCAACTGCAAACCGTTTCTGCTTTGATTTTCACTTGAAGAGGATCCCCTTTGGCCAGAGTGGATGTTGGCTTGTGTGTAAGAGCCCTTGTGAAATTCTGAGCTCTGCGAATGCTAAAGAAGCTTACGCTTGCTCAGAAGAGATCCACAACATGGACGTGGTAAATAATCGATCCATGACCTCATTGCTGTGTATTCATTGTTGATGATATCCAAATGCTCTTGTTCTGGCCTCGGTTTAAATAGTAATACAAATATATACAATCCTCAAAGATTCCGTGATCATTTATTTATTAGATGCCAAACTTGAACAAATTGTTCCTTCTCGGCACAGTTGTGATGGGGATTAAGGGAGGATTTTTGTTTTAATCTCCTACTTCACAATTAATCCGAGCTTGTGGCAGTTTGCCACGCTGCTCGCTTGAATGGTCACCCTGTAATTGAGCATTCCTTTATTCATTTTTTTGTGGGGAGGGGGGTTGGCTTTGTATGCCACCCTTTGTCAATAGTGTCACGAGCAAGCGATTGCAGAGCCGCACCTATACCATGTTTGAGTTTTTGCTGCCGTGCACGATGTTAACAAGCCGCGTGTGTCCACCACAGGCACCAGCGAGTTGTCTGTGCAGAAAGCCAAGGCTGAGGTCACTCGTCTCATCAAGGATGAGCTCATCAGGCTGGTGAGAGAGCGGCATTGCACAGTGGACACTTGCCACACCGTTCTCCCCGTGCAGGCCACCCAATATTCCCAGCCCACACGACACACCGTTCTCTCTGCACACCACACCATTCTCTCTGTGGCGGTCACGCCATTCCTTGTACGAAATGCAAGGGGTCACACCCGATTTGCAGCAAGCTGATGTAGCCACACGTTAGCCTTCACTGTAAATTATTATTTGACGAAGATAAAGGTTGGACTTTTGTATTCGGATGCGATGGTGTTGGGTGGCACACCTGTAATCCAACACTTTGGAGTCAAGGGTTGGTGGATGACACAGATTAGTACAACTCCCGAATTCGCTGAGCTGCAATGTGGCCGCACAGAGAATTGGTTTGTGAACCCATCTGTGGGGACCTTTGTGCGATACCCCCTTCATAGGCGTGGGATTTCTCCACCATAGGAAGCACTCCTTCAGGATTTGAGCAGGGGGTGACCAGGTGACTCACGTGGCCTATTGCTGGCTCAAAGCACTGAGCCCGCACTGCTGAGATTTTGAGTTCAAATCTGGACAGTGACCCATGATTACACAACCGGAATCTTACGTGCTATATATGTGGTGACTTGATGGTCCCAATAAATTATCAAAATAACAAAAACTAGAAATATTACTTTTCACTTCATTTGGCATATTCCGGCTTTCATTTTTTTTCTTTGATTAGCGTGTAATGTTGAACACTCCTTGCAGGGCATGCCAAAGGTGTTCATAATCCTTTTGAAGCACATTCCAAATAGTTACTTTCCCATGACTACTTTCTTCTGGAGTCATCTGTAACACAGGGTGGTACACTTGCTTGCTGTGAGAATTCCAAATGGGAATGTCTTGTGACAAGACGACGGTAGCACAGTGCGAATGTGATTGGTGGGAAAGATAGTTGAAAGGAATTGGCCAATTTCCCAAATGCAAAGCCACTGGACTTTTCCTGGTAAAGTAAAAAGAGACTGAAGCTGATGTCACAAGAGCCTTTGCTTGTATGTATGTTGAACGTCTTTCGCACCGTACGTAGCCAACCATGCTAAGCGGAGATGCGGCGAAGAACAACATACCAAAACGAAAAAAAGCAGCTTCGCGGTAATGTCAATGCGCCAGCGTGACGATAAACTTCTTCGTCTTCTCTTCCCTTGCAGCAAAACTCGTACCAGCCGATCAACAAGTCACGCTACAAGGTTCTGTGAGCCGAGCAGAGAAACCGACGTTGGGCCAAGCTGGTGCCGGTTTTTCAGTGGAAGGTGGCGCATGCGGGGACCCTGCGACGCTCTCACGTCGCGTTCGCGCCTGCGGGATTTTATATATCGTTCTGTGCAGACGGGCTCGTCAAATGGGTGTCTCTGCAGTCCGTCGGATGTTCGTTCGCCCTGGGCAATTTTGGTCGACGTTCTTTTTAGTTTTATTCATTTGTGGAGAATCCATCCATCGGCACGCTTCTCTTGCCGTTTATCTCGTACAAGTAGCTGGAATTTCATCACATGGTAAATTGCTTCAAAAATATGTTGTATCACGTGTCAAATAAAGGTTTTTTTTCAATCTTGGACCATCGTGGCTTTAGTGCTTTTTTTCTGCTTTTGTTAAGATTGCTGCTGTTTGTAAAAAAAATGGTTGTGAAAAATGTTTTTAGAGTTAATCGCATTCTGATCAATAAGATTATTTGAGAATGCTTTTGTTTTTCTACGAATTCAACCCTCCCAAGTAGTTTGACGAATTGTCACAACTCAGGATTATTATTATTTAACTCAAGAATGCGTTTTGTTTCATTCTGGTGAATGATAGTTGCCTCCTGTGGCTGCACAGGTGACGTGATCCCATTACGTAAAATGGTCTTGGTTCTTTTGGTAAAGTCATGTAGAATGGAAACAAAGTAATAAAAATATAACAATAAAATCAAATAAAATTCTCACGACGTGAGAATTTGGATTGACAAACGTCGATTCTCGCACGATTTCATGCATTTGTCTTAAGCTGCTCATCATGGATGTATGTTTAAATGTTTTAAACATGTGACCCCCGTGTGTGTACTGAAGCGCGTGGGCTTTGTGTGGAGCGGGATTAAGTCCGACTTGCACGTTAGGTAATTGCCGCAGGGCGTACGGTGCGCGTGTTTGCGTGTGAGAAGGGTTGACACGACGGTTGGCACTCCATGCTACCATACACAGGGTGGTCCAGATGTCTTTTGACCCCCCCACCACCATCCCCACCAATTGACCCCGACTTTTTTTTTACTTGGCATATTAATTTATGTTTTAAATAAATCTAGCTTAAAAATATTAAGTTTTAGAGAATTAAATAGGGGTCACAAGACATCTGGACCACCCTGGAGGCCGTTCATTGATTTTTGTTGGATTCCTTGCCCCCACACCTTCGGTGACGAATTGATTGGTGGATTTATTGTTCTCATTGTTAGACAATGGATGGGTGGGTAAGTGAATAGCTTGGTGGGTGGATGCATAGCCGACGGAATGGATGGTTGGGTGGGAGTCTGGAAATGTGGTGGGTGGATGGCTGGGAGTTTTGATGCAGGAAAACGTCGTTTTCCATGGTCAGGCTTGCAATGTCCATACCTCTCACAGGCCCCTGTTAACGCTATCAGACACGTTAACAGCATACAGGATCACGTGTGCATTTACAGCATGCGTCTGCAGCGGCGACCAACAGAAAAACGTTCGTTGTGATCGATGCAAGCTTAACCTTCACCTCACTTGACCTAGATGACTTGGAATAACTTGGCATCGGGTACCAACACAGTGGCTTATGTTCCAGCATTCCATGTGGCATGCACTGGCACAGCTTCCTACCTTGCTACTCTACAAGCTTAGCTGTGGCTCGGCAAGACTCCCACGAAGAGCCCAATTTCGCTAGTGGCCACGTGTGGGGGTGACCAACCTAATGCTGTTTGTGTTGACGTAGTTTGAAAATGCACGTGGGGTGTGGTGTGAGACCCATAATGATTGGACTTGGGGCGGTGGGGGTTGCAGGCTTGTATTTTAATCCAGGCCGGCTAACAATCCTTACCCGTAACGGTTTAAACTATACGTGTGGCGACGTTGGTAACGTACCACGCTGCGCCGCTCCTCCGATTGACTTAATCCCCTTTCCCCTCCCTCTTAACTTTTCTCCACCGACCGTGGCCGCCGACAAAAAGCGCACGCGGCCCTGTGGACCTTTTGAGGCCGGACGCCCATCGCTCGCGCTCCGTGCGCTTCGTGCGACGGAGTTGTCTCTCGACAAACGTTGAGGATGCCGGCGCCGCCAACTTGGAATGAGACGTGGGCCTTGGATGTCGAGTCTGTGTTCACGCAGCGGGAGCACAACATCGTGGCGGCATACCTCGTCACCGCCGGTGGGACACTCGCACGCGCCCGTTTTGTTAGATCGTCGTCGGTCACCGCATCATCGGTCGCTGCACCGCACTTTCAGATGCGCTCATGCGGGCGTCTGGAACGTTCCTCCATCTGATATTAGGAAGACACTGGAGCTATGCACTTTTTAAATCTAGATTGAAATCTCATTTCTTTAAAACTGCTTTTTGTGTTTAGTTTGTTGTCCTCCGTTTAGCACGGTCGGCACGGTACCGTGCGATAGAAGTTAAACATACATACTTTGGTGATGCATATGACCTCTGCAGCCACTATATACACTTATATTCTTGAATCGTATCCCGACCTTAAATCTTGACAGTTCGCTGCATGGTGGGTGGGCTGGACTGCCGCATGCCTCTTGCGTTCATTGTCATGCTCGCACGTTGACTCGTGCGCGTGACGAATACTCATTTTGGTTTCTTTCCCACGCCATTCACATTCGATGGAGTATATTGGCAACCACAAAAAGGGTCTGGCCGGGGGAGGCGATGGCCACGTGATCCAGTAGCCTGAACGGAGAAAGGTGCTTTTGTTTGAACGCCTGTCGAATCGGGGCGGCGAGCAGGCGAAAAAGTCAACTCGGCGCGGAGAATGTTCGCCCGGGGCCCGGAGCAATGATGTGACCACGCTCCGGTTCTGCTCCCTTAGATCAGCTCGGCCTTAACGGCGTATCTGGTGCGGTGCTATCAACACCAGCGCAAAAGGCGTGCCATGCTGTGCGTGCGTGCGTGTGCGCGCACGAGGTGTTGCCCACACCATCGTAATTGTGTGCTGGGCCGGCCTTAAGAAGTGCTTGTGCTCACCAGTTCGTAATTTTTATTTATTGTGCATTTTATAATACATGTCTTTTTGTCGATGTGCATGTACCAATATATTGTGCTTAATGGCTGGATGAATGGATGGTTGGATAAAATAAATGGATGGCTGAAATATGTTTGGCTGAATGGGTGGATGAATGGATGGATGACTGAATGGGTGAATGGCTGGATGAATGGCTTGCTGTATTGGATGCATGACTGGCTGGATGGATGGCTGGTTGCTTGGTTGGACTTGACTGACTTAATATATGCACGCATGGCTCGCTGAATGGCTGAATGGCCGAATGAATGAAGGCATCATCAGCATCGTCAGCAACGTGGTGGTGATGGGCATGTTCGCACGGTTCCGCGTGCTCCGCACGCACACGAACTATATCATCATGAACCTGGCGGTCACCGACATCGGCGTGAGCTCCGTCGGGTACCCGCTGTCCGCCGCGTCGGACCTCCACGGATCCTGGCGCTTTGGTTGGACCGGCTGCCAGGTGCGACTTTGCGTTAACGGGGTCGGGGATTATAAGGAAGAGCTCTCTGTGTTCCAAAAACCCTGAATGCACAAGCTGGGATGAGCCCGAGTAGTCCTTGGGTGGGCGATCACAGTGCGTGAAACAGCTGTCATAGGCTACGTTGTGGTCGGTGAAGGGCAGTGCGGAAAAAAATTATCTGCTTCTATGCACCCATATTAATGCACCCCGCCAACGTCAATTCACATTGCCCAGCATGGTGAAGTATGGTCAACCCGCACGACTCATGGCATAGGGTGGCCCCCTCATCCAGCAGTGGGGCGACAAAGCGGCTGTACATGTATATGCATCGACTATAAAGACATACAAAGATCCCCAGTATACCATAATATAGGGTTTTTTGGTGGGTTAGGTCGCGTAAATGTGTGTCGTTAAAAGCCTACGTGTTAAATCCCCAGTCTAGCCTTAATACTCTTGGACAAGTGTTGTTCGCGAGCATGTTTTAAAGGCTCACACCAGGTAATCATTTGAGGCTGAGTTGACCTAGGGGAGACCCAGGACCGGTTCAGATAATCGTCGCTGGTGTTGGCCGTGAGCAGGAATTTTACTCGGGTGCTCCGATCCGTAGCGCAGCGCAGCGTGCTAGCCACTGCACTACGGCTCCCCACATACACATCGGCTATGCACGCACATGCGCACACAGCATCCTCATAGAGGCCCTCTCCATGTGCAGGTGTATGCAGCTCTGAACATCTTTTTCGGGATGGCAAGTATTGGGCTTCTCACAGTCGTGGCAGTGGATCGATACTTGGTCGTCTGCAGCAAGAACCCAGGTACACCGACCACAGCTCTGTGTCTCTCCCGTTTCTTGACATGGGGTAAGCACTGAGATCCTTATGAATCCAAGTTGCACTGTGATTGTGTATCATACATGGAGAATGTAAGGCAAGCCACGGTCGTGTGATTGCGCAGGACATGCTTCTTCTATGGAGGGGGAACGGCAAAACTACACGAACTCTCTCCTGAAGCCCTATTTGTGGCTAACAGACATCGACGTTAGCGTTTAGCCCCTGGCCATACTGCAGCGATGAGCATGAAGACAATTTAATAATCTTGCGGAGCTGTGTATAAAATCGACGACGCACTGGCAAAGCATGTGGTGGAACCAGGGCTTTAATCTGTCATTGATTTTTTTTTTCGCGTGTAGCTGGTAGATTTCAGCAGCCACGTGAGAGGTTTCCTGGATGTGGTGTGCCCGGGTGCTGAAAAAAAGATGCGCTATCAGGAAGGACCATTGCCACAAAACGTTATCTATATATATTTGTTTCCCTTTAAGGCCATCCGGCGTTACCGACGAATGTGTTGAGTTCTGAGCGCTCATTCCGTTCCTCTCTCGTCTGCGCGCGCGGGGTGGGCCCCCTGTCCCGTAGTCGAGGGCCGCAGCTACACGAACCTCGTGGCGCTGGCGTGGGCCAACGCCGCCTTCTGGGCTGGGGCGCCGCTCCTCGGCTGGGCCGGGTACGCGCCCGACCCCACGGGAGCGACGTGCACCGTCAACTGGAGGCGCAACGATACGTGAGGACTCACGACGTCGGCGACTCTCTCGCCGGTCGCTTGGAGTCGTCGGCTCTGCGACGCGTTTTTCTCTTCGGCGACGAGATCCGGCGGGGGTGGGGGGGGTGTAAATAAAATGGGATCACGATGCAATTCGTCAGCAACTGATGGGGGTTTTTTTTCTCTCCCCCCCCCGCCCCCCCCACGATGCGCGCTCCCAGGTGATGTTTGACGCCTGCGATGTTCCAGCCTGCCATCGTCGTTTGGTTGGGGATGGGTGTTTTCTCGTCGGTTACAGATTTAAAAAAAAATTAAAGATTCCTCCACCGTCGTAGGCTGCGCCCCAGATGACCAAGGGAGAAAGCCTCTCACCCCTACCCAGCCAGTGTCACTGGATTCAGACACTTTTTTGGGTTTCCCTAGTGACCAACGTTCGTTCGTCAAGACGAATCGTGGACTTATACTGCAGAGGCAAAAAAAAGTTATGTATGGTGTATATATGTTGAACCTTACGTAAACCAACCATGCTAATCCGAGGTGCGGGAATGCAGACTTGGGGTAGAAACTCGAGATTCTTTCAGTTCACGTTGCTACACTGCCGAAACTGTCTGGTGACATGGTTGGCAATTTTCAAAGGTCGATTCCGCAACTTTTTGAGATTCGTTGCCAACTTTACGCTTGTCAGAGCTGGCAACACCGCTCCCCCACCACACACACACCCCCACACACACACCACACACACAACACACCACACACACACCACACACACACACACCACACACACACACAACACACACACCACACACACACCACACACACACCACACACACCCCACACACACCACAACACACACCACACACACAACACACACACACAACACACACACAACACACACCACACACACAACACACCACACACACAACACACCACACACACAACACACACCACACACACACCACCCACACAACACACCACACACACAACACACACAACACACACACCACACACACACACCACACACACAACAACACACCACACACCACACACACAACACACCACACACACACCACACACCACACACACAACACACCACACACACACAACACACCACGCACACAACAAACACACAACACACACAGCACACACACACAACACACCACACACACAACACACACACACACCACACTCAACACACACACACCACACACACCACACACACAACACACCACACACACACAACACACCACACACACAACACACACCACACACACAACACACCACACACACACCACACAGCACACCACACACACAACACACCACGCACACAACAAACACACAACACACACACCACACAACACACCACGCACACAACAAACACACCACACACACAACACACCATACACACACCACACACAACACACCACACACACACCACGCACACAACAAACACACAACACACACATCACACACACACACCACACACACAACACACCACACACACACAACACACCACGCACACAACAAACACACCACACACACACAACACACACACACCATACACACAACACACTGGGCGGCGGTGCACCCCACGGTGCTCAGCCAGTAACCTGTCCTCGTGGTAACCTGTCCTCGTGGTAACCTGTACTCGTGGTAACCCGCCCTCGTGGTAACCCGCCCTCGTGGTAACATGTACTCGTGGTAACCTGTCCTCGTGGTAACCTGTACTCGTGGTAACCTGTACTCGTGGTAACCTGTACTCGTGGTAACCTGTACTCGTGGTAACCTGTACTCGTGGTAACCCGCCCTCGTGGTAACCCGCCCTCGTGGTAACATGTACTCGTGGTAACCTGTACTCGTGGTAACCTGTACTCGTGGTAACCTGTCCTCGTGGTAACCCGCCCTCGTGGTAACCCGCCCTCGTGGTAACCCGCCCTCGTGGTAACCTGTACTCGTGGTAACATGTACTCGTGGTAACCTGTACTCGTGGTAACCTGTACTCGTGGTAACCTGTCCTCGTGGTAACCCGTACTCGTGGTAACCTGTACTCGTGGTAACCCTCACTCCATCCGGCACGCGCGTCTCCCCACCCATTGCAGCCTCCTCTTCCCAACTACTCTGCATCTACGACACTTTCGTTCGATTACACACTTCCAAGTTGCTTACACTATCCTTTAAATGCCCTGTCACCCTCCGACAAGACGCAACACCAGTGCAATTGGGATGATGATGGCGAGATGTTAACTACCTCGCCTGGTATGCAGGGGTCGTAGGTTCGACACCGACCCTGACGCCTGCTTCTGTATATTTGGAGTTGGCGTGTCTCTCTCCCCGTGGTCGCGTGGATTTTTCTCCGGGTCCTCCACGTTTACGCTCCACATTTAGAAACACGCATTTAAGAGGATTTGGCTGGTATACATTTCCACGTGATGATAAGCCACTTCGTTGAGCAATCATTTGTGGCCAGGGCGCTTCTGAAACAAGAACTATGTAGCTCAGTGGGACTTTTCCTGGTAAAATAAAAAAACAAAAATGTACGTTACGATCGTGATGATGATTATTACAGAATGCCTAGGCGAGTGCTGTGAGCGAGCTCCTGCTAAGGGTGGCCGTGTTCTCCGCGTGCGCCCAGCTCGTTTGTGTCGTACACGTTGGCGGTGATCGCGGTGAACTTTGTGCTGCCGCTGGGGGTGATGTCGTGGTGCTACCGCAAGGTGATCCTCGTCCTGCGGCACGAACAGAGGACCTCCTCGCTGGACTGGGCTGATCAGAGCGCTGTCACCAAGGTTTGTTAATCATCAGCATCGACAATCGGTATTTGTGGTATTGTCACCACCACCATCAGCAGCAAGCAGCATAACAGAAGCTGCATCAGTGGTAATAGCAGCAACACCACCGTCATCGTGGTTATTATTAGCAGCAGCAGTAGCAGCAGAAACGGCAGCTTCAACAATAAAAGCAGTCACAGCATAATCACCACGACCACCGTTATCATCACCACCATCATCATCAATCATCAGCAGCAGTAGCATCATTATCACTACCGTTATCAGCACCATCACCATCATCACCACCACCATCATCAATCATCACCAGCAGTAGCATAATTATCACCAGCATCACCACCGCCAGCATAACCACCAACAACAACAGCCGCCAATTGGCCACCGAGTGGCGGGGACGTCACGGCAGCGCTTCGTGCCAGACTAGGTGCACATTGAGGCCACGCGACGTGTCAAAGGCTTCTGCTGGCAGGCGGTCACGAGGCAGACCCGGGTGTCACGTGTTAACTTAGATGACTGACAGGTGCACCGCCACCGCCGAGATGAATGACAGATGCATCACCACCACCAAACCAAAGACAAAGATCCCCCGTGTAGCCCGTAACAGACTGTTGTGACAAGTGCTGTTAGCGGGCGCCTGTGAAGGCCGGCAAGGCAAACGAGGGGGTTGGGTGGCCAGCACCGCGCCCGGGCCGCCTTTGTCTCCCCAGTGGCGAATATTTACACGCTGCACCAGCAGCTACCCATTTGAGGTCGAGTGGACCACCAATCACCATCCAGGAACACGATGCAAAAAGTTGTCCCCGGGGTTTCGTTCGTTGATCGACGGCGGTGGCGTCGGCGCGTGGCGAGCAGATGTCGCTGGCGATGATCGGCGCCTTCGTCACCGCGTGGTCGCCCTACGCCGTCGTGTGCCTCTGGGCCTCGTTCGGGGAACCTCGTCACATCCCGCCGGCCGTAGCCATCATCGCGCCCCTCTTCGCAAAGTCGTCCACCTTCTACAACCCGCTCATCTACGTGGCCACCAACAGGCGGTGGGTGCGGTGGTGTGGCCGCTCGTCGCTACCCCCACAACCCACCCCCCCCCCGTGCCCCGCGCTCACGCAAACGCGGAGATGTCCGCGGGACAAAACGGACAGGCGCGATGCCCTTCATGGCATTAACGCACGAGGTGTTCAAACTTTAAACTATTTTTGTTTTAATTTCACCCAGGTAAGGCCCACTTAGCTATACGTAGCTCTTTTTCAGGAGCGACCTGGCCACAAATGACAGGTCGACAAAGTGGCTAACCACGTGGACATTTAGAGCAGCCACATACCCTCGACGCACGTTGGTTCTCAATGTCGAGGGAAAATCCACACGACCACGGGGAGAACATCCAAACTCCAAATATACAAGAGGCGTCAGGGTCGTGCATCGAACCCACGACTTCCTGCATACGTGGCGAGCAAGTTACCATCTCGCCACCGCGGCGCCCCGTGTTAAGACATTGGAACGCCAACTATACACTGATCGCAAGCAGTGCCGGATTACCCTAGTAGCAAAAGTAGCATATGCCCCGCGCTAAATGCTTTCAAGCTATCAATTCCGGTTCAGTGATTCTGCACTTGCTCTCTTACTATAGTACTATACCACCTTCAACTTTTATGAACGACTGGGTGTTTAAGGTTAGCGATTTGTCCTATTATCTGGCCGTATAGCAAATGAAAAAAATACAATTACTCTACTATGCAAGTTAAACATTTATGTTTTAATATTTATGTTTTTTTTTATATTTAAGGCCCCTTTATAACAACATATGCTACAGGCCCCGCACCACCTTCATCCGGCACTGATGACAAGGCATCTTCAAGTCTGCATTAACCACGCATGACTCGTGGTATAACATGCAAACAAATGGGCTCCTTGAAACTGATTGGCAGAAGCATATTTGTTTGCTCATTGCACCACGAGTGTGTGTGTGGTTAATGCTGACTTGATGATGCCTTGTCATCAGTGTCGATTTGGTGTTTGAACATCTTAACACCTCCTGTATTAATTGCCAGACTAGGGTTAAAGCCTTTTCTTATTTTAATCATCTTCATTCCGGCAAAAAGGGTCATACAGATACAAAGATCCCCCTTATAGCCTGAACAGACTTTTGGCGAAAGTGCTGTTAGCGAGTAGCACCTACGAAGGCTAACACAGCACAACAATGGGGTGGGTGGCCAGCACCCCCTTTGTCTCCCCAATGCCGATGTCTACACAATGCCCTAGGTACTCATTTAAGGCTGAGTAGACCTAGGGAAGGCCCAGGACTGGATCAGATAATCGTCACTGGTGTTGGTCATGAGCGGGAATTAAACTCGGTGGTTTGCTGAATTCGTAGCGCAGCGCGCTAACCGCTGTACCACCGCTCCCCACATGCACACACACACATTTCACACACGTACAGCAAAAACACACTACTGCTACCACCACTTTCACACAGCATAAACGACGCATCTCTCACCTCAACCAAATACTTTATTTTAACGAGGTGACGGCCCATTGAGATAACGTGACACCTCTTCAATGGGATTTGAGAAGCAACGCCCCTGAGCCGAAGAATCGGAAGCTCCCAGCTCTCCGGTTCTATTCATGGATGACCTTGTTGATGGATGTAGGCTTACGACACCTTGCGTATGTATGAGAGTTTGCGGGTGCACGTGTGTGTGTGTGTCGGTGTGTGTGTCGGTGTGTGTGTGTGGAGGGTGGTAGTGCAGCGGGTAGCGCGCTGCGCTGCGTACCCGGTGACCCGATTTCGATTCCCGCTTACGGCCAAAACCAGTGACGATCATCTGAACTGGTCCTGGGCCTCCCCTAGGTCGACTCAGCCTCAAATGAGTACTTGGTGTGGTGTGTAAACATCGCCACTGGGGAGACAAAGGCGGCCGGGCGTGGTGCTGGCCACCCACCCCCTCGTGTGCCGTGCCGACGTTCATAGGTGCTCGCAAACAGCACTTGACCCAACAGTCGTTAATTATGTACGGGAGATCTTTGTCTTTGTATATGTGTGTTGATGGGTGTGGGTGTGTGCATGTGTTGGAGGGTTAGCGCACTGCACCAAGAACCCGATGACCTTAGTATGATTCTCAGCCACGGCTTAATATCCGTGGTGAGTCATATCACTAGCACGGTCGGCTGCGTACGGTAGGAAAGAAGTTCAACATCCGTACATACGAACCAGTGCTGGGCCCCTCAACTCTCCAACCCGCCTTGGCCAGCGCGAGTGAAGTATGGTCAAACAACCCCCACGGCCGGCACGGTGGGGAGAGGCGTCCATCCAGCACTGGTTTGGTAAAAGCTAACCGACTGACTTGCGTACCGACAGCAGTATTCGCTTGTGTATTCGTGAAGAGACAAAACGGAGTACGTACAAATATACACACATACGGCCTGTTCTCCAATAACGCGGTAGTTGCTGTGTTCCTGAAGAACACCGCGTGATGGAAAAATCGCGTTATAATAAATAACAAATATTATATAGGATCAAGTACATCCCGCGATAACGCGTGAGATGCGTACGCAGGCTGAACAAAGAGGCGCGTGGGTAGCGCCTCGAAGCATCCAGCAGCATCCCGCCTCGTGTCACGTGACGCCAAGGCAGCCGTACAAACCGCGTATTCCTACTCGTGCGACGTAGTTCCGTTCACTTGATCGCGTGATATCAAATTCGTTGTATCTATTCGAAAAATGTGTTGCCTTAATACATTCATCGCGTTGTGAAAGCAGGCGTTATAGGAGAACAGTCTACATGCGGCAAGAGTGTCACACGGAACAGGGGTTCATACGCACGTTAAGAGTCATCGTGTTGACTGTTGAGCGCACGTGGACCTGGGCGGGACACGCCACACGGAGGTGGATGGCGGTGGCCAAGATGAACGTCCGCACCAACGGAGCGACCACGCATGGCTCCTCGGAGACGGGGCGATGAAATTGGCTCTCGCGATGTAGGAGCTGGGTGGGATTGTCACGTCCCACGACCGTGAGATGAAGCCTTGGGCGGGCCTCCACCAGCAGCGTAACGAGCGTGGGGCAGGCAGGGGGTGCCTTGGCCCTCCCGCTGGTGGCCAAAGCTACGAGTTGAGGCTCCCTCGACAACCACCTTGAGAGACAAATCAAATTTTGGGGCCCCCACCTGAAAGATCGACGTACCCCCCGAGCTGATAATGTAGTTACAGCCAATGGCCTCCATCCAAATGTGGACAAATCATGACTATCAATGATGACGATAATGATGATGATGTGACAACACGCTGTGCGAATCTACACGTGCGCGCGTTTACGTGTTTGTTTGCCCGCAGCTTCCGTAAAGCCATGGCGTCGCTTCTCCGCTGTCAGAACTATCAAGAGTTCACTCTGCAAGAAGCCACTAGCATCAAGACGGTATCGTGAGCACCCGCCCAGAGCGGGGAGAGAGAGACATTGACGCCGACGCTCACCGACGCCGCCGCCTCTCTCGTCCCACCGCTCCAAACGTTCGGGACGCGCGGCCTCGCAAAATCGTGGCACCGCGCGGCGTCTGTCCCGAGTAAAAATAAATCTCGCGTTGGCGAATTCAAACACGGATTGCGTCGCGAATACTTGACACACCAGCATTACGGTCCACGGCTCCTCGCTATAGATGGGAGTGAAAAAGTAGCGGTACAGGTGACGATAATCACAATGAGCATAGCAGGTTGTACCAACGTGCTTTTCGGCTTGTCACCCGACGTTTCCGCTCAACCTGCTGGGAGCTTACTCTCTGGTTCTTTCGGTAAAGTCACGTAGATAGAAAATATTATAAAAGAACACCACGTCCGTGATCAGGTGGTGACGGACGCTTGTGTCGCGACCGAAACGTCACCTGATGACGGACGCTTGTGTCGCGACCGAAACGTCGTGTTCTTCTATCTACGTGACTTTACCGAAAGAACCAGAGAGTATGTATTCCTGCAGTCACGAAAGCTTCAAATCAAGATTAGTGCTGGGAGCTTCTTCAGTTCCTGACAAAGCTCCCATCACGCGGAGCGAGACGTCGGGCATCATGCCGAACGGCGCGCGGTAACAAACCCGTGCAGCGCAACCGCGAAAAACCGACGCAGCAGAGATTATCGTCGAGTTTTAACATTCCTTTACTGGGCATGACGCAGCGCTTGCGGCCAAGGTTTGGTGGATCACGGAAGTTTTGCGAAACTCCCAAAGCCGCTGGGCTGCAAGGTGGTAGCTATGAGGTGGATGTACAGTGAGGGAAAAAAAAGTATTTGATCCCCTGCTGATTTTGTACGTTTGCCCACTGACAAAGAAATGATCAGTCTATAATTTTAATGGTAGGTTTATTTGAACAGTGAGAGACAGAATAACAACAACAAAATCCAGAAAAATGCATGTCAAACATGTTATAAATTGATTTGCATTTTAATGAGGGAAATAAGTATTTGACCCCCTCTGCAAAACATGACTTAGTACTTGGTGGTAAAACCCTTGTTGGCAATCACAGAGGTCAGACGTTTCTTGTAGTTGGCCACCAGGTTTGCACACATCTCAGGAGGGATTTTGTCCCACTCCTCTTTGCAGATCTTCTCCAAGTCATTAAGGTTTCGAGGCTGACGTTTGGCAACTCGAACCTTCAGCTCCCTCCACAGATTTTCTATGGGATTAAGGTCTGGTGACTGGCTAGGCCACTCCAGTACCTTAATGTGCTTCTTCTTGAGCCACTCCTTTGTTGCCTTGGCCGTGTGTTTTGGGTCATTGTCATGCTGAAATACCTATCCACGACCCATTTTCAATGCCCTGGCTGAGGGAAGGAGGTTCTCACCCAAGATTTGACGGTACATGGCCCCGTCCATCGTCCTTTTGATGCGGTGAAGTTGTCCTGTCCCCTTAGCAGAAAAACACCCCCAAAGCATGTTTCCACCTCCATGTTTGACGGTGGGGATGGTGTTCTTGGGGTTATAGGCAGCATTCCTCCTCCTCCAAACACGGCGAGTTGAGTTGATGCCAAAGAGCTCCATTTTGGTCTCATCTGACCACAAAACTTTCACCCAGTTGTCCTCTGAATCATTCAGATGTTCATTTGGAAACTTCAGACGGGCATGTATATGTGCTTTCTTGAGCAGGGGGACCTTGCGGGCGCTGCATGATTTCAGTCCTTCACGGCGTAGTGTGTTACCAATTGTTTTCTTGGTGACTATGGTCCCAGCTGCCTTGAGATCATTGACAAGATCTTCCCGTGTAGTTCTGGGCTGATTCATCAACGTTCTCATGATAATTGCAACTCCACGAGGTGAGATCTTGCATGGAGCCCCAGGCCGAGGGAGATTGACAGTTCTTTGTGTTTCTTCCATTTGCGAATAATCGCACTAACTGTTGTCACCTTCTCACCAAGCTGCTTGGCAATGGTCTTGTAGCCCATTCCAGCCTTGTGTAGGTCTACAATCTTGTCCCTGACATCCTTGGAGAGCTCTTTGGCCTTGGCCATGGTGGAGAGTTTGGAATCTGATTGATTGCTTCTGTGGACAGGTGTCTTTTATACAGGTAACAAGCTGAGATTAGGAGCACTCCCTTTAAGAGTGTGCTCCTAATCTCAGCTCGTTACCTGTATAAAAGACACCTGGGAGCCAGAAATCTTTCTGATTGAGAGGGGGTCAAATACTTATTTCCCTCATTAAAATGCAAATAAATTTTTGACATGCGTTTTTCTGGATTTTTTTGTTGTTATTCTGTCTCTCACTGTTCAAATAAACCTACCATTAAAATTATAGACTGATCATTTCTTTGTCAGTGGGCAAACGTACAAAATCAGCAGGGGATCAAATACTTTTTTACCTCACTGTAACTACGGTGAGTTATCTTCCCTTGTGTCTCTCTCGTTCTCCATGGCCCCTCTCCTTTCCATCTGCACGGCGCCCCGCCGAGGCCGGAGTAATTATTCCTGGCAATGCCCTCTGCTCTACGATGTGTAAGCGGGGCGCTCTCTGCCGCACCGCGCTACGAACCTGGTGCCATGCGAATTCGATTCCCGGCCACGGCTACTTTAATTCGGTGGAAAGTGGTATCGGAGAACATGTCCTCCCCCTAGGTCGACTCAGCCTTGAATGAGTCTTATCAGTAGAGGTCAGCACTGGCCCTGCGGCTCACCTTGGTTCTGCCTCCTTCCAGCGTCTGCTCGGCGTGTTCCTTGCGACAGAGCTCCGTGTCGCTCGCCGCTTGCAGGCTGTCGAAGGGGATCGGGTTGGCTTCTACCGCCGTGCCTCCGACTCCTCCACCTCCTCTTCCTCCAACACCCTCCTCCTCGTCCCGACTCCAGCGGGCCCCGCGTGCCTTCTTCATCTTGCGACCGCCGCTCTTTCCCACACCACCATCGCCTGTCGTGGACGAGACAACAACAGCAACCGACGTTCGCCACTAAGTGGCAGTGACGTCACCACGGCGCTTGTGCCAGGCTGTGTGCACGTTAAGGCCACGTGAAGTGTCGAACGCCGGCTGGCAGGAGGTCACAGCACAGACCCAGGTGCCATGGGTTGACTGACTGAGATGACTGGCCGATGCACCACACACACAAACACCGAGTGATTCACGTGGACCCCACGTCACCTTCGATGAGCACGTTTGCCTACATACGGTGCAAAAGAAGTTTAACATACATACGTCGTACAATTCGACGCAATACCCCGCACCAGATCTGGGTACAAACCAAATACCGTGACCACGTGAACATAGATGCCAATTGCAGGACTGTTCCGGTCAAACCTAGAAGGGTGGGGTTACCACCTGCCTGGGTTACCACCTGCCTGGGTTACCGCCTGGTTACTGAGCTATACAGCTCTTTTTTCAGAAGCGACCTGGTCACAAAAAATAGCTCAACGAAGTGGCTTATCATCACGTGGGAATGTATAGCAGTCAATTACTCTAAATGCGCGTTGATTCTAAATGTGGAAGGAAAAACCAGAGGACCCGGAGAGACGCACGCAAACTCCAAATATAGAAGCATCAGGGTCGGGATCGAACCCACGACCTCCTGTATACCAGGGGAGGTAGTCAACATCTCGCAACACAGACACCTTCCCACCGCCCCCCCCGCCTCTGCCGACCTCCGCTCACCCATGCGACTCTGCGCGAGGTTGACCCCCGTGCTGAGCGACCTCCGGCCGCAGCACGAGCAGCCGGGTGGCGCGCAGCGGCACGCGGCGGGAGCGCGCGCGTCCCACGTGCACGCGAAGATGCCCGCGGGCACGATGAGCAGCATGGCGCTCACGACCACCACCACGTGGATGAGCTTCTCGCGCTGCTCCATCTCGCTCGACTCCTCGCTGCCCGTCACGAACGTCACGCACTGGCCGTGCCGCGACGCCGGCGCCGCGTCGCGCACCAGCACGCACGCCTCGTACTTGGTCACGGGCCGCAGGTCGCTCAACGAGTACGTGCTCACGCCCGGCCCGATGTACACCAGCTCCTTGGTGGTCGAGTCCGCCGGGCCGTAGTGGAGAGAGAACCAGACGTCCTCGCGTTCGTCGCCGCCGTCGTCGAAGCCGCCGCCGCCGCCGATTCTGACGCAAGTCCAGGCGAGGGTGACGGCGCGCGCGCCCTGCTTGGACACGCGCAGGTCCAGGCGCGTTCTGCCCGCGGGGCCGAGGTGGCCGCGGTGGTCCGGACGCGACCTCCTCGCGGGCGGAGGTGCCGGCGGGGCCGGCGGCCCGGCCTCGCGGGGGGCCACGGCCACGGCGAGGGAGAAGCCGGCCCGCGCGTCGCCCGCGAAGCTGGAGGCGGAGCACGCGTAGAGACCCGCGTCCGACGGGAGCACGGGCGCGACGCGCAGCGTGGACAGCAGCGTCTCCTCGTCCGCCTGCACAACGGAGGCTGCGGGGAGACGGGCGGGAATGGATGTGGAGATGCGTGGAGAGATGCGCGGGTGGAGGGGAGACGGATGAACAGACAGGACGGGTGTTAACCTTCGAATTATTATTATGTGAAATGGAAAATCAACAGTGGGTGTCCTTTGGACAAACTCTCACTCGCCACTGAAATGTGGAAATTCCACCACTGGTTCCGGGCTGTTTGAGTGGAAACCAATTTGACTTTAAACCCCTGCATGTTGTATGTCAAACTTCTTTCGCGCCGTACGTAGCCAACCATGCAAACCGGAGGATGGACGGATGGGCAAAACGGGGATAGATGAACGGATATAATAAAAAAGACACTGACGGATGGTGGAGGGCGGACAAGGGCCCCGTGGACAGGACGGATGGGTGGGTGAGTGGACGATGGAGGAAAAGACACGGACGGACGCGTGGACAGGACGGGCGGATGAAGTGAGCCAGGGAACGATGGATGGATGCGGAGGAGAGGGCGTTGTGGGTATCTTTTTTTAAGAACAGCAACTGACAAACGCCTTCGTAGCCGGGCAACAGCCAACAGGTAGTGGTGGTGGGGAAGGGGCCCACGGGATCGCGCCACGTTTCAGCGTCCCCAGCGAAGTCACCAAAACAGCGCGCGCGAGCTCCCCCTATCGGCCGCGCGGAATCACCGCGCATATCACGGGCGAGGGTGTGTGGGGGGGTCTGGTGCACGCCATGTGTGTGTGGCAGTCTACTGCCCGCCGTGATCGCGGTAGCAACACGACGATGATTGTTATTGTTGTTGCAAGGCCGTAGCCATGGTGTCAACATTGGGGGGGGGGACCAAATCTTCCAGGGAGTCTGGGGGTCCCCCCCAGAAAAAAAAATCTAAATTTGAAAAAGAATTTCATGCCTAAAATAAAAAAAAGAATTCACCAACACA
This sequence comes from Petromyzon marinus, assembly GCF_048934315.1. Lineage (NCBI taxonomy): Eukaryota > Metazoa > Chordata > Hyperoartia > Petromyzontiformes > Petromyzontidae > Petromyzon > Petromyzon marinus. The sequence continues at coordinate 19,205,706 of NC_133674.1, forward strand.
TAGGATGGACTTTTTGTTTGTCTATTGGGATGTGTCCCCCCCCAATATATATTATAATTACGGCCTTGTGTTGTTGTGATGGTGGTGGTGAGTGAGTGTCGCGCGTGCTCGTCTTGCCGAGCCAGGCGACCGCCGTTTCATCATCATCAGCAGCAGCAGCGATCAATAGGGGGCCCCTATTGAGTGACCGCTCGGGCGCACGCACGCAGTTTGCCAGGGGGCCCGGGATTGTTTAGCTCCCAGTTACGATCAAGCCCGCCCATGCGACATTCCTGGTCCGTGGACAACGTGAATTACCTTCGCTGTCAACGTGCTTTAGAATGTGCGTGCGAGTGCTGTGAGTGTAAGTTAATATTGTTGCTCCAACCGGCATAGTCCGGGGAGGCCCTTATCCATCCAGCAGTGGACAGATCAAAAAGGGCTTTGCACGCGTACAGATAGCTGCGCGTTCAACGCAATGTCTGTGATTCTGCAGCGTCAGCGGTGCACACCCACAAACAACAAAAAACTCATCACATTGGCCAATAACACAGTCCTTAAATAATGCAAATGTATATGTACGACTACATTTGCATTGTGACCACAAGCATTGTGGTTAATGCAGACGTGATTCCTTGTAAAAGGTTTACGTTTGGTGTTTTAACATCTTAACACAGCTGTTTTGTTGCCAGAAAAAAAAACAGTGGGAAACCTATTACCTTACTCAAGAATGTCAGTGTGGAACGTGCGTGACGTCACTCCACGTCGACCAGCCCCCCTCATTAATAATCATGAACAGGTTACGTCCTCCACATGGACCCGCCCCTCGTTAATAATCATGAGCGGGTGACGTCACTCCACATCGAACAGCCCCCCTCATTAATAATCATGAACAGGTGGGGTCCTCCACATGGACACCCCCCCACCCCGCCATTAATAATTATTAGCGGCTGACGTCACTCCACATTGGGGGGGCGAGGCGCCTCCTCCCCCCTCCTCGGCGTCAACTTAGAACCCTCACTACAAAGGCAGAACCCTCACGACACGTGATCTCCGTCACGCTATTGAGACATCAAAGTAAAAAGGACGTCATTATGAACAAGGGATTATAACCTTTAAATTAAATAATTCTGTGTCACCGCGGCCTTACAAACTGCACGCGCATTGATGCAATAAATATCACGTCGCGGTCTGCTTTTCGCTTGCAAGTTTCAGATTTACTGCAATACACCTATCCTTGGACGGGCAAAAGGCTAGTCTATTATAAACGACGTTTTGGGCAATGGCTCTTATTTATATCACATATATAGGTGTGTACACAACGTGACATACACACAAACTATTAAACTAAACTATTTTTTGTTTTACCGGGTAAGCCCCACTGAGCTATATAGCTCTTTTCAGAAGCGACCTGGCCACAAATGATGGCTCAACGAAGTGGCATAACCATTGACTTTAAACGTAAATGTGGAGGGAAAAAACTGGAGGACCCGGAGAAAAATCCACGTGACCACGGGGAGAACATGCAAACTCCAAATATAATATATAAATGTGTCGTTAAACCCGCCGCCACCGGACACAGCCAATTAGTAAGGTTTGTCACGTAAACAGAACATGCCAATTCGTTACTAGTACAGCACACCGGTGTGTTGGAGAGCAAAGCCACACAATTTACAATCTGAGTACGACATTTCACCAGTAAGTACAACTAGCTTCATCAGGCGACAAATATACAGGCGTCGTCAGGGTCAGTATCGAACCCACAACCTCCTGTATACCAGGCAAGGTAGGTAAGATTTCGTCACCCTGATGATGGTGATGAGAGAGAAAGAGAGGGACACGAAAACTCCAAATATGTAGGCGTCGTCATGATCGAGATCGAACCCACGATCTCCTGTATACCAGGCAAGGTAGGTAAGATTTCGTCACCCTGATGATGATGGTGATGAGAGAGAAAGAGAGGGACACGAAAACTCCAAATATGTAGGCGTCGTCAGGATCGAGATCGAACCCACGACCTCCTGTATACCAGGCAAGGTAGGTAACATCTCCAGACCACCGTGGCGTCCCAACACGTGTACCCACCCTGCAGGCGGCGCGCGTTTGTCGTCTGGTAGCTCCAGGCCACGGTGGGCAGTGGCCTGCCCGTGGCCGTGCATCGCACCGACACCTCTCGGCCCACGGCCACGGTCGCGTTGCCCTTGTCCAGGGAGACCGAGGGCCTCGAGCACGGACTCAGGCGCAGGTCGTGGAAGAAAAGTCCCGCGCGCAGCTCGGGGCCCGCGCACGTGATGTAAGAGTTCATGAGGATGACGGGCGGTTGCGCTTTACGCACGAACTCCACCAACCCGCGCAGGCGACAGTCGCACATCCACGGGTTGTCGTGCAGAGCCAGCACGACGCTGCTGCCGCTGACGGCGCTCTCGCTACCACTGCCGGAGACGCCGCCGCCGCCACCGGCAACGCCCGCGCTACCACCGACCCCGGCCACCAGCGCGGCTTTGACGGGCCACTCGGCAAAGACGGCGCTGGAAGCCACGCTCAGCTTGTTGGAGGAGAGGTCGAGATACGCGAGGCCGCTGAGGAAGCTCAGCGCGTGCTCTGGGAGCGCGTCCAGGCGGTTGAGACGCAGGTCCAGGAGACGAAGTCGCGGCGTGTGGCGGAACGCGGTCCAGGGCAGGCTGCGCAGGCGGTTGCCGCGCAGCCGTAGCTCGCTGAGCCGGCCCAGACCCTCCAGGCCGCCGGCCTCGATGAGCGTGATGTTGTTGAAGTTGAGCCACAGCGAGTGCAGGTCCGGGGCGGAGGAGAAGGCCTGATTCGGGATCTCGGCCAGAGGGGAGTTCTCCACGCGGAGTTTGGTTACGTCCGCTGGCAGCCAGGCTGGGATGTGCCGGTCCTTGAACGCCATGCAGAGGATGCTCCTGCCCAGGGAGAAAGACAATGCCAGTGTGCTGGTGTGCGGTGTGTGGCGGTGCATAGTGCTTGGTCACCCACCCTCTCGTGCGCACTGACGGCCTTCGTAGGCGCGCTACTCGCTGACAGCACTTTCCCCAACCGTGTGTTATGGAGACCTCGACTATGATCCACGATATTCGGACTGATCTCTCTCTTTCTCTCTCCGTCTCTCTGCACGGTCCGAGGAAGAGGCAGTGCTTGGAACGGCAGTGGACTGCCCTCTACGCTTCACGTTCGTGTTGTAAGGCGGTGCTACCTAACCCGTGGCTATCTTCGTTGTCCTACTCGCATGCGAATTTTAACTCAAATCCTCCACTCACCTCTGCCCCTTTGATTTGGCTTTGCCTTTAAGTCTCCTGTTTCGCACTTTAATAAAAGTGCGAAACACACTGAAGACGACCGCTTGCATTGCGATCGAAACGTCGTAGTTTTCAGTTATGTTTTTTATTATTTTCTTTGAACCTATCTTCGTGATTTTACCGAAAGACCCAAGAATATACATAAAATGTCTTCACGCATGACAAGTCGAATGTATGAAAATGCTGTACCCAATAGATACCAAACATTTTAACGGAAGGCCATGAAGCAAATGTAATAAAAACAACCTCCTGGTTTCAACTTACACCGCAACGGTCTGGATCGCATCTTCCATTAGAACATCGCATGGAAGGATGCAGCCATCTCCTATACTGATGGACAATTGTGAATCTCCAGCCTACAGTTCGACTGCAGTCACCAACCTGATGGCCCTTAACGCCACTGTCTGCTTACATCATTCGCCAGCATTATTTCAGATTGTTTCCACGAGGCTACTCCTGAAGCCATCCACTTGCTCACCCACCGAGCTCCACAATAAACATTGCTGATTAACTCCCCACAAAAAAAGGATAAATGTAAGTCTGTGGTTATCTATTACAGCCAATGGTTGTGTGTGTGAGTGCATTGATACCGATGTGAGTCTATTTATCTCGATGTGAGTCTATGAACCTCCATGTCAGTCTACGTATGAAACAGTCGACCATCCGATCATTCGCGGGCAGCATTTCAGATATTCACCGTGAGGCTAGTCTTAAAGCCGTTCACTAAGTCTCCCACCGACCTCTGATTAGCGTGGTTGGCTACGTACGGTGCGAAAGAAGTTCGACGTACAAGTAAGCGTACATACAATGACGGTCAACCTCCCCCGGCCATACGAGTGAAAAAGTGTCCGCTGAAGTCGACGCGCGTCTCTCCGCGTCCGTGCGAGTCTCTGGGTCCCGCTGCAAGTCAATGACTCCTACAGGTGCGAGTGATGGCCTGCAACGTGTGCGCCCCACACCTGTCGGTGCCCTCGCTGGTGCAGGTGCATCCCAGCAAGCAGGTGTCGTTCGCCGCAGAACCCCCGAGGCGCCCAGCAAAGACGCCCAGCATCAGCAGCACCAGCGGCATCGTGGCGTCCTCCATGTCTCACACTTTGCTTCGTTGCCCTTGTCTTAGTGTTTCAAAATGTGCACCTCCGTGTCACGTCTCCTTCGGTCTCGCTGTGTCTCCCGCTGTCTTCCTCCGGCGCCTCTGTGTCTCGCTCCTTCTCCTCCGTCTCTCTCCCTCGCTCAAGGACGCAGCTGAGTCGCCCTCAATTCGGTAACCTCTTAATCGGCTTAAGGCCGCATTGCATACTGGTGCGTTAGGCCTAATAATATCTCTTCTCCTGCAGGTAATGACATTCGTGCTAATGCCTGATTAGCCAAAAGCTGCAGGAAGCCCGCCAGCTGTCACCAGACGGTACCCATGCAAGCAGCACAACCTTTGCAGCGCCGGGGTTTAACTTCACAGTGCTCCCCAGCTCTGGGCGAATATTTACTCCCCATGCTGTGTCGGTAATACGGGTTGTTTGACCAAGACTTTAATTTGCCGGGCACTTAGTGTTGGTGAAGCGGGGGATAGAGAGAGGGGGAGGGGAATCCAAGAATCGGTTCACATATCACGGATGGTGGTAACTTTGGCTGCGGGTATCGAACTCAGGTCACCGGGTTTATTGAGCAACTGCGCCACCATTGCTTCACCCGAATGCGGTTTATGTTCTAGGGATAGTTTGTACTGTAGTTGGTAGTGTAGATCAGTGGTTCTTGACATTTACTCCAGCCTTGCACCCCTTTGGTTCTCAATTGCTAAAAAATGTGTAATGTTTATAAAGACACATGTTTGATGAAACAAAGTAAGTTGTACTTGCGTACCCGTGCTTAATTTGCGTATCGATGATTTGCCTTCTAAAAAAAATCTGGCCATGTCTCGCACCCCCAGAAAGGGTATCTCGCACCCCCACGGGGTGCATGCTCCCCAGGTTCAGAACAACCACTGATGTAGATATTGTTTGGGTCTTTCGGTAAAGCCACGTAGATAGAAAATATTTATTTTAAAACAATAAAAATAATAACAATATCACGACGTTTTGATCGCAACACAAGCAATCGTCATTAGGTGAAAAAAGGGGGAAAGCTGCTGAGGCAGGCTGTTTATAAAGGTTTAGAGATGGGCGGGGCAGCTAATGTTAATGTAGGAGAGGTCTCCGACACCGGCAGTAGGTCTACACCAATCAGAGAGCTGTTTATAAAGGTTTAGAGATGGGCGGGGCAACTAATGTTAATGTAGGAGAGGTCTCCGTAACCTGCAGTAGGTCTACACCAATCAGAGAGCTGTTTATAAAGGTTTAGAGATGGGCGGGGCAGCTCATGTTTATGTAGGAGAGGTCTCCGACACCGGCAGTAGGTCTACACCAATCAAAGTTGTTTATAAAGGTTTAGAGATGGCAGGGCAGCTCATGTGAATGTAGGAGAGATCTCTGATACCGGCAGTAGGTCTACACCAATCAGAGAGCTGTTTATAAAGGTTTAGAGATGGGCGGGGCAGCTCGTGTTTATGTAGGAGAGGTCTCCGACACCGGCAGTAGGTCTACACCAATCAGAGAGCTGTTTATAAAGGTTTAGAGATGGGCGGGGCAGCTCATGTTTATGTAGGAGAGGTCTCTGATACCGGCAGTAGGTCTACACCAATCAGAGAGCTGTTTAAACCTTTATAAACAGCTCTCTGATTGGTGTAGACCTACTGCCGGTGTCGGAGACCTCTCCTCAATGAACATTAGTTGCCCTGCCCATCTCTAAACCTTTATAAACAGCGTGCCTCAGCAGCTTTCCCCCTTTTTTTCATCTGATGACGATTGCTTGTGTTGCGATCAAAACGTCGTGATATTGTTATTATTTTATTATTTTTAAATACAAATTTTCTATCTATGTGGCTTTACTGAAAGCCCCAAAGAATATGAATTCCTGCAGTCACGAAAGCTTTAAGTCACTAATGTAGACTCAACAGCAGCACTCTATATATGTGCCAAATGTCAGCTCTTTCTCGGCTGTGTTGAACATCACTAGAATTTACATCACTCGTGTACTCACGCCACTCACGATAGTTTATTTGTAACAGACATGGAATGTTAATTTTATTCATCACCATAATTCATCACGTGCATTTCAGGATGTTTGATAATCAAGGACAGTAATGTATGATCGAATTTATATCTTCAGCAGAAAACAAAACATAAACATCACAGAACGCCATGCCTTCTGTGGCATTTGTATGTGAGACAGCATCAGGACAAGTGGATTGTGATCGCGGCTTCATCTCTGTTGACACTCATCAGTACATCTGGGCATCATTTCCTACTGCTGACATGTATGCCTGACTGACTTGTGCTGAGCAACTATCCACCAACACTAACCGGACAGATTTGGCACTTATTAAGGACGATGAATTCACAGCCTCTAAAGAGTGCACAACGGCCATGTGCTCTTTAGGGTGCTATTATCGTTCACCAGCCTGTACTATTGTGATGATGAGCATTTCTCGTAATTTTCAGATATTGATTATTGTTGGCATGAGCAAAGCTAATGTTGCCTCACCGTGTGGGAGTGATCATGCCAGGTACATGGCTCTCAGAGGCAGACTTTGCAGCAATGAGCATTGGTGGCTATACTGTGCTGATGAGTCTTAGTACGAATGAAACCGGTCCACGGTTGTCTTTATCCCGGGCTGCCAGTCAGTCGGTTACAGTTGTTCAAATTAATGTTTATGGTGACCGAAGACAAGAGGACCTCAACGCATTCTTTCAGACACTGCTGTTTTGTTTTTCACAATTCCTTTGCTGTCTACAAATCCCTGCACAAACTCTTCTGTAGAATGCACCACTCGTGTATTTACCGCTGGTGTACGATGTTACCTTACATCGGTATGACATTAAGTGCTGACGAAGCGTGGTCACACAATAAAACACACCCTAATGCTGACATGGCATGGGGGGGGGGGGAGGACGTCATCCATTGGTAGCTTGAAAATGGATGGCATTTATTCTATACGTTCACGTCAAACAAATCTTCGCCAAATCATTTATGGTACCGGGCCCTGAACTCGAGACGTTGTTTGAGCTCCGCCATGAGTGGGGGGCTCACTCTGGCCCCCTCGGAGCCGACCCCACGCGACCCTCCCGTCGACCTAAACGAAGGGGGCTGCCCCCCAACGACCGCGGACCCGGCCAGGGCCCGGTGTCTGCACGGATGCCCCGGCAGGAACGACCGCCCCGTCACCGTTAAGGGGCGAGCGGAGACTCCCGGCAGCAGCGGCGGCTTCGGCGGCGCAGACACGGTCTCCACGCCGCCTCCGCGGGGAGTCCCCGCAGCTCCCGCATTTGCGTTGGAGTCCGGGTACGGGTCACGCACGGGGGGGGGAGACGGTTGCCCCGAGTCGGCCCGGCAGGCGAGCGCGCCGCCGCCATTGGGGCGGCGGCGCGCTCCGCGCCGGCCTCGCGCGCCCGCGTGGACGCGGCCGCCAGCTGCGCCCGCGGCAGCCGAGACAACGACGAGGCGTCGTCGCTGCGGCGCGACGCGGTTGGACTTCTTGTTGCGGCAGTAGGCGATGGTGGAGATGAGGGCGGTGAGAGCCACGAGGAAGGCGGCGAGGCCCGCCAGCACGCCGAGTGCCCGCATGGGGTTGTCGCGGTGAACGATGGAGCGCAGGGCGCTGAATTCGGCCCAGCTCTGAGGAACGAGTGCGGTCAACAGGCTTAATGTGTCTCGTTCGGTGCTTCCCAGAACGCTGTGTTGCCGAGTTGGCTTGGAGGAGAGGTCACCGGCATGAGGCACTACCACTGGAGTGCAAGGCACGCCTGCTTTTGTCCTCAACCAACTCACGGTATTTATAAGAGTCTACGGGGTGCTTCAAAAAAATGATCACACTTCCGAGAATTTGCACGAGGAATGTGCCTCCCGGCTCTGGAGACCACCTGGAGAAAAATCCGGGCATTTGTTGACAATGATGGCGAACAAGTGCAGACTCTTTAACTTTTTTAAGCCATTAACATACATGTGTTTTCATGTTACAGCGTATGATCCGTTCTTTTCCCATTAAAAACGATAGTCCCATATAAGTGTTAACAAATTTTGAAGCAACCTGTACTTTTATAGGAAAATATATTTCAAGGAATATATATGTTCATAGGAATGTTAATCCTGCGAGTTGGTTAAGGACAAGATCAGACGAGGAGATTGATGTGGCTGAGGATGCAACAGACATTCCCGGAGCAGTGTTTTGGACTCTTCCAGCTGAACTTAAGCCCCGAGTACGAGTGACAGTGGGAAATGATGGAGCAACGAGTGGCGGTGGATTTGTTTTTTTGTTTGGGTTGGATTCTGTTTGAACAGTCGCAAAAAAACACAGAATCTGATGAGCTGCGGTCGTGAATGGTGCGAACAATGCCACGATTGCCAAACTTTGTCGCGGCTCTTGGCCAATAAAATCTGCTAGGCTGACACGTGCGAGCCTGTCGCATGATGAGCCACGGCACTCGCACGGCAGCAGACAGCGAGGGATAGTCCCATATAAGTGCTTCAAAATTGGCTTGTGAACACACCGGCAGTACTCGACTTGGGTTTAGTTAACGGCCCTTTGTCAATTAACTGCTGGATGAAGGGCTCTAGAACGCCGTGTAGGCCGTGGGGGTTGTTTGGCCATACTTCACCACTCTGGTCAGCGCGGGTTCGTGAAGTGGGATGGGAGGTGGGTGGGGCCCAGAATCGGTTCAGATATCACTCGCTACGCATGTTAGCCGTGGCCGGGAAGTGAACTCAGCTCACATGGTCCAGTGCGCTAACCAATGCGCCACCGCTCCACCCAACGTATCTTGACGCCGGTGTGAAGATTATATGCGAAGCCCGTGAGGCTTACACAGCTTCTGTGTAACACGTCGAGTACGCTGCAGCAGCGTGGCCCATGTTGTCATGGGCCACGGTGTCATGGGCCACGGGTTGAAATCTGCCCAAATCGTCGTGGTATTTAATATCAGTAACTTTTTCTCACACTTGTCCACAGCATGCGGAACGGAGTGCCGTGACGCGGACGACATTTCGGCAGCTCCGTTCCTGTGGCAAAAACGAACGCGAAAAAGTGGTCACCACCGTTTATCAATTCAAATATTCCAAATTATGGTGAGACTCAGTTAGCTCGGTGGTCACAGCAATTAGCCGACACCGCTCAGAGCCTGGGTTCCAATCCGGGTGCCGGCCACCCACACATCCACCACCACCACCCAGTAGGATTAATAAGTAATCGATAGGACATTCAGTGGTAGTTCTGTGATGTCACCTTCCGCGGATCGTTATTTTAACGCGGGGTGATGTGAGACTGCCCTCTGCGAGAGGTCCACAAAGGGAATGTTTTCATCTCAGGACTAGTCGCCGTTGAGCTCGAGTGAAATGCATTTAGACAAAAGACGACAAAAGTATTTTTACGTAACCCCCCCCCCCCCCACAACTTTGATCCTGCGCATAGTAGGACAACACGTCGTTGCATGGGGCAGCTCTCTACAGGAGACATTCTCGAACGCTCACAGATCCAGCCCTAATCTCCAGCGCAGCCTGTTCTCTCTTTCAGAATACAGAGCAATGCTCTTAAAACAAACAGCTGCATTAGTGATTGGAGTTGCTGGATACTGAATGAGGAGGCTTATACGCAACACCAATCCTCTTTGTGATTATGTTTTGTTTACCCAGGAGGAAAGCCTCAACTGAGGTCACAATACTTTTTTTCAGTTTATTTTTAAGAAGGTTCCCGTTTTGAATGCCTGGCCCAATCCGTATGTTTTTGACGAGTTAATCGAGGGGGCGGGTGGGTGACGCTATGGTTGTTGGGTCTGTATATAGAAAGCCGGCGACCCGAGTTGGATTCCTGGTCACGGCAGACCTCATTGGTGAGTGATATCCGATTCGGAGCCGGACCCTCTCCATCACCAATTCGCACCGATAAGCGCGGTGATGCATGGTCCAACCACGTGATGACTGACGCAGCGCTGAGAAGCCTTCATCCAGCAGTGGATTGACAAAGAGGGGTGTAACATTGTCGTAATATATGTATATTCATAGCGTAAGAGTACTGCACAACAAATATTATCGACATAGTTAAATTATCAACTAAACATCAAGATACATTAAAGACGACCAAGTGTCGATCGTGATGACACTTGTCCAATGTTTTGTTCTTAAATTATGATTTAATTCACAGCTCTTTTTGTCAATCTACTGCTGAATGAAGTCCTCCCCTCGCCGTGTCGGTCTTGGGGGTTGTTTGACCATACTTCACCATGCTCGTCGGTGGGGAAAGGATCCCAGGACCGGTTGAGATATCACTCGCCACTGATGTTAGCCGTGATCGAGAACCGAACAAAGTCAGTTTGAAGAGTCCACAGTGCAGTGCGCTAACCACTGCGCCTCTGCGCTATTTTATCATCGTTCATTCTTTTCAAAGTGGCTCCAGGAAGACGCAGGCTCCTGCATCTGCTTAAAATCTGTTTTTTTTTTCAATTATATATTTAAAACAGTAATCACTGCCGCTCTGGTGAATAGCTTAACGTGGCATCTGTGAGATTGGCACGTGTGTGTCCATAAGCGCTTGTCTCTACACTCTGTGAAGGCTATATGGGGGATCTTTGTCTTCGTTGTGTGTTTATGTTGGCGTGTGGGTGTGTGGGTGCGCGCGTGGGAGAGGTAGGTTCACGCCACAACCCAAGTTCGATTCCCGGCCACGGCTAACATCGGTGGTGAGTGATATCCGAGCCGATCCTGGGTCTCCTTTTGGGTTGATTCACCCTTACACGCGTACCTGGCAATGGTGAGTGGACATGAGCACAATGGGGGAGACAAAGGCGGCAGGGAGTAGTGTGCGCCACACCACTTTCTTCGCGTGCCGTGCCGGAATTCATGAACTGCTTAATAGGTGCTCGCTAACACCACTCACCCAGCGGCAATCTTTACGGCTGCACGATAGCTCTTTGTATGTCCCTGGTCTGTGTGCGCCATGCTGTTATGGGGTCGTCCATAAATGACGTCACGCGATTTTGGACGATTTTTGACCCCCCCCCCCTCGTCACACGGCGTCACAAAAAGTCAGACCCCCCCCTCAAATGACGTCACAAAGCTTTGCCCCCCCCCAAAACCATATTTCCATTTTGAAAATAAAACATGCTTCAAATCGCTTTAAACTGTTGTCATTATAGTGCGTATTTAATGTGGCGCTGCACTCTGATGTAGGAGAAAACATTTATTAAAAAGTCTATTTAATTAAGTAGAACGTGTTGTCTATATTTATTTAAAGTTGCGCATTTTGATGTGACGTCACATTTCTCAAACCCCCCCCCCTCGTCACACATCGTCACAAATGTCTGACCCCCCCCCCCCCCCTAGGTGCGTGACGTAATTTATGGACGGCCCCTATGTTGCACTCAGCGAAACGTTATATTGAGGACAAATGGGAGTTCGTTTTCATTCAGGTACAAAACGCCACGATGTTGATTTGTTTTTATTTATTTTTCCGTAGACCCCGACAGCAGCGGCGTGAGTTCCCGTGCGACTCAAGCCGATAGTTTGGGATGAACCGGGAGTCGATGTCGACTCGACAACTTAAACCACCTTGAAAAGACAACACCGCGACGCAAGGGAGGCCTTCGACCCAGCCGTGGATTATTAAAGATTGCGTACGCGATAAGCTCAAGAAAATATCATACAATGCGACGCTGCGATTGGACAAACATCCCCATTGCTGAAGATGTACCTGCGAATGACTCAACGTGGACTACACAGCAGGAGGAGGAGCAGCAGCAGCAACACCGCACGCCTCTTATTGCGTAAACAAAAAAAACGTTGAAGGATCCTCCTGAAATAATAAATCATCTTTAGACCTCCGTGGGGGGTTCCCGAGTAAACAAGCGGACCAATTACAACGATTAACGTGGACGCGGTCACTGCCGTGGGCTTATATAGGATAACAGTTTATGGGTAATGGCCCTTGTTCAGAAGATTAATTTGTGTGGGGGGGGGGGGTTTCAGCTCCATAAAATGTTCAGCAGAGCGTGCTGCATCCGGCAGAGCAGCCCCATCAAAGTGTTTTCTGACTTTGTTAAAACACCAATTGAGAAGCAAACACTCCCACATTCGTCACGAAACTAAAAACTAAACTCTCTTTTTGTTTGTTATGTTACCAAGGCCCACTGAGCTACGTGGCCCTTTTTCAGAAGCGACCCGGCTATCACAAATGATGGCTCGAGGAAGTGGCTCGTCACCGTCACGTGGACATTTAGCGCAACAGCCAGATTCTCCAAACGCGCGATGTCGATTCGAAATGTGGAGGGAGACACCGGAGGACCCGGAGAAAAATCCACGCGACCACGGAGAGAGAGGACACGCAAACTCCAAAATATACAGCAGCTGTCAGGATTGGGGTCAAACCCACGACCCCTCTATACCAGGTGAGGTAGTTAACATCTTGCCACCATATTCTTAGCTCTTTCGGTAAAGTCACGTTGAAGGGAAACAATAAAATGTATATAAAATAATAAAATATTGTTTCCCTTCAACGTGACTTTACCGAAAGAGCTAAGAATATCAATTACTGCAGTCACGAAAGCTTTAAATCAAAATCTTGCCACCATTTACAACCTCCTTACAGGGAAAAAAGCTCTGCTCTGCAAAAGGGGCCATTGCTCGATACGTTAGTCTTTTATATATTTGAGGGGTGTCCCGGAAGAAGAAAAACACCAATTGATAGCCAAGAAATCGCGTTTTGCAGAAAGTATAGGCTTCAATTGAGAGTTGGCGGATTGAGTGGGTAACAAAGTTGACTGAGTGAGATTCGGTCCTTCGTGGGGAGATGCTGCAAGAACGCAAATCCCGCGTGGATTAAGTGGTTTGAGTGAAGCTACGATGAGTTAAGTGTTCCAATGAAGCTAGTTAGCATGGGTTAGTTTTATATACAGAGACTCCTCTACTTACGAACGAGTTAGGTTACACTCTCGTAGATTCCAAACATGTTGTACGGCGTGTACACTAAACACAGGGGATGGCTTTAAAAGTTGTATAATCTCCTGTAGATGTCACTAGTTCTTCACGTTCCACAGATGTAGATGCCACTGGATCCTTCACGTTCTGAAGATGTAGATGCCACTGGTTCTTCACGTTCTGCATATGTAGATGCCACTAGATCCTTCACGTTCTGAAGATGTCGATGCCACCATTTCTTCACGTTCTGCAGATATAGATGCCACTAGATCCTTCACGTTCTGAAGATGTAGATGCCACTTCTTCAGGTTCTGCAGATGTAGATTCGACTGGATCCTTCACGTTCTGAAGATGTAGATGCCACTTCTTCTTGACGTTCTGCAGATGTAGATTCGACTGGATCCTTCATGTTCTGAAGATGTAGATGCCACTAGTTCTTCATGTTCTGTAGATGTAGATGCCACTGGTTCTTCATGTTCTGCAAATGTAGATGCCACTGAACTTCATGTTCTGCAAATATAGATGCCACTGGTTCTTCACGTTCTGCAGATGTAGATGCCACCACCACCACCATCTATTGCACGGTGGTTGAACTTACGACTTTCGGTCCGAACAGGAAACTGGCCATACGGACATATTTGTTCGTATCTGCGAAAGTTCGTAAGTCGAATGTTTGCATATAGAGTCGCTGTATCGCAAGTTATGCGTGAGATGACGGGTATTCTTGATGTGGTGTGCCGACCTGGATAGACCCGGCTTGAATTATCAAGTGTTTATCTCTCCAGCACACCCCTCACTTGTAGATCATGTACAGTGCACATACTGTAGATTACGTACAGTATATATGCACTGTATATTGCATACAGTGCCTACTGTATATCGTGTACTGTTTGTACCGTACAGTTCGAGTACAATATCAAATGGGTTCTAAAGTTCCATCTTACAAACTATAACTAGATTACGTGAACACGTTCATTAACGCCAGAAATGATGACAACAATAATAACTCTAATTAAAAAACACCCTACAACTTTGTTTCAGCAACACGTGAAACGTGCATATTTACATAATAATTACATGATTAAAAAACAACTGCATTTACACAACAACAACAACGCGTGGGATTTCCCTCGATAACATAGCAGTCACTTGAGCCCAACTATGGCATTTGTGTTCTGTCCGTATGGCTTGGTCTTGCCTCTACCACCATACGGTATCGTTTAGTTTCTATTGTCATCGCTCGGGCTCATCATCATGCGCTTATCCCTTTCATGTATGTTGAGCTGCGTATACTCACGGCGATGCTGTGCGTCTCAAATTGTTCAAATTGTATCGACGTAGCGTTGTGTTTACACGCGAAGGGCTCAATGACATTGTTGTTGTGAAGGGCGTTCTATATGTTAGTTTGACCTACGCCGCGCTGTTCTAACGTCTAGATTCTTACGCACGTGCCGCCCGCGCGTACAAAACAACATCAGTCGATCGTTTGATCAAACACGAGCAATTGATCAAAGTCGACCAACCGAACAATATCAGTGGATCGATTGATCGTTACGAGCCCATGCACGAGGACGGATATCACCGGGGAAACGTAATAACCCACGAACAAATATTGCCCAGAAAGTTGTAGGTGGATTCAATTGCTACAAAGGGGTAGAATCATTGTTCAGAGTGATGTAGAGTAGGCGAATGAAATTGACGATGTATAACTCAGTGTCAGTTATTTGTGCCGCCATCTGTGGGGGTATGACGTTGGGGGAAGCTGCCTGGAGTTTAATTGTCTCGTGATTGAAGGCAAGACAAACATCGTGAATACTACTAATAAAGTGCGTGGTTGCCACGTCCCGTGTACCACGGTACACGCGTCTCACCGAGTTTCCCAATTCACCGCGGTTCAAATCTAAATGTTAAGTCGCGCCTCGTGATGTCTAATCACGTACCTCGTGATGTCTAATCACGTACCGCGTGATGTCTAATCACGTACCTCGTGATGTCTAATCACGTACCGCGTGATGTCTAATCACGTACCGCGTGATGTCTAATCACGTACCGCGTGATGTCTAATCACGTACCGCGTGATGTCTAATCACGTACCGCGTGATGTCTAATCACGTACCGCGTGATGTCTAATCACGTACCGCGTGATGTCTAATCACGTACCGCGTGATGTGAACCTCATGGCGGTACCCCGGGGTGCCACAGGACCCCGGCTCTCGCATAATGTCCGTGATGTAACCACTTTTAGTCTGTTGATAGTCGGCGACGCTGGCAATCGACTCATCTCGACGAGCTGCACACGATGGACGATTCAGAGTTGAATTTTTCGCTAACGGATTTTTTTATCCTGATGTTTGGCGTTTCGACATCGCGGAGTGTGGCACTGACTTCGGATTGATTGGTACCCCAGTCGAGGAGTTAAGTACACTCCTGGAAAAAAATAGTGTCCCAGAAATAAAATATTTAATTGCCTCGGTCATTTTGTCTTATTTGGGTACCTCGGGGTAGCGCCATGAGGATCATATGCACACACCATCTCTCTGCCTGACAAAGATCCCACGTGTAACCTTGAACAGACTGTTGGGGCAAGTGGTGTTTTAGCGAGCACCTATTGAGGCCGGCACGGCACATCAGGGGGGGGTGGGGGGAGTGGCAAGCACCACACCCGGCAGCCTTTGTATCCCCAGTGGCGATGTTTTTACACCACACAAGGAACTCGTTTGAGGCTGAGTCGACCTAGGGGAGGCCCAGGACCGGTTCAGATATAATCGTCACTGGTGTTGGCCGTGAGCGGGAATCGAACCCGAGTCGCCGGGTTCGTAGCGCAGCGCGCTAACCGCTACACGACCGCTCCCCACACACACACATCCACGATCTCTATCTTAATTTGAAACAAATCATGTGGTAATGCTTCTGCATTGCCACAGAAGCACCTACAAAATTAACGACTGCAAAACTCAACACATTCGTCAATAACACGGCCTTAAAGAGAGGCAGAGTTACTCTGTCTCTCTGGCCTCTCCGTGCGCTGTGAAGAAGGGCCATTGCCCGAAACGTCACCTGTTATGTTAATTTGCGTTAGTGCTCTGTGACGTGAACACACACATCAATACACACAATGCCTCGCACTTTGAATACGAGCTCCGTACATCGCGTGGAACACGCGCACACACACAAGATCCTCTACCACGAATCGCATCAGCACTCTCCCGCGTCACGTGGGACGCCGAGCAATCATCAGGCGCGTGCAGCGTGCAAGGACCACATTTTCACTCCAACCGAAGCGAATCGGCACAACCTCGACGAGACGCAGTGCGTCGCGACAAACAGGGCAGATTTCATCCTGTGTTAGAAGAAGAAGAAGAAGACGAAGAGGAAAAAAAAGGTTTGCTGGCTGGAGGGAGGTACGGAGGAGGGTCGCGTCCAACTGTTGGACGCGAGGCGGTCGCGACTCCTACGGCGGCGACAGCGGCGGCGGCGCGGGTGGCCCCGGCGGCGGTGTCTGCGCGCTGTCTCGTGAGGTCGTCCGCCCGCTCATCCTCCTCCTCCTGACGACGACCACCCGCTTGCGCCCCGCCGGGTGAACGCGCGAGCGCTTGACGCTGCGCCAGTACGTGGCGCCGGAGACGAGCGCCGTCAGGGCCACCAGCGAGGCGGCGCTGCCCATGCAGATGGCGACGAGAGCCCAGGGCCGGTGCTTTAGGCCCAGCACGTACGTGAGCACCCGCTCCTTGATCTGCGAGGGGTTCGTGGTGTCCCCGGCGCCACGGGTTACAGAGTCCCGGACTTTGTACGTGAGCGGCACGCGTTTTGTCACTCCACTGCTGGATGAGGGCCTCCTCATCCCCCTCCCCTCGTCATCCCCCCCACTCCTTCCCCCCCCTCCCCCGCCTTGTGCTGTGTTTGGTTACGGATGCGGGGTTATTTGACCGAACTTCAAGCGACCTTACACACTCGTCAGCAACAATGTGGCTTTAAAAGATGAAATCAAGATATAAAATCATTGAAGTTTCAGGCAATGAGATCTTCTTCAAAGCACATCGTGAGGTCCTTGCACGCTGCACGCGCCCGATGATTGCTGAGCGTCCCACTTGACGTAGAGAGTGCTGATGCAAATTAAGGTCGCGATCTTGTATGTGTGTGTGCACCTCCGATTAGCACGGTTCGTTACTTACGGTGCGATAGAAGTTCAACACACACGTGCGTTTGTGTGTGTTGCACGCGCAAAGCACGCAATGCGCTATGGTGAATGGCCATTGCCTGAAAAATCGCAGATTTGTTTTTATTTTAAGGCAGTGTTGTTGTTGACGAATGGTTTTGAGCTTGCGTTGTTAACTGTGCTTATGCACCGCTGCTATTTTGCCTGCCTTCATCAACCCACAGTGAGCAGCACGATCAAGGACGGTCGCCGCGTCCGTCCGTGGCACAGCGAGCTGACAGCGTACCGTGCCATCGCACACGCACGGACGAAGATCTCACGCGTAGCCTTAACAGGCTGTTGGGGCAAGTGCTGTTTGCGAGCACGAGGGGGTGGGTGACTAGCACCATGCCCGGCCGCCTTTGTCTCCCCAGTGGCGATCTTTACACATTGCTCATTTGAGGCTGAGTCGACCTAGGGGAGACCCAGGACCGATTCAGATAATCGTCACCGGTGTCGGCCGTGAGCGGGAATCGAACTCGGGTCCCCAGGGCAACGCGCTCAACGTTGCACACGCACACACACGCACACACGCGCACACACGCGCACACGCGCGCGCACGCGCGAACCCTCACCTCCTCGGTGATGTCGAGGCGCAGCACGGCGGTGCTGCTGAAGGCCGGCGTGCCGCCGTCCTTCGCCTGCACCAGCAGCGACCAGCGGCAGTCGCGCCGGTGCGTGAGGTTGCGCAGCGCGGCCAGCGAGCGGATGGACGGCCGCAGGCGCAGCTCGCCGGACGCCGTGTCCAGCTCGAAGACGTCGAGCGGCTCGGCGCGCTCCAGCGAGTAGTGCACCACGTTGTTGGGCGCCTCCGCGTCGCCGTCCGTCGCCTGCGCGCGGCCACCAAGAGACGTTCGTTTCGAGGTTCGAGTTAAAATAAATATTTTTTTTTGTCGCTGAAGCGGGTGAGATACGCAAGGGACCAGCGAGACCTGGTGGGGCGTCAGTCTGCCAATGTTTGTTTTTGCGACAGCTCAACTCTCTCGTCGCGACGACCCGCGCCGCCCGACCGCTCCGCGTCGCTCACCAGGATGTGCAGCGCCTTGCCGATGACCATCACCTCCTGCAGCACGCTGTCGCTGAACGCCGGCGGGTGCTCGTTGACGTCGGTGACCGCCACGAGGACCTCGGCGATGCCGAACAGGCCGCCGCCGTCCTCGGCGCGCACCGCCAGGTGGTGGCGCGTCCGCGTCTCCGCGTCCAACTCGGCCCACGGCTGCGTGTAGAGCACGCCCTTGCTCGGGTGGATCAGGAACCTGCCCGGGGGTTCGGTGGGGTGAGGGGTTCAGTGGGTCAGGGGTTCAATGGTTCAGGGTTTAAATGGGTCAGGGGTTCAATGGGTCAGGGGTTCAATTGGTCAGGGGTTCATTTTGTCAGGGGTTCTATGGGTCAGGGGTTCAATGGTTCAGGGTTTAAATGGGTCAGGGGTTCAATGGTTCAGGGTTTAAATGGGTCAGGGGTTCAATGGTTCAGGGTTTAAATGGGCCAGGGGTTCAATGGGTCAGGGGTTCAATGGTTCAGAGTTTAAATGGGTCAGGGGTTCAATGGTTCAGGGTTTAAATGGGTCAGGGGTTAAATCGGTCAGGGGTTCAATTTGTCAGGGGTTCAATGGTTCAGGGTTTAAAAGGGTCAGGGGTTCAATGGGTCAGGGGTTCAATGGGTCAGGGGTTCAATGATTCAGGGTTTAGATGGATGGGTCAGGGGTTCAATGGGTCAGGGGTCAATGGTTCAGGGGTTCAATGGGTGAGGGGTCAGAGACACTGAGACGGCGTTAATGAACATTTCTCCGAATATATGGGAGCAGCAACTCGTGGTGAACCGTCGAACCCCCCCCCCCCCCCGGGGGTTTGCGGGGGGTCAGGGCAACGTTCACCAAGAGAGCCTGGCTTGCCGCCTCGCTTCTGGTTGGTTTTGACTTTGAATGTGTGTGCGTATGTATGTTGGACTTAGTTCGCACCGTACAAAGTCAACCATCCTCCTTGGACGTGCGGGGGTAGGAAAACAAACTAAACACAAAAAGCAGTTCTCAGGAAATGAGTTTCCAATTTAGATGATTTTAAAGTACACAGCTCCAGTGGCTTCATAATATCGGAAAGAAGAGCATTCCAGACGGGCGCAGAAGTACATCTTAATATCAGCAATGCAGTGACCATCTTTGTCCAATGGCTCGCCAAATCTGCTCCCAAGAAACCTATAAATTTCCCCCCAGGGCATTAAAAGTCCAAAATGTATTGAGTTGCATCGTGATGATAATACTAATAATGTAACGCCACTCGAGACGTCGCGCTTACTTGCAGCTATCCCCTGAAGCTACGCGTCCCCTTTATTGTCCATTCCCTTCCGCTTCCCTCCCCTCACCCCTCCACTCTGTCCCGTCCCTCCCCCGACTTTTCGTGACCCCCACGTGCCCTCTGTTAAGGTCACTCATCCCTCGACCCTTGCATGCCCCTTGCCATCTAAATCACTCCCTTTGTGTTACCGGTTTTAAACTACGTAAAGTGCCATGAGCTTTAGCGCTCCATGAAAACAAATCAAGAGAAGCATTCTGAGCCGTCGTTTTTTTTCCGTGGCAAGGGAAGTTGCCGGAATACATCGCGACTCACATGTCGGCCTCCTCGCCCACCAGCGTGTATCGTATCTTGCCGAACTTGCCAGAGTCTGGGTCCACAGCCTGCACGGTGGGGTAGAAGGGCCGGGGAGCACAGGGAGAGCGAACAGGTGAGAGAGAGATTGCGTTGTGAGTCGACCGCCATCGTGCCCAGTGTGGAGAAAACCCACGGACAGGAAGGGAAAACACTGAACCATCCCACCTTACACGGGACACGCCTGGTGAAATCCTACTTGCTATACTGCCTTATGCAGACAGATGATCGACCTGAGGGTGTGACCTCGTTCACGTGATGGCTCCATTTCTGTGTAATCCACCGACCCCACTTGTCCAATGTCGATGGACTGCAAACAGAAGTTTGATTGCATTGGCAATGTACTTGACAGGATGGGGAAGCTTTCATCCAGCAGTGGATAGGCCATGGCTTATGATGATGATGCTGATCGATGGTGATGACCTGAGGATGCGTTCATCCAGTAGTTGGTACAATTATTGAGAATAATTATTATGATGATGAGCTATGGCGGTGATAGACAATGGATGATTATGACCTATGGTGATGACAATGGGAGGACTTAACCCAGCAATGGATAGAGACTGACCAATGATAATTATGATATTGATAAATTACAGCGGTAGCATGGGGAGACATTCATTCGGCAGGGGATACACGATGGCTTGACGAACATTGTGAAAATAACGATGGCTTTATGTTGGCACAAGGCCTTCATTCAGAGGTTCTACAGGTGTGCAAGTCGGGAAGTGGGGGCTACGAGCTCTCGTGCCTGCACTGTGGTGACGATGGACCCTCCGGGCGAGTTCTCCCGGATCTTGGCCACGTAGTGGTCCTGCGAGAAGCTCGGGACGTTGTCGTTGATGTCCAGAAGGTCGATGTTTATCTCCACAGCCGAGGAGCGGCGCTCCACCGTCTCCATCTCCTCCGCCACGATCTGTCCGGTCAGTTGGTGATTTTAAAATTGAAATGACACGTGCTTGTCCTCGGGTGGAGCGGCGGTGCAAAGCCTCGCGCAACGTGCTACGAACCCGGCGACCTGAATGGTTTAGGACTCCCGGGCCATGGCTGGCATTAGCGGCGAGTGATACCTGAACCGGTCCTAGGTGCTCGCCTTCGTTGCCAGCAGTGGATTGACAAAGGGTTGTTAAATAATAAGATGTTAATATTTGATGAAGACAATGGTGATTGGTGATGACAATGATGATGAGGGAGTGGTGGCGCAGCGATTAGCGCAACGCACTTTAAAATCTGGCGCTGTTCGTCTCCATATATTTGGAGGAATTTTCATTATCGCCGTTTCGGTGTCTCTGACCCCCGACCGATTCAACCTCTGACGAATTTAACCCCTGACCCATTGAACCCCTGATCCATTGAACCCCTGACCCATTCAACCCCTGATACATTGAACCCCTGACCCATTGAACCCCTGACCCATTGAACCCCTGACCCATTGAACCCCCCCATGGAACCCCTGACCCATTGAACCTCTGACCAATTTGACCCCCGACCCATTGAACCCCTGACCCATTGAACCCCACCCTGCCACTGTTGTCGTTGACCCCGGGACCCGTACCTGGCAGCGGATGCTGCGCGTCCGCTCGTAGTCGAATGCCGCTGAGTTGGTGACCACGAGCGCCACAGGGGCCTCGTTGAGGACGGTGCCCGGAACGACGCGGAGGGCGGCGCCGGCGCCCAGCACGCGCAGACGGAACTTGGCGTTGGCGCCCTGCATGCGCGGCGGGGTGGCACACGCACGGACGACGCCGACACGGAAGCGCGCGTGAGCACGTGTGCCAGTGCGGAAGATCTCAATCGTGGAGGGGTCGTCCGGAAAGAACTCGACAGCCCACGGCGAGATCTCGTTGTCCAGAACGTGCTACATTGTGAAGAGTAAGGCGGGTTAATTCTGTCTTGTTCCTAGGCGACTGCTAGGTGTAGCAGGGTGGGTGCGCCGTTCACCGTCGAATCTCGGAGCGCGCAAGTGGCTCAGTAGCGCCATTGTTTTGAAGACATTGTACTCACCGCAGAGAACTGTAGTGACACGACCACACTCTACAATAGCTGGCCAAAACTGTGCTATAAGCTATCCCATATATGGTCTTGCAGGAGCTTCGATACTGATGCAATTATTTTATTTCATATAAAACTGATGACGTTCACGTACGTCATCAAAATGGGAAACGGTTAAGTGGATGGCAAGAGCGATTACCGCATATAACCCGCGGGGTATACCACTTTTTACAGACAAAACAAGACCCTGCGGGGTATATGTAGGTGTGGGCTATCCCAAAAATATTTTACACGTGTGACATGTCATAACTCGTAAAAAAAATTCATGGTAGGACTATCCACTATGCAACACTTACTTTTGACTAAAGCACTGTTGAATAAACCACTCACACTAAAATTGCACATGTTATCACGTTTCAAATTATTCGAATAGTTTGTACAATTAAACGACAATGTTTGAAGTGGGCGCACTTTGTTTACCGGTGACGGGACAGCTGGGGGGACAGAGAGGTGGGGGGTTGGGGGCGAGGCGACGGCGTTACCGTAGTGCCACTATTGTCTGCACAGTGTGCAATCTACCAGTGCTAAAACTGTACTTACTTATCTACCAGTTACGTGTTACTTATTTATTGGATATTTACTTTTGTTACTTATTTACTGTTTTAAGTTCACTCGTTTCCGGTTAGTTTGTTTTCTTTGTGCACGTGATGATTTTAATGTTAACTTGGTAGTGGAATGTAAACTTCATATTGATATGATGGAATTAAGCTGCGGTAACGACGTTAAAGATATAAATGTATGCGGGGTATATGGAGGTGCGGGCTCTGAAATTTGCTTTACACAAAACGCTATTTTCGCGGGGAATATGCGTCTGCGGGTTATAGGCGTATGCGGGCTATATGCGGGAATATACGGTAATTATGGTGGAGGAATGGTGGCGCCGTGGTTCGTGTAAGGAGGCGAGGCCACGTGGGCATGGGGGGGCGGGGGGGATCGAATTAAGGAATCGATTTAATCGACGGACTGATAACAAAAAATCGATTCGCTTCCTGCCCCAGGCCATGCGCCCACCTTGTCCCCGTCGGACACGGTGATGTTGAGTCCGCGGATGACCTCTCCGAGCGGCGGGTTCTCTCGGATGCTCGTGCGGAACGCGCGCTGCGGGCCCGCGGGGCCGCTGAACACGGGGCTGTGGTCGTTCACGTCCACCACGGTCACCGCGACGCCGGCTAGCGCGCTGGAGCGGCCCAGCGGCGACGCCCCGACCTCGTCCGCCTGCACGGCCGAGCGGCGAGCGGGTAGCGTCACAATAGCGTTACAGCATCATCGTATCTATATATATGTGTGTGTGTGCGTACACAATGACTTGGGTTCAAAGCAGCATCGTCACAGCGCAGTCACTCGCTGCAGAGGCACTGGAGCCAAGGGGATAGGGGGCGGTACTGGATAAAATACCTGAACGAAGAGCTGATACGAGTCTTCGTTTAATCTCGTCACGTCAGGAACGGTGATGGCTCCGGTAGTTTCGTTGATCAGGAACATTCCATTGCTACCTGCAGCGAGGAGTATTGTGATTATTATTCACAGATGTGTGTGTGTTTGTGTGTATGCAGGGCTTAATTGCCACTGAATATGGTCTGGATGTCTGATGTGCTTGAGTGTATGCAGGTCACGTGTGGTGGGGTAAACAGTGGGTAGCCCCCACCTCTTCAAAGTCATCTGACCAGCATGAAAGAGTAGGCCAAATACCCTCTCTAGACTCGAGGGATCTTGAGAGCTCCCTCTCGTCAAGGCGCTGCCACCAGCAAGAAGTTGCAGGCCTGCGCCTCTTCATTTAATTTTTTGACCCGAGCCTGGCTTTGTTTTGTTGAGAGAGCGGTGCCGCTGTCCTGGGTACCGTTGACGATGGAGTAGCGTATGGGGTTGGGGATCGCCTGGTCCCCGTCGTACGCCACCACCGTGAAGATGTCCGCTCCCTGCGCGCGACGGACGGGACGGCACGAGGGCTCCGAGACGGAGTGCGCGAGCTACGGCCGAGCTACGGAGACCGCTGCTGCGGTGGCGAGATGTTAACTACCTCGCTTGGTATACAGGAGGTCGTGGAACATGTTGACTACCTCGTCTGGTATACAGGAGGTCGTGGTAGATGTTAACTACCTCGTCTGGTATACAGGAGGTCGTGGTAGATGTTAACTACCTCGCCTGGTATACAGGAGGTCGTGGAAGATGTTAACTACCTCGCCTGGTATACAGGAGGTCGTGGTAGATGTTAACTACCTGGCCTGGTATACAGGAGGTCGTGGTAGATGTTAACTACCTCGTCTGGTATACAGGAGGTCGTGGTAGATGTTAACTACCTCGCCTGGTATACAGGAGGTCGTGGTAGATGTTAACTACCTCGCCTGGTATACAGGAGGTCTTGGTAGATGTTAACTACCTCGCCTGGTATACAGGAGGTCGTGGTAAATGTTGACTACCTCGTCTGGTATACAGGAGGTCGTGGTAGATGTTAACTACCTCGTCTGGTATACAGGAGGTCGTGGTAGATGTTAACTACCTCGCTAGGTATACAGGAGGTCGTGGTAGATGTTAACTACCTCGCCTGGTATACAGGAGGTCGTGGTAAATGTTGACTACCTCGTCTGGTATACAGGAGGTCGTGGTAGATGTTAACTACCTCGTCTGGTATACAGGAGGTCGTGGTAGATGTTAACTACCTCGCTAGGTATACAGGAGGTCGTGGTAGATGTTAACTACCTCGCCTGGTATACAGGAGGTCGTGGGTTCGATCTCCACACCGACGGGATCGAACCCACATGTTCGAACCCACATGCATGTTCTCCCCATGGTCGCGTGGATTTTCCTCTGAGTTGGTGTCGATTTTTCTCCGGGTCCTCTGTTTTTTCTCTCCACATTTGGTATCAACGTCACGCGTTTAGAGTATTTGGCTGCTTCGTTGAGCTATCATTTGTGACTCAGTCGCTTCTGACAAAGAGGCTAATAGCTCAGTGGGCCTTACAAAATAGTAGAAAATAGGTGCTGGCGAACAGCACTTGCCCCAACAGTCTGTTAAGGCTATAAAGGGTTGGATTTTTGTCTTTGTCTTTTGGTAGTGGTTGTGGTGGTGATGGTTGTGATGGTGATGGTTGTGGTGCTGGTTATGATGGCACGGTTGTGTTGGTGGAGGCGGTGGTGGTGGTTTTGGTGGTGGTTTTGGTGGTGGTGGCGGTGGTGGTGGTGGTGGCGGCGGCCGTGGCTGTGGAGGCGGTGGTGGCGGTGGTGGTGGTGGCGGCGGTGGTGGCGGTGGAGGCGGTGGTGGTGGTTTTGGTGGTGGTGGCGGTGGTGGTGGTTTTGGTGGTGGTGGCGGTGGTGGTGGTGGCGGCGGTGGTGGTGGCGGTGGAGGCGGTGGTGGTGGCGGTGGTGGTGACACCGCGGCTACTCACGGAGGGGGTGTCCTCGTACACCACGGCGTGGTAGGGCACGCCGACGAAGGCGGGCGGCGTGTCCTGCACGTCGCTCACGCTCACCGTGACGAGCGCCGACGCCGAGAACACCGCGAACGCCTCGCGCAGCTGCCCGCCGCCGTCCTGCGCCGCGCAAGCGATCGGGATGGGGGTGACGGAGGCGGGTAGACGGGCGAGGGAGAGATTTGCTTTGGCGTCGGGGGTCGTGATCGCCGCGGGAGACAATCGCGTTGCGGGGATTTTGACCGGAGGGGGCAGGGGAGGGGAGGAGACGGGAACGGCGTTTCACGTTCTGCGTACGGCTCAAGTTTTCCCAGCCGTCCCAAGCACCGCGACGTTCCAGACTCCGTTGGTGCGGAGTTATCCCGCACAACCCCTGTGTGTAATCCACCGCTGGACGGGGGGGGGGGGTGCCTCCTGCCACGAGGTGCGGGGTCGATAGGGGTTCCATTGACCGTACTTCACCCACGCTGCTCAGCGCCGGTCGGTGAAGGCGGGATGCAAAGATGTGGGAGCATAGAGGTACGGTACAGCTTGCTCTGGACTCTGCTGTCCACCACCACGGGAGCAGAGTTCTCGGATGTTCACGAATGTAATGGCAGGGTCAGAGCTGATGAAAAGCACACTGCAGTGCAGGTCATTCTTGTGTCTTGATGTCACATGTGTATGTCGAACTTCTTTCACACCGTACGTGGCCAACTGTGCTCGTGGCATCCTTGGTGGTTGGGAGCTCCCCGTGGGTGCGTGCGGCTCAGAGAGAGAGAGAGAGCGAGAGAGAGAGAGAGCGAGCGAGAGAGAGAGAGCGAGAGAGAGAGAGAGCGAGAGAGAGAGAGCGAGAGAGAGAGAGAGAGCGAGAGAGCGAGAGAGAGAGCGAGAGAGAGAGAGCGAGAGAGAGAGAGAGAGCGAGAGAGAGAGCGAGAGAGAGAGCGAGAGAGAGAGCGAGAGAGAGAGAGAGAGCGAGAGAGAGAGCGAGAGAGAGAGAGAGCGAGAGAGAGAGAGAGCGAGAGAGAGAGCGAGAGAGAGAGCGAGAGAGAGAGAGCGAGAGAGAGAGCGAGAGAGAGAGCGAGAGAGAGAGAGAGAGCGAGAGAGAGAGCGAGAGAGAGAGAGCGAGAGAGAGAGAGAGCGAGAGAGAGAGAGAGCGAGAGAGAGAGAGAGCGAGAGAGAGAGAGCGAGAGAGAGCGAGCGAGCGAGAGAGGCACAATGCGTTGGGGAGCGGTAAGTGTTGTGGTGAGCGCTACGCTGCGTCACGAACCTGGCGACCAGAGTTCTATTCCCGCTCACGGCCAACACCGGTGACGATTATCTGAACCGGTCCTGGGCCTCCCCTAGGTCAACTCAGTCTCAAATTAGTACCTGGTGCGATGTGTAAACATCGCCACTGGGGAGACAAAGGCGGCCGGGCGTGGTGTTGGCCACCCACTCCCTCGTGTGCCGTGCCGGCCTTTATAGGTGCTACTCGCTAACAGCACTTGCCCCTACAGTCCGTTACAGGCTATACGGGGATCTTTGTCTTTTTTTGCGTGTGCGGCTGCAGAGGTGGCGAGAGACACACGCATGGGGGAGAGAGAAGTAAAGAAGACAACGCAAGGGGTAACCACCAGAGGTACACTTCTAACTTTCTGTCAACCAGGACGATCACGGCCAAGCTGGGGCCCCGCGTAACGCCGACCACCGCGGGCGGATTTGGAGGTGAAGAAGCTCGCGAGTTGAACGATTGTCCGGGTCGCCCACCCCAAGCCCCACCCACACCACCCACACCACCCACACCACCCACCCACACCACCGACCCCACCCACACCACCGACCCCACCCACACCACCGACCCCACCCACACCACCCACCCCACCCCAAGCCCCACCCACCCACACCACCCCACCCACCCATCCACACCACCCACACCACCCCACACCACCCCACCCAGCCACCCACCCACCCCACCCACACCACCCCACACCACCCCACCCACCAAACCCACCCACCCCACCCACCCCACCCCACCCACCCACACCACCCAACGCACCCACCCCACCCACACCACCCCACCCACCCACCCACACCACCCCACCCCACCCCACCCACCCCACCCACCCCACCCCACCCACCCCACCGCTGCTTCCCCTTCCTCACCTGCGCCACGATGGTGAGGGCGTGGGCGCGCTCCCTCTCGTAGTCGAGCGACGCGTTCGGCTTCAGGCGCAGGACGCCGCTGTGCCGGTCCACCGCGAACAGCCCCCGCGCGCCCTGTCACGGCAGCGAGAGACGCAGCGTCGTCGTCGTCGTCTAATAATCACGATGATACTTGTTGTCGTTGTTGTTGTCGTTGTTGTTGTTGTCGTTGTTGTTGTTGTTGTCGCGTGCGTACACACGCCGTGTCGAGCCCGCTCTCGGAGGCGCCGGGAGCAGGAGCCCCACAGACGAGCGGCGAAGGCAGCACGGAGAGGAGCCGCTGCCAAATTCGCCACCAAAGCCCCCGCGGTCCTCTACAAATCACGAAGGTGTTCATACTCTGTGGTTCTTTCGGTAAAGTCACGTGGGTAGAAAAATAATAATAGATCACGACGTTTCGATCGCAACACAAGCAACCGTCATCAGGTGAGACCGACACAGCAGGGGGGAATGCTGCCTACACAGAGAAAGGGGGAAACACTCCTTCGTCAGGATGTCCCCTGCTGTGTTGGTCTCACCTGATGACGGTTGCTTGTGTTGCGATCGAAACGTCGTGATCTATTATTATTTTTCTACCCACGTGACTTTACCGAAAGAACCACAGAGTATGGATTCCTGCAGTCACGAAAGCTCCAAATCAAGATTCTACAGCATTATCTGTTGGCTGTCCATTGAAAACGGTAACGACGTTATTCAATGTAGGCAGTGAATAGCTGTGCAATCTAAATGAGCTACACGTGAAGGATTATATCTAATTACGGTCACTAGTACTAATTGGTAACTATTCGTAATGTCAATCAAAAAAACTGGTAGGACCATAAAACATTTGAAACAATGTAATTCTCATCAGGCACCACAGTGTAACGTGGTGACTCACGATCCTCTCTGTATCTGTAAGTGCTCTCAAGAAGGATCACGTCGCCTATTGGTTATGGACGCATTTCTTGCGGTGTTGTTTTTCCCTTCCACAGTCACTGACAAGTAGGGTAAAGAGATCGAATTATTGTCACGCAAATAAACCGAGGTTCGTCGGAGACACTTCGCTCCCTTACTGTGCAACAGTTGAAACCGTTCGCCTACGGAGGAGGTCACTGCTGGTGTCACGTGACGTGATGATGTCCAAGCCGCGTCCTGCTTTTGTAACCGGATGTGTTGTCCAAGTAATGAGTGTTTTGTTTGTTTACATATGGGAGGAAACCAGAGCCTACCCAGAGGCGAGGATCCACATTCCGCTCGACCTGGCCACAAATTATATCACTGGGAATTGTACAGCAGCAGGACACTCCAAACGCGTGACGTCGATTCAAAATGTGGAGGCAAAAATCTGAGGACCCGGACAAAAATCCACGCCACCACGGGGAGAGAGATACACCGCAAAATACAACATCCAGGCGTCAGGGTCTGGGTCGAACCCACGACCTCCTGTATACCAGACGAGGTAGTTAACATCTACCACGACCTCCTGAATACCAGACGAGGTAGCTAGCATCTACCACGACCTCCTGTATACCATACGAGGTGGTCAACATCTACCACGACCTCCTGTATACCAGACGAGGTAGTCAACATCTACCACGACCTCCTGTATACCAGACGAGGTAGTTAACATCTACCACGACCTCCTGTATACCAGACGAGGTGGTTAACATCTCCCACGACCTCCTGTATACCAGACGAGGTGTTTAACATCTACCACGACCTCCTGTATACCAGGCGAGGTAGTCAACATCTACCACGACCTCCTGTATACCAGGCGAGGTAGTCAACATCTACCACGACCTCTTGTATACCAGACGAGGTAGTTAACATCTACTACAACTTCCTGTATACCAGACGACGTAGTTAACATCTACCACGACCTCCTGTATACCAGGCCAGGTAGTCAACATCTTCCACCACCTCCTGTATACCAGGCGAGGTAGTTAACATCTACCACGACCTCCTGTATACCAGGCGAGGTAGTCAACATCTACCACGACCTCCTGTATACCAGGCGAGGTAGTCAACATCTACCACGACCTCCTGTATACCAGGCCAGGTAGTCAACATCTACCACGACCGACTGTATACCAAGCGAGGTAGTCAACATCTACCACGACCTCCTGTATACCATACGAGGTGGTCAACATCTACCACGACCTCCTGTATACCAGGCCAGGTAGTCAACATCTACCACGACCTCCTGTATACCAGGCGAGGTAGTTAACATCTACCACGACCTCCTGTATACCAGACGAGGTAGTTAACATCTACCACGACCTCCTGAATACCAGACGAGGTAGCTAGCATCTACCACGACCTCCTGTATACCATACGAGGTGGTCAACATCTACCACGACCTCCTGTATACCAGACGAGGTAGTCAACATCTACCACGACCTCCTGTATACCAGACGAGGTAGTTAACATCTACCACGACCTCCTGTATACCAGACGAGGTGGTTAACATCTCCCACGACCTCCTATATACCAGACGAGGTAGTCAACATCTACTACGACCTCCTGTATACCAGATGAAGTAGTTAACATCTACCACGACCTCGTGTATACCAGACGAGGTAGTCAACATCTACCACGACCTGTATACCAGGCGAGGTATTTAACATCTACCACGACCTCCTGTATACCAGGCGAGGTAGTCAACATCTACCACGACCTCCTGTATACCAGGCGAGGTAGTCAACATCTACCACGACCTCTTGTATACCAGACGAGGTAGTTAACATCTACTACAACCTCCTGTATACCAGACGACGTAGTTAACATCTACCACGACCTCCTGTATACCAGACGAGGTAGTTAACATCTACCACGACCTCCTGTATACCAGGCCAGGTAGTCAACATCTTCCACCACCTCCTGTATACCAGGCGAGGTAGTTAACATCTACCACGACCTCCTGTATACCAGGCGAGGTAGTCAACATCTACCACGACCTCCTGTATACCAGGCGAGGTAGTCAACATCTACCACGACCTCCTGTATACCAGGCGAGGTAGTCAACCTCTACCACGACCTCCTGCATACCAGGCGAGGTAGTTAACATCTACCACGACCTCCTGTATACCAGACGAGGTAGTTAACATCTACCACGACCTCCTGTATACCAGACGAGGTAGTTAACATCTACCACGACCTCCTGTATACCAGACAACGTAGTTAACATCTACCACGACCTCCTGTATACCAGGCCAGGTAGTCAACATCTACCACGACCTCCTGTATACCAGGCGAGGTAGTTAACATCTACCACGACCTCCTGTATACCAGGCGAGGTAGTCAACATCTACCACGACCTCCTGTATGCCAGACGAGGGAGTTAACATCTACCACGACCTCCTGTATACCAGGCAAGGTAGTCAACATCTACCATGACCGACTGTATACCAGGCGAGGTAGTCAACATCTACCACGACCTCCTGTATACCAGACGAGGTAGTCAACATCTATCATGACCTCCTGTATACCAGACGAGGTAGTTAACATCTACCACGATCTCCTGTATACCAGGCGAGGTAGTCAACATCTACCACGACCTCCTGTATACCAGGCGAGGTAGTCAACCTCTACCACGACCTCCTGCATACCAGGCGAGGTAGTTAACATCTACCACGACCTCCTGTATACCAGACGAGGTAGTTAACATCTACCACGACCTCCTGTATACCAGACGAGGTAGTTAACATCTACCACGACCTCCTGTATACCAGACAACGTAGTAACATCTACCACGACCTTCTGTATACCAGGCCAGGTAGTCAACATCTACCACGACCTCCTGTATACCAGGCGAGGTAGTTAACATCTACCACGACCTCCTGTATACCAGGCGAGGTAGTCAACATCTACCACGACCTCCTGTATGCCAGACGAGGGAGTTAACATCTACCACGACCTCCTGTATACCAGGCAAGGTAGTCAACATCTACCACGACCGACTGTATACCAGGCGAGGTAGTCAACATCTACCACGACCTCCTGTATACCAGACGAGGTAGTCAACATCTACCACGACCTCCTGTATACCAGACGAGGTAGTTAACATCTACCACGATCTCCTGTATACCAGGCGAGGTAGTCAACATCTACCACGACCTCCTGTATACCAGGCGAGGTAGTCAACCTCTACCACGACCTCCTGCATACCAGGCGAGGTAGTTAACATCTACCACGACCTCCTGTATACCAGACGAGGTAGTTAACATCTACCACGACCTCCTGTATACCAGGCCAGGTAGTCAACATCTACCACGACCTCCTGTATACCAGGCGAGGTAGTTAACATCTACCACGACCTCCTGTATACCAGGCCAGGTAGTCAACATCTACCACGACCTCCTGTATACCATGCGAGGTAGTTAACATCTACAACGACCTCCTGTATACCAGGCGAGATAGTCAACATCTACCACGACATCCTGTATACCAGGCGAGGTAGTCAGCATCTACCACGACCTCCTGTATACCAGGCCAGGTAGTCAACATCTACCACGACCTCCTGTATACCAGGCGAGGTAGTCAACATCTACCACGACCTCCTGTATACCAGCCGAGGTAGTCAACATCTACCACGACCTCCTGTATACCAGGCCAGGTAGTCAACATCTACCACGACCTCCTGTATACCAGGCGAGGTAGTTAACATCTACCACGACCTCCTGTATACCAGGCCAGGTAGTCAACATCTACCACGACCTCCTGTATACCAGGCGAGGTAGTCAACATCTACCACGACCTCCTGTATACCAGGCGAGGTAGTCAACATCTACTACGACCTCCTGTATACCAGGCGAGGTAGTCAACATCTACCACGACCTCCTGTATACCAGGCGAGGTAGTCAGCATCACGCCATTGTGACGCCCGAGATGTGATTTGGTTTTACGCGAATAACAACAACGGCGCTCTCGTTCAATGAACACTCTATTCCCCATGTAAATGATGTGGCTGGGATGCGGCTGGCACTGCTGCTGTGCGGTGGGGAGTATTGGCAGGAGGGAGTGGGGGGGGCTGTGAGTGGGGATGTGGCTGGTGGCTGGCGGTGCCAGGCACGGGTTGGTGGAGTCACACCTGCAGGTGGTACAGGATGCTGCCCCCAGAGCCGGCGTCTCTGTCGGTGGCCGTGACTCGCAGCAGGCTCGCCCCGCTCGGACAGTCCTGGCGGCAGAGGGAACCCGTGAGTCCACGAGCCCACCGACAATTTCTCACGATTCTCAAGCTCAGCTGTCGCTCCCCCCTCCTCTTCCCCTGCCGTTGAGTGCGCGCAGCGCCCCAGAGCCCGGCGGCTCGCTCCATGTCTTAGGGAGCTCCGCTCGGCTGGCCTTGGAGCGGCAGCTAGAATGCATCCGGGTAATCCGATATTGTTTTACCCTATATTGCTCTAATCCTATTAGGACAGAGCAAGGCGAGACAGATGTGTCATGACGCAATCATTCCCGGTGCAGCGTTCTGGACTTTTCCGGCTATAATTGTGCACTGGCTGTCCAGAGCATGGCAAAGAGCCGAATGTTGTTTTGCAATAGAGACGTGGCTTATTGTAGGCAGGTATATGGGCGTGTAAGTGTGTGGTTTGTGAATGGATGGGTAGTGTAAGTAGGTGGGTGAGTAGATGGATGGGAGGAGTATTTTGGCAGGCAGACAGGTAAGTGGGTACTTGGGTAGGTATGAAGATATGTGGGTAGGTAGCAAATTGCTTTGGTGGGTTGATAGGTTGGCATATAGGCAGGTGGGTAGGCGGGTGGGCAGGTAGGCAGGTGGGTAGGTAGGTTGATAGGTAGGCAGTGGGTAGGTGGTGAGATAGGCAGGTGGGTAGGTGGATGGGCAGTTCGGCAGAGAGGTGGGTTAGGAGCGTATCTCGGCGAGCAGGTGGGGACCTCACCTCAGGCACAGTGACTACGTAGGGCATCCCATCAAACACAGGTGGCTCATCATTGACGTCCGTCACGAACACGCGAGCCTTCTCCACGACCTGCCAGAGCATGCCATGGTAATCGTCGTCGTTCAGTTTATCCACAAGTGCCTCAATGAGTCTCAAAACAGCTTTACTTGTTGAGGAGCCTCCGACTTTGGGATGTTTGTCAGTAGCCCGAAGCAGCCGCAGAAAACCCAATGCGAACACAATATGGGGGGTGATATCACGCGGTCAACAGCACCACTCTCACCCGTGTAGGGACGCTTAAAATACGATTCGCTCATAGGCCAGTATAACTTCCCACCCCCCTACAGGCATCACCACTCCAGTGTACCAGGCGGCGCGGGTGAGCGCCTACGGAAGGGAACGAATCCGCGTGGAGGAGGACTTCGCTCGCTCGCTCGCTGGCTTACCGTGTTCAGTCCGTCAGAGATGCTCACCATCACGTCCAGCTCGTCCACTCTCTGGGCGCAGGGGAACAGAGGAGCACACAACGATCCCTCCCGTGACAGACTGTAGGTTGCAAGTGCTGTTAACGAGCACCTATGAAGGCCGGAACGGTACACGAGGGGGTGGGTGGCCAGCACCATGCCCGACCGCCTTTGTCTCCCCAGTGGCGATGTTTACACAACGCACCAGGTACTCATTTGAGGCTGAGTCGACCTAGGGGAGGCCCAGTACCGATTCAAATAATCGTCACTGGGTGTTGGCCGTGAGCGGGAATCGCACCCGGATCGCCAGGTGCATAGCGCAGCGCGCTAACCGCTGCACCACCGCTCACACAGACACAAAGACAAACACACAAAGACACACAGACACAAAGACAGACAGACACAAAGACACACACAGAGACACAAAGACAGACACACACACACACACAACAACCGCCATTCGCCACTAAGTGGCGGTGACGTCACCACGACGCTTGTGCCAGGCTATGTGCACCCTGAGGCCACGTGAAGTGTCGAACGCCCGCTGGCAGGTGGTCACGGGGCAGACCCAGGTGCCACGGGTCGACTGACTGAGATGACTGGCTGATGCACCACCTGTGCCCCCTACTGTGCCAACCTGCTGTGCTTTAGCCACCCGGCGCTCCGCTCGCTGTTGTGAGCGTCGCTCCTCCGCCCTCCGTTGTTGTTGGAGGGCGACTGCCTCCAACTGCCCAGTAGCATCCTTCACGAGCCTCCTCCACAGAGGCCAATCTTGACACCGCTGGTACCAGTCATCGGAAAGTCCACTCAGCTCCACGTCCTCCTGTACCACATCACTCCATCTCTTCTCTAGCCCATGCCGCGCCCGCTTAGCCCCCTCAATCCGGCCAAACAAAGGCTGTTTCGGTATGCGGTGGCTGGGCATGCGGGCTACATGACCCAGCCATCGCAGCCTTGCCTGCCGGAGGAGCTCACCGATGGGACCCTGCCCAGATCTTTCAAGGATTTGTGAGCTCCTCACACAATCCAGTCTGGTTAAACCCAGGATGGATCGTAGGCAGGCCAGCCTAAATGTTTCTAACCGGCGAAGATGTTCCATTAGGGGGGTCCACGTTTCGCAAGCGTAGAGAAGGGAGGGAATGACCGTGGCCGAGAAGACCTAAAGCTTAGTGCGGAGCGACAGACCAGGTAGCTTCCACACAGCGTTACGCAACCGATGAAAAGATATTGCCGCTCGACTGATTCGGAGTGAGACCTCTGCTGTTAAACTGGAGCCAGTCATAAGCACACTGCCCAGGTATGGGAAACTCTCCACTCTCTCCACAACTGCCCCATCACCGATTGGGAGTTGTGGGGGTGGAGTGTCCGATGGTACAAAATACCCAGGCAGGTGCTTAGTTTTGGTGGGGCTGATGGTAAGGCCCCACCCCTTAGTGGCACGCTCCAGTCTCAGCAGCAGCGTCTCCAACTCCTCCTCTGACTGAGCAGCTATTACCAAGTCATCAGCATACATAACGTGGTTGAGCAATAGGGAGCCATCCCTTGACCGCACCCGGGCATCGATTAGCCTCCCATTATATCTGTACCATATGGAGATTCCCCCGGTACAGCTATTGAAGGCTTCACGAACTACGTGGTCAAAATAGATGTTAAATAATGTGGGAGCCAGAGGACATCCCTGTCGCACCCCAAGGTGTACAGGGAATGGCTCTGACTCCCGGCCACGTAGTTTTACCCGGGCCCGCTCACCATCATGAAGGTCCTTAATGATCGTGAGCAGAGGGTCAGGTACTCCAAAAGCACGAAGAACGACCCAGAGCCCAGGCCTACTGATGGTATCATAGGCCTTGACCAGGTCAATAAAGCAGAGATGTAGGTCTTGTTGGAATTCCCTACACCTCTGCTGTAGCAGACGGACAGAAAATATGGCATCTGTGCAGGACCGCCCTTTCCTGAAACCGCATTGGGGCTCCGCAAGCCTCTCCTCAGCGTGCCTGGCAAGGCGATGCTGAATAATCCTTGCCAGGACCTTTCCTGGCACACTGAGGAGTGAGATGCCCCTGTAGTTGTTACAGTCTGTGCGGTCCCCCTTCTTAAAAAGGGGGACCACCAGGGCATCCTTCCAATCCTGCGGAACCCGTCCAGTGGTCCAGACTGTTGTTATGATGTCATATAGGGCAGTCTGTGCACAAACGCCACCCTCCCTCAGCATTTCGCTTGGGAGATCATCTCTGCCCGCTGCCTTTCCTGGTCTCAGACTCCGGATCGCCTTCAATACTTCCTCAGCAGATGGCACCTCAGCCAGCCACTCACAGGGGGTGACTTCATCCAATATTTGAGGCACCGCAGCCTCAGCAGGGTCATCCTCACTTTGTGCCACGGTGTTTTCCTGGCTGAGGGATTTTCCCTCCCCCAGGACCTCACAGAAATGCTCAGCAAATCTGCGAACCTGTTCCTGGGGGTCGGAAATTGGATCACCGTTTTTTCCCCTAATGATGGTAATAGGTGTGGCGCTGCAGGTTACTTTTTTGATGGAGTTAAATAGAGATTTGTGATCACGGGCCACTGAGGCAGACTCTATCTCCTCAGCAACCCGCGACCACCACCCATCCTTGCAGCGCCTCACGGCTCTCCGAACCTCCGAGCGAAGGCTGCGGTAAGCCTCCTCATTCTCTGACGTGGGATTCTGTAGCCGATGATAGTGGGCCTGTCGCTTTTTCTCAACCATCCTGAACAACTCCTCTGTCATCCAGGGTGTCTGGGGAGGTCTGGACCGCGTACCCAAAGCAGCCATTGCAGCTGCATGAGTCACAGTCCTAAACCTCGCCCATTTACCCTCGACATCAGGAGGAGTCGGGGACGATGCCAATCCCAGCCGCAAGCGATGATGAAATTCTCGCAACTTTCATCAGATAACTGAGACCAGGCCACTTTAGGTTGGAATGGGGTCCTGGGTGTACACCCACCACCGGAGTAGAAGAATGGCAGGCGCATCTTACAGATGACTAGTCGATGGTCAGAGGGCAGATCAGCTCCACGGTAGGTCCTGGTGTCAAGGACATGGGCTCGCATTCGCTGGTCCGTCACTATGTAGTCCAGCAGATGCTCTTGCTTGGACCCGGCATGCATCCATGATGTTGTGTCGATGCGCCGATGCCGGAACAGCGTGTTGGTAATTACAAGCCCATGGGCTGCACAAAAATCTAGCAGCCTCCTACCGTTGTTATTGAGCTGATCTGGCCCATGTCCTCCAATCACTCCAGACCAGGTGCCAGTATCATGACCAACTCGGGCATTGAAGTCACCCAACATGATGACTCTATCCCGAGGGGCCACTTTAGCCAGCACCTGTAACAGGAGGTCATAGAAGGCATCTGACTCATCGGCTTTGCCTGCATCCCTCCACGGATGTTCATCTTCGGTGGGGGCATAATTAACCACGACCACCATTCCTCGCCTCCGGTTGATGGGAAGGCGAGCCCAAAGTAGCCTGGGGCTTACAGCTTCCCACACCTCACCGCCACGCTCCCACGCCCCCTTCATTATTTTGTTCAAAAGAAGACCCACACCCTGTTGTTTGGCAGTCTGCTGCCCCGAGTAGAGGACTGTCCACCCCTCATGGTGGCAGGAGCCAGAGCCGGTCCACCGGACCTCCTGAATGCCGCATAGATCCAGGCGGTACCGGTCCAGCTCCCGACAGAGGAGTGGCAGCCTCTCCTCTGCAGTGAGCGTTCGAACATTCCACGTGGCCACCCGTAGTAGCTTTTCGTTGTTTCTGGAGTAGCCCCGAGGGTAGGTATTCAATCTCCTGGCTCCGCCAATTGGGGTTTGGCCAGGAGACGTCATAGACGCCTGGCCCCCCGGGGCCTCCGGCACAAGCTTAGTTGTTACATATTTCAGTTTAATTCGTGGTTTCGTGGTAATTAATTGAAGGTGGAGGGGTTACCAGCCCCTCGCACCCGTCCAGAGCCCCCGTTTAGCCCCTGTGGTGGACACATATGCCATGAGGGGAGGAGCCAATCAAAATTGGATCTCCCCCCACAGCGCTGTCCACGACAGAGTTGCCCGTCCGGCACCGCGAGGAGGTAGGGGGTTGTTTTGCCGGAGTCACAGACACACACAGACACAGACAGACACACTCACACACACACACACAGAGACACACACACACTCAGACAGACACATACACACAGACACACACAGACAGACACACAGACAGACACACACAGACACACAGACACACACAGACAGACACACTCACATACAGACACAAAGACAGACAGACACTCACACACACACAGACACACACAGACACACACACAGACACACACAGAAACACACTCACAAACACACACACAGACAGACACACTCACACACAGACACACTCACACACAGACACACACACTCACAGTCACACACACACAGACACACAGACACACACAAACACACACACAGACACACACAGACACACACTCACACACCTCACGGTCCAGCGGTACCACCAAGGTCACGTTGCCCGATCGCGGCTCCACCGCGAAGACCGCCTTCTGCCCCGGGGGCGCCTCCATGCCGTACGTCACCCGCGCTCCCTCTGGGTCGCTGCCATTGAGCGTGAACACCTGGGTACCTGGATGCACGTGCGTGTGCGCGCGTGTGTGTGCGGTAGTGTAGCGGTTAGCGCGCTGCGCTATGAACCCGGCGACCCGGGTTCGATTCCCGCTCACGGCCAACAGCAGTGACGATTATCTAAAACCGGTCCTCGGCCTCCCCTAGGTGGACTCAGCCTCAAATGAGTACCTGGTGCGGTCTGTAAACATTGCCACTAGGGAGACAAAGGCGGTCGGGCGTGGTGCTGGCCACCCACCCCTTCGTGTACCGTTCCGGCCTACATAGTTGCTCGCTAACAGCACTTGCCCCTACAGTCTGTAAAGGCTATACGGGGGATCTTTGTGCGTGTGTGTAAGTGTGTGTGTGGGCATGACTCAGCCTCAAATAAGTACCTGGTGCGGTGTGTTTCGTCAACATCGCCACGAGGGAGACAAACGGGGCCGGGTGTGGTGCTGGCCACCCAGCGCCTCGTGTGCCCTGCCGGCATTCATTGGTGGCACTCGCTAACAGCGCTTGCCCCAAAATTCTGTTCAAACTATACGAGGGCTCGTTCTATGAGAGCGCCAATGGAGTGGCTAGCGCACTGCGTTGTTGGGGGCACAGTTAAAGTTTAAACACGCGTCAAATGCCGAACAAAATGAATACCCTAGAGATATGTTTTTTTGAAATCTTGTTCAATATTGTACCAATATTTTTTTTATGTCAGGAGAAATAATTTGCTAATGGCTCAGCCCCTTTTTCTCAATTTTTTTTAAAAAATCAAATTCTTGTAGTCAAGTGTGAAATTGGTGAAGCCAATATCGGTAGTTGTACGGTACTCTGCTCCCACGCCGATTGCTCTCTCCCTTCACCAACTGACGTAACGATGTCCGTGGCATTGCCTCGAGAACAACGCGAGACTGCATTTCTCCTTCGGTTGTTTGCTGACAAGCCATCATCTCGTACGGGATGGACATTTCACTCGAGTGACACTTGTTCCCGGGGTCTCCCTGGGACGCTTTTTACCCACGACGGTGTCTTCCGAGATGCTCGTGAAAGCCATGTTCCCTCCCTCGTGGAAGAACGGAGCGAAGTTCGCTTGCGCTGCGTAGAGGACAAAATAGTCGTTGAGTTAATTAGATTAATAACTCGCAACAATGGCATCCACCATAACCATGCCAATGGGGCACAATCAGGGATTCACATCTTACTCAATATCTTCCGGGTCACTGCCACTGCTAGAATACAAAGTAGGCCTCTCGATAATAATCCTATATTATTGTACCCTATTTGTCAATCATCGTAGCAGGTACAAAATAAGTATCAAGTGATCAACATCAGATTGAGATGATTGAAGCGTTATGCTAAAATAATTCCTGGAACAGTGTTCCATGCAGGCTGTTTCCGGATGAATGGAAGCATTTCTACAACAATATAATAATCTTATGTTGAGGTGGCCACGTGGCTCAGAGGTCAGATGTCAGAGCGCTGAGCTGGCACTGCTGAGATCCGCGGTTCTAATCCAGGGGCTGCCTTATGATTAAACCGGGTTCTCAAGTGTGTTGAGCTGATGGTATCAGCCCTGTCACCCATGATTGCACAAAAACAACCGTGCCATTTCATTTGATTATGCACATTTTCTCTCCGTGGTAGGAAGCTGCTTGCCTCTAGTCAGAGATCACTTAAAGGGATTTCAGAAGTAGTTTCGTGATATCCAATTCCATGGACAATTTTCGAACAGGAAGAGCTGCGCTGCATTGCGATTATTCATCTCGTCTGGCATGAAACCGATAGCAAAATCAGGATACAGCTGTGGAAATAAAAATTCTGAATTTATTTTTTTAATCTAAAAATTAAAGACGTTCGTGGCCTCGTGTAATTTCAGATGTTCTCGAAGGGTCATAACGGTGGCTTATCGATAGGCCGAGTCTATGCGCACAACAAGAATCAATGCAAAAACATCGAATTCATATCTCCTCAAATTTAGGGACAACATTGTTGAACTTTTAATAATAATGATAAATATCTGGCTGCAAACGTTTGAATCTAGATTTCATTAATAGTTCATGAAGGCATCCACATACGAAGTCAGGTTTTCAGTAACTCGAAGGCTTAAGTTTGTGGGACTCAAGTCGATGTAAAGTGAACGAAACCCACAGGTGGCTACTCATCGTCAGCCATGATCGATCCACTACTGGATGAACGCCTCCCAAAGCCGTAGCCGTCTCTCGCGGCCATGCTTTGGAGAACAACTGGCTATTGACGCTCCGATTAGCACGGTTGGCTTCGTACGGTGTGAAAGAAGCTCAACATAGAACACACAAGTTTAAAGTCGAATTTGTTCCCACTCAAGCAGCCCTGAACCAGTGGTGGAATGTCCACATTCCTGTGGCGAGTGAAAGTTTGTGCAAAGAACAACCACTGTCGATTTTCTATTTCAAATAATTATATGTAGATTGTTTTAAATGAAATAAATAAATAACCGACGCATCTCCCCTCACTATTGTTCACATACCAGCGGATGAGGGTCACAGGGGTTGTTTGACCATACTTCACTACGCTCTAACACGTCTCATAAGCGCACCAGGAGTCAGTGCATGCTCCACCAAATGGTCAATGACTTAAAAGCAGCCCGTGGCTTCGGCTGTCAAACAGTTAACGAGAGGAGACGTATGACGAACAACGGCACACACAGCAAGCGAGGATGAAGATGCTGCAAAGCAGGAGGAGGACGGAGGAGGGAGTAAGGAGAAAAAGAAGACGCGGAAAGATGAGCGGCAATAGTGAGACTCACTCGCAGGCGCGAACAGCAGCGCGCAGATGGCGAAAAATAGCGGGAGGCAGTCGTGAGACGGAGGCATGCTGACGATCCCAGAGGACTCGCGGAATCGCGAGTCGCATCCTTCGCGCGCGTCAACGCATTTACTCCCACGAATAACGCCGGCGGCCTCGACACGCGACGTTTCGAGGCAGGCGTTTTGGGGGGGTGAGGGTGCGCCCTTAGCGCAGGAGCGGCGACTCGTTCATTTGTCACGGGACAGTGTCCAGGGACGCAGATTATGGGAGGCGAAGCCTAATTAACGGGAGTGGATTTAGCCGCTCTGCTGACTAATCTTCTTCCCGCGGCTTAGAGAGCTTGCGGGGTGCGTGGTGGTGGTGGTGGCAGTTGTGGTTTTGGTGGTTTTGGTGGTGGTGATGGTAGCAGAGGAGCGAGGCTCACAACAACGAGCGGAGCGCCGGGCAGATAAAACACAGCAAGTTGGCACAGCAGGGGGCACAGATTATGCATCTGCCAGTCATCTTAGTCATGGCACCTGGGTCCGTACCATGACCTCCTCCAAGCGAGCATTCGACACTTCACGTGGCATTAAAGTGCACACAAGCGCCGTGGTAAAGTCACCGCCACTAAGTGGCTCATGACGGCTGTTGTCGATGGTGGTAGTGGTGGTCGCGGACGTGGTGGCGGCGGTGGCTGTGGTGGTGCCGGCGGTGGTAGTAGCGGTGGTGGCGGTGGTGTTGGAAATTGTGATATTGGCGCGCAAGATACGTAACGGAGGACAAAGAAGGCGTTTTATGAACATCATCCCAGGCAGGGACATCCTGTGGACCACGCTGGGCGTGGTGGGAGCAGAGACCCTGGCAATCTTTAAATCAATCTCTATTTTTTGCGTGCCAATATCGTGACTTTACCGAATAGAACCAAAGAGTATGGATCCTTGCAGTCACGAAAGCTTTAAATCTAGAATCGCCATCGATGCTCACAAACTCGCCAACGTGGAGTCGAGGGACGTGGAGACGCGACTCGGTGGTGAGTCTCCACACACTAATTAAGGCCAATATTGTAAAAAAAAAAACTGAATTTGTTCAAGCACGAAAGCTCTGGGCGGATTTCGACTATCCTCTAGCATCCCGTCACCAGCAGAGTCGGGCTGGTTTGAACAAATGCCGCTGGATTTCCAGATGTTACGGGCAATTGTAGTGCATCGCCGGTCATCTTCGCAGCAGCAGCGGCTTTTGTCGAACCATCAAACAAAGGTGGTGGTCACCACATCGCACGCTTTCTTATGCGCTTCTGCGGCCGTCTGGAACGCTCTATCGTCCAATATGAGGAAGCCATTGGAGCTACGCGCTTTTAAATCATCCCGATGGAAAACTCATTTCTTTATAATTGTTTTTTTGTTTTTAATTTCTTGTCTTTCCCCGGCCGCACTTCCGATTATCCCGGCTGGCCACGTCCGGTGCTGCCACGGTGCTGGCGGTGGCATCACGGTTAGGGGCCGTCCATAAATGACGTCACGCACCTGGGGGGGGGGGTCAGACATGTGTGACGATGTGTGACGAGGGAGGGGGGGTTGAGAAATGTGACGTCACATCAAAACGCGCGAACTTTAAATAAATATAGACAACACGTTCTACTTAATTAAATAGACTTTTTAATACATGTTTTCTCCTACAACATCAGAGTGCAGCGCCACATTAAATACTCAATACAATGACAATAGTTTAAAGCGATTTGAAGCAGGTTTTATTTGGGGGGGGGGCAGAGCTTTGTGACGTCATATTTGAGGGGGGGGGCTGACTTTTTGTGACGCCGTGTGACGAGAGGGAGGGAGGGTCAAAAATCGTCCAAAATCACGTGACGTCATTTATGGACGCCCCCTTATCAGCATCCCCGGACTTGCCCGTCAATGCCACCGCATCGTCACGCCCGTCAATGCCACCGGATCGTCACGCCCGTCAATGCCACCGCGTCGTCACGTCCATCAATGCCACCGATCGTCACGCCCGTCAATGCCACCGCATTGTCACGCCCGTCAATGCCACCGCATTGTCACGCCCGTCAATGCCACCGCATCGTCACGCCCGTTAATGCCACCGCATCGTCACGCCCGTCAATGCCACCGCATTGTCACGCCCGTCAATGCCACCGCATTGTCACGCCCGTCAATGCCACCGCATTGTCACGCCCGTCAATGCCACCGCATCGTCACGCCCGTCAATGCCACCGCATTGTCACGCCTGTCAATGCCACCGCATTGTCACGCCCGTCAATGCCACCGCATTGTCACGCCCGTCAATGCCACCGCATCGTCACGCCCGTCAATGCCACCGCATTGTCATGCCTGTCAATGCCACCGCATTGTCACGCCCGTCAATGCCACCGCGTCGTCACGCCCGTCAATGCCACCGCATCGTCACGCCCGTCAATGCCACCGCATTGTCATGCCTGTCAATGCCACCGCATTGTCACGCCCGTCAATGCCACCGCGTCGTCACGCCCGTCAATGCCACCGCATCCAATGTGCCGAGTTTGTCATCTCCCAAGCACCCTTAGGCGCGACAAGACAGTTTGTATGAACCCGTATGAATCTTACACCGCTGTTAAAATCACACTCAACAATGATGATAATGTAGAGCCCCTTCGAGTAGTGATTATTAACAGTGCATCGTAATTCAAATTGTTGATGGAAGCATCTCCACGCCCTGCCTTGGTTTTGCAATTTTTGTTTTGTTTGACCATACTTCACCACGCTGGTAATTGCGGGTTGAGGGCGGAGGGGGCGTGGGAACCAGAACCTGTTCACATATTACTCACCACTGATGTTAGCCGTGGCCTGCAATCGAATTCAGGTCGCCAGGTTCACAACGCATTACGCTAATAACATTGTTTTTACATTCATATTAATTACGTGTCGCACATTGTCAATTCAATGGTGGACGACCTCTCCAGACCGTGTCAGTTTTGGGTGTTGCATGACCATACTTCACCACGTTGGTCAATGCAGGTTGGTAAGGGGGCACCCAGGACCGCTTCGGATATCACTCGCCACTGACGTTAACCATGGTCGCGAATCGAACTCAGGTGGGCGGCTTTATGGCACACAGCGAGAACCACTGTGACAACGCTCCACTACAATACATGCTGTATGTACTCATATTTATATATATATGTATGCATATAGTCCATCATAATTACGACAACAACAATGATCATGTATAGCCCATCTATCAATCTACCGCTGGACGAAGGCCTCACCACGTGGTGTCAGATATGAGGGGGGTTGTCTGCTTGACCATACTTCACCGAGCTGCTCAGCG
This sequence comes from Petromyzon marinus, assembly GCF_048934315.1. Lineage (NCBI taxonomy): Eukaryota > Metazoa > Chordata > Hyperoartia > Petromyzontiformes > Petromyzontidae > Petromyzon > Petromyzon marinus. The sequence continues at coordinate 19,250,474 of NC_133674.1, forward strand.
CCGTCTGGTGAATGCGGGCAGCTTTGACGTGGAGAGGGTGAAGAGTCCGGCGGGAGAGTGCAGCGATGGACTTCATCCGCCACCACCCTCTGCTGTCCCACAAAACGTCGCCCCGCAGGAGCCTGGAGCACCTGGGGGCTATGCACGGTGGACACCCAAACGGCCGGAGATCTACAAAGTGCGTTCTCAGCTCGGCATTATTAGCGATCATCTCGGGGGCTTTACTCGCCCCCCCCCCACGCACCCCCAGCCCAGCGTGGTCCACACAGCCCCCCCCCCCCCGCGCGCAGTTAATCCGCCAGCCGCGCAGTGCAGGCCACGCACCTCAATGCACCACCTGTGTGACACGGGGGCTGCCATATACTGTACCTGCATAATAATAATAATTATATTTCTATTGGCCAACGATCTCAGAGATGCAGTGCACAGCAACAGCAGCAGCAATCAAGCATCCGCTCAGCGTGAATACATCTCATGAAATTAAGTGAGCGAGAGAAAATCCTCACAATAACCCCGTGCGAAATAATTGTAATAAAAAGTGACATTTTTTATTTTGATTTAAAGCTTTCGTGACTGCAGGGATTCATATTCTTGGTTCTTTTGGTAAAGTCACGCAGAAGGGAAACAAAATAATAAAAACATAAAACAACAAAATTCTCACGACGTTTCGACTGTAACACAAGCAATCATCATCAGGTGCGAAAACCACAGCAAGAAAATTCGCACAGCAAGAAAATTCGAATTTTCTTGCTGTGGTTTTCGCACCTGATGATGATTGCTTGTGTTGCAGTCGAAACGTCGTGAGAATTTTGTCGTTTTATGTTTTTTTATTATTTTGTTGTTTCCGTTCTGCGTGACTTTGCCGAAAAAAGTGACATGCCAAAAGCCATTCGCTGACTAAAGTCAAGGCGTGTAAATAGATACGGGCGACGACATTGAGAAGTGTGTCGAGTTGTGGATGAATGCCATCTCTTGTCGCTCGCGATACAAGCGAACGCAGTGAGTAGCGAGATGCGCGTGACGCTCGATTCTTCCTTCCGAGCCTGCGCAGGGAACGACAGCCGTGGGAGATGGAGCGATTAAAAAAGAGCAGCTCGTACACAGGCGCTGGGTGGATTGTTGCAGCACAAGACTGTATGAGACGGCGACAGCTCGGGTTGCAGCCTTCATACAGCAGTGGATGGAGCATGGCTGCTGCAGTGCCCTTGTACAATCACCACTGGTGCTAGCCGTGGCCAGAAATCAAACTCACGCCAAAGTGCTTGTAGCGCAGTGCCATAAACACTGCGCCACCGCTCACCCCCCACCACTAAATCTAACATGTATTTTGAAATAACAGCCAAATATAAATGTCACAGCGTGTCAGCCGAATACTTAATCATAGCGCTCACCTGCACGCTGATTTCATAATTTGACACCTGCGGTTTAATTGTATGACGGTAGCGTGTGCAGGTGTTCGGGTGTGTACACACGTGTGCAGTGGGTCGCAGGTGGCCAGGCAGCCCGCAGGCCCTTCGGTATAAAGTGAGAGGTTGGACGACACGGACATCGACTCTCGCCTTGACCAGGTGCGAAACGTCGCCTCCATGGTGAGATCGTCTGCTGGCCTGCTCACGTACATTGCCAACGGTGGAAGGTTGCGTGGCTTACATCTGTTGTGATGGGGGTGAGGGGGGAAAGAGGAGTCGAGGGATGGTGTTAGTCGCGTTTATTTTGTTTAACCCAGGTGAGAATTCGAGAAAAGCAGGTTACGTCTAATTTTGCAAGAGCATGCACGTACGTTGAACTTCTTTCACGCCGTGCGTAGCCAACCGCACTAATTGGAGGTGAGAAAGAGTGGCATCTGCAGCGTCACTCAAAGAACGAAAGCTTAAAGAGATAACGTCGAACAATTGAGCTCATACAGTTCGGTTGTTCAAAAACAAACTGCGCCATATGTGCGTTTGACTCATGAATTAGAGGTGGTCTGAAATGCAAAGTAAGTAAACGCACTTTTATTTCACCAGGAGTTGAAAACAACCAATTTTGGACAGCATGAAACGTGGTATTATTAATTCACAAGTCTGCGCTTGTCGAGGTGCGCGTTCCATTCGTGAACCATGCAGGTACAGCAAAGCAGTGGAGCGGCGGCGTGACAGGCGTGATGAATGTGTTTCCAATAAGCACCTCGTTTGTGTTTAATCTCTGACAAGATTGTATTTCATAACGGCGTTGTTTCTGCATTAATTCTCCGCCGAGATGTCTCGTGATTTATTTACTCGCGCGTTCGATTATCTCTGCCACGCAATGCCCTCGTCACAATAGATTGTCACCTCGATGGGCTCCCTCTCACCACGTGGTTAACAAACTTCTTCACGATAGCGATGATGGATAGATGACGATTGCGTTGAAACAATATGTATCGTCCATGTATGTTGAACTTCTTTCGCACCGTGCATAGCCAACCGTGCTAATCTGATGTGCGGGGGAAGGACAATACATCATCAGTTTATGCTACCTTAAGCAACCCTCGACCGTATAACATGCAATAGTTACAGTTAATTGTCACTCGAAGATATGGACCATGTAAGCCACATTCAATGTTCAAAGCGTTTTATTTCAATAGTTACATTCACAGCACATTGTGGACCCATTGCTGGATGAAGACCACAGCGTGTCGTGTTTATAATGCTGGTCAGTGCGGGTCGGTGAAGGTGGCGTTCGTAGACCGGTGAGCAAAGAAGTGCAGTACAACAATGAATGTCGCTTCACTCCCCTTGTCTGCCCATCTCGTATCCACGCAAGTCACTCGTGCATATTGTGCGATAGGTGTGGCCTCCAAAGCAAACACTATACAGACTCACCTCTACTTAGCTTCCGATATCTGAAGGCATCGGGCCGTTATTCCGTTATCTGGTGCTGTGTGTAAACATCAGCGCACGGGGAGACAAAGGCGGAAAGATCTGGTTTGGCAGCCACGCCGTCTCGTCGTGCGCCGTTCCAGCATTCACAGGTGCTGCTCGCTCACGTAACTTGCCACAACTTGTCTATGCGGGCTACACGGGGGAACTTTGTCTTTGTGTATCACAGAAGGCCATGGCGCATCTGCTGCTGCTGCTCCCCCTGGTAGCGCTCACCCACGGCTACTGCACCCAGCAGAAGCTCTTTTCGGACATCGTCATGCGGGATGGAGGCGAGTGCCACTCTCCCATGAATATAAGAAGCAACATTAAAAAAAAAACACACGGACACACAGCCCCCCCCCCCCCCTCTACGCGTTGTTTTACCCCGTAGATGTTGCGCGTCGGCACGAGCTGCCCGAGGCTGCGTCTCTCCCTCTACCGGGCTGCCCCAAACGAGTTACAAAACTTCGCTACATTGGGGGAGGAGGCATCGAAGAGCCGTGGGGCCGACACGCGGCTGGCGGTGGCGTCGTCGCGGCAATTGTGAAATATAAGAAAAAGTATGGCGCTGATCGTTGACTTCACGTTAAACGGACAAACGATGAGATTGTCGGAGGTGTCTCCGCTTCTCGGCATTGCCAAAGAAAGAATCAGAGACAATGGCAGGCGGGGTCCTTTGTATGCACAACGGCGATGGCAGCCGTAGAAGGTGATGCCACCCAGCCGCCCGGCCCGAAAGCGGAGATGGAGCAATGAAATCAGCTCGCGCGAAGGTAGCATCGTCGATGGCATCGTGCCGAGATACGTATGTATGTTGAACTTCTTTGTCACCGTCCGTAGCCAAGCGTGCTAATCGGAGGTGCGGGCGAAGGACAACGAACCAAACATGCACACGCAAAAAAAAGGTAGTGACGGCGTGGGGAGGGCCTTCATCCAGCAGTGAAGAGAGCATAGCTGCTGCTTCTACTGTTGACCACGATGACGATGTTACCGGTGACCGTTGCTCGTTCGTCTTGTTTTTTTTGTTGTTTTTGTCATCGTTCCCCCGGCAGTCCCGGTGCTGGAGGAGGGGCCGTGCAAGGACGAAAGCGGCGGGTCGCGACTCGCGGGCGAGCAGTGGAGAGAAAGTGGCTGCATGCTGTGCACGTGCGGGGAGACGTACATCAGCTGCTGCAGCATGTACGTAACGCCGCCCACAACGTCGCTCCGAACAACGTCGCATATCCGCCCCCGACCGATCAATCGCCCGCACCCGGCGCAGCAATACTTTCAATTGTAACCCGACATTTAATTGGAAGCCAATACAGAGATTGTATGATAGGGGTAATGTGCTCAGGGGATGACAATGATGATGATGACGATGCTAATGATATCCGCGCACCGCGCCCACATCTCCTCCCATCGACCGGCAGCGGCGGCAGGGCGGTGAACTTTGCGGCCGACTGCGAGGCGGTGATGGACGTTGACACGTGCCGCTACTCGGTGGTGAAGAAGGACGACCCGAGCCAGACGTGCGCGCACGACATGGTGGGATAGCGCGGAACGCGACGTGTGGGGGGGTCCCGACCGCCACGGCGCGAACCCAGGCCACGCGAGATCAAGGGAGAGAGAGCGATGATGATGACGATGGCGATGGAGGAGTTAAGGTTGAGTGGTGGTGGGGTGATGGGTGTGTGTGTGCGCGCAGCCTTCATAGGTGCTCGCTAACGGTGCTTGCTCCAACAACCTGCTATAAACACTTTGTCTTTGGAGTAATTGTTAAGTGACGGTTTCTCGTATTTGGAGTGCTCACTACCTACACGTGGCACCTGCACGCGAGTTGATGTCATCATAATCGCGCTATCGACGTACGCCCAGGTGTGCTCGCTAGTCTCGACCGCCTGGCGTCATCTCTTCTCGCGACGTCTCCTGCCCACCAAGTTCGCTTAGACTCCTCGAACACTCAACGCATTCGTCAACAGCACTGCTGCCTTCAAAAAATAAATCCAATTATATAATAGGACGTATGTTGAACGTCTTTCGCACCGTGCGAAGAAGCCATCCGTGCTAATCGGATGTGCGGGGGAACAGGTGACGTTTCGGGCAGCCTGTCCTTCGTCGCAGCACATACAGAGGTAGAGTCAGTGTTTCTAAAATCAGGATGATGTCTCTGACTTATCGAATCCACGTGTCCCTCGTTATGTACAATTCCAAGCGCGCTTTTCCCTGCGCCTCGAAGTGTCTTGAGTGATTTTATCGCTCATGGGAGATGTGGATACAATCATCACATGTAGTCGATGGCCCATGCTGTAACCCGCATTTGAAAGCAAAATATAAGATGGTGTAACATTTTATATCGGCAGTTTTGTTCGCTTCAGTGACCACTCAATGTTGGCGAGGTTGAAAGTTTTGCGCACGATATTGTGGACCGAGTTTACAAATATGCACCTCGAGAAGTAATTGAATCACACACAATAAAAATGATTTAATCAAACCTCTCCGTGTGTGTCTGCGAGGAGTGGTCGTGTAGCGCCTGGCGCGCTTTGCTACAAAACCGGCGACCCGAGTTCGATTCCCGCTCACGGCCACAACCACCAGTGACCATTACCTGAACCGATCCTGGGCCTCCCCTAGGTCGACTCCGCCTCAAATGCGTACCTGGTGCGCGGTGTGTAAACATCGTCACTGTGGGGAGACAAAGGCGGCCGGGCGTGGTGCTGGCCACCCAACCACCTCGTGTGCCGTTCCGACCTTCATAGGAGCTCGCTAACATCACTTGCAGCAACGGTCTGTTAAGGCTACACGGGGGACCTTTGTCTTCAGCACAAGGAGAAGAGACGGGGCCGCCGATCACTGGGGAAGCCGATGGAGCAAGGGCAGGAAGCAGGAAAGTGAAAGACAAGTTCAACGACACTTAGCGGAAACATTTGAACATTTTGTCAATTCAGCACTTTAACTTACATTTTGTATTTCAACCCCATCGGGGGTGGGGGAGGGGGGTTGACTGCACGTGCGCCTTCATTAAGTGCAGTCGCCGCCTTCCCTCGATCCACCAGTCCCCTCCGTCGACCACGATGGCAAACAGCAACTACAGCAACAACTGGTGACGAAGTCACGCACGTGCAGTTGTACCCGAATAGAGTTGAACGGTGTTCACTGCGGACAGACCCCCCACCATCCACCCCCCTTAGACATGCGGGGCACGGTTGGCCTCCTGGCTACGGGCGAGTCGAGACTCGCGTGTCACACCAGCTGGCAGGATTCTCGGGGAGAGGAGCTTCGTTATCGATTCACGCACGCGAGCCTCCCCGTCTTGCTACGTCGCCTTTGGGCAGCGTGCATCAGCGACGTCACTTCACTCATCGCCTGATGAAGCTGGTTGTAATCACCAGCGAAGTGTTGTCACACTGTGTGCTCAACTAGTAACGCATTGGCATGTCTTTGTTTACGTGGCAATAAGTGCTTTGAGGTGTGAGCGGTGGCGCAGCAGTTATTTCAGCAGTTAGCAATCAAATCCATTTGAGTTTGATTGTTTAAGATGAGCTGACAATTCAACGTGACTGCCTGACAATCCCACGTGGACTGTCTGTCGATCCCACTTGGTCTGTCTGTCGATGCCATGCGATCTGTCTGACGATCCCACGTGGTCTGCCTGACGATCCCACGTGGTCTGCCTGACGATCCCACGTGGTCTGTCTGACGATCCCACGTGGTCTGTCTGACGACCCCACGTGGTCTGCCTGACGATCTCACGCGGATCTGCCTGACTATCCTACGCGGTCTCCCTGACAATCCCATGTCGACTGCCTGACAATTGAACAAAGGCTCCCCGAGTGTTCTGCTGTTGCCGAAGAAGCGTCCTGCAACACGCGCTACAACCAAATATATCAGACGAGATGCATGTGGCGTGTCAAAAATAATTTCCGGAACGTCGTTAAAGACCGCTCTGAGTGACACATAAGCACTGTCGATTGTTAAAAGCTAGGGTCGCTTCTAAAGTCCAGAATGCAAACGTGGCTGTTGTAAATATACACAAAAACCCGGAGTGTAATCACATAGCTGCTGGACCTATTTTTTTATTATTTTGCTCAGGTTGTGATTGATGTGACTGAGAGATTAAACCTAGCAAGGTCTTTATTTACACAATGAGCACTCCATATAAAAACACGATTTCGCAAAGACATCGTGTGGTAGCTTATTTACACATTTTAAATGTCAAATGTTCTCATAAATGAAACACACATAGCACACCCCCCCCCCACACTCCGTATCGATGCCCTCAGCACCGCCACACACGTGCCGGTACCTCACCACAATTCGCCACCGTCAACCTACCCCTCCCATCTATTGTGGCCATTAATTGGTCGTAACTCTAGCATTGGTTTGTATGGTTGTTGTTGTTGTTGTTTGTTTATTCATGCTTGCTGTGTGGGAGTTATCGGAGTCGTTTTTTAGATATAGCTGGAAGTCGGTGGTCGCTAAATGCCCCATTAAAGGGAGGGATGCCTTAGAATTTACAACGGTGACGGTTATGGACCTCGAGCCCAGTCAGGCCTTATTGGCACCACCGCTCCCTCTCTTCCCGTGGAGCTAAACATCCCTTGCTCCGCAGTGACGGACGCTCTCGTGAGCTCACACAGGGACACACTCCACCTTCTACGTAGCATCCGATCGATGCATTGGCCGGCGTTTCGGAAGCGTCTGCGAGCGTGACCACAGTTGGCGTTTACGAGCAAGCGGAGGCATCGCTACCACGCCGAGTGACGATGCCGAATCGGCAATGCCACCTTTGTATGAGAATCGTTGACATTTCTGAGTGGTGATCGACACGTGGAGCGTGGAGGTTACGCTGGACAGTAGAGGGCGACACGGGACCACTCCGGGCACAGTGCCGCTTCTGAAACAACGGACCGGATTTTCATCCCGAATGGATTGGGCCGCCGGTGACGAGAGTGGTGAGCTAAATAAACTCAGTAAGCGGGAATGCACGTTAATCTATTAATCGTGGCAGATTGGTTCCCTCCCTTCACTCCCGCTCTCCATGTCCTTATTAAAACAAAAAAGGAGCTTACATGCACAAGCACCCGACATTTCCTGGCGCCTCTTGCTCTCAGATGATGTTTGCACTTTTTTTTTCCATTCAATTCGCGCGTTTCGTTCACGACCGTTAAATGCCTCCTTTGTTCGTTGCGCACCAATCCTTCAGGAATCTGTAACTCGTTCCCCACGATGTTGACGCTCTTTTGTCTTTTTAGTTGCTGCTCTGCTCACCACAACACGGATCTCCCTCGTAAAATAGCCGGCAACTCCCTGGACGGGACCATTCGCGTGATAAATGAAACAAGCTAAACACTCTTGCGTATTGCAATATGTTTAGTGACTAAATGTCGAGGTCTGCTGGCAAGGAGAGGGCTTGCGGAGAGAGTCCGTGTAGTTTTTGCCGTTCCTTTAAACGTCGAAGGAGCGCAGACTGCAGCAGGTTGAACTCTCTGGTCCGGGTTGAATGGTCACAGGAGCGCGACTGTGTCTCGTGTCTTTAAAGCACCGTTCGCGAGAGATACGTGCGCATCGGACAATAATGATCATTGCGATCGAAACAATTCCGTTTCGGAAAAAAAAAGTTACTCCAAGTGTAACATTGACATAAGGATGTCTCATCCAGTACTTAGTCACGGGTCCCCATATTGTGACCGTGTTTCAAACTCAAATATTGCTTTGATTCTAGTAAATATCGCTTGAAAAATTACTTTTCGGGTTAGAGATGTCAAGCACTCGGTATTCCGTTGAATAAATGCGCTTGAGCTGCAGTGAGCAAAGGGTCCGCTAAGCATGACGCATTCCACCTCGTTACAGACGGTTACAAAAGCAGGACGCGGCTTGGACATCATCACGTCACGTAACACTAGCAGTGACCTCGGTAGGCGAACGGTTTCAAATGTTGCACAATAAGGGAGCGAAGTGTCTCCGACGAACCTCGGTTTATTTGCGTGACAATAATTCGATCTCTTTACCCGACTTGTCAGTGACTGGAAGGGAAAAACAACACCGCAAGAAATGCGTCCATAACCAATGGGCGACGTGATCCTTCTTGAGAGCACTTACAGATACAGAGAGGATCACGAGTCACCACGTTACACTGTGGTGCCTGATGAGAATTACATTGTTTCAAATGTTTTATGATCTCTACCAGTTTTTTGATTGACATTACGAATAGTTGCCAATTAGTACTAGTGACCGCAATTAGATATAATCCTTCACGTGTAGCTCATTTAGATTTCACAGCTATTCACTGCCTGCATTGAATAACGTCGTTACCGTTTTCAATGGACAGCCAACAGATAATGCTGTAGAATCTTGATTTGGAGCTTTCGTGACTGCAGGAATCCATACTCTGTGGTTCTTTCGGTAAGGTCACGTAGGTAGAAAAATAATAATAGATCACGACGTTTCGATCGCAGCACAAGCAACCCTCATCATTGCCTGATGACGACCGCTTGTGTTGCGATCGAAACGTCGCGATTTGTTTAATTTTATTTCTAACTACGTGACTTTACCGAAAGAAGCAAAGGGCACGCCGTACACTCACCACTGCGCCACGGCTCCCCACTCTAATAAATATATTCTTCCAAGACAAAACATCCCCCATATAGCCTGAACAACCACAGCAAGAAAAAAAAACTGCTGAAATAGTCGAGAGATCTGCCGTGGCACGAGGTTTTCTCGGCCTCGACAGTGCTGGGGGGTGGTCCACTTCACTCCAGTGACACGGGTGCTGCTGCGGGGTCCACTTTCTGCCCCCCACCCCTACTGCCGAGGCCTCTATAACCTCGTGCCACGGCAGATCTCATGCTGTGGTTGTCCCACCCGATGACGATTGCTTGTGTTGCGATCGCAACGTCGTGATCTATTATTGTTCTACCTACGTGACTTTACCGAAAGAACCAAAGAGTATAATGCTGTAGATTTCCCAAATAACCTTTATTTAAATAAACGGAATTTTCTGCAGAGTTCTGTCAATCCACTGCTGGGTGAAGGCCTTCCCAGACCTTGTCGGTCATGGGCGGTTGGTCAATGCTGGGTGGTTAAGGGGACCGGTTCACAAATCACTCGACACCGCTGTGAGCCACACTTGGGAACCGAACTCAGATCACGAAACACGCCGCAACCCGTATGCGCATGCTTTCCCGAACGAACAAATGGTCATTATTATTATTGTTGTTGTTGTTATGAAACACATTCTCTTTGGTAACGCAGCAGCGTTGGCGGTGGTTTGGCCGCAGGCACACATATCAAAAACAACTGAATGCATTCGTCAATAAAATTGCACAGATAAAGGGTCATTGCCTGAAACGTCACCCATTATACGCGCATACGTATCTCCTTTCATGGCAGTGCAATTGACGAGTGTGTTGCTTTGTTTGACATTCTGAATAGTAATCTTTTAACGAGGCAGTAATTTCGACCACGCCAAGGAGGTCGCAGTCCTCATCCATCTGAAAATTCCCCACCGTTGCGATGAGATTAAGACGACACAAAACCAATCAATGGATTCAGTTGGCACAAAACCCATCGATGGATTCACTCGGCACAAACCCATCAATGGATTCAGTCGGCATAGAACCCATCGATGGATTCAGTTGGCATGGACCCCATCAAGGGATTCAGTCGGCACAGAACCCATCAAGGGATTCAGTCGGCACAAAATCAATCGATGGATTCAGTTGGCACGGAACCCATCGATGGATTCAGTCGGCACAAAATCAATCGATGGATTCAGTTGGCACGGAACCCATCGATGGATTCAGTCGGCACAAAATCAATCGATGAATTCAGTTGGCATGGAACCCATCGATGGATTCAGTTGGCACAGAACCCATCAAGGGATTCAGTCGGCACAAAACCAATCGATGGATTCAGTTGGCATGGAACCCATCGATGGATTCCAGACTCCGGTCTGTGGAGTTTCCCCACACAGCTCCTGTGTTCAATCCACTGCTGGAGGAGAGTGACTCCTGCCACGAGTGTGCGGGGGAAGGACAGCAAACAAAAACTATATTTCTAAAGTTGATGGAGGAAAACCTTGAGCTCATTTAGAGAGAACGTGCGTCACTCGGTGATCTCGTTTATCAAAGAGCAGCCAACGTCTCTTGTCTACCTCGCTACGTAATCCCGATCAAGGGCAACAACCCGTAACGTCTGCGATATTGTTTTCCGTAAATGGGCGATAGCCGCAGTTTAAATGTTAGAAAATTAGGTTAGTGGTGAGTTCAAGCGGCGCTCAAGCCTTGAACATCACCACACGCAGCCCCCTCTCTCGTCGTCGTCACCACCGGTCGTCGCACATCCATCCACACACTCGGATGGATCTCTCGCGGCACTTGCGGAGAACAGCGATCCATCTCGGCGGGGGGGGGCACGCGAGTGATTCCATGGCTCCGTCTCCACGGCGGTGGGGCTCCTCCACGGTCAGAGGCAGTCGGAAACCAAAACAACAAGGAGGCATTTTTCTCCAATTCGGTTTAGGAAAGAACCCCCTCCCCCCCCTCGAAACATTGCAAGAGCCGTAATTGCACTGCGTAGTGAATATCAGGTGCTTTTTAATAGATAGCGCGTCACGAAGCAGCAGTCCTTGCCAACGCTTGTGACCGTGCGTATTAAAAACGGTGATTCACGTGCCTAAGATTAGCGCGGTTGGCTACGTACGGTGTGAAAAAAAGTTAAACGGCAAATACGTAAGTGCTTCACGTGGATTGCTCAAGACCCACGTTGGCGTGTTTATTCACCTGACATCTCTCTTTGGCTGTGTGGGGTGGAGGAGGGTTATACGACACATATTTAGACATTGCGCCCAAGCGATCTCACCCCCCCTCCGCCCCTAAAAAAGTCGCGTATTCATCAAGATCTCGCAGACAATCGTTATGTTGTGAAAACTGATATCGTCGCAAACCCCGAGTAACCAACCCTTGTCTCCAAAGTGCAGGGTCACGGGCGTGCACCACCATACATTTGTGTAAATGACACAGACGACTACTGTGTGATGAAACATGGGAATGGTTAATGTGGGAATAGGCAATGTTTGTCTGTTTGATTTTGTGGAACATCTCGGGAAAGCTTGTTAGGAAGCTCGATCGTTTGCTTGTTCACTCACCGAACACTCACTTATTGACTTACCAAATCACTGAAGCACTCACCCACTCACCGACTTACCCCATTCACCCAGTTGCGAGCTCGCTCACTCATACATTCACTGCCTCACTCAACGACTCACCAACCCAAACACTCACTCATCCACTCAGTTACACGCAAACCGCTCACTGACTCATTGGTTAGCTCACTTACTAACCCACAAACACCTAGCAGCACGTGTTCGCTCGCTCTTCCACACATCCACTCACTCACCAACTTACCTGCACACTTTCTTACTCGCCGATCCCCGAAATAACTCACCACCTCGCTTAGACGTACCACCCCAGTGCCTCATTGACTCACCAACTCACTGACCGGCTGTCTCACTCACTCACTTCCTCACTCACTCACTCGCTCACCTACTCACTCGCTCACCTACTCACTCACTCGCTGACCTACTCACTCACTCGCTCACCTACTCACTCGCTCACTTCCTCACTCACTCACTCGCTCACCTACTCACTGACTCGCTCACCTACTCACTCGCTCACTTCCTCACTCGCTCACCTACTCACTCGCTCACTCGCTCACCTACTCACTCACTCGCTCACCTTATCACTCACTCACTCGCTCACCTACTCACTCACTCGCTCACTTCCTCACTCACTCACTCGCTCACCTACTCACACTCTCACAACCTGAGTCGCTGACGAACTACAGACAATACCTGTCGACCCGTACGGTTTAGCCCGTATTCTTGTACAGGGAAATTTAGTTTCCAGGTCCATACGGACTACAGCCGTTGGAATACGGGCATTTTTTTCGTCTATTTATTTGTGTTTTCCATTGTGATTAGACTTTGTAGGATGAACGTTAAGATTTATAATGGAACGGGGTGACCAATATGGTCTGAATTGGTCTGTACTAAGGTAGGGCACTGATAAGGGGTTGACAGGTTTGACAAACTGACTCACTCCCCTGGTGAAGCACCAACCGATTCACTCACCCCCCCCCCCCCCCCCATTATCCTCCAGGCATTCACCCACTCACCCGGCCACGCACCGAATCGCTCACCTACCCACCGACTGACTCACACCCGGAAGGACTCACACCCCCACGAATTCACCCACCCAGCCGCCCACGAACGCAACGATTCGCCCATTCACTCGCCAATTTTTTTTTCCCCTCTGGGTCACCATCGACGCAAAGGCCACGTGGTCGCTCTTTATTAATGGGTTTGCTTAAATTGTTTGCGTAGGGCTTTTAAGAGAGGGGCGATTAGCGTGCGCTGAGCTAAAGTATCTCGCCAAAAAGAAATGCGTTCACGGGTCAGAGACGTGACCTCCAGCATGAGGTCTCAGGAGCGCATAAATACGGTGGGCTGAGCCGACTTCGTCCACGACTACTCTTTGTTGTCATTCTGACTCCTTGTTCAAGAGCCTGACCAAGCCACCGTCGCATCATGGTCAGGACGCCTGCGATTTTATTTTGCGGTTTTCATTGCCGTGTGCGTGTTGTGTGAGAGCGGGTGAATGACGCGTGTACGGCGGGGAACGGGAGTGGGCCGCGAACCCCTCGGCCTCCCCTAGGTCGACTCAGCCTCAAATGAGTACCTGATGCGATGTGTAAACAAAGCTACTGTGGGAGACAAAGGCGGCCGCGCGTTGTGCTGGCCACCTATGCCCGCTCGTGTAACGTGCAGGACTTCATAGGTGCTACTCGCTAACAGCAGTTGCCCCAAAAGTATGTTCAGGCTATATGGGGGATGTTTTGTCTTGGAAGAAAATGTATTTATTAGAGTGGGGAGCCGTGGCGCAGTGGTGAGTGTACGGCGTGCCCTTTGCTTCTTTCGGTAAAGTCACGTAGTTAGAAATAAAATAAAACAAATCACGACGTTTCGATCGCAACACAAGCGGTCGTCATCAGGCAATGCTGCAATGATGATGACCGCTTGTGTTGCGATCGAAACGTCGTGATTGATTTCATTTGATTTCTACCCACGTGACTTTACCGAAAGAACCAAAGAGTATGGATTCCTGCAATCACGAAAGCTTCAAATCAAGATTGAGTGTACGGCGCTTACGAAATTCGATTGCAGCTAAAGCCATCTCCAGACGTCTTGTCGGTCATAGGGGCTGTTTGACCATACTTCACCACGCTGGTCGGTACGATTGCTGAATGTGGGTATCCAGGACCGGTTAAGAAGATATGAGTTGCCATTGGATCGAACGCAAGATAACCGAGTTCATCGCTCAGTGCGCTTGTTAATAGTGTTATTATTTATGTTGATAGTAATACAGTTAATCGTTATTCTTAATGCCTATGACCAAATCAGTGGGAAGCTAAGCAGGTTTGAGCCTGCGCGGTGCTCAGAAGGGCGACCACCGTGAATAACTCGTGGCCATCACAAGACATAACTCATGGTCATCACAGGATATATAACTCGTGTTCATTACAGGATCTAATTCATGGTCATCACAAGATATAAAACTCATGTTCATTACAGGATCTAACTCATGGTCATCACAGAGATATATAACTCGTGTTCATTACAGGATCTAACTCATGGTCATCACTAGATATATAACTCGTGTTCATTACAGGATCTAACTCATGGTCATCACAGGATATATAACTCGTGTTCATTACGGGATCTAACTCATGGTCATCACAAGATATATAACTCGTGTTCATTACAGGATCTAACTCATAGTCATCACAAGATATATAACTCGTGTTCATTACAGATCTAACTCATGGTCATCACAAGATATATAACTCGTGTTCATTACAGATCTAACTCATGGTCATCACAGGATTTATAACTTGTGTTCATTACAGGATCTAACTCATGGTCATCACAAGATATATAACTCGTGTTCATTACAGGATCTAACTCATGGTCATCACAAGATTTATAACTCGTGTTCATTACAGGATCTAACTCATGGTCATCACTAGATATATAACTCGTGTTCATTACGGGATCTAACTCATGGTCATCACAGGATATATAACTCGTGTTCATTAAGGGATCTAACTCATGGTCATCACAGGATATATAACTCGTGTTCATTACAGGATCTAACTCATGTCATCACAGGATATATAACTCGTGTTCATTACAGGATTTAACTCATGGTCATCACAGGATATATAACTCGTGTTCATTACGGGATCTAACTCATGGTCATCACAGGATATATAACTCGTGTTCATTACGGGATCTAACTCGCCTGCATTGCGGGTTTGTCTCGTAATGAAGTAGACGTAACAGCGGCATATAACCTCGCGCCCCCTCAATTTCGAACAGTCGTTTTTTATAACATACATACATTCGGAATTATTGCTTTTTGTTGAGATATTAAATGCTCATTTGATGAGTCACCACTTTACCAGCCTTACTTACACACTTGTGCCATGAAGGACAATTTCCCGAAACGTCGCCCGTAAAAATGTGTTTGATGTCCATAGTGTTATTGACGAATATATTGAGCTGTGTTGTTGTTGATTATCGTGCTTATGAACCACTGCCAACGCAAGCAGCAGCATCGCCAGACAATACGTCAACACTTTAAGAGGTGGCGATGGAAGGTGACTGCGATGAAACTCGAGTCACGCGTGATGTCTGGGTTTTGCCGTACCTTGTACAGATTTAGTTATTGGGTTGAGCGAACAGTCAGTAGGTTTTAAACATCATCAATCGCGTTTGACTTACAATTAATAAAACGTTATTTGCAGCGCGAAGAACAGGGTCACGTTCACAGCGAATGACTGTTGCCAACGAGTCTGGCTGGCTTCGATGGGTTTGTGCGGGGTCTTTTCACGTTTACTTTTAAGAGCCGTTGACCGACGTTCACTTGCCAGCCACGGCTAACATCAGTGGCGAGTGATAACTAAACCGGTTTTGGGCCTCCCCTAGGTCGACTCAGCCTTAAAATAGTGCATGGCGCAGCCGATAAACATCAGCACCGGGAAAAAAACAGAAGGGCGACCGGGCGTGGTGCTGGGTACACATCCTTCCCCGTGCGCGCCTTTCCCGGCATTAATAGTTCGCTTTTTGTTTTAAACAGCACTGATCCCCAACGGTCTATGTGAACTACACAGGGGGTCGAGACATTTATCACTGGCTCAACGTCCGCCGTTTCGAATGTAGACGTGTAATAACCACAACTCATTGTGTAACAACCAAAACTCATTGTGTAACAACCACAAATCATTGTGTAATAACCACAACTCATTGTGTAATAACCACAACTCATTGTGTAATAACCACAACTCATTGTGTAATAACCACAACTCATTGTGTAATAACCACAACTCATTGTGTAATAACCACAACTCATTGTGTAATAACCACAACTCATTGTTTGCCTCTGTTTGTTTTTTTTTTACACAGAAACTTCTGCTGATCGCGCTGCTGGTCTGTGGATTGGTGCCGATGTACCACGCGGCCGTTCTACGTGAGACATTGCGCGCGCACACACACACACAGCTCCGATTATCACGGTTGGTTACGTACGGTGCGAAAGAAGATCAGCATACATAGACACACATAACGATAGCCGCCATTCGCCACTAAGTGACGGCGACGTCATCACGGCGCCTGTGCCAAGCTATGTGCACTTTGAGGCCACGTGAAGTATTGAAGGCTCGCTGACAGGAGGTCACCAGACAGACCCAAGTGCGATGGGATAGCTGACTGAGATGACCGGTAGATGCACCACCTGTGCCCCCTACTGTGGCAACTTGCTGCATCTTAGCCGCCCGGCGCTCCGCTCGTTGTTGTGAGCGTCGCTCCTCCGCCCTCTGTTGTTGTTGGCGGGCGACTACCTCCAACTGCCCAGAAGCGTCCTTCACGAGCCTCCTCCACTTACGCACATACGCAGAGTGACATCACCATGGCACCGACGGTGAACTTTTGATCATCCGCGTGCACCTTTATTCGGGTTTCGAATTAACCGAGCTTGCTAGAAATTGATTATAACATACTCATTAGCGTCGTTGTGGAAATTATAAGTTACACAAGGAATAAGCCGACAATACGCCTGCCATATCTATTAAAAAGTATATTTTACACATAGCATCAGCTACACATGGCGTTCCCCAAAATGAATAGTGTAATGTGTGTATTTGTCTATTTGTTTCATTATCTAAAATATGGCATCACACATGCGGGGCCCAGATCAATTCATGGGCAGCTGCTTTCAACTCGTGGTTCCGTGGCGGATTTGGCATTCCTCCTCCCCCTCCTCCTCCTCAAAGACACGCGTCAGCACACCAACAGCCCGACGCGCGCAACTCCTTCGTTCGTGGGAAATTTAAAGGCAAAGCCGCAATGGCCATACGACTGTGGCCATGCGACCCACACCACGGAGCGCACAGCGAACCCACTGTGGTCTGCGCCCCTTCAACGGAGGAGGAGGAGGAACAGCAGCACCACACGAACTCTCTCTCTCTCTGCTGAAGCCCTCTCGTCGTGGCCAGCAGCAGACAACGACGTTGGCATTTAGCTCCTGAACGTATTGCTACCATTCGTAAGAATTTAATAGTGACGGATGATTTTAGAGTTCAACAAAAAAACGTAGATTAACATTTTTACGTCTTCCCCCGGTGCCAGGGGCCGGCAAAACAAAATCACAAAAACGTCCACATTTTTCGAATTTGGTAAAAAAAAAACCCCGCAAATATTTCAAGAGCTGTGATGCAAGCGGTGAATACGTGACGGTGGTGGTCCCTAATAACCAGCGTCACGAAGCGGTCCTTAACGAGCCACACGCCGCTCCGGAGCTGCAGGTTGCCAACGCCTGGCCATTCGAGAGATTTACATCATTTTACACACTCCATGGCGATAACTACAGTACCAGATGCCAGATTAGAGCTTCATAAATTGACACGCTTGAACTGGAACTTCGCTGGAGTTAGGGTCCTGTAAATGTTTGAAAGGATGAACAGTCTTTTAAAATGTCGACTTTCACGACGTATTATAATTCACGATTCAGTTTATCTTGAGTTAGACGGTGAGGATTACAGATTAATACGTAGACTTTCGCGACAAGTATCATTAATAAATCAGTTTTTTTTGTGTTAGATCGCATAAATTTAAATGTGTCGTTCAACCCGCCACCACCCGACACAGGCAATTAGTAAGGTTTGTCACGTAAACAGAACATGCCAATTCGTTTTTAGTACAGCACACCGGTGTGTTTAAGGTTAAAATCTCACTTGTTTTACTATGAACATGGTTATAACTATATACCGACACGATCTAACTCCAAAAAATCAGGAATTTTGTTGAGTTTGAGTTTAATTTGTTAAATGCATGGTCCTGTTTAATCGGGTGCCCGGCTATTTCACAAGGGAAATCCGTGGCGTTTCTGGATCCAACGTGTTTTTTTGCCTTGCATGACAAACAACTGCCATGCGATCACCACACTGCATGCACAGTGCTTCTCAGCCTTGTCCAGACCACCACCACCACCAACCACCACCGCCTCAAGAGCTGAACGTTTAGATCGCAGAATTGCTTCATCGTTTCGAAGACCGACTCGTGGAGTTGAGACCTGCGTCTTTCCAACCCTCTTTCCGACCCTCCCCCCACGCTCACCCCGACCCACCGGCGACTCCCACAGAGCCTGCAGTACAGATCATCTCGAGGGGATGCAGCTCGCCCACGGGACTCGTGCCAATAGGAGCGTCTTGGCGCAACGCCAAATGTGAAACGTGCATTTGTGGAGCCAACTACATCCCGACCTGTACTCTCAAGTAAGCCGAGAAGTTACCACCACATTTTACGTGTTGTTGTTGTTGTTAAGTCTGTTTTTCAACCAATGTAATGCTGTTTTACACAAACTCGCTTCACGTGTTGCCATAGGTCAAAGCAAATAGAGGGTGCAGAGTTTCGCGTTCTGTGTATTCACGTAGACATATAAATGTCATGTTAGTCCACCGGCCTATTGGCTTTCCACACCAATGTTATCAAGCGGCATTTGTTTAAGTGGCAAAACTCTGGACCGGTTTTGACCCCTATGGGTCTCATCAGCAGGGTCAGTTTAAGCGTTTGAACACAGAGAGCCCGGATAAAGAAAAACAAGAGGAGTCTTCACATTCAGCCAGTCGCCCAGGATTCACCAGAAGCACTGAATAAACAACAACCACCATGCTCAACACATTGGTCAATAACATTGTGTGGCCTTACAAAACGGTAAAATGTGTATACATAATAGGCGACGTTTCAGGCAATGGCCCATCTTCACAGTACATACATTCTTCATTATTGTTCTAAATTATATATTGTTTTATATATAAATATAGACAATTTTACTTTTCAATTATTGTTGTTGATTGAGCATCAATCGAACAATAGAGTATCATAAAATAATTAGTTTGCAGTCAGGCTTATTAAACAAATGCTTCTCTATTAGCCAATGTTTTTTTTGGGCAGGAGTGCTCCATATACGACCTGGATCCCCGATCAACAAACAAGTAACATATTTCGCAACATGATTTGTGGGTATCCGTGGAGCATTGTGGGTACACGATGATACGAACATATGTCATTCTCTCTCTCTCGGTGAAAATCGGATAGGCTGACGGACTGGAATTCTGCTCCGTTTGATTTTCTTGCGATTGCGAAATCAAAATCACGTCACGGTGATACCAGCATCAATACCACGTCACAGCACCTGCGAAAGAAGTTCAGCAGACAGACATCGCATAGAGACAGCTGCCACTGGGGTCCCATCGGCTAGAACTGCAGCAGGGCATTGGGATGGTGGAGGCGACACGTGATGCAAGGCGCTTTCACTTGAGGAGGCATCTTAGCGTGCGCCATGTAAACGTAAACCCGCATACTCTTTGGTTCTATTCGGTAAAGTCACGTAAAAAACAAAAACAAAAAATTCACGACGTTTCGGTCACAACACAAGTGGCCTTCATCTGGTGAAGGGACCAGACTGTCTAGAGGACAGCGCTGGAGTAAACCCGCATCCCTATAACGAAGCGATACAGGACATGGGCGATTCCTGTACTACATTACGGGTTAATAACTTGTTGTGGAGCATTGTGGGTAAATAACGTATAGGAGCACACATCTGTTATAGCCCATCGGCTTATTGGCTTTCCATACCAATGTTATCCAGCAATATTTGTTCAATCAGAGCAAACCGTGGACCTCATTAGCGAGCGTGTCAGGCTTGTTAACAAAAATGCTGCTGCGATCACCCGGTGTTATTCTGTTCCAGTTTAAAAAGTGACACCTCTGATGTTACCCAACCCCACTCCCCCACCTGCCACAGACTCTCGATTCCAGTGATGTACGACAGCGACTGCGAGCTGTTTCTGGACACGAAGTTGTGCGTATACAAGGTGGTGAAGATTGCCGACCACTCGATATCGTGTCCCTACCGGGGCATGACCTACCCGACATCGAAGTAACACGCGGGACGACCAAAAAAATGTCTTCAAGAAATACGCTCGATAAAGCATCTCCAGAGTAACGACGCTCACCGCGTTGTTATTCTTTTTGGCCGTGGCACCCATTTGCGCTTACAGCTACACATAGATACATTTTGGGGATTAAGTTTGTGTTACAACAATAGGGACATGTTATAGTCCACAGGCCGAAGCGGATACGGGATACCACCTCAGGCTGCTAAAACTTAACAGTATCGATGATTAATTCACTTGGCGAATGATAATCAATTAGTTGATTACCCCACTCAGTGCAAATGGTTATCACGTAATTCGCTGTTATTCGTCACGTAAGGAAATTGAAACTATTAGGTCACCAACAAGTCAAACAACTGGTCTAGAGCCCGTGGACTATTGCGTGATATATTCCCGCTAATGCCTCTCTTTTAGACGCTGCTTGACCACACACTCAAATATTGTTGTTTTCTTCTCTTTTGGGGCTGAACTGTTGTTTGAACAATTAAGAAAAGCATCATCAACATCAATAAAAAACGCAAAGCTGCAATTCTATTGCACGGGTGATGTGGAGTATTTTCCTTGTGTTAACGTTCGAGTTGCTCGCTAGGGATTAGTTTAATACGTGGTAGGCTTTCGCAAACAATATCATCCATAACAGGTTTTTTTTAGTTAGATCGCGTAAATATATAAATGTGTCGTTAAACCGCCACCACCCGACACAGCCAATTAGTAAGGTTTGTCACGTAAACAGAACGTGCCAATTCGTCACTAGTACAGCACACCGGTGTGTTGTAGAGCAAAGCCACAAAATTTACAATCTGAGTACGACGTTTCGCCAGTAATTACAACCAGCTTCATCAGGCGACAGCCAGATTTGTGGAGAAATCCTCCTGTTTCGTTCCTTAAATAGAGGGAGAAATTTGATGACGCCATCAAATCGATTATCAAAATCCACAGAGTGTCCTTATTGGCACGCGTGGTTTGCCACTGCCGACAGTTGTATTTGGGAATATTTAACATTTATTTGATGTTCGTTTAGTCTCGTGCTGATCAGCAGAACACGCGTGCCAACAAGAACACTCAATTGTTTTCGATAATGTAGATGTTTTGTGCAATACTAGTTACTACTGCACAATACTAATTAGATAATCTATCGTAATTGAGAGAAATACAAATAATTGTAACCGTTCGGATAGCTACAGGCTTAGTCCTGCTTGGAAGCGATTAATCAAATAATACTGTTTAAATGCTGCCTATATATACTTCAATCGGGATTAATGTTGGTACGGCTTTTTTTAGTAAACATAATCGACAGGAGGTACAAGAACAATGGACTTTCATAATACGGTTGCATTATGTACGTTGATTATCATATAAATAACCCACAAATTAAATCGTGAGACACCGTTCGTGCCTGATGATTGGTAAACGAATTTAACCAGGTGAGAACTCAATGTTCCAGGATCGGAGTCTCGTTTGTAAAAAGGTGGACCTACCTGGGTCACCGACATGGTAACATCAATGCAAAGTACAGCGATAAAGCAAACAGAAACAAAAAAGCTCTCGGGAAATTGAGGATATGGCACACAGTATATCAACGTCAAATCACGGTAAAATATTCAATTTCCTGCAGTGCCACTTAGCTCGGGGAAGACTATTTTTAGACTGATCATAGTACAATTAGAACATTTAGTACTGAAGTACACTATTGTATAAACAAACAAGGATTACATATCAAACTCTTCGGATACTATATATTTGAATAGGCGCTCTCGACATCACGTGGGACAGCAACATCAACCGCCGCTCGCCACTAAATGGCGGTGACTTCACCGCGTCGCTTGTGCCAGGCTAGGTGCACCCAGCGGCCACGTGAAGTACCGAAGGCTAGCTGCTGGCAAGAGGTCCGGGACAGATCCAGGTCCCATGTATTAACTGACTGAGATGGCTGGCAGATGCACCACCTGTTCCCCACTGTGTCAACTTCCCGTATTTTATTCACCGGGCGCTCTGCTCGTTGTTGTGAGCGTCGCTAACGTGGGACAAACATGTACACACGCACACCAGCCCCATATTTCAGCAATTGGAATCGGCGCTTTCTACGCCACGTGGAATGCATTGAGCAATCAATAGGCGCGTGCGGCGCGGAACAACCCACATGGTATTGTATTTAAATGTGGAAGCTTTGATGAACGTGGGTTAAGATAGCTGGCGTTAACCAATTAGCGCTGTCTGCGTTAACACAGCCGATTTCAATTAATATGGAGATCTCAGTGTGTGTGTGTACACACGTGCTATGTGTGTGTGTACACGTAGTATCTGTGTTCTCGTGGTGTGTATGTACACGTGGTGTATGTGTACACGTGGTGTCTCTGTCCTCGTGGTGTGTGTGAACACGTAGTGTGTGTGTACACTTGGTGTGTGTGCTCACAAGCACTCGACTGGAATATTTAAAAACGTGGTCTTGCCCAATTACTTCCAATCCTGGCTTGCCTCTCCACGTCGAAGCGAGTTTTCCGGACAGAAATACCTAAATCTCATTCACATTCACTAATATCACTGCTCAAAACGGTAAAACATAATAGACGATATTTTGCGAAATGGCCATATTTTAGAGCAGATAGATTATCGCCCCCTCCTATCTATATATTAATTTAACTTTCATGCCATTCACGAATGTGTCAAGGTTTTTCTTTTTCTTATTAGTGTTTGTGCACCGCGAACAAGGCAGTGTCATCACCAAAAGAACACACAGAGACGTGTATGAAACATCAATTGTCTCGTGTTGAAATAACCATGAATCATCAGCCATGATCAATCCCCTGCTGGATGAAGTAGCAATCTCTCACGGTCGCACCCACCTCTTTGCACGCGAGCCGATCTCATCTGTATCCATACCTTGATGCGTCTAATATCGAAGCGAATATTATCATGAGCAGAACTTCATTCGTTGCACATAGATATAATGATATATGATTGTAGTCCATCGGTCTATTGCCTTTCGGGATCTGTATTATCAAACAGTATTCGTTGTCAGCAAGCAATCTCTGGACTGCTTTCGGCCTTGAGCAAAATAATAATAATAAAACACATTATAGGTCTTCGGGCAATTCTTCACAGCACAAATGCTGTCATCGCGAAGGCAGGCGCTAGCTCTACGGCTTTACCCTGTTCTGTTAATGAAGGGTTTGGGTAGGCGGCAGATGTATTCGGACTGACGTTAATCGTAAATGATAACAACTCGGGATTTTAAAATTGAAAACTAAACGAATGCGGATCGCCAGGGGCCTAATTTAACGACCCGTGACTTCTCAAGCAAACGGCGTCTTGAAGACGCACTTCGCTTTCCGTCTTCAAGACGGCGACGCATTAAGCTCCGATCCGGACACGGACAATCCGTACCGCACACAAACACACACACCCACACAAAAGGTGGATTTGAGTTGGGGGCCAGACAAAAGGGGACACTCGGAGAAATTGACGGATGAACTCGAAATGTTGGGGGGAAGGTAAAAGACAACATTGTATGTACACGTGCTTGCACTGCTCGTGTGCGTCGTTCAACTTACTTGGTTTGTTGTCCTGCCCTCGCACCTCCCGATTAGCACGGTTGGCTACGTACGGTACGAAAGAAGTTCAAAATACGTAGCTATTCCTCGGCACGTATGCGCTACGGAGAAGGGCCATTTGCCGAAGCGTCGCCTGTTTTTGTTAGCTGTTTTATCCTTTTAAGGCCACTAAGTGTTGTTGACGAATGTGTTGAGTATGTTGCCCCACTGTCAACGCAGCAGCAGCAGCAGCGCCACCACCACCAGATACTGCGCTTTGCTCGTTAACTGGAACCAACCTGCACGACCTTTTGCACGTCACCGTCCGTCCTCGTGACCGTCCATGGGACATGACAATTGCAGGCGATAGGAGAGCGATAGATAAATGCGCAGCCAGCCAGCAAACCTTTTTTTTTAAATATGTATCGTATGAAGAGTTTGGCGGAGGGGTGGGTGGTGGTGTGGGAGGAGATATAGAACGTTGATGACAACAACGATAATTGTACAGCCGAACCAACAACAACAACGCCTCTCTTGTGGATGATGTTGGTCGCCACTTCCGACGTGTTACATTTAAATATTTGCTGAACTCCTTTTGCGCCGTACGTATCCAACAGTGCTCATCGGAGGTGCGCGGGAATGACAATAAACTAAACACAATCTATGTGTCACGCGGTATTAAGTCAATATACAGAGTGCTTCAATTTTTTAAACACTTTTATATGGGACTATCGTTTTTAATGGAAAAAGAACGGAAAATACTACACTGTAACGTGATAACAAATGTGTGTTAGTAGCTTCAAAAAGTCGAAGAGTCTCCCACGTGTTCGCCATCGTTGTCAACGCGTGGCCTGGAATCTTCTCCAGGTAGTCTCCAGGGCCTGGAGGAAGCAGCACATTTCTCGCGGTATTGTTGCAAATTCTCCGAAGTGTTAATATTTTATTTAAGCAGCCTGTATGTAAGACAGCCAAGTGGATTCGTGACCACGGCGACGCGGAACACTTCGGCGATAAGACCCCGCACGTGGGTTGGGTTCGTCTCTGGCTGCTTCAGTTTCCTCCACAAATAAGCAAATCTCGTCGTCGTCGTCATCATCATGGAATTCTCAAAAAAATCCAAACGTAGAATGGCCCCCGTGATAAAAAAATAAAAAAGCGCGGAGACTCGAGATTCAGTGAGGCTCTTCTGGCTAAATAGATAATAACGACTGTTATTGTTATGCACGTTACAATTCCGAGACACGAGCCGTGTTAAAGCGAGCGACGTGGTCATTCGTCTTGCGCTTGAACCCTGCGCCCGCCGGTTGACCCGCGCCCCCAGGGTACTTGGTCCGGTGTTTGCTCTTGAGATCGCTCCGCGCGTCTGTCTGTGTGTGTGCAGTCTTCGGGTCTCTGTGCAATCACGGAAGCGTCTCGCGGCCCGGCCGATTGGACCGACGCTCGGCCTAAAGCCCTCGAGCACACGAGCGAGTGGGCGGATAATCCTTTTGTATAATAAACTTCACGTGTCCATTAGCCCGTCAGTCATGCCATCGGTGACAGCCGCTCGCTCGAGTGGCGGCTGGCCCAGGCTGGAGTTCAGCGACGGTTGCTGGGTGACACAAAGTTGCGTGACGCTCTCCCCTTGCCCGTGTAACGTCGCCATCTCCTGACACGCCACGGCATTTGCGGGTCTCGTTCGCATGGCCCCAGGGCTCGGCAATTTCGTACAAAACTCGATAATTTCAAGAGCCGCAATGCCCACGTGAATAACGGCGTCACGACGCGGTCCTTAAAGAGCCGCAGGTTGCCGTCCCCTTGTATGGCCGTTGTCGATAGCGAGGAACGGCGGCTCTAATTATGCTACAATGAGGTTGTTGAGCCAGTTAATCGCAGTGTCAGCAAATAGATTACCTTGGTTGTGTATGGGGATTGAGCGCGACCCAACGCCACCCCCGGGCTCAGCACCCCGCCGCCCCCCATGAACGCGTGGGGTGTGCTCCGGGTATTTGGGTCTCTTGCAACGCGTGTACTTACCGCTCATCAATGGAGGTGGTCAAACATCGCCGCTCCGTAGAACCACAGAGCTCGGGCAATTCGTGGCGCCGGTTCTGGCAGCTTTTGCTGTGGTTTCCCACGCCTCTGAAACGAAAATCTGTTCGCGTTACGAATTCTACAGCGGTTTTTTTATTCTTCTTCAGATGAAATTTGCACGAATGACGCGATATACTAAATAAATACGTAAATATGTGTTTCATATATCGTAATGTTCGTCGTGTAGAGTCAAGTCATGACTCATTGTGAGCAGAACGAAACCAGAGACCTACGGTAGCAATTATAATGATGATGTCGTCGTCGATATATACGGCCCACGAGGGCGAGGCGATAATAAATATTTAGACATAAATTAAATATCGCACTGCAACGGTGGAACGACGTCTCAATAATTCGTCAATTTAAAGAGGGCAATAAACCTCACTCGGGATAATTGCACCCTCATTCTCCACTTAACTCACGCATACGGATTGGTGGCGGAGAAAATGTGTGGCAATATGAATAACAATTCGAGGCTCACCAACCACGGGAGCAAGCGGGGTTGGGACATTCGTTAAATTCTGGAGAAGACGAATTAATTTGAATTACCATCGTGACTGGCCTTTGTAGGCTCTGAAAAAAACATTCGACTCAGAAATAATCGATGCGGTCATCCAAGCTCTTACAAACGGAGGCCAAAAAAATATACAGTTTGAAATTATAAGAAAACAATTCAATTGACAAAGCCACCCAAAGGTGACATGACGCGTGGTAGAATAATTATCTGTATCCTCCACGAGAATGACCTCATCCAGCAGTGGATTGACAAGTGGCACACGTGTACAATACTGTGTGTGAATTGGAGGGTCCAACGCAATGGCTTCCTAATATCGAGCCTCGATATTAGGAAGCCACTGGAGCTACGCACTTTAAAACGTCGATTGAAACCTCAATTCTTCAGAACTGATTTTTGTGTGTTTAGTTTGTTGTCCTCCGCCCGCACCTCAGATGAGCGCGGTTGGCTAGGTACGGTACAAGATAAAGTCAACATACGTGCATACAATTGCTGCTGTTGAGAGACACCTCCAAAAACACACGTGGCTTGTTGTATGAGCCTAAGTAGGTCAAACAGAGGTCCCCCTCCCACACGGCCCACACACTTGCAGCCTCACGAGGCTTTAAAGGAAAGTATGTGACTGGTGAGCACCTTCGACAGCCACGTCACACGTGCGAGGGACGATCTGTCCTCGCTGTGTGTGTGACAACGGCGAGAATCAGCACGAGTCGGTGCCGTAGCAAGGGCTGGGCGCGAGGTTCGAGGGGGGGGGGGGGGGTACGAGCAGGGCGCTGCGCGTGAAATATGAAGGCCGAAATAAGGCTCTATAAAGTAGCTGCGTCGTGCCCAAATACGCTGAGCTTGGGCGTGTACTTGCCCATACAAGGAGTCGTGGAAATAATAGAGCGATTTGAATTCATCCCATGCTCTTAGATCCCACGCTCTAACCCACGCTTTAACCCGTAACAGCTCCATCCCATGCTCGACCCCACGCTCTAACCTGTAACAGCTCGACCCCATGCGCTTTCCATCGGTTGTTCATTGTGGCATTGCTTCTCGTTGGCTACATGAGGCATGCGCAATCTTTCCTATGGTTCACGGACTCTATTCTATCACGCAAAAGCGCCGAACGAATGGATTGCCACACAAATGTTAGCCACACTATTTGTGTGGCTAACATTTGTGACCCGGTCGCTCCTGAAAAAAGAGCTATATAGTTCAGTGGGCCTAACCTTGTAAAATAAGATAAACTGTTTACATATATATATATTTTAAATTAATCAAGCAGTGGCAGGTGGTGGATCAAAGTTTTTTATTTTCCCCCTGTTGTTGCTGACGAATGCATAGACTTTTCTTTAACTGAATGTGATCGACCATTTTTGATCTTTGTTTTTTTTCCATTCATCAATTAATGAAGATCTAACTCAGTACCCTTGCTAGGAAAACTGTCGCCCCCCCCCCCATCGCATAACAATGTATTCTGGCACCCACCCACGGACGCGTCCAGCACCGCGTGATGTTTCCCCTCCAGTGTGTCTGCGCGTGACGTTCGTAGCAGACCCGGCACTGAAATCACCCGCTGCGTGCGAATCGCGCTCAGGACGTAAAGGAACTCGCCCTGTTTATTCAACGCCTGCGCGTGTGTACTTAACGTTACCCAAAACATCGCCGTGATGATAATCTGCTGCACGCCTCCGTGATCTATCAGTGATCCCATCTATTTCCATGCCTTTGTGCGCGTGCGTGTGTGTACCTGTGTCGCCAGTGACCGAGACAGAGCTCATCCTAATTTATTTGAGATTTTGTGTGCGGATTGAGTGTGCCCGTGGTTGCAGTGCAGGGTTAGTGCGCTGCGCTACGAAAACAGGCGAACCGGGTTCGATTACCGCTCGCGACCGATAACAGTGGGCGAACATTTGAACGGGTCCCGGACCTACCCGAGGTCGATTCAGACTCGAAACGACTACTTGGTGCGGAGTGTAAACAACATCAACAACAGTGGATAGACAAACACGGCCGATCGCGCCGCTGTGGCCACCCACCCCCTCTTATGCTGTGAAGGTCTTAATAGGTGCTCGCTCGCAGCAATTGTTATCTTAATAGTCTGTTCAACGCTGTCCGGGAGATCTTTGCCTTTGGGTGTCTTTCGTGACGTGTGATTACACGCACCTCTCTTTGCCTTTTTACGCATTTTCATGTTTTTGTTCCCGTGTTTTTTTTTCTCCCGTTCATGTAAACGATACGCATGTGGCGCGCCTCAACCATCCGGCTGTCGCATCGTGCGGTCTGGCACGTAGCGCGGGCGAGCGGATGCTCACCTGTTGACCTCTCGGGGAGAATGTTCCGTGCCCAGGTGCGGTTAGACGTCAGCCCACGGTCTGAGTGACTCGTCGTGTCGCTGAATCTGTCGGCCGTGGGTATATCCCCGGACAGCCGAGAAACAAGTTGGAAGTCGCGTGGACTTGATCAAACGCCTTTCTTCTCAAGCGTGAACTTGCCATAGAAGGGGCTTCAAGCGAATGGGCGGCGGTGGTGGCGGTGGCGGTGGTGGCTATGCACGTGCGTGGCTAGTAATTGAGACAGCGAGGCGTCGGTGGGTCACACCAATTGTTGTGAAACTCCCCTGGTTGTCCAAGAGGTGCCATAATCTGGCCGGCCAGGTGAGGGCAGTACAGAAAGTGTCGAGTAATCGTCCGTTTAGTTTAACACGCAGGCTTCCTCGATCAATATCGAAAACTGTTTTTTTTGGGGTTAGATCGCGTAAATATTGTACGTGATCTGGGTTAGAATCTACCATTTGTTATTAATCTACCATTTTGTTTTCCCCTCAACATTTAGAATCAACATCACGCGTTTAGAGTCTTTGGCTGCCATACATTTCCACATGATAAGCCACTTCGTTAAGCTATCATCTTAACGAAGTCTGAAAAAGAGCTATATAGCTCAGTCGGCCTTACCTGGTAAAACATTTTTTTAAATGGTTTTAGTTTCATATTAACGCTAATGAATTGGCTAATAACATCTAAAAATAAAAACCCACCTTAGCGGAACCCTCCTGAAAATGAGTACTCCACTGTGGTGTTCATAGATAAACACGTGACAATAATATATTTTGTATTATATATATTTTTGTTATAATTATAATCACCATGAATCGGTTTAATATCATGACGTCGAGACAGCCTCGAACATTCCTCCCCACTGCACCGAATGGGAAGTTCCACTGCAAACACGGCGAGCCTATAGCCTCACTCCACGACGCCGATGCAGGAGGGGGGATTAAGCGGATGGTCGCCACCATTTCATGCAGCAGAGAGGGGGGCAGAGCGGGTTAGGAGACGGGCTGGTGGCGTTGCGTCAGACTCCCGGACCTGCTTGGGCCGTCATCAATCAACAGTCACAGTGAAGAATGAAATTCAACAAACATGTTGATTTTCGCATTTCAGAAACACCGCATTAAGTCATTGGATCCGTGTTCACGAAAGTTGCGTGATACTAGCCCAGGGTTAACAATAATTATAATGCAGTTACATTGCTGCAAGTTATCGTAACCTTCTATTTTGATTTCTCGCCTGATTCAACAAAATAAACTGCAACAAGGCGCTATGACGGTCGAGGTGACCAGGTGTCTCTCGGATCCTGAGCCGGCATCAATGAAAGCCTGGGTTTGAATCCGGGTTTCAGCCACCCGTCCCCAACCGTGGCGAGCTGATCGTCTCCGCCCGCTCACTGAACGCACAACAAAGACAAATATACCCCGTATAGACTTAACAGACTGTTGCGGCAAGGGCTGTTAGGGCGCTCGTATGAAGGCCGGAACGGCACTCTAGGGGGTGGGTGACCAGCACCACGCCCGGCTGCCTCGGTCTCCCTCGTGGCGATGTTTATACAGCGCACCAGGTAGGCTGAGTCGACCTAGGGGAGGCCCAAGATCGATCAGGTTCGGATAATCCGCCAGTGGCCATGAGCAAGAATCACAACTCGGGCCACCAGTTTCGTAGCACAACACGCTAACCACTTCACCACTGCTGCTCTTACTGACTGGGTTTGTGCTAAATTTGGCAGCTTTCCCGTTCTCAGAATTAAACATATTTGGTCGACTGACACGCAGCAATCTGATCTTAGATACTGTTGGAAAGTGCTCCCCCTACTGTGAGTTTTCGGTAGTGATCAACATGCCGCTTTTCCTGATCAAATCGCCTTCACCAGGTGTATACTATTAATGTCATCCCAATTGTAGACCTTGTTACCCGATTTTATTGACCCATGAGGTATACTGTGGTGAGTTTTTTTTTGTCTGCCGGGTTGAGGTTGGAACTCCCAATGCGAGCCGAACGCGCTGAACCACTGTGCCGTCTGCTCAGATTAAACCGTCGTCGAGACCCTGTTATATTCCCACAAAGTGGTACGTATTTTAACGACCCCGGTGGAATTATGGACTGAGTCGACCACCCCGGCCAGGAGTAGAACTCGCAACATTCCCATTGAGAGTGAACCACGCGGCTCTTAACCGAGGTTCCATCTGGTCAGATTCAACCAAAGTCAAAGGCCCCTGTCACATTCCCACAAAGTGGTACTCGTTGAAACGACCCCGGTGGGATGATGGTCTGAGTCGACGACACCGGCCAGGAGTGGAACTCGCAACTTTATCATCGCGAGCCGGATTCAGTGGACGACGTCACCAGGCGTCTCGAACATCCGTGTGCGTGTGTGCCTTGGCGTGTCGTGCAACGGGCGTGGTGCTGGCCACCCACCCCCTCGTGCGCCGTGCCGCCCTTCATCGCTGCTGATAGCGAACAGCACTTGCCCCCGACAGTCTGTTTGAGGCTATACGGGGGAGGAGCGGGGGGGGGGCTTTGTCTTTGTTGTGCGACACGTAACGGAATTTTTACGGCGCCTTTGTGATGTCAGCGGCTGGCGATCGTCGTCAATATGCAGACGTGGCGATGCAACGTTAATCCCATGAGCGCTTGACACACGGGCACGCACACACAAACACACACAATAATAAATAAATAATAATACTCGTGAAACTGATCCGTGACCTCACCTGTAGGATATAAATAGGATCCCGGATCCACACTCGGTCACTTCTTTCTGCAGATCCAACGAAACCTTTCGCAACATGGTTAGTCCTGTGAGTCCGTGTCTGTGTGTGTTGTATGGGCGTGCATGCGGGTAGCGGTAGTCCAGCGGTTAGCGCTTCGCTGCGCTCCGAACCCGTCGACCCCAGTTCGATTACCACTCACGGCGAACACCAGCGACGATTATTTGAACCGGGTCTGGGCCACTGGGGATACAAAGGGGGTCGGGAGTGGTGCTGGCCACCCAGCCCCTCGTGTGCCTTGCCGGTCTTGATAGGTACAACTCGCTAAGTCGGATCTTTGTCTTTGCATATGGGTATCATAGATACATGTGTGTGTTGGATGCAAATTTCGCATTTCGTATACCGAGTTAATGAATATACGTAATTGTGTACAATTTAAATCCGTACGCTGGTGAAAATATCCTTTACAATGGTAGGTGGGTGCTTACTAAAATAATATATAAGTATATGGTTTTGTATATGTACGGCCCTTTTGTCGATCCACTGCTGGATGAGGATGGACGAAGGCGCCTCCGCGTGTCGGGGGAGTGGGGTGATTATTGATTATTGGACCATACTTCACCAGGCGGGTTAATGCGGATTGGTGAAGACATGGACAATAGGCGACGTTTCGAGGCATGCGCCTTCTTAAGAGCACACGCATCTCATCCAGATGTGCATAGACTTGTATCGCGCACCTTTTCTCGATCACGATTCCGTCAAAGCAACGCCTGCCAGCGGATTTGAATTTCCCTATTTCACAGCTGGAGCTTGCGTTTGATGTGCACCTTAAATTTGTATATACCGTAATGTGTGGACGAGTGTGATCGGGATACAGATATAGAGGTTATGTATATAAGAGGCCCGGCCAGACACATACAATACAAATATCACTCTGCGGCAGTAGCAAAAAAAAAAATCTAAAAATGTAAATCTTGATTTTAAGCTTTCGTGACTGCAGTAATCCATACTTTTTGGTTCTTTCGGTAAAGTCACCGTAGGTATAAAATAAAATAAAAATGTAACGCAAATTAGGCCCAAATGAAATGTCCCGTTTCGTTTCCGCTCGTTTACCGAGGAAAGTCTCACGGGGCCTTAAGACTCTTGTTCAGGACGGTCCTGCTACATTTTTTTGCAGTTAAGGGGGCGATGTTGCTGAGTTGTTCCCAGGGAATGTTTCAGCATTGGGTTGTTGGGCCAATACCGGTTGCAGTCTTGTGCTTTTGTTCTTGTTGCTATGGGAGGAAAGCGGGGAACTCGGAGGAAAGGCAATGCGGTTCAGGGGAGCGAGCAGACCGACTCCACTTGGAAAGGCGCCCGAGTCGGGAAACGAACGTAGGCGGGTTTTTGTTTTGTTTTTGCTGCGAGGCGCGAGTGAAACGAGCCATTTTTATTTGCTGGTTAAACCGCCGGGATGTTCTAAAAAGAATCAGCTGCGTGGATAAATCGCTAAGACGTGAAACTTCATTCCAAAACGATTGTCCTCCCACCTCGCCGCATGTGACCGCGACCGCGTCTCTCCAAACTCCCACTCCGCGTCCCCCCAGAGGACTTTGTCAACACTCCTGCTGCTCCTGCTGGGAGCAGCCGTGGTACTCTGCATAGACAAAGACAACTGCCATAACTACGGGCCAACCATATCCATCAAGTCACCCATATCAGGTGGGTCAGTGAGCACACACGCACGCACGCACAACCTCTGTCTTGGAGAAGTCAATGTCATGTGAGCCTAATTAATCATAACAGTGATCTGCCACGGCCGAGGTGTTGGTCCTATTATAATTCAGTAGGCTAACATGACATTGACTTCTTCAAGACAGAGGTTATCTGCAAGCCATCTGGCTACCATGAGAGATTCGTTCATGAGGCTATCCACATATACAAACACAGAGACAATTTCAACCTAGAAGATGGATTCTGGCTTAGCAATCATTGGAAAGATTTGATAAGCCATTTCGGGTCTTAATTGATCACGTTTACGGTGGCTTTCAGACCGCATCCATTATTTTCGTCTCCCCCCTCTTCTTTTCCGAACATAGATGGACTCGTCCATCTGAATAACTGCCAAATCGCTCTCCGTGGTGCTAACGTTTAAAAAAATGCCACTTTTTCAAATTTTATTGCTGTGTGTTTCACACCTGATGATGATTGCTTGTGTTGCAGTCGAAACGTCGTGAGAATGTTATTGTTTTATATATATTTGATTGTTTCCCTTCTACGTGACTTTACCGAAAGAACCAAGAATATGAATCCCTGCAGTCACGAAAGCTT
The DNA here is from genome assembly GCF_048934315.1 of Petromyzon marinus. Lineage (NCBI taxonomy): Eukaryota > Metazoa > Chordata > Hyperoartia > Petromyzontiformes > Petromyzontidae > Petromyzon > Petromyzon marinus. The sequence goes on from NC_133674.1 coordinate 19,284,365, forward strand.
TAAATGAAAATTTAAAGTAATATAGTTATTAATTATTGTACATTTCAGCTCCCTTGTCAATCCACTGCTGGATTACTGTCTCACCGCCCTTGAATCAATCCTGCGATCTTTTCCTAAACAAACTTAATGGCTAGCGTGGTGAAGTATGGTCAAACAATTCGCCATCTATGACCGACACGGCGTCAAATTGGGCCCTTTATTCAGCAGTAGATTGGCAAAGGGCTGTCAATCGTTATTACTATTACTGAGCTCAAATAACAATTCTCAAGCATATGTAAGTATGTTTCTGGGAGAAGGAGGGTGTGGTGGGTTAATGCGCTGTTGGCTGCGCGTCACTGACTCTGGCCCACGTGCGCGCTTTCCCCAGGCCTGGCTACCGTTGGCTGCTTTCACGAGGGCCGATTCCGCAAATTGGGGCTCAAATGGTCGAGCTCCCAGTGCGAAAGTTGCGACTGCACGTCCGACGGCATCCAATGCTGCTTGTCGTACGAGGCTCCACTCACTCACTCACGCACGCACCACACTCACTCGCCACACGCGGACAGCAGATGCGATCCTGTCTGGGATGGGGGTAGCAATCCAGTTCTTCCCTCGCTGCGCCAGATAAAGTAAAGCGGACGGGCTGATTGACGATCCCCGCGCACTCCGCGTATCACGACTCCAGACACTCGCCCAGGCGCCTCCAGGTCGCGTGCGGTGTGGGTTGTACGGTGTGGGTACTCACGAGGACCATCTCGAGTAGAAGGGCTCTCAACAGCGCCCTCGCGTGGAAGCTTTTCCACCGGCAGTGACCCCAGAAAGCCATTGCAGTGCTGCACCTTCACCTTTAGCATCGTTTTGTTTTTACATTCAGCATTCTGGTAAGGCCGATCGATGATCCAGCACACACCGATTCACTCCACTCGCAAGATGTCACGCCCTTATCACCGTTGTATCGCTACTACCACGGTTTACGGATTGCTCACCCACCCACTCAGTCACTCACCCACCCATCTCAGTCACTCACCCACCCAACTCAGTCACTCATCCACTCACCCACTCAGTCACTCACCCACCCACTCATCCACTCAGTCACTCACTCACCCACTCAGTCACTCACCCACCCACTCAGTCACTCACCCACTCACCCACTCAGTCACTCACCCACCCACTTATCGACCCACTCTGTCACTCACCCACCCAACTCAGTCACGCACTCACCCAACTCAGTCACTCATCCACTCACCCACTCAGTCACTCACCCACCCACTCATCCACTCAGTCACTCACTCACCCACTCAGTCACTCACCCACCCACTCAGTCACTCACCCACTCACCCACTCAGTCACTCACCCACCCACTTATCGACCCACTCTGTCACTCACCCACCCAACTCAGTCACTCACCCACTCAGTCACTCACCCACTTATCGACCCACTCTGTCACTCACTCACCCGGGCACACACTGGCTCACCTATTCTTCCACTCACTCATTCACCGACTTACTCACCCACTCATCCCCCCCCCCCCCCCCCACCGGCTATCAGGCGTGGTTGGCAGGTGGGAATTGGGAGTTGAGCGACCCTGCCAAATATCCCATGCGATGTCACCCCTTGATTGTAGCCGCTGCAATGGGCGCGCTGTGTGAACGATCTCTGTGCTCCCACCGCGCGTTTATAATATTTGTCTGCTTGCTTTACATTTACGCGATGATGAGCCACTTCCTTGAGCTCCCATTTATGACAGCCAGGTCGCTTCTGTTAAAAAAAGAGCTATGTAGCTCATTGGACCTTACACCGGGTATTTTTTTTTGTAAATAAAACGAAAGTTTATAATTGAGATTCGTGCTCCCTGCGCGCGTCTCCCGCCCGCGGCTGTGCGCTCCTGGCCGGTGCCGAGATGAGCGACCAACCTTGCTTCTGCAGAGGCTGCGCTGCGGGCAGCAGAGGGCAGTGCAGCAGACAAAAAACCCAACGTAGTATAGCGGTGCATTATGCTCCAGCGTCGATTCTTCCTGCCTTCATCAACATCGCACTGAGCAGCGTTGTGAAGTATGGTCATTGTCAAAGCAGCGATGACGTTAGCGTTATAACGAAGCTATACGGGGTGAGAGGTGGCGCCGCGCTTAGCCGCGTTGCACCGTGAACACGGCGACCTCGGTTCGACTCCCGTACACCGCTGACATCAGTGACGAGTGATTATTATCTGAACCTGCCCTGATTTACCCCCCCTCACAAACCTGCACTGACCATCGGGGTGAAGTATGGGCAAACGACCGCCCATGACCGACACGGTACGGACAGACCTTCACCCAGCCGTGGATGAGCGAAGGGGTGCATGTTTTGAATTGATTTTGAACGATAACGCAATAGAGCAATGTTTTTTATATTCTTTAATTGTTTGGTCTTGAGACGAAATTACCAATTGGAACCCTTGCAGAAATGGTTAAACCAGTGCTTAATTTCGCACTCGATATTTTCCAGAACGCTGCCAGGATGTAGGATACTTCCACGAAAGAACGACCTATATATATGCCTACCTATAATCATCCTATATTAGTGTGCCCTATAGTGTGCCCTATATTCCTATGATCGTACGAGCAGTTTTAAACCAAATTAAGGCGATATGGAAGTGGTGTGCAAAAACAATTTCCTGGAAATGTCCGGACTCTTCTGGCTGAAATTACGCATTTAATGAAAGGCCGTAACAATAATATATATTGAGGGGGACATATCCCCCCCCAATAGTCAAATATGCTCAAAATGTCTCCCCCCCCCCCAATATATTGCTATAAAAAAAATTGCTATGCGATGTAAATAAAAGCAACAATTTGCTAAACCTTGGCCACAACATCTGGACTTGTCTTCATATAAATCAATGCATAGATTTCTGTTTATATGATTGTGGTTATAGTTGTACTTTATTAATCCCTAATCTCTGCCATTACATACAATGAAACAAGAAATGGTAAAAAAGTAAGAACAGAGCAATGTAATACAATACTCTATTAGACATTGTTGTAAAAAAAAAGTCTTTCCCATGTGTTAGTGAATTTTATTAAATATATTTTAGGCAGGAAATTAGTTTTCAAATTTAGATATTTTTCTGGGTTGGGACCCCCAGACACCCTGGAAGATTTTGTCCCCCACCCCCCAATGTTGACTCCATGGCTACGGCCTTGATTTAATGCAACATTTTTGCGTTATATAGCTGCCCACGGAAGCGGATATCACGGAGATAAGTCTGAGATTTGAGACGCCTTAAAAGTGACCGCTGGTTCAGACAGTGGATGTCAACGTAACGTGCTTCCTTACCCCCCCCCATCCCCTACGTGCGAACAGCATAAGCAAGCCGGTGATGTTCCCGGATGACTGCAGGCTGGATTTGGACGTGGACCAGTGCAAATACAACCTGGTGAAGAAGAACAACCCGAGCGAGAAGTGTTTCGTCCAGCACATGTCTCTCTCGTAGTCAGCCCCAGAGTTGGTGCCACCACGGGTTCGCTCACGACCCCAGCCACAACGTGGCACAGTGACACATGCTCAGCTAATCATTGACACCCCGCCGCCGCCGCTTGCGCTCCCCCCACCCAGTCCACTCGGCAGAGATGGGCAAAATACATTGACATCACAAATCACAAATTACCGACGTAAAGCCACGTTGATACAAAAGACCGATCAACGGCACGAATGCTCAATTGTGTCAAGCGGGTGTCATGTAGAATGTAGATGCTATTGATATGACTGCCCATCTTCTGCCAGGCGTAGGTGGTGGTTGCAATCAACCCCCACACTTCTCTTTACCGCACGATGCTTCGCATAGCTTCGGACAGGTTCCGTTGTAGCGGTAGGTTATGCTACCGAGTTCAGCTGCTGCTGCTGTGCTTGAAAGTATGCGCTCTGATGTGGATTCAGGTTTTAATTTTGTTGTAAAGTTCAGCCTTGCAATTGCTGGCTGGCAAAGTGGGGCCTTCCTCCCACTTGAGGGAGCTCTAGTATTATTCAGAAATGTTCTCATTGTACTCTGCTCATTTAATAACGTTGACTCCAGATGGCGAAAGTTGTTTCTTGTTGTTGTTGTTTGGCCCTGGTCTGCATGCCGCCCTTTTGACGCCTCTGATGAGGGAGGAGGGATGGGTTAAGCCTGGCTCGGTACTTAGTTCGTGGCGGTCTTGCCACGTGTTGTAGGCGTACCGTGCTGCGAACTTGTGATCAGGACATGGAAGTGGAGTGTCACCTATCTCCTCGGCGTGCAGGGATGTTCTCCCGGGTCCTCCGATTTCCCTCCCACGTGAAGCCAAACGCTCAATAAATGAATTGGCCAAACACCCCGATGTAGCAATGCAATAATAAAAGACTGAGAGATTGTGTGGAATTTTTGTGGATTAACCATTCGAATGTTGATGAATATAGTGTATCATCCGATGTGGAGAATTTTCAATCGTATCAACGTTGAAATCTGTAATTTCTGGATGTTTTGTCTTGTTTAGAGAGAACGATTGTTTTACATCATTCAATTGCAATGCTAAGTTGTGTGATTCCATGATTTACTTAAACGTTATATATAAACATCGCCCAACGAGATGGATGTAATAATAGGGCCCATTGGGTAAGGCATTGGCCAGTTTTGCCCCAAGATTCATAGGTCCACCACTATATCATGGCACACAGCAAAGGCTCTGTGTTTCCAATCATCATGAATTGTGGGTATCAATATTAAACACTCGAACAACGTTACATAATTACATTTTAAAAAGTGTAAAACAAAAAACCTGTTCTATCAACATGCTCCAACGACCGGAACGGCAAAAAATATAGTTTATTGTTGTTTTGTGTTTGTACATTGCTTTTGTTTTTGTTCAAACCAACCCCCCTTTTTTTTTTTACAAAAACGAAGAAAAGTTATCCGGCCAGACAATTTTTTTTTTCTTGGTGGAAAGTTCAGACGGAAAATTCCTTACGGCGAGAGGGAGGGAGGGAAGGAGCGGGTCGCAGCGCATGCGCACAAGCGGCAAGTTTAAAACGTCCCACTCCGTGGCGGACGTCTGCGAGATGTCTGACCGGGCAGAATGGTGTCAGAGCCATGCGTAACAAACGTTATACGGAGTACACGTGGCATCTTTGATAATACTTGCGACTGCAGGATATGCGTTGCGTTTGTTTTTTTTTGCTGATGATGATTTGTCACGATGTTATGATTTGTAATCAAAATCATCCTTCAATTAAAGTGAATTTAAGCTTCTATTGTCTTGGGGTTTGTTGTTGTTGCATCTTTGGTGGGGTTTTTTTTTCAAACTATTGGTTTTGTTCCGTCCACTATATGAAATGTAAAAATTACGTAATAATGCACAGCTACTTTTGTGAAGCCGCTTCTGAACGAAGACGACCCGCCCCTTCCCCAGTCCGTGTTGGTCCGTGTTGGTCCGTGTGGGTTGTCTGGCCATACTTCACCACACTGGTCATTGTCCGTTGGTAATGGCAAAGGGCCCTACATCTGTTGAGGCGTGGGGAGACCTTGACCCAGCAGTGGGTTATCAAAGGTCTGCGCGTTCTTAGGGGCCGTCCATAAATGACGTCACGCACCTAGGGGGGGGGGGGTAAGACATTTGTGACGCCGTGTGACGAGGGGGGGGGTCAAAAATCGTCCAAAATCGCGTGACGTCATTTATGGACGTCCCCTTATGCACTATTTACAATATAAGCACGTATGTTTTATTTCCTGTTATTTGTGCGTTTTTTTAAAATGAGGTCATTGCTAGAAAACGTATATCACTTAATCATTGTCATCACTGCAAATTAATATCCTTACTTTACATCCAACTGTCAAGTCATGCTTATCATCAAAATAATTGATCAATTAATCATCAGCCGTGTAATTGGTATCACCATCGCATCATCAATAATCATCATCTCGTCTTATATAATAGGCAACTTTTGGTCAATGGCCCTTCATAGCACATCCACAGAGAAGCCAGAGATATGGAGTTGTTTATAAGGGTTGGAGGCAGCACTTAAGACCATGGGGACTCGTGAGAAGCCAAACAAAACATGTAAACTATGCTGCGAAGAAGGGCCATTACCCGAAACGATTATGTATGTGTTAAGGCACTGTTGTTGAAGAATGCGTTGCGTTATTGTTCATGTGCATCACTGCCAACGCAGCAGCAGCATCAACCACCAAACATTGTTCATCGCCATCATCATCATCGGTCAAATTGATGTCACATCACACGCTTGACGCTTTTCTCGCCATCCTCACCGCCACCTCGATCGTCAACCCACACGCCCTCCCCCACCACTCCCCCTTTTATCCCCGCCGACCATCACCACCATCGCCATCAATAAAAAAAAGGAGACCTGGCTGTGCGGAATGTGTGGGACGTGGAGTGTGGTGATCTCGACGAGGGAGGAGGGTTGGATAGTGGTGGCGTTTGCGCCTCGCCCGCTCACGCCTATAAAAGCGCACCTCTTTGAGTGAGTGCGCCACTCACGAACCACTTACTCTCCTTCCCTTCTTCGAGACGACAAGACACCATGGCCGCGATGGTAAGGATTTGTTTGTCGAATTTCTTTTCATTGTTATTGTTGTGGAGCAGCGCGGGCGGTCACGTTCTTCAAAAGCAAAAACTAAAATAACCGCATCGACGGCGTGAACAATACACACGGGAGGCACAGTTGCAGCCTGAAAAAGCACAGCGAACTATAAGCAGTCTTATCCGCTAACGGGTCTTCTAAGGTCTAACGTCTTGGTTGAGTGTTGTTGTTGTCGAAGGGGCTCTCGGTTTGATACGCGAGGCCAGCGGCGGGGTAGCGGTGAGCGCGCTGCGCTCTCTTGAATCCAGTGACCCAAAAGTGCCGTTCCGTGCCAATGCGAACATCACTCGGCGAGTGACCAGTCGGAATATGACCCCTGTGGTCTGATTCGGTCGTAAATAAGTGACCCGATGTGTAATGTAAACATCGGCACTGGGGCGACAAAGGTGGCTTGGGTACACCACGCCCTCGTGTTCAACGCTATTCGGGGCATCGGTATGTGGCTTCAATTTTTAAAAGTCAAAGTGTGTGTGTTTTTCCACGCACGCACACGTCCATTGTTTTACCCATATTGACATAGCTTTGGGTAATCCAGTTAGCGAGCACCTATTTGATTAATGTCACCATCACGCGGTGAAGTGGTCTTAGCTAGGACCACGCAAAGCCTGCCCGCTTTTGTCACTCCAGTGCCAGTGTTCATTCGATCTCGAGGAGTCCCACGCCATGCGCGATTAGCAGTAGGTAATGGTTTTGTACGCCGTATCGGGAATCCAACCTATGTTGCCTGGTTCTTGGCACAGTTAATGAACTATTGCGACACTGACTGACCTTAACCATCTGCTCTTCTCCCCTGGCACAACCACACGCGCATACGTAAACACACACACTCTCACATGCACACACGCACACACGCAAACACTGGGCTGACACACACGTACGCACGCATTCATTCGTACACATACGTATACATACACACGTGCGCGTGCACACACACGCAAACATTTGTGTGCACACACGCAAACATTTGTGTACACACACGTGCGCGTGCACACGCAAACATTTGTGTACACACACACGTGGATGCACACGCGCTCACACACACACCCAGAGAGTGGCTATTGTGGCCGTGGTCGTGAGCAGCCTTGTGGCGCTGTGCAGCGGCTTTTGCACAGCACGAGAACCCGTTGCTCACATTGAAACTCAAGACGGAGGTGAGCTCGCAGGACTCGTCCCTAACGCACACCAGCATCATTACCAGATGATTATCATCGTCAGTCTTTATTTAGGCTGCAGGGGGAATCCTGATGAGCTATGAAGCTTTTTTTCACAGATGTCCAGTATGGTCGGGAGAGCAAGTTTACAACATCCAACAAAAAAGTTGCAAAATATAGAAAATGGTAAGCTAAATATGATAAATAGTGTGTAACTAATATAAGTCCGATTCATCAATATTGAGCAAGGCGGCAAAAATAACAAGACAGCCCCAGACCACATCGAAATAACACCACACAGCAAAAGTCCCTCAATGAAATGGCACATCATCACTTACAATCATCATTGCCACTTCATCATCATCATCACTGCTATCCCTCCATCATCTCTGCATCACAGGCGTGTCCCACGATGCCTGGATCATCAACGTTGTTGAACAACGTATCCGGATATATATTAGAGCCCCAACGAAAGACAGTATTTCCCAACGGGAAATTAATAACTCGGAACGAAGTGGAAAAATTGGCAGAATGCTGGAGCGCAGTTGGCTTTTTGTTTATGCTTACTCTCGCCACGGTCGCGAGATGTTAACTACCTCGCCTGGTATACAGGAGGTCGTGGATTCGATTCTAACCCTGACTCCTGTATATTTGGAGTTTGCTTTTAGAGTATTGGGCTGCTCTAAATTTCCACGTGATAAGCCACTTCGTTGAGCTATCATTTGTGGTCAGGTTGCTTCTCAGTAGGAGCCATATCGCTCAGTGGGCCTTACCTGGAAAAAAAAATGTGTTTATTTTTAATCGTTTTTAAACCTTCTATTTTATCTTGACCATCTGTTCCTTACTGAGCAATTATCTAAAACACTCATGTTTGCTCTGACGCCTCGAGATGTACCACATGAGAGGCGCGGTGACAGGAACAATGCACTATTATGATGACAGAGCTCACTTGAGATCGAGCGCAGAAAATGACACCGACTGTGAACTTTAGAGCGCTCGGCAATCAGAAGGGACCTTTAACCGAAGCCAACTAGATTTGACCTCTGCATCTCGCCCAGGTGCTCAACAAACCGGTTGCCTGCATCCACCAAAAGATCACTCCTCGAGATGATTGATAGATGCCAAGGGGGTGATGACTACCATTTGAAGGAACATCTTGTTCTAGAATGTGCCTTCTCGATAACGTGGGTTACAACAACGACGTCCACGTCTCTGTTACCTTGAGTATCTGCGGGTTCCGACAGAATGGTTTCGCACACAAACAAGTGTCCACGGAGCTCTGCAGAGTAAGAAGGCCTCTGTCGAGCTTCCATCCAGTGGGTCTTCGGCCACAAGTGGTGTGAGCAAGCAATTTGCGGAGGCTGCGAGTTTGACCTTTACCACCTTTTTAAATTCACCGCTCTGGCAATCGCCAAAGGCTTCTGTATTTGTATACGTCATGTGTTGCCGGGTGTAATGGTTCAAATTTTAATGCGAAAATAAAACGACTCCTTGAATATCTTAACCAGAAAACCAACCGCAGCATCGCACCTCCTACTGGCAGACGAATCCAAAACTCGCAATCAGATGTAGCTGTGGTCATCTTGCACCACACAGGGCCAGCTGCCATCAGGCAGCCCCCTGTAGGCTAATAAGAAAAAGGCCCTCCGAGAGGTCCAGTCACCTTTACGGGCGCAACGTAATCGTGATTGTTGTTGTTCTTTTGGTGGTGGTCCCGTGAATACCCCGCCCCTCAACGTGGCACCACACAGTCCCGGTGCTCGTTTCCAGCGGCTGTTTGGACGAGCATGACAAACCCCGCAAGGAGGGTGACGAGTGGCAGACCAGCGACTGCATGAGATGTTCCTGCTCCAGCGAGACTGTGACCTGCTGCAGCATGTGAGTCTCGGCCGGTGGTGGCTACGAGGGTTGGTGAATCACCGCACACAATGTTGCCAAACTGCCCGTGCGCGTCGAGGCCATACCACTGGCCCGCCAGCGTATTGCAAATATCTCAAGCTGACCGTAATGTTGAGAGCTTTCAAAAGGCTCTTGCAGCCAGTGAAATCCTCGCGTCGATATTGTCTTCGTAGCTTGTGTTGTGTCACTAGGCCTCTGTGATCAAACACATTTGTCAAATTATTCCAACTCTTTTGTCCACGTTTGTATATGTTCATTTTTTAAATCCATCTGGCTATTGTCCTTCCAGACTAATGTTTTCCAGGCACGCAATCTTGACTGGTTTCAACTCTATGAGTCTCATCGCAGAATCATGCCTGTCAACATAATACTGTGCAGCTGGCAAATGGAAATACACCAACTTAACAATGGGGCCATTTTCAGTGCATACAAAATAATGGATATTGTGTGAATTTCACGTCCGAGGAAATCTCTTATTTATTACTCATAATGCTTTTCATCATATTCTATTAATGAGTTTAGGGCAGGTGAGAGGAAAGAAACTTGAATACTAAGATAATACCCACTGCACATACGAGGGTGTAACACTCAAAATCTCCGCACAGATAATATTAAGAAATCGATTTTTGTAATCCCATTTCTTGATCACGCCGCACCTAACCGCCTGTCTGGGTTTCTTCCCTCAGTGCGTTCCGGCCCGTAATGGGCTTCCCTGCGAGTTGTGAGCCGATCCTAGACACGAAGAAATGCGTCTACACGGTGGTGAAGAAGAAGAACCATAAAGTGAAGTGTCCCCTCTCGGGGCCTCAGGCGGCAGTGGGGTGAACACTGGGCCCGTCAGCCAGCCAGCCCTCCACAATCCTCACCAACACCAACACCCAATAACCACTCGCCATCAAAACCACACACCCACCTGTCCCCCCCTCCCCACCAACACACACATACCATAACCGACTCCCATTGACCATTCACCATGACCATAGCACATCAACCAACAATACCACACCATCAACACCACGCACCATCGCCAGATACCACCAGATTATCACATGCTACCATCACCATCACAGCCACCCTACCAAGTGTTAGGCGGTGCCTCCCTTGGTGACCACCTCACCCGCAATCGCCGTGTCCTAGAATGTCCACGGCGCCTTTGTCCTCCGTTTACTGGGGCCCTTAAACAGCAAGATCTGACGATAATTGCTTGGCACGGTGGTGTCTGTACGACAACCACCTCCTGCTTGTATGGTTGGGAGCAGTCTCACAAATGATTAGCCGTTTACAAGCTGTATGCAGCCCTACCCTACCGAAGCCCATCGCTCTGAATTCAGAATGATTCATTAAGTGGAAGTTGGAAACGGAGGATGAGGAGTAGGAGAGGTTCATGCTAGATTATATCATAGGTTTATTCCGCTAGTTCTGTTGTTGTTGTTGTTGCTACTCTATCGCTTGTGTGTTTATCGTTTGCCAAGAATCACAATCACATTGCATGTGCAGTACGTTAGGAATTTCAGAAGTAGGCACCGCTCCAGGTGCTGTGGTCGAAAGGTAGGGTTCTACTCTTGAAGGTCAGAATATCTGAAGTTGAGTTGAAATGCTATCGGATGTTCTCCAGCCATTAGGAGCAACAGCCATGATCGATCCACTGCTGGATGAAGGCCTCGCAAGCAGTATCTCGTCAAGACACAATTTATGTTTAATGCATTTTAGGACAACCGTGTTTGCCAAGTAAAATGCAGGGTCTTCCCAAACTCCCGTCATATGCCCTTTCAGGGTTTGTAAATTCCAAGTTTACCAATTGTCTCCGTTCAAATACAATATAAGTCATCACATTCTGAACTCTCCGGAAGATTGCTAAACAATGATTTAAATAAATATCGATATCTTGTATGTCCCAAGTGATAGAGAGCGCACATTAGATTAATCATCGCTATCGTTTGCACGGGACGTGTTTCACCAATCATCAGGCACGTGCAGTGTGTAATGACTTCATTTGTATTTTTAACATAGAAGACTGGTAAAAGGGGAAAGGTAAGGAGTGGAGTTTGTTCATCCTTGTAATAGTTGGGTTCCACAACAATTTTGCTGCCTTCAAGATATTTAACCACGTGATATTCATTTATCCGTTCTTAGTCAACATGTATGCATGTTAACGTATGCTTTCCAATGTTGGGTTTTTAAGAGGATATATAAGCGTTTATCCTCGGCTATTAAAGTATCACCAGCAAAGTGGTTCGTGTGTCGTTTATATCCGTTCACTGCCGGACAAGGGTCACCCCACGCCGTACAGGTCGTGGGGATCACCTTCATCTGGCCGCACTGCCTTCTGCTTCTCACCACGAGTCACGCAGTCCTATGGCCAGAAGCCCCCCCTCCCCCCCAGGCTACGGCGATTCGGGGCGACTGCCCCGGACCCCGCGCTTTGGGGGAAGCCCCACGCTTCGACGTCACGGTGTCAGATGCAATACTTCCCGTTTTAGGTAGCCCACACATTTGGGCTTGTTTGTATATGTTGAACTTCTTTCGCACCGTACTTAGGTAACGGTGCCAATCAGAGGTGCGGGGGAAGGACAACAAACTAATCACAAAAATCGGTTCTAAAGAAATTAGTTTTCAAGGTTTTTTTTTATTTGTTATGTATATAAGTACTGTCGATTTGCCCCAGGCTCTGCACCCCGCTATGGACCGCCCTGTTTATGGCAACCTGCCTGTGCCTGGTGGCCACACATTCTCGCACTACCAATGATGACACATTGCGTGTGAGTCGTCCGTGCGCTATATTGTCATGGGTAGGGATAAAAGTGCAGCATGAACATGTACGCTCATGCCACTGCTGCCGGAAGATTATTTTTAACTACTATAGGTACTAAATCTTGACTTAAAGCTTTCGTGACTGCAGGAATTCATGTTCTTTGGGTCTTTCGGTAAAGTCACATTGATAGAATAAAAATAACAATATCGTTATTATTTTTATTATATTTCTATCTACGTGGCTTTACCGAAAGACCCAAATAATACGATAGGTACTGTTATTTGGCCTACTCTTCCACGCTGACCAGACGAGATCTCGGAAGAGGTGGGAAGCACTTACACTTTACCCCACCACGAACGAGATACCGGTAGACTGAACCTAATTAATGCTGCTGGGTTAACAGCAGATATTTTTTTTAAAATATGCCATTGTTCCAGCTGCCGCACAGGGAGATCGAGCCGGCGACCTCTCTTATAAGTGCCGTGTCCTTGTCGGTATTCAACAAGTCCCTCCCACGCCGCGTCGGCCATTTGAGTTGTTGTGACCATAATTCACAACGCTGGTTATGTGGGTTGATGTTGGAAAGGAGACCGGGGTGGTGGTGGTGGTGGGCGAAGTGGTGATGGAGAGGGGGACTCGTGGGGGTGGTGGAAGGTGGTGGGGAGGGTGAAGGTGGGGAGGGGTGGTTTTGGTGATGGTAGGGGGGGTTGGTGGTGATTATCGTGGTGGTCGAGGGGCCTTGTCCGTCCGCGCGACGCCTCCACACTCCGCGCGCGGCTCTGACGAAGACGCGTCTCGCCAAGACGACACGAAGCCATGGCCGTGACGGTAAGAGTGCATTAGTCCGTGGGGCACATTCCTCCACCGAGTCACACTGTACACAATATACGGGGGAGCCGTGGCGCGCTGTGGAGGAGCCCAGTGCAAGTTCATTGTTTTGTTTAACCAGCTGACGACTCTAGAGTACATGGTGCGCTGAGTAAAACATCAGGACTAGGGAGACAAAGGCGGCCGGGCACGGGAGCACACACAGAACACGCACTCCGTTGGTAGATGTAACGTTCTGAGCTGCCCCTACAGGACACGTGAGAGAAGAGCTTTATAGCTCATCGGATTTTTCCAGGATAAATACGTAAACACGTGCCCGACCGCTTTTGTCTCTCCGGTGCCCGTGTTTACTTTATTGCCGAGTCGATCTAGAGGAGTCCCAACCCAGGCGCAGTTAGCAGTGGATAACGGGCTTGTTCGTCGCGGACGGGAATCCAACTTGGGTGTCCGTCGTCTTGAAGTAGTTCGCAAACCACCACTATGACAACGACTTTCACCACTCGCAACCCAAGCACCCGGCACGCGTACAAACGATACACAAACGACCAATGAACGCGTACCCGCATACCCGCGGACACGTGCGCGCAAACACGTGTATGCACGCGCACGTGTGGACACGCAAGATAAAGACAAAGATCCCCCGTGCAGTCTTAACAGACTGTAGGAGCAAGTGCTGTTATCGAGCACCTATGAGGGCCGGCACGGCACGCGAGGGGGTGGGTGGCCAACACCACGCCCGTCCGCCTTTGTCTCCATCGTGGCGATGTTTATACACCGCACCAGGTACTCATTTTAGGCTCAGTCGACATAGAAGAGGCCCATGACCGGTTTACATAATCGTCACTGGTGTTGGCCGCGAGCGGGAATCGAACTCGGGTCGCCGGGTTCGTAGGGTAGCGCGCTTGCACGCTCCGTCACACACACACACGCACCCATATGCAGAACCACTGGCTCACTGACGCACACGTGCACAAACCCGAACACACGCGCACACGTACTGCACCTGCACACACGAGCGCGCGCACACAGGCACACCGATGCGCATATGTATACGCGCGAGCACAATTAAACACAAACATGGGCACACGCTCAACACAAACATGCAAAGATTGTCGAGGCAAGTTCTGTTATCGAGCACCTACCAAGGCCAGAACGGCACACGAGGGGGTGTGGGTGGCCAGCACTCATCCGCCCGCCTGTCTTCCGAGTGGCAATGTTTCTACGGCGCATTTAAAGCTGAGTCAACCTAGGGAAGGCCCAGGACGGGTTCAGATATTCGCCACTGTTATTGGTCGCGAGCGGGAATCGAACTCGGATTGCTGGGTTATTTTTTTTCCACAGATGTCCCTACTGGGCACATGTGAAAAAAGAGCTTCATAGCTCATAGGACTCCTCCAGCGTAAATACATCTTCTGATTCTGTACAGCGCGGTGCGCTAACCACTGTGCCACCGCTCCCCACATACGCTCACGCACGCACCCACACGCGCGCACCGCACGCGCAGAGAGTCGCTCTTCAGGCCTTGGTCGCGAGCGTCCTCGTGGCGCTGTCCAGTGGCGGTTGCTTCCATCGACGTGCCGAGACTTACGTCGATACGCATGGCCTGGGTGAGTTCACGGCACAGCCACGGACTGGCTGAGCACCACTGCCAGTTCATCGTCATCATTCCAGGCTCATCGTCGTCATCATCACTGCCACTTAATCCATTAACACCACTGCCAGTAAATAGTACATTTTTCACAAAACTGATGACGACCATTATTATGAGTATTATTATCATCGTTTTTCTCACCACTTCTCAACTCAAGGAACGTATCAACTATTCTCGACTCTAACAGTAATACTCTGGTCAATTTCGGGTCGCTTTCAGTTTGTGGGCCTTTGGGAAGCTGCGTTGACTTCTGATTACCGAACGAATACATTACAAGGTCGCACTCATTACACACAAAGTGCTTGCCACAAATGAACCACAATACCTTGCTAATATCGTCAAGGATAATAAACCATCATCACGCAAACTCGGGTCATCCTCGCAGCGGCTTTTTGCTAACCATCGAACAAAGATGGTCACCGCATCGCGCGCTTTCTGATGCGCTTCTGCGACCGTCTGGAACGCTCTTCCTTCCGATATTGGCAGTCCCGGTACTCGTGTCGAGTGGCTGCTTGGACGAGTTTGACGCACTCCGCAAGGACGGCGAGAGGTGGCGAACCAGCGACTGCATGGCGTGTTCCTGCTCCAGCGGCATGGTGCGCTGCTGCCAAGTGTGAGTAAGGGGGTGAAGGGGGCAGCCCTGTATTTACTCGATCGATTCACCTCTATTTGGTACGCAGACAAATCGCCGTGTAGCCAGCTACCTGGCGATTTTGCGGAGTGTGCATTAGCACAGAACAGAGGAGAGCGACGCCAACGTGATTGATGCCTACGGAAGGAACAGGCAATGTCAGAACAGAACACGTTGGAGGCAGTACCGGATTATCATCGTGGCAAAAGTAGCAAATGCTACGGGCCCCGCATTTTCAAGGGCCCTGCGCTAAATGCTTTCAAGCTATAAATTCCGGTTCAGTGATTCTGCATTTGCTCTATTACTATAGTACTATACTGCCTTCAACTTTTATGAACGACTGGGTGTTTAAGGTTAGCGATTTGTCGTATAATCTGGGTGTATAGCAAATGAAAAAATACAATTACTTTACTGTGCAAGTAAAAAAGTGCGTTTTAATATTTATGTGCTTTATTTATTTAGGGTTCCTTTATAACATATGCTACAGGCCCCGCACTAGCTTAATCCGGCACTGTCTGGAGGTACTGGCAAAAATTGTGCGCAATCTACATTTGTTTAGTTTCTAGGGTCCTCATCCCCAGTTGGGCATATTGGCGACCATAGCATCGGCGTGCCGTGGATGTTGGGTTTAACAAGGAAGGGCAGGGTGAGAAATGAAGAAGTTCAAGGAAGAATCAAGGTGGTAGACATCACAGAGAAGATGAGAGAGAGAAAAAAGGCCGGTGTGGTTCGGTCATGTTGAGAGACGACGGGACAATTATGTGGGTCACAAGGTGCAAGTGATGCGAGTGGAAGTACAGAAATGAAGAGGAAGGCAGAAGAAGAGGTGGGGGGGGGGGGGAGTGGGGGTGGGGGGCGGTGTTGTGCTATCGGACCACGGTGGGCCGAGGAGCGGAAAGAGAGATGGCCCAGGGCAGCGTGGAGAAGATTGGCAAGGACAGCGGACACCCCCACGTGAGTGGAACAGACGCGTGGAAGAAGAAGGAGCGTCGGAGTGCATCCCCAGTGTCATCGGCGTGTGTACCGAGTAACCATTTGTGACGGACACACTCTGGGTTTCAGGCAGTTAACCCTAAACCGTCCCCGTGCGTGTCCTGCGTACCGGGACGAGTGGCGAATTCCCAAATGTAACTCGGGAAGCTTTTTGCAACGTCCCGACATCATCAAACACTCCCCCACCCCCTCCTCTTGAGAGGGCCGCGCTCGGCCTTGCGCACTCCTCTCGCCGTCTCTTTCCTGCCATGCGCGACTCTCCCCATGGGCGGCTGTCACAGCCAGTCAAGCAGCAATCCGCGAGAGCAGCACCCAGACCATTGCCACGACTACCTCTACGAGGGTGCAACACTCAAAATCTCCGCACAGATAATATTAAGAAATCGATTTTTGTAATCCCATTTCTTGATCACGCCGCACCTAACCGCCTGTCTGGGTTTCTTCCCTCAGTGCGTTCCGGCCCGTAATGGGCTTCCCTGCGAGTTGTGAGCCGATCCTAGACACGAAGAAATGCGTCTACACGGTGGTGAAGAAGAAGAACCATAAAGTGAAGTGTCCCCTCTCGGGGCCTCTGGCGGCAGTGGGGAAGTGAACACTGGGCCCGTCAGCCAGCCAGTTCTCCACAATTCTCACCAACACCAACACCCAATAACCACTCGCCATCAAAGCCACATCCCCCCCCCCCCGCCTCCCCACCAACACACACATACCATAACCGACTCCCATTGACCATTCACCATGACCATAGCACATCAACCAACAATACCACACCATAAACACCACGGGCCATCGCCAGATACCACCAGATTATCACATGCTACCATCACCATCACAGCCACCCTACCAAGTGTTAGGCGGTGCCTCCCTTGGTGACCACCTCACCCGCAATCGCCGTGTCCTAGAATGTCCACGGCGCCTTTGTCCTCCGTTTACTGGGGCCCTGAATAATTCTCTTTTGCCACACCTAAGAATGAGTGCTTGGCACGGTGGTGTCTGTACGGCAACCACCTCGCGCTTGTGTGGGTGGGAGAAGTCCCACAGATGAATTACAATCAGCCGGTTACAAGTTGTATGTTCCCCTCCCCCCTCCTCTCCCCGAAGCCCATCGCTCTGCATTTGGAACGATCAATTAAGTGGAAGTTGGAAAGGGAGTAGGAGAGCTTCATGCCCGGTACTATCTTGGGTTTATTCCGCGAGTTTTTGCTGTAGTTGTTGTTGCTGCTGCTCTATCGCTTGTGTGCTTATCACGTGCCACGCTTCACAATCACATTGTATGTGCAGTACGTCCGGAGTTTCAGAAGCAGGCATCGCTCCAGGCGCTGAGGTCGAAAGGCAGGGTTCTACTCTGGAAGTTCAGAATATCTGGAGTTGATTTAATATGCAATCGAATGTTCTTCAGCCATGATCGATCCACTGCTGGATGAAGCCCTTCCAAGCAGCCATCTCAGCATTTAAGTGCTTAATATTACATCGTTTTTGCCTTAGTAATCTTACATCGTACTTATTAGTAAAATACATACAACACCATTGATGTGTTTGGCTTTTTTTCCTTCTTCTGAAAATTTGTTCCAATTCTCATATTAAGAATGTAGCTTTCATAATCCAACGTTGCGCAGCCCGTCTCTGTCTCCACCGCCAAGAATACGCCAGAAAACCCATGCCCAGCGCTGGTTTCCTCCCCCACCACACCCCAAAAATCGCGGATTTGGCTTCAGGTAAAGTTCGCCGATCGCACCCCTTGCGGCTCGACCATCCACGTCCGAGCACGAGGTCCACGCCGCTCGCCGTCACCTGCACTGCTCGCGAGCTGTCACCGTCTCCCGCACGTGGGAGCCAGTGTCGCGTGGTGTTGTCGGCACTCGGCGACATTTCTTTTCTCACTTCACCACTGCCCTCTTTGGTTGATCTTGCAATGGCCCCGCTTGAAAAAGGATCTCAAGCGGTCGTGAATGTAGTGAAGATAAGCAGAGGATCGAATCCACGACGTCATTCCACCGCGGCGTTTTTTTTTTTTAAATCAGGATCTACCACGCTCCGTCTCTCTGTATTTACTCCTCCCCATTGAAATAAAACTTCATTCGTTCCACGCTGCACGCACCCGATGATGATGAAACACGACCCACGCGATGCGCTAAGAAATTAACGCTGTCTGCGTAAATAAAGCCGACTCAAATTAAGTTCGAGATCTCGGTATGCGCGCACGCGTGTGCACGAGCCACAGACACCGACAATTGCTCGGCACGTCACGTGGGACGTGTTTAAAAATCATCGGGTGCGTGCAGCTTGCGATCGAGTTAATGGGAGGAGTTAATTGGAAAAGGCAGAAAGAACGGAATCGTGGTGCATCGCGAGGACTGCGGTTTGGAAAGCCCTGAGCTCGACGCCTATGCTTGTTTATGTGTGTGCACACATGAGTTGGGACATAATGTATAAACATGCGATGTGTAAGACATCGTGACGGAGCACACGAGTTCACGGAAGGTACACGCGTGAGCGGACTAAAATTATGCACACAGTTGAGGATTAGTGGTCACATAACGCAGCCCGCAGGCGACTCACTCTATGCCTAAGAGGCCCCAGCTGCATTGCACTGACGCTGGCTAACACGGAATGTTCTCAGACGCAAAGCGTCCAATTAATCACATTCAAGTGTTTAACGACGTGAACCCAGCTCACATCTGAAAGCAGTTATGCAGCCTTTGTTTTTCTACAGTTCACAACCACCACCGCCATCCCCGCCACCTCTAACTACTCACCGATATTCCTTCGCTAGCACCAATACCAACAACCCGCCATTCGCCACTAAGCGACTGTGACGTCACCACGGCGCCTGTGCCAGGCCACGTGCACTTTGAGGCCACGTGAAGTGTTGAAGGCTCGCTGACAGGAGGAGGTCTCGGGACAAACCCAGGTGCCATGGGTTGGCTGACTGAGATGACCGGTAGATGTACCCGCTACTGTGCCAACTTGCTGCATTTTATCCGCCCGGCGCTCTGCTCGTTGTTGTGAACGTCGCTCCTTTGCCCTCCGTTGTTGTTGGAGGGCGACTGCGTCCTTCACCAGCCTCCTCCATAGAGGCCGATCTTGACACCGCTGGTACCAGTCTTTCTTGAAGTCCAATCAGCTCCACATTCTCCTGTACCACATCACTCCATCTCTTCTTCAGCCCGTGTCGTGCCCGTTTAGCCCCCTCTATGCAGCCAAATAGAAGCTGCTGGGCATGCGGTGGTGGCTGGGCATGCGGTGGCTGGGCATGCGGTGGTAGCTGGGCATGCGGTGGTGGCTGGGCACTGCGGTGGTGGCTGGGCACTGCGGTGGCTGGGCATGCGGGCTACATGACCCAGCCAACGCAGCATTGCCCGCCGGAGGAGCTCACTGATGGGAATGTGTTCAGATCTTTCAAGGATTTGTGAGCTCCTCACACAATCCAGCCTGGTTACACCCAAGATGGATCGTAGGCATGCCAGCCTGAATGTTTATAACCGGCGCAGATGTTCCATTAGAGGGGTCCACATTTTACAAGCATAGAGAAGGGAGAGCATGACTTTGGCCGAGAAGACCCAAAGCGTCGTGTGGAGCGACAGACCGGGTAGCTCCACACAGCATTTCGCAGCCGATGAAAAGATAATGCCGCCCGACTGATTCGGAGTGAGACCTCTGCTGTCAAACCTCTGCTGTGACAGGCACCACCATCACTACCACATACACCACAACCACTATCTTTCTTGTATATAAAGAGCGGCGAATACAATTACAATCACTGTGAACGTAAGGTGTGAGACGAACACACGTACCAGATGTGTGTGCTTATTGGGAAGGTCCACGAATCCGTTCCTGGCTTTGATGGAAACAGGCGGAGTTATCTTCCCCGTCGGCTCAGCCTCCTTCTCTCAAACATTCTCCTTTCCTACTTTCTCCGTCATGAGTTCCGCCCATAATCTTGTTGGCCACTCTCAGCACTCACCACGAGTGACAACCCCACGAGATTCGCTGAATTCTAGCTATTGGATTCACGAATCTATTATCTGGAGATGAGATCATCAGCCTCAGGCTCGGTCGATCCACTGCTGGATGAAGGTCTCCCCAAGCGGCTACCAACGCCATCTCTCACCACGTCGCGATGTAACAATCCAGACAACGCCACCCCCGTGCGAGACGATTCCATGGCCGCATCTCCACAGCGGATGCGCTCTCGGACGCGGTTCTGGATGGGTATGGTCAATGCCAGATAGCGTGCTGGTAACAGGTCTACCATCGTCACACAACATTAATAGGTATATCCTTTACCGAGGAAAGCTTTACTGAGCCTCAAGGCCTATTTTTCAGGAGAGTACAGTTGCTTGACGATGTTTGGCCAATCCCATGAATTAGTTGCTTCATGTGGGCCGGAAACCGAAGAAGCCCAAAGAAAACCCACCCACACCTCCGCACAGATTCGAGAATGCATGGCGATACTACTCGTGGCCTGCCACCTTGAAGCCAAAGCCTATAACACCTGGTATTCCCAGGCAACGAGTCTCCCAATCCGTGTGCATTGCCAACCAGGCTCCACTCTGCTCGCTTCTGAGATCGGACGAGATCGGGCGTATTCATTGAGGCTGCAAAAGGTTTTCAAGCCTTTGCCAATCCACTGAGCTGTGACCAGGGATCGAACGTCTGATGGGCGGGGATCCTAATGCATGGCGCTACACCACCGCGCCCACCGCTCGCCCCATTCAAGGTACATTGACCGTACAACATTTAATGCGCTAATTCGCATGCATACAAGTGGATGCAAGAGACTTCTCATCACACCTCTGTGTGAAGGTTAAACTTCTTTCGGACCATGCGTAGCCAACCGTGCTAATCGGAGATGCGAGGGAAGGACAACAAACTAAACACAAAAATCAGTTTTCAAGAAAGTAGTTTTGAATTTAGATTTAAAAGTGCATAACTCCCAGTAGCTTCATAATATCGGAAGGGAGAGCGTTCCAGACGACCGCAGAAGCGCATCTGAAAGCGCCACGCGATGCGGCCACCGTCTTTGTTCAATGGCCCAGCCAAAAGCCGCTGCTGCTGCTGCTGCGATAATGACCGGAGGTCGCGTGATGGTTTCTGCTCCATGACGAGGTCAGCAAGGTATTGTGGTTCATTTGTGGCAAGCGCTTTGTGCATAATGAGCACGACTTCTGTAGTAGCCTATAGAGGGTCTAGTTGCGTGGGCGATTACGGGAAAGCTGAATTGCTCATTGTTGAAAAAACGTTATCCGGCCAAGAATGTCAATAATATTATTTTAGATAAATATTTAATAACTTGGAACGCACAAGAAGACCCAGAGGAAACGTAACAGGAAACGTGTCATAATTCTACACACATGCTGCTGGTTGTAAGATTTGATCTTGACACTTACGGGTTCATATATTTAGCCTCCACTGTTACCGTAATATTTTGTTCATAATATGCCCTGCAAAGTAAGACGCACCAGAAATCTGTGCTCAGTATCAATTAAGTTATAAATATGTCACTCACCCACGGATTCATTTCTAAGTCGATATTTTCTGGAACGCTGCTCGGCTGACTTGGAGCATGGAGTATCGGTGTAATATTGGTTAATATATTACTTTCATGAAGATTAAGTGTTTCAGGCAAATTGCACCTCACGGCTGCAAGCGAGAAGCCAACCAGGCGGTTAGCCGGCGCCAACAATTTTCCAAGCTCTGCATTTCTCTATCAAGATATTTTAAGCCAATTACTGAGCGTTCATATATGTGGGAAGAAACCGGAACACCCAGCGAAAACCCACACGTACGAGGGGGAAACACTCTATCCCACATAGAAGGGGCAGAGATGACAGTCCGCACTTTGCTGTACCGCTTCTCCTTGGCAAGCAAGGGTATGGCTCCTCATGAATGTCCACGGGAAGGGAGTTCTTCTGTATGCGAGCCACCAACCCTCACCCCCTCCACTTCTGGATTCGAGGTCACGTGCATAGCCACCACCAACGTCAGAATTATGCCACTCGCGTTATTTATGCAGATGAGAATAAGTTAATAATAAGTTACTTTTATCCATATCCAACAATATTGTAACCTACTTTCCTACTTCCCTATCATTGTATAAACATGCTTAGAAGCAAAATTATAATTTTAAAATAATATTGATGTTGTAATCATTCTCGGAAAGGCATTCTGGCTGAAGTTTAAGCACTGAAAAGACACGCATCAGATACAAGATGAATCCTCAACTTTATCTTTAAAATAAATTGGGCCAGAATAATAAGAATGTTGCATCGTGTATTGTATATTGCGGTTTTCCGTGTTATTTGTCAATGCCCATTTGTCTGAACCATGTGTCAAAGCAGGCGATGTGCAGCGTCGAGGAGTAACTTTTTACAAAGTGAAACCGTACAACTCCGTGAACAAAGTCTAAACAAAGTCATTAGCAATACTGCCCTAACATTAAAAAAACATAATAACATGATAGACGACGTTTCAGGCAATGGCCCTTCTTTATAACAGAGAGATACCCAGTGAGCTTGCCCACGAGGAGTACGCAGCGCTGTCTACGTGATGCTGCTTGGACAGCTGATAAAGGATCTCTCTCGGGCGTGTTTTCGGATTGAACCACGTGGTGTCGGAGCGAAACGTCGGGCATCATGACCAATAACACGCGACACAACCCGAGGACATATCGGAGAGATGCACAGCGAAACCCTTACTGCGCGAGCTTATAAAGCAGCGATCCTAAACGCGTGGAACGAAACCTCAAAAACCATTGAAGAGGAGGTTAAGACGGGGCATGGATACCGTGCAGGAGAAGTGTCGATGGGGCGGGATGAGAACAGCGCCACGTGGCGGCGAAGACTAATACACAACGAAGACTAATACACAACGTAAGCATGGCTCGCTAGCATCGCTTTCGAAAACACCCCCCCTCCCATCATCATCATCGTCATCGTGCTGCCGTCAAACCCAACAATGGTTTCAAGTGCGTGGAGGCCCTCACACTGATGATGTCTCATCATGGTCAAAAGTGCCCCCCCCCCCCCTCTGAAAATTGGTTATGAACACTGCTCTGGGTGATTGGCACGTCTGTGTGGTGGGGTAAAGCGTGGTAATTCTCACCTCTTCCAAGATGTCTTTCCAGCGTGGGAAAAACAGGCGAAATTCACTCGAGATCTCCCTCTTGTGGATGGCCCTTCCTTGGAGCGAGCAATTTCGAGGGTTCTATTGGCAATTGTGTTCTTCATAGTGTTGATACTTTTTATTGTTATTTTGCTTTCAGTTCAGCTAAAATATATTCTAGAAATGCTCTTTGTGGCTAGTTCGTTGTCCTTCCACAGCACCTCCGATTTGTACGGGTGGCTATGTACGGTGCGAAAGAACGTTCAACATACATGCGTACAGAGATGGAGAGGGAATTGACTAAAGCCAGGGGATTTATTTTGCTATCGAAAAATGATGGATTATTCTGCCTTTGGGTAGAACACATTTCAACAAATCTCCACACATAAATTCGCCAAATTTCCATCCATTTCATTAATAAAGAAATATCCGTTGACATTTTCACTCGTGCATGTTGATACATTTGATGTCTATGCGATTATGATGCATTGTTAATGCAAATACAACGTAAATTGTAAGATTGTTTGTCTATAGCAGTAAACTAACTTATAGGCCATCTGATATCGGTTCATTAATTTACACAATTTCGTACGCCCGTTCCATATACGTGACAACATTTATAAAATAACAGTGAAATACACGAAGTCTGCTAATATGTGTATGTAAACATATGTTCTCGCTATCTGGGAGGTCACAATAATAGTTTATACAAACCTAAGATGAACAAAACTCTAAAAATATGTTTAATAGAATAATATTCTGTGTGTCTCCAGGATATGGGTAGGTTCAAAAAGATGATTCCCCCCTTAAATCAGGCACATTTGTAAGCAAGGCTGTCTTGTGTGTATGCACTGGTAAGGATTCCCAATCTGTTTCACTAAATATTGTATAGAGATTTGTAACAATGTTAAAATCAAGTTGATGGTTTGCATATGCGTGCTGATAATTCTACTGCTAGCCCGTGCAATGGCATACGAAATGGTAAATAATAATAATGTAAATTCTAGAACACATATGTCAAATAATAACAATGTCATTTCATATATGCAGGAAAGCTTCATTGAGTCTCACGATATAATTTTTATTTACGGAGGGTTCTGCGACATTGGTATGAGTTTGGCCGCCAATCACTTAAATTATTTTTTGTAAACTAAGACAAACCCCACCACACATCCTAGAAGTTTACACCCTAGAGCTCTACACAATTATAATATGATACAATTATAATTTATGCAGCATCTCAAGGTGACTCTACGGAAAGCGGGCGAAACAACAGCTAAGAATCATTCGTAAAAGTGAAATCTGAACAGTGTCATCCATAAGCACCGACCAAAGAGTGCACGTTGAAGATTTAATGGTCCAATTGCGACATTTTCCAAACAGAATCAGAGTTCAGTCGGTCCTCTCGTTTATTTGGAAAGCCATTTGTGTCAATGCTGAGCGCTTGCTTCCGCCAGCCACGTGCATGGATATTGTCTCACACAATCGGCAATTCCCATCTCCGCCGTAGCTCAGTGGGCCTTTGCTGGTCAAATAAAATAAAAAGCTGAGTTTTAGTTTAGTAGCCACACTTCACCACACGGGGCCTGCTGATCAAATAACCGTGCTGCACCCATATTCTTTGGGTCTTTCGGTAAAGTCACGTAGCTACTACGTAAAGAATATGAACATGAATTCCTGTAGTCACGAAATCTTTAAGTCAATAATTGTGCTGTACCCATTTAAACTTCTGGGCGTTAAGAGGCAGTGAGGGGTGACGGGAGTTTGGGGGGGCGGGGGGGTTAAGTTTAGACACTACTCGGACTGCGGAGATGGAGCGACTCTTGCCACGATGGGCAGAGCGCCGGCCGGACAAAGCCACTGCGAGTGTGCAACAGCTGCGTCGCGTGTGCGTGGACTGCGAACGTAAACATTTGCCCGCGTGAGCAAATTTACGCCCGCATGAGGCTTCTAAAGGGGCCCTCAGAAGTAGTTCTGGGTGACATCAGCCCCCCCCCCCCCCGGGCCCGTTCCCTAAAATGTGATGAAGTTGAAACTGGTGTCTAGAACGTCCCACGGAGAGCAGCGCGGTTGGAATCAATCAATGGATCTTTACAATATATGGGTTTTTGGGTTAGATCGCGTAAATATAAATGTGTCGTTAAACCCGCCGCCACCCGACACAGCCAATTAGTAAGGTTTGTCACGTAAACAGAACGTGCCAATGCGTCACTAGTACAGCACCACCCGTGTGTTGGATAGCAAACCCACAACATTTACAATCTGAGCACGACGTTTCGCCAGTGATTACAACTAGCATCATCAGGCGGACAGCCAGATTTGTGGATCTTTATTATGGATCTTGATTTTACGTGGCAATATCGCCTTGGCCTGGTGCACATTTACAACGGAAAGGGATCGGTACAGGGGGCACGGAGCAAACAGGGAATGTCAAACAGAAGCCCGTCACGACTTCTCAGCAACGAACACCAACCGAGCAGAGCCAATCGCAACAGTGCGCAACGGATAGCAAAAGGAACGTATCATGGTGCGTGTGAAATACATTCAATAAATTAAAAGCCAATAGAAAATTACAGTCGAGGAGATATTTCAGTTATATTTCTGTTATATTTCTGAGCGTACAAAATTGACCGCGTGCAGGTCCAGAACATACCAGGAGCAGTAAATTTTAAATCACCGAACCGGGAGAAAGATTTTCTTCGTTGAACGACAACATGTTTGCAAGAGCATAAATGAAAAATAATTCACGGTAAAGACGAAATGGAGAGCGCTGTCACATGTGTCGGCATCTGTGAGTCACGTGCGCGGTGTCCGACTTAATCTACAGCAGCCAGTTGCTGTGTTCACTCGGCCCCGACTCGTGCGTGCTCGGGGTTGTAAACAAGGGGGGGGGGGAATTTAAAAATTACGTTCGATGTTAGGAGGGCAACAACATCACAAGCCGTCAACTGGGGACCTCAAAAAACCCCGACATCTCTCGCTCGCTCCTTCCCTCCTCCTCCTCCCCCACACTCTCCATTTCCTTTGGCGCCCCCACGCAGGGAGCGGAGGGGGAGGGGCGCGACGCGAGTGGCGAAGGAATTGGTCAGGGAGCCAGATCGGAAAGCCAGCCGTCCAGGTGTGAGCGGCCAACCCCCCCGCGCCCGCCCCGCCACGTCTTTCCCGTATTTGTGTTTGAGAGAGAAAACGGAATTGAATTGTAAACTTGGCTGTCTCCTATTTTGTAAAAAAAAAACAGAAAGTGCGGATATCCTTGGTCACCTCGATTGTGTGCGTGAAGATTCATCGGCGCTGTCGGCCTCTCTCTCTGCTTGGGGTTCGACTCTCGGAACGAGTTGGCGAGTGACGGAGAGTTTTGTTTTCCATCTTCGCATTGGCTTGCGAAATAAAAAGATAAAATCAGAGGTGGCCGGGTGGCTCACAGGTTCAGATGCCAGATCGCCAGGCGGCGCCGGATTATCCTCATAGCAAGGGTAGCTACAAATACTATGGGCCCCGCACTTTCAAGGGCCTATCAATTCTGGTTCAGTGATTCTGCACTTGCTCAATTACTATAGTACTATACTGCCTTCAACTTTTATGACCGACTGAGTGTTTAAGGTTAGTATTATTTGGCTGTATAGCAAATAAAAAATATATATATGATTACGATGCAAGTTAAACATTGGTGTCTTAATATTTGTGGGGTTTTTTTGTGTATTTAGGGCCCCTTTATAACATATGCTACAGGCCCTGCACTCGCTTCATTCGGCACTGTTGCCCAGCCGTCATTGGGTGCGATCCTGGCTTCGAGTGTAGGTTTCATCCACGCGTGATTAAACAGGGTCCTCAAGTGTTGTGAGTTATTATCATTGCAATGGTTTACGTAGTACAGCCTCACTGAGTCTCAGGACACCTTTTCAGGAGGGTCCTGCCACGTTTTCGCAGGAGGGGGCGATATTGCTGCTCCTGCTGCTGCGATCCCGGTTGAGTGATTTATAGGTAGAGTACTTTTCACCATTGGGATGCTATTTGGTCAATACCAATTATACCACCGATGAGCACGCGAGGCTACCTCCTGTGCGAAAGAAGTTCAACAGACAGACATACGTAGCGATGGGAGAAAACCCGAGAACGCAGAGGAAACCCATGCAGAACAGGGGGAGAAAGTACAAACTCCACACACAGATAGGCACTCGAGTCAGAAATCAAACTCTAAACTTCTTACCGCAAGGCACACGTGTTACCACTGTGCCACTCTGAAACCCTCGAGTTGATGATATTGGCATGATCACCATATCCCCCCCCACCTCCCCCCATCATATTACATTTGAGTTTTCCCTCATGTTGATGCGTTCCAGATCTGATAGTTAGAAATGTGAGCTTGATTGACAGGCGACAAACACTGTTCGCATCTTCTTTGGTTATTTCGGTAAAGTCACGTAGAATGAGAATAAAATAATAAATTGATAAAATAAAATAACACAATAATATTCTCACGACGTTTCTGCCACAACACAAGCGGCCTTCATCAGGTGAAGGGACGAGACTGTCTGGTAGGACAGCGCTGAATCATTGCAGTCACAAAAGCTTTAAATCGAAACTGTTCGCATGGCCTGTGAAAGGTGTGCTGATAGCATGGATCGGGAGGATTATATTATTATTACTCAAACATCGTTAAGCCAGGGCCTTTCTCCCTGTGAGAGTACCAATTCAAAATGTCTTCACATCGTGAAACACCGCTGATAATGATTATTGCGCTTTTGGAACGCAACCTGGCAAAACAGGAAACATGACTTCTAACTGCCGTGTCCGTCACCGTCACCCCCCTTCCGTGTTTGTCCATACCCAGGGGGAGCGCCTTTACAAGGCTGAAAGTCACAATCCGTGTTGGCAAATGTGACTTGTGACTGTTACCCTGACCCGTCTATGTATTGTTGTGGTGCTGGACTGTTGTTGTTGTTTTGCTGCCTTGCCCAAGCTTGCATTTAAATGTTCAAAAAGTCGGGAGGAATGCATTTACTTACGCAATCTGTGCTGAATCACTGTATCTATATTTACATATTTTAGTGGCTTGCATACCTACGTCTTTATCTAGCAACTCCTCTCGTGTCTTTGTCTTGTTTGTTATGGTTGTTTGTTATTGTTGTTTGTTGTTGTTGTTGTTTGTTATTGTTGTTTGTTGTTGTTGTTTGTTATTGTTGTTTGTTATTGTTGTTTGTTATTGTTGTTGTTTGTTATTGTTGTTGTTTTTTATTGTTGTTTGTTATTGTTGTTTGTTGTTGTTGTTTGTTATTGTTGTTTGTTATTGTTGTTTGTTATTGTTGTTTGTTATTGTTGTTTGTTATTGTTGTTGTTTGTTATTGTTGTTTGTTATTGTTGTTTGTTATTGTTGTTGTTTGTTATTGTTGTTGTTTTTTATTGTTGTTTGTTATTGTTGCTCGCTGATCCCGTGCCCCGACTGGACGTCTGTGAAATAGAGCTCCATAGCTAATCGGATTCATCCTCCGGGATTAACAAAGATTCTGAAACATTTGTGTTTATAGAGGACTCCCAAACCACCGCTCCGGGTCACGGCACAGGTCAAAAACGGTCTCGGGTTAAGCGATGGGTGGCGCCACTGTTTGAGTCGAGGGGGGGTGAGGGGGGGGCTCACTTTGATGTCTTTTGGACTGGGATCTGACGTGGAGATGGAGGTGCGGCCCTGCGATTGCTTCCTAGAGCCACCGCAGGCTGACGGACCTGCGGTGGCTCGAGTTGATACCGGCCTGCCCTTCCATGCTGGCCACCTCGCGTGCTATGCAGGCGAGATGTTAACTCCCTCGCCTGGTATACAGGAGGTCATTGGGTGCGAACCCGACCCCTGACGCCTGCTGCTGTATATTTTTTGAGTTCGCGTGTTCTCTTTCTCTCTATTTCTCCCCGTGGTCACGTGCATTTTTCTCCGGGGTCCTCCTGGGTTTTACTTCACATTGAGAAACATGCGCTCAGAGTAATTGGCTGCTGTACATTTCCACATGATAAGCCACTTTGTTGAATTATCATTTGCGGCCAGCTGGCTTCTGAAAAAGAGCTACGTAGCTCAGTGGGTTTAACCTGGTGAAATTAAAAATAAAGTTTAGTTTTAGTTTAGTACCCACACTTCACCACACGGGACCAGCTGATCCACTTACTCTGTTGTACCAATTTAAACTGCTGGGTGGAAAGAGGCAGTGAGGGGTGGGAGGTTTCCACAAACTTGCCCTCCGTTGTTTCAGCTGGCGCGCCAGGTAATGGACGCTTCCATGGTGCGACGGACAGCACACTGGATTTGCAATCCAGACTCGGCCGAAGCTGCGGGAACGCTGAAAACAATCGTTGTCTGCTACGTGGAGGTGCTGTGGCCGCCTGGCTTGCATGATAAGCGAAGGACGCACGTTCGATAACACGGCAGTTTTCAGATTACACAGAGGCTTTTTTTTTGTATCCACCACCCCTTGCCTACAGCGTTTTCGCTGAGCAATGCTGGTTTATTGATATATGATAGATTGCACTTCATCAGTAACCAGGAGGGGTTAGTGATACACGTCATCAGCTATGATCAGTCTACTGCTGGATGAAGGTCCCCTCAAGCCGTCACGATTTCTCACGATCCTTGGCAGACGCCTCCTTAGACGCGTTCCATTCATACTCTTGTATACTTGTTAGTGTTCCAGTCAGGGCAATTAGCTGTTACCCTATCCACAGATGAGGGGTTTTTTTCCACCAGTCTGCCAAGTTAGGGTTCAGATGAAAAGTTTTGGAATGATAACGCTTGCGACAGGACGCATCATCCATCACAGTTGTTTGTTTTTTTAACTTAAAATGTTTTATAAATAAAATCTCGCTTAACAAATCAAATGCTCGGCAATTGAGAATAATCTCAAAGTACATCTTTTGTTTTCCCACCCAATAAAAACAGATTTTAAAAAACACCCGTTTTCCCTTAATGTAAAAAAAGTATAAAATCAATTTCAGATTGTATTTTGTGTGACCACAGTGCGCTTGCCAGCATTGCAATAAAAACATGTTATTATCTGGATTAAAGTGATGTGTACATTTATTATCCTCCAGACAGTAATGTTCCGAAACAAAAAGCATAAACATAGCGCATTGGTGATCGACATTTTTTTGTTTACATTTGCTGAGCCCAGGCCCAAGGATCTAACACGCCAAGCGGCCAGCAACAACAGCACCACCATGAACGTTGTCAGTCATTCATTCACCACGTACAGTGAGGGAAAAAACGTATTCGATCCCCTGCTGATTTTGTACGTTTGCCCACTGACAAAGAAATTATATAATTTTAATGTTAGGTTTATTTGAACAGTGAGAGACAGAATAACAACAAAAAAATCCAGAAAAACGCATGTCAAAAATCTTATAAATTGATTTGCATTTTAATGAGGGAAATAAGTATTTGACCCCTCTGCAAAAGATGACTTAGTACTTGGTGGAAAAACCCTTGTTGGCAATCACAGAGGTCAGACGTTTCTTGTAGTTGGCCACCAGGTTTGCACACATCTCAGGAGTGATTTTGTCCCACTCCTCTTTGCAGATCTTCTCCAAGTCATTAAGGTTTCGAGGCTGACGTTTGTCAACTCGAACCTTCAGCTCCCTCCACAGATTTTCTATGGGATTAAGGTCTGGAGACTAGCTAGGCCACTCCAGGACCTTAATGTGCTTCTTCTTGAGCCACTCCTTTGTTGCCTTGGCCATGTGTTTTGGGTCATTGTCATGCTGGAATACCCATTCACGACCCATTTTCAATTCCCTGGCTAAGGGAAGGAAGTTCTCACCCAAGATATGACGGTACATGGCCCCGTCCATCGTCCCTTTGATGTGGTGAAGTTGTCCTGTCCCCTTAGCAGAAAAACACCCCTAAAGCATAATGTTTCCACCTCCATGTTTGACGGTGGGGATGGTGTTCTTGGGGTCATAGGCAGCATTCCTCCTCCTCCAAACACGGCGAGTTGAGTTGATGCCAAAGAGCTCTATTTTGGTCTCATCTGACCACAACACTTTCACCCAGTTGTCCTCTGAATCATTCAGATGTTCATTGGCAAACTTCAGACGGGCATGTATATGTGCTTTCTTGAGCAGGAGGACCTTGCCGGCGCTGCAGGATTTCAGTCCTTCACGGCGTAGTGTGTTACCAATTGTTTTCTTGGTGACTATGGTCCCAGCTGCCTGGAGATCATTGACAAGATCCTCCCGTGTAGTTACGGGCTGATTCCTCACCGTTCTCATGATCATTGCAACTCCACGAGGTGAGATCTTGCATGGAGCTTCAGGCCGAGGGAGATTGACAGTTCTTTTGTTTTTCTTTCATTTGCGAATAATCGCACCAACTGTTGTCACCTTCTCACCAAGCTGCTTGGCAATGGTCTTGTAGCCCATTCCAGCCTTGTGTAGGTCTACAATCTTGTCCCTGACATCCTTGGAGAGCTCTTTGGTCTTGGCCATGGTGGAGAGTTTGGAATCTGATTGATTGATTGCTTCTGTGGACAGGTGTGTTTTATACAGGCAACAAGCTGAGATTAGGAGCACTCCCTTTAAGAGTGTGCTCCTAATCTCAGCTAGTTACCTTACCTATATAAAAGACACCTGGGAGCCAGAAATCTTTCTGATTGAGAGGGGGTCAAATACTTATTTCCCTCATTAAAATGCAAATCAATTTATACAAATTTTGGCATGCATCTCTCACTGTTCAAATAAACTTACCATTAAAATTATAGACTGATCATTTATTTGTCAGTGGGTAAACGTACAAAATCAGCAGGGGATCAAATACTTTTTTCCCTCACTGTATAGTCAACAACAACAGCACCACCATAAACGTTGTCAGTCATTCATTCACCACGCATAGTCAACAACAACAGCACCACTATGATCGATGTCAGTCATTCATTCACCAACATAGTCAACAACAACAGCACCACTATGATCTTGTCATTCATTCACCAGGTATAGTCAGCAACAACAGCATCACCATAAACGTTGTCAGTCATTCACCACGCATACTCAACAACAGTACCACCATGAATGTTGTCAGTCATTCATTCACCAGGCATAGTCAGCAACATCAGCACCACTATGAACGTTACTCTTTGGTTTTTTCGGTAAAGTCACGTAGAAATAATTAAAAATAAAATTATATAATAGCATACGACGTTTCGATTGCAACACAAGCAATCATCATCAGGTACGGAATTAACACAGACACATCAGGGGACACAGAGAGAGGCGGAGGAGCACACTAAATCAAACAGAGTTTAGCAAAAATTATTAAACTATATAAAGCAACACAGACGGTCGGTTAAAACACAATTAACGCATGGTCTGGTTGATTACGCTATTTCAAAGATTGCTAAATTGTAAGTTAAGTGTGAAATTTAAGAGAAGTGATAGAACACAGATCGCAAAGAGACATATGGTGAGAGACACGCACACAGAGAGACACGCAGACAGTGCATCTATGTGCCGAAGCCTTATATAGACAGAAACGGCGGAGCTGGGACTCAGAGACAATGGGACACAAATTAGCATGAGGAGAGCACATATCAAAGGAAGGTGTGGGTGCACACGCGTGGTCACATACACAGGCAGAGACAACAAAGTGATACAGACCCAAGTCAAGACACAAAGGCAGATACACCAGCAGAGACAACACAAAGACACACACTTCATACCTCCCCGGAAAGTTGATTCGAACTTGATTAGGTGCTTTCGTAACTGCAGGAATTACTCTTTGTTTTTTTCGGTAAAGTCACGTAGAAATAATAAAAAAATAAAATTATATAATAGCATACGACGTTTCGATTGCAACACAAGCAATCATCATCAGGTACAGAATTAACACAGACACATCAGGGGACACAGAGAGAGGCGGGGGAGCACACTAAATCAAACAGGTATAGTCAGCAACAACAGCACCACTATAAACGTTGTCAGTCATTCATTCACCAACATAGTCAGCAACAACAGCACCACTATGATCTTGTCATTCATTCACCAGGTATAGTCAGCAACAACAGCATCACCATAAACGTTGTCAGTCATCAATTCTCCAGGTTTAGTCAGTAACAACAGCACCACTATGATCCATGTCAGTCATTCATTCACCACGTATAGTCAACAACAACAGCACCACCATGAATGTTGTCATTCATTCACCACGCATAGTCAACAACAACAGCACCACCATAAACGTTGTCAGTCATTCATTCACCACGCATAGTCAGCAACAACAGCACCACCATAAACGTCATTCATTCATTCACCACGCATAGTCAACAACAACAGCACCACCATAAACGTCATACATTCATTCACCACGCATAGTCAACAACAACAGCACCACTATGAATGTTGTCATACATTCATTCACCACGCATAGCCAACAACAACAGCCCCTTTTCCTGATGACGACCGCTTGTGTTGCGATCGAAACGTCATAATTTTTGGTTATTTTGTTATTTGCTTTGAACCAATCTACGTGACTTTACCGAAAGACCCCAAATAATATGAATTCCTGCAGTCACGCAAACTTTAAGTCAGGATTTAAACACGTTTATTGAATTGAGCAAGGTTATTATTGTAGGCGCGTGGGGGGTTAAAGGCAGCGTTTGTAGAGAATTCCGCAGTGACGGAGTGCGAGGGAAGACGCAGACAGAGACGTTGAGGGTGACGACTTGCAGTGTGTGGAAGAATCAACGTCCAACGTCCGTGGGAGCAGTAACGGTGGCAGTAGCGATAGAAGAGTGATAAGGAAGCGACTGACTGCACGTGAACGACAGATTGGAGTGCTATGAGAATGTTGGAGAAGTGCACACTGCACTGTGACCCCGCGACCCGAGATCGATTCGCAGCCACAGCCGACATCAGTATCGCCCTGGAATGGTGAAGTATGGTCGAACAACCCCCATGACCAGAACAGCGTGCGGAGGCTTTCATTCAGCGTTGGATTGACAAAGGGCTGCACATTATTATTCTTATTTACGTACGCATAGTGTGTGTTTACGTAGAGATGGTCTGTGTTTACAAAGAGATGCATGTCTTATTGAAAGCCTGCAATCGTTGTTGTCAAATCACAACCATATGTGACTCGCGAACGCACAACGCATCGCGAGGAGGCTGGGCAATCGGTACCTTCTTGTTCTATCTACGTGACTTTACCGAAAGACCCAAATAACACGGAGAGGTCACTGTTTAATATTCGCGATCGCAGCCTGAATAAAGTCTCCATTACAATGATCTCCACATTGCGAGTATAACAGCCGGCGGGCAGCATCTGCGTTCGCTCTGCGGTTGTGCGAGACGTCGTCGTTGAGAACGCCACCGACCGCACCGACGGGTCGAGAATGAACGCGCGAGCGAGTGAATGAAATGAAGACATCGTGAGCCACCTGCTCTGATCGCCGTCCCACCTCCGCTGGCCTTCCCCGGCTTCGAGCTGCCACGCCGGGGGGGGGGGGGGGGGCCTGCCCGGCAAGCTTCCGCAGCGCGCGCCCGGCCTCCGCGTGGGGGCCAAACCCCCCTCCAAGACTGGGGGGCCAGGGTCGCGATCACAGCAGGCCGTGTGGTCATGGAGCGCTGTGGACGTGTGGGCCCCTCTTGGCCGGGTTGTACGCTGCCGATGGAGCGTCTCTCGCCTGGCTGTGCAAGACGAGCACGCGCGATGCTCGCGACCACAAAAACGATCGTAAATGAGTCAATAATAATAGGAATGTCATATATTTATCCTGCAAAGTCTTTCAGTCAGCGGTAGATTCATCGCGACTGATGGTGAACAATCATACTGAGGCTCAAGACTATTTCTTTTTTCAGAAGGATCCAGCATTCGGATCGTATTGACCAGCTTCATCATGAATGAGAGTTTGGCTTCATACTGGGAGGAAACCGAAGATCCCAGAGAAACCCCAGCCGCAAAATACGAGGGGAATACCACTCAGAGCTTCGCACAAAGTCATCCAAAGCACGACGCAAACTCTGTGATTGAAACAGATATGTGGACTAAGCACAAACACTTTCTCGAAGTGATTGCACGACAGAATTAAAAACAATATATATTTTTTTAAAGTATGATGCCGTCGGCACTTATGGCCGCTTGCGTTGGGTCACCTCTGGTGTGTGCGTGTCGTTTTGATTTGTGTGGAGCGGCGGTGTAGCGAAGAGCGCGCTGCGCTACGAACCAGGCGACCCGGGTTCGATTCCCACTCACGGCCAACACCCAGTGACGATCGTTTGATCCGGCCCCGCGCCTCCCCTATGTCGACTCAGCCTCAAATGAGCACCTGGTGCGATGTGTAAACATCGCCGATAGAGAGACAAAGGCGGCCGGGCGTAGTGTTTGCCACCCACCCTCTCGTGTCCCGTGCCGGCCTTCATAGGTGCTCGCTCACGCATTTTGCCCCAATAGTCTGCCGAGGGTATACGGGGGATCTTTGTCTTTGTTTTTTTGGGTGGTTTTATTTCATGCCAACACTGGTGTCGCGTGGCTATCACGCGACGCCACTTTTGTTTGCACGACCACACGTTGCGTTCTCACACGATGTGAATGATCGAAACATCTAAAAGTCTGACTGTTTAAAGATACAATCTGAAATTGGCCTTAAAGATCCTGAAACCCGAAATGTTTTAAGACCAACGTTAATTCCGAAGACGCGGATAAGCGTCTGATTCTGATGCTAATCATGCATGTGCATGCCCTTTGTGTTTAGTGATCATTTGCTAATTTGTGCGGGTGTATGTGTGTGTTAGTCTGCTGTAGTAATTAACATCTGTCTGCAGAGCTGAGATAGACATCGTTTTAGTCCGTATCGTGTTGTTAACGCCTTCCAGCTAAGGTGGAGAGCGTTTATGTATTAGATGTGTCCTTGCGTTCCACGGTCTACCCATTACAAGAGGCACGATAACTCATGTGAAGATGTTCCAAATATGAACGAAACTCTTTTGAACTTGTGTTGCCATTAGGAACCTACGGTCTTAAAGCTATATTATCAAATTGATCAAACTGTTGCGACAACGCTCGGGTGGCTTAAACAGAGCAATACAAATATATACGATTTACAATCATGCAAATGAAAAACGCGTGTTGCAAAAGCATCACGGAATCCATACACATTCGTGATTTTTTTTGTTTAAATCGGAATACATTCAGGCGGGACTGGGATTGCACGATGAGGTGTGTGTGGGTGCCACATGACCCCCAAACTGGCGTTCATCGCCTCGTGCGCGTCTATGGGCTTCTATGCGCACGGTAAAGTCACGTTGAAGGGAAACAATAAAATAATAATACATATATATAAAACAAAGTCAACGTGACTTTACCGAAAGAACCAAGAATATGAATCACTGCAGTCACGAAAGCTTTAAATCAAAAGTGTATGATCTTGTTCGTAATGACATTACATTTTAAAATCATGTTTCTTTTTTGTATTTCCGCGACTGCGAATATCTACGCGACGTTCAATGGTGAAAGTATCAGAAACAAATGTGCCCATTATGTAACAACAAACTCGTTTCCATATGTTTGTGTCGTGAAAATTAACGATTAAATAAGTCATTAAAGCAAAAAAAGTTAGCGTGAAATGTGCACACCCAGCCTTCCTTACTGTGGGCGCACGTGTTAACAATTTACGTCCCTGTGTGGTTTCATTTTACATTTCGCTGTGGTGGTGGGAATGTGTAGCATTTTGGACTTTGGGAGCCAAGGTGTGTGTGTTCTGTGTGCGTTTTGTGAGTGTGTGTTCGGTCCGTGGGGAGCGGTGGCGCAGTGGTTAGCGCTGCGCTATGAATCTGGCGACCCGAGTTCAGTTTCCGATCGCGGCCAACACCAGTGACGATTACCTGAATCGTTCCCGGGTTTCCCCTAAGTCGATTCAGTCGCAAAGAAGCACCTGGTGTAGCGGTGTGTAGACATTGCCACTGGGGAGACAAAGGCGGCCGCGCGTGTGGCTGGCCACCCTCCCCGGATGTCGTTCCGGCCTTCACAGCCGCTCGCTAGCAGTCTGTAAAGGCTCTCCGGGAGATATTTGTCTTTGGGTGTTTATCGTCCATTTCCGGCCGATGATGTATTGCTGTCGATGCCGAACTACGCAGGCAGCGTTCTTCTGATCCCAGAGTGCGACTCGCACCCTCACCCTGGTTTGTGTGGACGAGGGAGGCGATGCCTTGCACTCACAGCCACAGTTATTTCACGCACAAGACAAATATCCCTCGTATAGCCTGTTGGGGCAAGGGCGGTTAGCGAGCACCTATGAAGGCCGCCTTTGTCTCCCTAGTGGCGATGTTTACACCACACCAGGTACTCATTTGAGGCTGAGTCGACCTAGGGGAGGCCGAGGACCGGTTCAGATAATAGTCACTGGTGTTACCCGTGAGCTGGATTCATAGCGCAGCATAGCGCTCACCGCTCCACGACTTCTCCCCTCCCATCTTTCACTTACACGCGCACACACACACACATGACACCACACATCGCACACACGCACATCGCACACACGCATCGCACACACACACACATCGCACACACACACATCACACACACATCGCACACACACATCGCACACACACACGCATCGCACACATACACACATCGCACACACACATCACACACACACACATCACACACACATATCGCACACACACACATCACACACAGACACACATCACACACACACATCGCACACACGCACACATCGCACACACACACGCATCGCACACACACACACACATCGCACACACACACCACACACACACATCACACACACACACATCGCACACACACATCACACACAGACACACATCACACACACACATCGCACACACACACATCGCACGCACACACATCACACACACACATCGCACACACACACATCGCACATACACATCACACACACATCACACACACATCGCACACACACATCACACACACACACACATCGCACACACACACATCACACACACATCGTACACACACACACATCGCACGCACACGCACATCGCACACACACACACATCGCACACACACACACACATCGCACACACACGCACATCGCACACACACGCACATCGCACACACACACATCACACACACACATCACACACACACACACATGTCACACACACATCGTACACACACGCACATCGCACACACACATCGCACACACATATCGCACACCCATCACACATCGCACACACACATCACACACACGCACATCGCACACACACATCACACACACACATCACACATCGCACACACACACATCACACATCGCACACACACACATCACACACATCACACACACAAATCACACACACACATCACACACATCGCACACACATCACACACACATCACACACACGCACACATCACACACACACATCACACACATCACACACACACATCACACACATCGCACACACACACACATCACACACACGCACACATCACACACACATCGCACACACATCACACATACATCACACACACATCACACACAAGCACATCACACACACATCACACACATCGCACACACACACACATCACACACACACACATCACACACACATCTCATCACGCATCACACTCACACACACACATCACACACATCACACACACACACATCACACATCACATCACACACACACATCACACACACACATCGCACACACACACACATCACACACACACATCACACATACATCACACACACACACATCACACACACACATCACACACACACATCACACACATCACACACACATCACACACACACACATCGCACACACATCACACACACACACATCACACACACACATCACACACACACATCACACACACACACATCACACACACACACATCACACACATCACACACACACACATCACACACATCACACACACACATCACACACACATCACACACACATCACACACACACATCACACACACATCACACACACACACATCGCACACACACACATCGCACACACACGCACACACACGCACATCGCACACACACACATCACACACACACATCACACACACACACATATCACACACACATCGTACACACACGCACATCGCACACACACATCGCACACACATATCGCACACCCATCACACATCGCACACACACACACACATCACACACACGCACATCGCACACACATCGCACACACACATCACACACACACACATCGCACACACACACATGACACACACAGACACACATCACACACACATCGTACACACACACATCGCACGCACACACATCACACACACACACATCGCACACACACGCACATCGCACACACACATCACACACACACATCACACACACTCACATCGCACACACACACATCGCACACACACGCACATCGCACACACACGCACATCGCACACACACACATCACACACACACACATCACACACACACATATCACACACACATCGTACACACACGCACATCGCACACACACATCGCACACACATATCGCACACCCATCACACATCGCACACACACACACATCACACACACGCACATCGCACACACACATCACACACACACATCACACATCGCACACACACACATCACACATCGCACACACACACATCACACACATCACACACACAAATCACACACACACACATCACACACACATCACACACATCGCACACACATCACACACACACATCACACACACGCACACATCACACACACACATCACACACATCACACACACACATCACACACATCACACACATCGCACACACACATCACACACACGCACACATCACACACACATCGCACACACATCACACACACATCACACACACATCACACACACGCACATCACACACACATCACACACATCGCACACACACACACATCACACACACACATATCACATCACACTCACACACACACATCACACACATCACACACACACATCACACATCACATCACACACACACATCACACACACACACATCGCACACACATCACACACACATCACACATACATCACACACACACACACATCACACACACACATCACACACACACATCACACACATCACACACACATCACACACACACACACATCGCACACACATCACACACACACACATCACACACACACACATCACACACACACATCACACACACACACATCACACACATCACACACACATCACACACATCACACACACATCACACACACATCACACACACACATCACACACACACATCACACACACACATCGCACACACATCACACACACACATCACACACACACACATCACACACACATCACACACACACATCACACACACATCACACACACATCACACACACACATCACACACATCACACACACACACATCACACACATCACACACACACACACATCACACACACATCACACACACATCACACACACACATCACACACACACATCACACACACACATCACACACACACACATCACACACACATCACACACACACATCACACATACATCACACACACACATCACACACATCACACACATCACACACACACATCACACACACACACATCACACACACATCACACACATCACACACACACATCACACACATCACACACACACATCACACACACACGCATCACACACATCACACACATCACACACACACATCACACACATCACACACATCACACACACATCACACACACATCACACACACACATCACACACATCACACACACACATCACACACACACATCACACACACACATCACACACACACATCACACACACACATCACACACATCACACACACACATCGCACCCAGTCGCCAGTGCGCTGCTGCCACGGCAATGACATCCGAACACACTCCGCATTGACCAGTGTGGTGAAGTATGGTCAACAGTCGTTTAGCTTCAGCGGGGCGGTTTGGGTGGGGGCTGGGGTGGGCTGAGCGCCCCCCACCCTCACCCTCGTGCTCAGCCCCCCCTTGTAAAGAGTTATTGTCGAGGATTCTGTTTGCCATCCACTATGCCCCCCCCCCCACCGTGAGTTTTGTATGCCCCCCCCCCCTCCCACACTTTAAAAACAAATGTCACGTATTATGTATGTCGAACTTCTTTCGCACCCTACGCAGCCAACCGTGCTCATCGGAGGGGAATGTTCACCGTGGCGGTGATGGAGCGATTGAGTCCGTTCGTGTGCAGGCGCTCGATGGAGCGTTAAGTCACAGAACCTGACAGGTTTGGGAGGCCTTCATCCAGCAGTGGATTAACCATGGACGATGAAGCTTTTGCATTGTTTTAAACTTGGTTCTGCATTGCTTTCTATATTTTTTTCTGAAGAAGATGTATGTACGTTGAACTTCTGTCACACCGTACGTTGCCAACCGTGATAAATAATCGGAGGTGCGGTAGCAGGACAACTAAACTACACACCAAAAGCAATGCTAAAGAAATGAGTTTAAAATCTTGAGTTAAACAGCAAGAAAAACAACTCCCATGACTGGCATACTGTGGGAGAGAGGGGAGGTGGGCGGGGGCTTCAATCCAGCAGTGGTTTGACAAGGGGCTTGCGACCGTGTTCGACGTTTAAAAATCAAGCCGACACGAGCACGGGGCTGTGTTTCCGCGATCGCGAGCGTTGTGGGTTTTCGTGCCCGTCGGTTGACACCGGGAACTTTGGCAAAGGGATGAATCTCACAAAGTCTGGAGAGGGTTGGAAGTGTTTTGTTAAATAAATATCTGAAATAAATAAAGAAACCCTCTTTCCCGTAAACCGAGAGAAATGTG
Source organism: Petromyzon marinus (assembly GCF_048934315.1). Taxonomy (NCBI): domain Eukaryota; kingdom Metazoa; phylum Chordata; class Hyperoartia; order Petromyzontiformes; family Petromyzontidae; genus Petromyzon; species Petromyzon marinus. Next base: position 19,326,758 of record NC_133674.1, read on the forward strand.
TATGGCTGTGCAGATTTTGAGATTCGCGGGAAGGAGTGAGTAACGGCAGACCCTCTGCAGTCGGCGACTCTGCCTTGTTTTGATGCCGTGAAGTTGGACTGGGGCCATGCGAGCGCGCGGGACCCGCTAGAGTTATTATTGTTGTTGTGCTGCTGCTGCTGCTGCTAGAGTTATTATTATTATTGCTGTGCTGCTGCTGCTGCTTCCAACAGAACAATCGTCAGTCCGAGGCCCCTGTGCATCGCGAGAACCTCCCCGAAGTTACGCACGCATTAAATATTTGTCCCATTGCGGAGAATAATATAAGTAGCAATATCAATCAGCAGAAGATAGATCGCCATTATACATCAGTCCCTCCAGATAAAAATGATATGTAAATATGTCTTTACACTTCATCATTGCTCCTTTGAGAGGATGGCTACATTCAGAATGTTTCCCATCAATAAATATGAACAAATCCTTAAGTTATGCAGAGATTGCTGGTATTGTACTGAATTATGCTTATCTTACGCATTCCAAGAAGGTCGAACGGTTATTGGGAAATTATCTCAACACAGCTCAAATGAACGACAGATGGGCAACTTGTCCAAATGTTTGCGAGAGTCGGTGGCGGAGTGACTCAGAAGTCAGAAACATAATTCTGGTTACGACCTTGAGTTTCAGCCGCCTCTGGTAACGCTGGATGCTCTGCTGTGGTGAGCTGATGGACTCGGCCCGGACACGAATGACTGCACAAAAAACAAACGTAACGTTAAGTAAATTTTAATTCGATTTATCTCCATTAATAAATTGACCGCTATGCATTGAGCATTTATCTGTAGTCCGGTGTGTTAAAACTTACCTCCCAACCACCCCCCCCCCCCCTGCTAATGTGTGGGGGAAAGGCCACCAAAACATATCTCAGAAAGCTGTTCTGTCATGTCTGCTTCTGCGGGCCGTTCTGCAACAGGCAAGCGCCGTTCTGTGAGGATTCAGAAAAAAATGTCTCACCCCGGTTTCTAACAGGAGACTTGGATGACGTCCATTTGGAAAGAATATCGAGACGCCCTGGGATGTGACTGGGGCCTGCGATCGATATTATATCCCACGCTGCATCTCGAACCGAGGACTCGAGAACTGGTTGGGTGCCAGGGACCGGATTTTCAAGATCGTATCCAGCCGTTTGGAAGAGCACCTCGCGAGAGGGTTGATCGCCACGGTTACCTATAAACAAAAAATCACCACCAGCTATACAAGACGTGCTGCGTGCAGGGACGTGGAAGGTGTGAGAGGGGCGTGGGGGGGGGTAGAGCAGGGGGTAAATTCTCGATATCAACCGAAAGAGGCGACGTGAAATTTCACCAATCCCATCCGCCATTCACCGTGCACCCGTCCGTGTACAAAAATGCTCATCGATATCTGAGCGTCACGCTCCATGAATGTTCCTTGCAAGTGGCGAACGGGGTTGCTCTCGTCGTTGCGTGTGCAAGGCGCGTGTACAATGTGTTAAACGACGCGATTAACAACACGGCCAACTGGGCCAATGTTGCCTCGTGCTAATTGCTGGAGTACATGCCTCATACGTACGTGCTTACAAACATGCACAGGCCTGTATGTACGTCCACTCCTGGATGAGGGCTTCCCCACACCGTGCAGGTCACGTGCTGCTTTATTTGACCATACTTCCCCACGTTGGTCAATACGGTTTGGTGACGGCAAGAAGCATAAACGTAGGAGCATAGAAGCACAGTACAATAATGGACTTTGTTGGACTGCCCTCTACCTGCCCATAACGTAGCACAGTCCTAAAGCCGCATGTGATTGTGACCGTCATGAGTACCGTGTGCTCGTGTTGCCGAGCCAGGCGACAGCCGCTCCATCAGCAGCGCGGAGGGAGGGACTAGGGCCCACCGTCGTACCCGGGCAGGCGCCACTGTTTGGACAACGTACGGCGACAAGCGGTCATCATCCGGTGGCGAGATGTCAACTACCTCGCCTGGTATGCAGCAGGTCGTGGGTTCGATCCCGACCCTGACGCCTGCTCTCTATAGTTGGAGTTTGCATTTTCTCCCCGTGGTCGCGTGGATTTTTCTCCCGGCCATCCGTTTTTTCCCCTCCACATTTAGAATCAACATCCCGCGTTTAAAGTATTTAACTGCCATCAATTAGGCCTCGGCAAGGTAAGGTAAAAGGTAAAAACAACGAGCCTACCTTTACCCTACCTTTTACCTTACCACAATACAATCACTCTACCATGCCTTTTACCCTTCAGCAGTTAAGGTAAAAGGTTACCCGATTACAGGGTAATTACTAGGATACTACACGTGAAAAAGGTTTATAACAGGTAAATGCTAGGTAGAGCGCTTTATTCATGTAGAATACTCTCGATGATTCTAATTTTACACGCTTTCTTTAAACTCACTCTGTTGTCGTTGTTGTATCCTCAATCTTGTAACTCATTTTTAACCCACTTCCCAAGGTGGTATCGACTGCACACTTGGTATACTTATGTCATACTGATGACAAAACTATATTCTATCATTAAAAAAATATTTTTAAACATTCTTTTGTATATGTTATGTTTCGGCTTGGGTCTAATTGTCCACTGTTAACTGACGATGGCTGTAATTGGCCACGGCCCCTGACGTTGTGGCAAACTTCGGGGCCACCTCTTGGAGTCGTGGAGTTCTGCCATTACTAGTACATTTCGTAACAGCGTGCTTTTAAAAAAGTTTTTTTTAAAATATTACTTATTAAATGGAGGCCACGGACTGCGCCACAGAGCTTTTAGCGGTAAACAAGGCACCGTATTTACCGGGTAATACTTTGCGCTACCTTTACCCTACCCTTTACCTTACCCCTTGGCATGTCAGCACCTTGACCCTTTACCTTTACCCTTTTACCCGGTAAAAAGGGTAAATTACCTTACCTTGCCGAGGCCTACCATCAATGTCCACATGCTAAGCCACTTGGTTGAGCTATCATTGGTGGCCATGACACGGTCTGCTGTGATCACAACCCTGGTCCCAGGTGTAGAGGGGGCGTTGGCCCCACACGGACCCTGGCGCACGGTTCTGATGTAGACGCCGAGCAACAACAACGACAATCTCACGTGGAGGTGATAACCGCGTCAGGAACAGCGGAGTTGTGCATCGCCGTGTTGTCCCCTTCTTATTATTTGTGGATCGGATATTGCGTCGTTATACGCTACACGGTCTGTTCCGGATGACCACAGTCGCGCACGGGAGAGTTTTTGTTTTCTCTTTGTGTATCAGGTATCCGCATCTGCCACGGTTTGTGGGTATGCGGATGAGGGTGGACCATGCGCTTCGTGGAAGGTCAAACCCAGGGATCTTCTGCGTTGGGTCTTTCACAATGGTGGCGTGGCAGTACGTATGTGGAACTTCTTTCACGCCGTACGTAGCGAACCGCGCTAATTGGAGGTGCGGGCAGCTCGAAGCCGGCAAGACGAACGGCGGGGGTTCGGCAACGGGCAAGTGGTTATCGGTGTCTGGGCTGGAGACCGTTCCTCACGCACACCCTGGTACCGCTGACGAGTCCGAGTGTGGCAAGTTGCTCCACACGCGACACGCGCGGTGTTTCGATGGCGAGCGGACTCGTGGAGGGTCGAGCCTATCACACTACAAAGACAAATCCCCCGTATAGCCTTAACAGACTGTAGGGGCAAGTGCTGTTAGCGAGGGGGTGGGTGGCCAGCACCACGCCCGACCGTCTTTGTCTCCCTAGTGGCAATGTTTACACACCGCACCAGGTACTCATTTGAAGTTGAGTCGACCTAGGGGAGGCCCGGGACCGGTTCAGATAATCATCACTGGTGTTGGCCGTGAGCGGGAATCGAACCCGAGTCGCCAGGTGCATAGAGCAGCGCGCTAACCGCTACACTATCGCTCCCCACTATCACACTACAAACACCCTGTGACACACACTGTGACGCACAGGTGGCTACACCTGTGACAACCGGACACGCGCGGTTGTTGCCCATCCGAACAATATCCAGGCTCGCCCCCTGCTTAGCCTTTGAGGTCTGACAAGATCAGGCTCGTTCCGGCTGGTTTGGTCACGGGCGCACGCAAACCATGTGCAATTTGCCAGTGCTTAGTTTGTGAACCTGTTTTCAATTGCACATAAGTGCGCACGATAAAATATTCACACGCAATAAATAAATTGATTAATTTGATTAAAAATTCTGAGTGTTATTCCTCCGTTCTCATGTTTGAAGTTGGAACCAAACTTCTGGGCTTTATTATGTTGGCTTAGATGTACGAGTCCCAGTGCCAGTTACTTTGGCTGTATCAGCCATCCCGCTGGGATTGCTGAACCCCAGGGGGTGGGAAGTTAAATCTGTCTCAGCGTGGGGGTGAGGTGAGGGGGCAGTGGGAGGTGGTCTGGGGTGGGGGGATGGATGGGGGGTGGACTAGAAACAGCCGAGGCGTTTGAACGTCAGGCAAATAATTTACTACCTCCCGTCTCTCCTGCCAGTGAAGTGGACATTTCCGCAAACAACCGTTTGGTTATAAAAGCCAGCAAGGAGACAGCGTTCTTCACACAGGAGACACCGCGCGACCGTGATTCGAAGCGCCCTCTCCTGCAGACCACAACCGCCACCACCGCTTTTCACCTGAGCTAAGTCCGTGCTGCCCGAGGATTTGGAAGCAAGATGAGAGCGCTACTTTTCATCGGCTTCCTTGTCTGCTGCCTGGCAGCATTTGACCTTTCCCAAGGTACCCATACAGACTCGAGCATTTCATAATTTATTCATGTTATAATGTTACAAAGTCTTCTGTTCGGAGCGGTGGTGCAGACGTTTAGCGCACTGCACTGTGAACCTGGCTACCCGAGTTCGATTTCTGGCCACGGTCAGCATCAAGGAGCATGTGACATTTGATACATGTGACATGTGAGACATGTGTTACATGGCACACGTGATACATGTATAGCATAAGGGAGGCATTCATCCAGAGGTGAATTGATAAAAGTATTTGAATAATTAAAAATCGAATCCAAACAGTTTCCTGTTATAAACCGGATTGTTGTAAAATTAGAATGCAATCATTTATCTCTGTTCCTCCCAGGACTCACTGATTTTGCTATGTTTGTATTTTGTAAATAATTACATGGATTATTTGTCATACTTTAAAAAAAACATTCGTGATGTCTACATTTGATGTGTGCACTTTATTGTTTTTGACAATGCCTATATTTCATTGCCATATTTTGTTTGTATGAATGTACGAATGTTGAACGTCTTTCGCATCGTACGTAGCTAACCGTGATAATCGCAGGTGTATGGCATGGGCCCTGGTGCAAGACATGACATGGGGGCCCTCTGTCCAACCGTCTTAGTAAGATGCCTGGTCCCTCCAGTCCGTGTGTCCCGCGCAGTTGCACCGCCTGCACACTCGACATCGACGCTACTGCTCTGCGTGTCTGCCTCTGTAACCCGAGTCCCCTTTGAGAAATAGTCTCTGTCTCATTGAGTTCGCAACTGGTTAACTAATACAACAAATGATGACGCTAATGCTCGTGATGATGTGCTTAGTCTATCGGCACTGGTTTGTGTATTCCTAGCTTTGTGGTGTTGTTGGTGAAGGTTCGACTGCCGCCCTTGGTGTGGTGTGGATTTAATCGGTACGCAGGGTGATCCGATTACAACCACCAAACCAGAATAAGTAGGACAGATTCTACGCTCTTAGATTACGATTGACGACTGTTAAGCAGGGCCTCGTGTAGTCACAACCACACTCGCCTCCGTTCTCACAGTTATTGCATCTGCAATCGAACCCGGGGCACAGCTTTTGCGATACCGTTTGTAAATCGTGTTTATTTCTTCCCGTTGTTGTGGCGCACGCTCATGTCTATTGTCCTTGGAATAGACGCGGTGTGTGTGTGTGCGCGTGGGGAGCGGTAGCGTAGCTGTTAGCGTGCTGCGCTATGAACTCGGAGACCCGACTTCGATTCACGCTCACGGCCAGAAACACCAGTGACGATGATTTGAACCGGTCCTGGACCTCCCCTAGGCTGACTCAGCCTAAAATGAATACTTGGTGCAGTGTGTAAACATCGCCACGGAGGAGATAAAGCCGGTCTGACGTGGTGCCGACCACCCACTCTCTCGTGTGCCGTGCACGCTTTCATAGGTGCTCGTTAACAGCACTTGCCCCAACAGTCTGTTGAGGCTGTGCGGGGAATCTTTGTCTTTTGTCACAGTGAATCTACACCCATGGTACCACCTTCATTTTTTGTCACAGTGAATCTACACCCATGGCACCACCTTCATTTTCTGGTCCTCTTTAAAATATGGGGCCATCGCTTTCACAAGATTCAATCGCACTTTGAAAATAAAGTGAGTGGGGCATTAGCAATCAGTGGGGTATCTATAGATGGAGCTCCTGGTACTGTACTTACCCCCCCCCCCCCCACCGCAAAAGACAATGGTATCAGTGAGATCCCGCACGAGTATAGATTAAGGTTGATAGTTGACCGACCCATCAACATTTAGCCCGGTTTTAATTTGAGCTCAGACAAGAGACTCTGAGTGCGAAGTCGGGGTCAAGATTGCAAATTCTCAGCTCACAGCGGCGAAGACATCCTACCTATATGTCTCTAAGTGGAAGAGTTAAGTTTAAAATCACTTGAGAGCCCTCTAAGACAATTGGATCTTTCTCAGGAGGCTGCTGTGGTGCCGTTAGCTGTGCATCTGCATGTGAGGTGAGTCACGGCTGTGATGGTGGTGGTGTTGGAGGAGGAGGAATGATTAGAGATTTATATAATGAGCAGCAGGATAAATATATTGATGATAAAGAGGAGGAATTGTTGATGTCGATAATGACGACGACAACGGTGATGAACGCTACGTTGAAGAGGGAGTACTCGGTCCAAGTCAGCAGACTCTCGTTCTGTTTAGAGACATGGTTCTAGCTGTGGGGTCAGACAGGTCAGTCTGTGTGCAGCATCACGATCCATCCACGAAGCTCATGGTCCACCCTAAGCCGCATCCACTGCACAAACCGTGGCAGATGCGGATAGCTGATGCATAAATGGAAAATTAAAAACTCTCCAGCAGTGTGCGACTGTGGTCGTCCAGAACAGACGGTACAACGTATAACGACACAATGCCCCGATACACAAATACGAAGGAGACATCATCAGAGCGATAGTACACTCCGCTATTGCCCCTGACGCGGTCGTTTGGCTCGACCACCTGAATGTGAAATTGTAGTTGTCGCTTTGCATCTACATCATCAGCCGTACGAAAGAATATCACGATCCATGGGTAAATACCAGAGATCGCGCTCTCAGACAGGGATGTGTGGTAGCATCTGGATGATTTCGGTGGTCCGCAATCGCTACGTTTACAAACAAAACCCTGACCCTTAATCTACTCTGAACCGTTTTTTCCTTTCTTTCTGGACAAAAATAGATAACAATACAGAACCAACTTGAAACAATGTAAAAGCTTAATCGGCCATGGTTGATCCACTGCTGGATGAAGGCCTCCTATTGCCGTCAGGTTCTGTGACTTTACGATCAATCGAGCTCCTACACGTGAGCGGACTAAATCGCTTCATCTCGTCCATGGTAGACATTTCCCTCCGATTAGCACGGTTGGCTACATAAGGGGCAAAATAACATATATACACACGTAAAAAAATCGCCACGGGGGCGAGATGTTAGCTACTTTGCTGGTATACAGGAGGTCGTGGGTTCGATCCCAACCCTGACACCTTTATAGTTGGAGTGTGTGTGTCTCTCTGCCCGCGGTTGCGTGGATTTTTCTCCGTGTCCTCCGCTTCTAGAATGATGTGTCTAGAGCATTTGGCTCCTTTAAATTTCCACACGATAAGCCACTTCGTTGAGCCATCATTTGTGGCCAGGTCGCTTCTGAAAAGAGTTATATAGCTCCGTGGTGCCTTACCTAGTAAAATAACAAAAAGTTTGTAGTTTAATATTCCCTTGCGTGTGTTCTCGCCTCGCTCTGTCACTCGGCCGATCGTCTCGGTCACTCGGTCATCGTCCCGTCCAGCGACGCGTCCTGCCCAGGCCCGCTTACTTTTCTTCACGGTCACAATGTGTGTCCGACTTGCGTACGTTCTGTAGTCCACGTGTACCCTCGTTCTTAGCTTGGAATGAGGACACTCGATCATTATGAGCCCAGGGACTAATGTTTGTATCTCGTAGGAATAGTAATCGTGGGATTCTAACCACGATCCTGTCTAGTTTATCTGACCGTTTCTCCTCCCTGCATGCACCACTCTCTCTCTCTCCTGCAGGAATCACCATCGCCATGCAGTCACGCTGCCCGTGTCGCCACTCGCGCAACGTGCAGCCCAGCACCATCAAGAAGCTTGACATCTTCAAGCAGGTCAACTGCCCCATCCAAGTCATGTAAGCGACGACTATCCTCTTCTATGCGTGCACATGATGGCAGCAGCAGCAGCTACACGTTGTTAAACGCCAGCGTCGAGGTCTGCTGGTCACGAACAAGAGGGCCTCACGAGAGATCTCGCGTAGTCTTTGCTGTCCCTCCGCCATCGCAGGAGCGCAGGCCGCAGTCGTTGTGCTGCGTGGTCCGTCATTCGGGTTGCATGGCCGGAGCCGCAGGGCCTGTGCCTCGTGCCTTCACATGTACACTCGTGAAGTGACGACTGGGCCGGTTTGATGCAAACGAGGCGACACGTCGCAGTTGATGGGCAACTCTGGGTTCTCCGGGGTAATGTCGTGAGAGAGAGAGAGACAAACCCACTATCGCCGTGCTTAAGTGGTAACTGATTGTCACGCAATCTTGCTGATTGGCTGTGTCGGGTGGAGGTAGGTTGTATCACGCATTTACATTTACGCGATCTAATGCAAAAAAAAACAATACGTGTACCATGAATATTGGTCGCGAAACCCTACGTGTTCATTACAGGAAAACTTTAATTTGAGTATATTGTATTGTCTCTCAACTCCGAATGGAAATCCAATGTGTGCACGTTTGTAGAGTTAACAGTGTTCAACTCTTGACATTCTCAATAGTCCTACGTGTTTTCACATTTAAATAAATTCAGGAAAAGCCATGTATGTGCGTGGATTCTGTGAGGAGCCTTTGGAGGTATTCCCTTAACAGCTGATGTGCAGCTATGAGAGCAAAACCATTGACATATTTGCAAGTAATCGTGTTTTTTTTCTCTAGTTCGTGTCTGTACATATTTCGACGATCCTTTGATCAATTCAGCCAATTTCTGCATTGCAGGTTCATCATGGTTCCATTCACATTGTATTCTGTTTATGAGCTATAGTGCCACTCCATTACAGACCGACAGACGGGCACCGCTAATGCATAAACACTTGCAACCTTATGCACGTGCCTCTTTTGCCAGTATCAAGATATTAGATGTAACTATTTAACCAGAGCTATTACTTATTTGGTGTTTGTATTGCCCCTGTACTGTTTGCCTTCAGGTAGCCTTTGATCTAGCACTGGTGAGGGTGAGACAAAGCCACAAAAGAGGCTGTCTCTGGTGCAGGCCAATCAGTTTCAAGGACAATGCTTACACGACCAAAGCATATTTGTTGGCATGTTTTACCACAAATCTGTGTAGTTAATGCAGACTCGATGCCTTGTAATAGGTGTCTATTTGGTGTTTGTACACCTTAACACCTCCTGTATTCATGGCAGAAACGGTTATTTTTTTTAATTATTATTCACTTTCAACCTAAGTAGGAAAGTGTTCCACCCCCCCTTCTCCCCCTAAATAAATACACACTTCCTTAAAGCTGTAGAGCAGACAGACAGGAGAAATATCTCTCACGAACAAATGTGTAACCCCCGGTGGAGTTTCACGCTGACCCTGGCCACAAAAGGAACGGTCGGGTCGCTTACTCTCGAGGTCATAGGTCAGGGGGTCACGCCGAGCCGCCAGTGAGTTCGTGGCACGGCACCGCAGCTCAAGCCCCTCCCGCCTCCTCTCTCTGTCCCGGTCGGCCGGTTGGATGCTTCCACGGCATCCAGTGCCAGTGGAAATCCAGCACAATCACACAGCGGTCACTCATTGCAGATTTACTGCTGTTAACGTGTAAATGACAAAAACAAAACTAAAGCTCCCCGGACATTCAGAATCTAAACATTTCTTCATACTGGAAGAATCCGATGAGCTATACAGCTCCTTTTTGCACAGATGTCCATTGCTTGGATGTTCGACCACCGTGCATACAAAGTGTCATATAGGCTGTTGCGGGGCTACGTTGTAGGCCTGTACAGAACGACGTGCTGTTGTGCGTTACGTCTATGCTCCCCCCGTCCATGCTGCACGCGTTCACCAACGCGCACCGACCATCCGTTGTCCAGGCGGCGCCTCCCATGCAGTGTACGTCGAGGGCGCCAGGGCAGTGAAGTGCGGCAAAGTTACACCGCCGACCCTCATCCGGCAGTGCATTGACAGTGCGCTGCACGTGCGCAACGTGTGACGACGTCGCGTTCACTCACTCCCTGCTGTCTCTTTGTTTTGTTCCCCCCCCCCACCAACTTCACCCTCCTGCTCTCCTCCCCCCGACCGACCGACCGACGGACCGCCTACAGCGCCATGCTGAAGAAGACGGGGGAGCGCGTGTGCGTGAACCCCAAGATGCGCTGGCTGCGGCAAGTCACTCAACAGATGCGACGCTAGGGGCGGGCAGAGGCGGAGGTGGAACCTCGCTCCTGAGTCTGAACCCATCGGAGTACCCCCCCAACCCACCCACCCCTCCTCCCCCACCTCTCTGAGCTTTCAAAACCTCCCAGATTGCTTCTGCCCAACCATTTGCGTCCGCTTACCCTCGGGCTTGCCCCAAAACATTTCCGCGTGCTCTCTCGCGCGGTGGCGTGGCTCCGGAGTGTGCCGGTGGTGCAACTGCACCGGGTGTGGCCCAGGCACCGGGTTACAAAGTGGGGCTGTGGGGGAGGGGGGGGAAACGGGATACTTTAGAAGGGGCCCCCATTTCATCCCCTTGACCGGGGCCGATGCCCACCATGCTACACGACTGCCCTTGCAGCCACTAAACCGGGGTCCTCTTGCATCTCCCGTTCTTCCGTGTTCCCAGACATTCTCCCTCTCGTGCCTGTGAACCGACGGGGTCAGAGGCAAGGGCTGGAGGATCACACAGATTCGTGAAACTCCCAAACCCATTGGGCTGTCAGTTTGGTCAGGCGGTAGCAGTACAGCGAGCAGGTTTGTGAATCCACCTTTTTCAGAGCTTTGAGTGTCATCCCTCTCATATGCAAGGTGGGCTATTCTCGCAGAACTTCAGTTCCCTCCCACACAAAGCCAAACAGCAGTCCATGGAAATGGCCAACCATCCCAGTGTAGGACCCTCTTAAAAACGGAGCATTGAAACTTGGTGATACATTCGTAGATAGGTAAATACATAGCATTGTTATTATCATCATCATTTGCAATTTTCTCCCTCTCTCTCTCGATGCTAAGAGCACTCTTTCCCTCTCCACCGCACGGCAAGCAAAGACAAAGATCCCCCAATAGCCATTCAGGCTGTGCTCTTTGCGACAATAGCTCAACCGCACAATCGCTTCTCCCGTAGCACCCACGTGTGTACGGTGAACGCCTTTCGAAACGTCCGTAGCCAACCGCACAAATCGGAGGCGCGCAGAGGCTGCCTGAACGACGTCCCTCCCGTCCTTCGGCTCGCCTCTGCGCACCGCTAAAAGGCTGCGCATAGCACGTGGCGGCCTGGACTGCTGGCCTTTGATGGCGTTTGCCTCGTTCGATCACCCCCCCCCCCTACACACAATCCCCCGATCCTAAAGGCGCTGCGTGGTTGCTGCCGCGTGATTTCTGTCACGAGAGGTGAGCTCTGTGTCTGACATGAGCCGTTGAAATGAAATTCTGACAGATGCCTCAAACGTCTTCGCGTGTTGCCCCGTGGCTTCGCTCGCCTGTGTCGCACACTCCGTGCCGCACTCGCGCACATTTCTCCCAACGCCTTCACGTCTTGTGTGCTTATGTGTTTTAGTGGCTAATTCCTTCCCCTTGTCAGTGCCGCGGCAGGGAGCATCTGTTGGGGACTCTCACGGGGAGCAGTGCATATCACCCCGTGCGTGTCAAGAGAACGTCCAGTTCAAGGAGATAACACAGAACTCCTCCTGCGATCCATTCCAGTGGCTTCTTCTCCACCCACGGGGTGATTCGCCTTGCCGCACTCACCACTGCAGTGGAATGTTTGTTTCTTGGCAGATAGACCCCGTATTTGTTTGAAATGTTAGAGGTGGAATTTAGCTGAAGTAAGTGGACAAAACACACGGATAAAATATAATAGGGCTTTTTTGTTTGTGCGGTTATTAGTAACCGCGATGATCCTTGCTAACGTGGTTTAAACACGGGCAGCCGAAATCTGTATTCGAACCTAGGGTCTCAACAGTGCCGACTCAGCGTTTCGCGCTCGGAGCCGGCGCTGCTGAGAACCTGGGTTCAACACGTGACCACCTCTACGCTTTATAATTGTCGCTCTCCTGCGCGGTGTTAGGCGCAAATTAACATCACTTACAGCGAGCTTAGCCGCGTATCACTGAGGAGTGAAGCGGCATTGTAGTGAGCGTGGGCAATACATTTTGAGGCCGATCAGCTTCATCATCCAGGTTCGCATCTTGCCGAACGTTCTCGTGACGTGCGTGCGAAGGTTGTCGCCACTGTGCCGTGCGGCTGCCCAATCGCGCTGTGCCGCGTGCTGTTCGGTCAGCACCGCGTCCTGAAAAAGTCTCCCAGCGCGTGCAGCGAAGCGTCGGACAACGCGCGGGCGGTTCATGCGGTTCATCGAGATCAGGACGTGGCTCCGTTGTCTTCGGTTCCCGTCGGTTGGCTTTGAGAGATGGACACCGCGATCGCTCTGCAGTGCCTCAACTTCCCCATCCATCCTCGTTGTTTTCATTGGGGATGAAAGTAAAAGATGCATCTTGGCGTGTGGCAGGGGGCAGGGCATTGGGGGGGGGGGCGTGTGGGGGGGTCCAGAGAGGGGTGTTGGGTGGGGTGGGCGGATGCAGATCTTGGACCTCTTGTCAGAAGGAAAAAAACATGAAGATTTACGAAGGCGGCGAAAAGAGGAGGCCGACGATGTTTGTGTTTGCAACGGCTGCGGGGCGCGACCTGCGCACGCCGGCGGTGGCCAAGCGGAGCTGCTGGCGTTCGTCACGTCCAGCAAGGCTGCACGGCGCTCCCCTCGTAACGATTCCAACTCCCAGCGCGGCAGTGGAAATGTTGGGGAAAGTTTCTTACCGCTACTGTCCACCCAGCAGCAATCAATGGCCAAATCACGGTGAATAATATTATGCTAATTGAATTCCACAACGCTGTACTTTCATTTGAGATATATACGTGCCAATTGTATACTCGTTAGTCCACGATGATAGGCACACCATGACGTGTGGTGGGGTAGAGTGTGGAGTGCTCCCGACCTCGGCCGAGACGTCTCACCAGCTTTCGGGGAGTAGGCCACAAAATACCCATCCAGCAGTGGCGAGCGATTCCAGGGCTGCAACCTTTGACCCTTACAATATCAGCGCAGCCCAACGGGAAAATGGATTATGAAGGATACGTCTAAGTAACGATAAAAATGAAGGCTGATGCACTTTTCCGGTCATTGTAAAAGTCACAATAACGTCGTTATTTTTTTTTCGGTTGCATATTAGGCATATGCCATACATCACGGTGGGGGTATTCCATGAGGTCAAACAAAGCTGAAGCAGCATTCGTGTTTAATAAACTTTTCTAACTTCTCCGCCACTGCCAATAAATGAAATCACGTAAATACCTCAGTTAATCTACTGATAAATTAAGCCCCCCCCCCCCCCCCCTCTACCATGCTGTGTTGGTTATGAAGATTTTTTGGCCAGACATCATCACTCTGGCCAGTCCGGGTTAGTGAAGGAGCGGTTCAGACATCACTCACGACTGAGGTTAACCTTGGCCGGGAGTTGAACTCTGTTTGCCGGTTTTAGATCGCAGTACGCTAACCATTGCACCAGCGCTTCACATGTTCTGTATAGGCACGTACGTGTATTCGTATGCGAGTTGAACTTCTTTCGCACCGTATGTAGCCAACCGTGCCAATCGGTGGTGTGGCGGAGAGAAAACAAACTAAACACAACAAGCAGTTCTAAAGAAATACATTTTTTATGTAGACGGTTTAAAAGTGCCTTGCTCCAGTGGCTTCCGAATATCGGAAGGAAAGACAAAAACATTATCGGTTCCCATACCGGCCACGACGCAGTCATCGGCGAAAATAAAATGTCAGCAGAAATGGTCAGATATATTTAAAGACATTGTTGCCTTCGGACCTTCGGGCAAAATGTGCAAGCCCCAACGTGTGGCGATCCGGACACCACTGTTGCTCGCAGACGCAGTCATCTACTCCATGCCGAGTGAACGTCCCTATAGTTGAATGTACTTGCAGCTGAACAACATCATTCGTAAATATGATTCCACTGAACTTCTGCTGGTGCTGCCGCTGCTGGTGTGATTATAAAAAAAATACCTGGCCTTTGCAATGGAACAGATATTGAGTAAACATGGAACGCTGAGCAAACGCTGGGCCGAATGGTTACAATCACATGCCAACGTCGACCCAACGTTGGAATGTTTACTGGATAATGTCAAATCACTCTTTTAACACGTTCCTCAAATATATATTTTTGTCACCTATACATATTGGAAAATATATATTTCATATTTTAAAATGAAATTTAAAATACTCTACGATACACACTAAGCTACGATTCGCTGACACTTTGTCAACAATGTACGGACTAAATAAAGTGCAGTTAACCAAAGTATTTTGAACACATCATTACATTTACACATTGCGATTGTTCTTGTAAGTTTGCGAGCTCGGTTTAGAGAAATGTGGCAATTGAATCCGCACGACCATACAAAGACTATCACCGCTGTCAGTTCGTGTTTGTGTGTGTCGATATATACTCAAAGTAGTTGTCTACAATACTGGTGTACTATGCTACGACACATTGCCATTGCGTCGCTATGCAAAAACAAACTCATTAATTAGCTTAGAAAGGCGCCACTTGAACCGTAATGAAAATCAACACGTGTCAAATTTGGAATGAATCTTTGCTGAGGAAATCGACCGCGATTGAAGGCAGTCTCACGTCCCGCTAAAGAGAGCGTTGGCAATTGCAGATCGGCATCAAACCTTCTCCTCCACATGTCGTGGGGTACCGCAGAGATACATCAACTGAATTTTCGAAAGGCAACAAAATGTATCAATCCACGGCCGTTCACCGGCATTGGCTGTGAATCCCTCTGGTGGAGCGGCGTTCTTCATTACAAGGCCCCGCGGGCCACTTGAGGCCACTGGTGGTCTTTCGTGCGGCCCCTGACGTGCGGCCCCCCGACAAATACACAACACGTGAAAACGCCACCACCCCCCCCCCAATATCATCGTGCTGCTGTAAAACCCCCCAATGGGTTCACACTGTCGATGTATTATTGGCCAAAGTGACCCCCGTCTGAAAATTTGTAAAGAACACTGATCTGGTGCCACCACTCAAGGGCCTCGATGGGCGATCAGAAAGGTGACCTTGCGAGCCACGGTTTGGTTTGCTCCACAGTCGCAGGTGGAACTGTCCCTTTAGCCTCCTGACTGAGCTACGTTAATAGGAGCAAGGCTGAGCCATAATCTTGGTTCTTTCGGTAAAGTCACGAAAGAACCAAAAATATGAATCCCTGCAGTCACGAAAGCTTTAAATCAAAATTTAAGGCTGAGCCAGTTATTTTTTTTATTACAAAAAAACATTTTTCGTCGCCACTGAGGAAGCAACGCAGCAATTTATCCGATGTTGACAAAGCATTGATTTTGCGATGCAAACACTTTCACAAGTTCCGCATGTACGTCCGGTTGCAAGCCTTTTATTTCATTGAATTCGGAGCTAAGTAGCCGATGGGCTAGAGCAGAAATCGGTACCTCCTAAGGTAGCAAGCACATCGTTAGCCACACCGATTCATTACTACGGCCGATACAGAATGAATTACTCGATAACCACATGCACTCATTTCAAATAGTTATCGCGCAATTTACTGTGATTGGCCACAGCAAAAAAGAATCGGAACCACTGCTGTCATGCCACCTCACCCAGGTGGTACCGACAAAGTGAAGCATCTGGTCTGGGCTCATGGCCCGAAGCTGTTTTTACACTGTTACAAAAAATAACCTCTGGCAGATCCCCTGTGCATATTCGGATGTAGATTACCGCCTACATCACAGTCACCATTGTAGACACAGTTATACTTCTAAACACGTCACTGTTTTTTGTATTATCTGAGCCATATAAACATATTCCGAATGAATGTATTGGTAAGTTATATTAAGGTCATTATCTTTGAAATGCGGTATACATGTAAACACGGTATCATTTCTGTATGAAAAATAATAAAGGTAATTTTTGATGTTTGCGTTAGACGTCACCTTTGATGATGAAAAGCACCTTGGTGCTCCGATGGGTTTAGGGTTGTTACCGTGTCGTGTTGTTCGGCGCGATGTCCGACGTTTCGTTCCACGTGCTGGGAGCTTCTTCAGGAACTGCATTAGTTCCGTTCCTGAATAAGCTCCCAGCACGTGCAGCAAAACACCGGACATCGTTCCAAAAAACAACAACATGCGGTAACAACCCGAAAACCCATCAGAGAGCTACATAGTGCAACCGTGAAAATGTGCACAGTATTATCTGGGTGCTGTCATTTTTGGATGTCGCTAATTAATCTGGGTGCGGTGGGCCACAGGTGTGATCCAGCATGTTGAAGACAAGGGTTGGTGGCTCACACTGAGATGTGTTCATGAAGATGGCAGCACAGAAATTGCGCCCGTGCACCTACCCTTCGAGAGTTATCTCCTCGTGTGTGTGGTGGGGTTTGTCCAAGCCCTCTGATTGCCTACCACAAGAAGCAAGACACTCTACAAAATGAAATTGGCCAATCGTCACAACGCAGGACCCTCCTGCATAACAGTGCAGAGACTCACTGAGACTCTCCTGGATAAATACAACGGAAATTCTATTATTTGTCGACATCATTGTTGTTGCAATATCACTGTAAAGTTGAATGAAAATGCAAATGGAAGTTCCACGAGCCATATTCACTGGACGGTATCGGCACTGGACCATACACAATCGTTAGACAAGAACAGCATTCATACTTAGAGTTATTTTTGTTGGTTAGATCGCGTAAATATAAACGTGTCATTAAACCCACCTCCACCCGACACAGCCAACCAGTGAGGTTTTTGACGTAAACAAAACATGGCAAGTCGTTACTAGTACAGCACACCAGTGTGGTGGAGAGTAAACCCACTATAACATTTACAATTCGAGTACTGGGGGTTTACTCTCTAACACTCCGGTGTTGGACTAATTAATTGGCACGTTGTTTACGTGACAAACTTTACTAATTGGCTGTGTCAGGTAGAGGCAGGTTTATCGACACATTTATATTTATCCGCTCTAACACAAAAAAAAACTTTAGTATGGATAATATTGCTCGCGAAAGCCTACCCGTTAAACTGCATTCATTGCAACATTTAGCATTTCGTCGGCGTTAATGTCGGGGTTACCACTTGTCTGGGTTTGGCCCAGACAACCTGGGAAATTGACGCCTGTGTTCGGGTGAAAGTAACTGAAAAGTGCCGAGATCTGGTGGCATTTTGCTGAACTTTATCACAGTTTTTTTGCACAGTTTACTGAGACGTATACGTGGGTTTGGTCTACGGCGGAAAATTTGGCAAACCCAAGGTTTGCGTTTCATGGCAAGGATGAGGATTAAAGCGGCGAGTCTGGGTTAGAGTTAGGACTGGGACTTGGGGTAGGACTGGGGGTCAGGCACTGGTGTAGTGTGAAGGGAATGGACCCTGGTACAAGGAATAAATTGGGGCCCAATTCAGACCTGTGGTATTCTATGCGTTTGTACGGCCTGTACAATTGATAGCTACGCCACTGGCCCTAGGGTTCTGGGTAGGGTGACAGGTATTGTTAGGGGTAAGGATATCACCGTGTTAGAGTTGGGGGAGGGTGAGGTTGAAGCTTATGCTTGTGATTAGTGGTTGGGTGGGGTTGAAAGTTAGGTCTAGGGTTGTGTGAAATTAAAGGTTGTGATTAGGGTTCTGTAAGGATAAAGTTTAGTATTAGGCTTATTATTGGTGGTAGTGTGGTGTTGAAGATTACAGTTAGGATTAGGTGAGGTTAAAGGTTAGGGTTTGAGTTGTAATTAGTGGCAAAGTGAGATTTCCATTCAGGTTATTATATTGAGTGCTCGTGTGAGGGTTAGGGTTAATGTAGAGTTTTAATCAGTGGCAGGGTTGAGTCAACAGTGAGGGTTAGGATGATGTATGTACTGTATGTTGAACGTATTTCGCACCGTACGTAGCAAAGCACGCAAGTCGTAGGTGTGATGTCGTAGGTTCGGGTTCGTGTCGGTTGCACCCCCTAGGAGCTGCGCATGCGGTGAGTCTAGCCGCCAGAGCCGCCGCAAGCCGGAGCGAGTTTAAACATTCTTACACAAACAACGCGCGCAATACACACAACCCATTCGTCTAGAGTCTAGACAGTTAGTTAAGTGACAACACGAAAGGTGATGTGTATAACAAACAAAATAAAGTATCGCCTTCCCGCCCACTACACAATTCAAGACATTTACTGCTCGTGAGCTTTTGGGCTGAGTGGTCAAATATGCTCGTCACGGAGCATGAAGCAGGAGAACTTTGGTCATCCTCGCAGCTGATTTTGGCTCACCATCAAAGACGGCCACTGCATCGCGAGCTTTCAGATGAGCCTCTGTGGCCGTCTGGAATGCTCTTCCTTCCAATATATTCGGAAGCCACTGGAGATACGCACTTTTAAATCACCTAGATTGAAAACTCATTTCTTTAGAACTACTTTTTGTGTTTAATTTGTTGGCCTTTCCAACCGCACCTCCGATTAGCACGGTTGGTTACGTACGGCGCGAAAGAAGGTCAACATACATACAACAGACGAATTTTTCTCATGTTTAGTTTCGTGACGGAAAGTCAATCCTGTATTTCAGCTCGAAATTGTATTGCCTTTTTTGGGAGAGCGGTGGCGCGGTGGTTAGCGACGGGCGTTATGAATACAGCGACCGGAGTACAATTCTAACCCACGTTTAATGTCAGTGGTGAGTGATACGTGAACCAATTCTAGGCCAATGCACAGTGACCAGCGTGATGAAGTATGGTTCAAAAACTCCCCATAACCAAACTACATGGAAAGGCCTTCATGTGGCAGTGGATTTGGCAAATGGCTGCACATTATTAAATATTGTAATCCATCTTACGCTACACCCTGGGTTTTTCCAGGTCTTGAAGGGCTGGTTATTTACTTTGGCACTTGCTGGGTTTATGAAAATGTAATAAATCATAGGCAAACAATACAGGAATGTGAAACAATTTTGTTTAGAAAGAAGTTCGACATACATACCACGCCCGAACTCATTTCTATTCCTAGTGGCAAAGTTTACACAACCGCACAAGGTACTCATTTGATACTGAGTCGACTTAGGGGAGGCCACACGACCGATTTAGATAATCGCTATGACTGGTGTTGACCGTGAGCGGTTAATCGGAACTCGGGTCGCCAGGTTCGCAGCACAGCATGCTAACCACTGCGCCACCGCTCCCCACGCAAAATAACACACACGCTCACAAAACACACACAGACATCATACAGCACGGTCTTTGCGTTTCGCTACGAATGCTCACAGCGCCACCAAGCCAGCTTCCTGCTCAAGTGGCATGATTATAGCTTGCATACACACAGCCCTGTTGTCAATCCACTTGTGGAAGTTATTTGTCCATACTTCACCACGCTGATCTGGACAGGTTGGCGAAGGCGGGCAGCATAGACAAGGAGGAATGTCCTCTCGATTTTCCAATGAAATGAAAAATCTGAAAGTCTCGCGATGACACGTGGCATCAGCAGCAGCGTGAATACATTGATGTGAATTTCATACTAATTTGGATACGATCCAGAAATCCTAAAAATACTTGACTTTGTCCTCATAAATTCCAATAAATGTTGACATCTGAAATGCATCCCTACCCTGCCATTGTACTGGGTTCAGGCCTCTTCTTGCAAGAGCCAAAATTTGAAAAAAAAATTCACCTCGTTGGCAGTTTGGCGTCGGTGAAATATTTCTCAACAACAAATCAACAACAACTCAGGACCGATTCGACGGAGCCACCGCAGCCCGTACCCAGACCCCTCCGTCCCACGCTGCTCCCAAGTCGACGGGATTTTAGGGGGTTTTTTCATCATTTTGCAAAAAAAAACTAACAAAAAAGTCAACACATTCGTCAATAACCCTCACACCCTCAATGTAAATTCTGTATCTAATTAGTCGATAGTTTGGCCAATTGCCTTTCTCTGCAGCTTGGAGAGAAGCCCGACTGAGACTGGTTGAATAATCGTTAGAGACCGCACTTGATACACCGTGGGGCTTGTTCTGAAGTCTGCATCATTTCGACGAAACAGCTATCGTACAAAGCAGTATACTCTTCATACATTTAAAAAGCATACTACTCAATGGCGCTCAAAAGGCCACATTGAGAGACAGTTGGAAATACCACGCCTGCAGTTTCGACATCAACGCAGAGGGAAGGCAGTTTCCACAAAGGCCCCTATTGAAAGCCAGCAACCACCACCATCCCACCTCCTCCACCTCATCTTCGCCGGGTTCACTAGGAGTCAATGCCTGATAAAAAAAAAGCAGCTGCTGATGTCCTCTGCGTGCGAATAAACACCGCTCCTGCCATCCGGGTTATGGCACCAGGCCCCGCGTTTGCCTGGCACACCCGGGGGGGTCACGGCTCACAATCCTCGCTTCTATCGCTCGCGTGGACCGGACGGGGCCAAATTTGTCCACCGAGTCTCATGCGAAAGGGACAATGCCACTCGCATGCCATCGCCACAACCTGTGCGGAACTCTTTGCTGAAGAGATTAACAATTGTGTCTTCAGGCTCCGGTGATAAGCCACGCCGTGTTGTTGTTGTAATGCGTTTCAACTCGGGTTGAATGGCAAGGAGCCGCGTTACCTCTGTCCCTCCGCGTCTTTTTGTTTTTTGTCTGTCCTGAACATGGGGTTCACGGTAATTCTCGTGAAGATGAACGGATAGAAATAACGTGCGCAGTTTTAGGGACTCCGCCCTATTGAAAATCAGCCAACGTGATCAAAAGGTTGCCCGAAAGACGGCGATAAAAGGAAAAGTGTTGGAAAAGAGGAAAGCCTTTTCCGCTGAGGCGATGACGTCACACCACATGCACGAGCTCGACTTCCAATGTGACGTCATCGTGACGTCACACATCTCGCCCCTTGTGACGCCATCTTAATCTGTGAAGGCGAGTGAGTGGTGGTGTCGTGCGTATGTATGTTTGTTGAACTTCTTTCGCACTGTACGTAGCCACCTCTCCCCTGCGCCTCTCATCAACCCACAATGACCAGCGTGGTGAAGTATGGTCAAAACAACCTCCAGACCCCATTTGGCAAAGGGCTGAGAATTGCATATGGGGCCGTCCATAAATGACGTCACGCGATTTTGGACGATTTTTGACCCCCCCCCTCGTCACACGGCGTCACAAAAAGTCAGACTCCCCCTTAAATATGACGTCACAAAGCTCTGCCCCCCCCCCCAATAAAAAATGAAACATGCTTCAAATCGCTTTAAACTATTGTCATTGTAGTGCGTATTTAATGTGGCGCTGAACTCTGATGTTGTAGGAGAAAACATTTATTAAAAAGTCTGTCTAATTAAGTAGAACGTGTTGTCTATATTTATTTAAAGTTGCACATTTTTATGTGACGTCACATTTCTCAACCCCCCCCCCCTCGTCACACATCGTCACAAATGTCTGACCCCCCCCCCTCTAGGTGCGTGACGTCATTTATGGACGGCCCCTAACATTGGTCGTGAAAGTCTACATACACAAAAATAAGTAACTTGTCTACTCGAATTCTGTAAGCTTTGCCGTATGAATGCCATTACAAATGGCTTGAGGTATAATGTTTATTCGTGACATATTATAGACACACACAACAATAATAATACTACTACCATATCGATGGGCACACAGAATTTAACACATCCCCCGGTCCTGCCAAGCAAACAGTCTGTTCTTCGGCATTCAACACGCGGCAACTTTATAATTTCGCAACAGCTTCTAAATTACACAAATTGTATTATTGCTAGAATTAACATTGGCAGTTGATTGTGAGAGCATGAGAGGCAGAATCGCACCATGAGCACAAATATCCCGGTGTGAATCCAATTGTTGCACCACTGCCAATGCAGCATCACCAAATAGTATAAATATATTATATATTTGAAGACAAGCAATGTTAGTATCATTGCTTTAGACAGCCTTTTACCTATCATCTCCCCATGCAGGACGGCACAATGAACTGAATCATTCTCCTTTTTCAATCACTTAACCGGCATACTTTCATCAACGGTCTGCTGCTTACCGGACACTGAGCCTTGAGTGGGCTGTCAATTTTTCACCGAACACTCCTCAACGGCTGCTGGAAATTATTCACTCGACGGGCATCTGGGACTGCTGGTTCGAAAGTGTCACATCATTATAATTTTAATATTTTTTGTTGGTAATGCACCGGAACCTCGTATGTCCGTTTATTCGTTAAGTTACTCATCCATGTCTTCATCGCATGAGGCTACCCGCTGCCCTCGCTACACCTTCGTGCTGGCGAGAGAAGATCTGACAGCGGCGCGAGACGATGCGAAAGACCCCTGTGCTGAGGATCTGGCTGTCTGCTGCTGTTGCTGAGGCTGCTGCTGCTGCATCTCAGGCTGAGCGTGGTCCGTAGCTTCTACCGTGGCGCCGGGCCGGGCTCGCGATGCGCACATCGCGGAGAAGCCCACAAAGGTGGGACACACGGGGAGGTAGCGCAGTGCACGCACACGGCGCACCGCGGCCATGCCGACGGGGAAGTCGTAGGCGTCGATCTCGGAGCTGGAGCCACTCGCCGCGTGGGCCCCGGCCTTCCACTGCAACAGGCCACGCTCCTCCTGCGTGCCTTGGGAGGGGCGGCAGGAGAGATTCATTCATTTACGAGTTTGCCGTCCCATTCATCGTGTTCGTTCGCTGGCTCGCACGCTCGCTCGCTTGTTCGTTCACAAGGAGAAGCATAAACCGTCACGTGATCTCCGGTCATCCTCGCAGCCGCAGTGGTGGGTTTTGGCTGGCCTTTGAACGAAGACGGTCACCACGTCGCGCGCTTTCAGATGCACTTCTACGGCCGTCTGGAACGCTCTTCCTTCTGATATTAGGAAGCAACTGGAGATATGCACCGTTAAATCATCTAGATTGAGAACTCATTTCTCTAGAACTGCGTTTTATGTTTCGTTTGATGTCCTTCCCCGCACCTCCAATTAGCACGGTGTGCTATTTACGGTGCGAAAGGAGTTCAATATACATACGTTGTTCATTCATTGATTACTTTTGTTCATGTATTATTTAATTCGTTTGTATATTCACGCAACAAATGAGTGAATGCTAGACGGGGGATCGTTGACCTTTGCCGTTGTATACACACATGGATAGACGCACGCAACGGAGAATGCACGCGCGCGTGTGTCCAACACACCTGACCGCGCACCTGGGATCGTGTTGTCCAGGACGAATGCGACGCAGCCTCCCACGAACATCTCCGTGGTGAGCAGCACCGTGAGCACCTGGTCCAGCTCCACCACACCTGTGCGGGTGGGGCGGGGGTAGGGGGTAGGGGATGGGCCCCACGTAGGTAAACATCGGCATTCGTCTTTGCTGCACGCGTGTTCTCGCCGTCTCGAGCAGGTGGGTGGGTGACCAGGTTCGGACGCATGGGTCATGACTTAAGTGTAACCGTGGCGTGTTTTAAGGAAGGTGGTCCTCGGCCTGGTTTCAATTTCACTGAGGCTCATCGGTGAGGTGCGGTCTCATAGTTAAATGCCAACGGATGCCGCATATGTCCAACAACATCTGGCCACGTGCGCACACAAAGACAAATATCCTCTGTAAAGCCTTAACAGACTGTTGGGACAAGCACACACACCCGCTCACGGCCAATACCATTGACGACTATCTGAAGCGGCCCTGGGCCTCCCCGAGGTCGACTCATCCCCTAGTGTGGTGTGTATATATCGCCACTGGGGAGACAAAGGCGGTCGGGACTGGTGTTGGCCACCCACCCCCCTCGTGTGCCGTGCCGACCTTCACAGGTGCTACCCGCTATCAGCACTTGCCCCAACAGTCTGTTAAGGCTCTACGAGGGCGGTGAGTGGGGGTGTGGGGGAAAGGGGGAATATTTGTCTTTGTGGGCGAGCGTGCGTCACGGCTGGGATGTGGACTCACCGCTCTGCACCGCGTGCTGCTCCACGTAGCTGGGCAGCGTGAGCCCGAAGAACATGGAGAAGCCCAGCACGAAGAGGTTGCGGGAGGAGTTCATGTCCACGAACTGCAGGTTGGACAGCCCCACGGCCGTGATCATGCCTGGTGGGGAGGGGGGGGGGTTCACAGGGTCACGGGGTCACGTGAGGTGTGTGACTTTATCATCAAAGTCATTACGATAGTCCATGGGGCAGATCATCCGGAGGTGTCCACTGCACATTTCGTTATTTATTTCCACTTTCTCCTGTCATGTGCCAATATTCTCACGCAGTGGCCACATCTTTCTGGCACCAATCCCTTATGCCGTCATCAAGCCCATTCTCTGGGTTATATCCTAAATTAGTTCATTTGACTAAAGTTGAAGGGCGCAAACTTTTGTGTCCCCGAACGACAAGCACACAGTTGTGTGCTAGTGGCCATAAAACCAAAACTATCGACCTCGCAGTAAACCACTGTGCCGTAGTCTGCGCTCATTTTAACGGAGGAGGACGAGCAAATGTGCATGAACTCCCCGCACCTCCGGTGAGCACGGTTATCTACGTACGGTGCGAAAGAAGTTCAACATACATACAGCTCTCTCATGAAGCCCTCTCGTCGTGGCTAGCACACCGCGACATTGCCACTTAGCTCCTGAAACATATTACCACGCGCAGGGATATAATTAATATGCTGCACACGGGGATACGTTTTGTTTTTGTTTTAACGAACGTGTTCATTTTTATTTGACCTATCAGCTCCGTTGTATTAAAGCGATTTACACTCACTTTAAAACTAATAATAATAACCACAACTACAGGGTGACTTGGAAACCTGGAGTCTCAGAGGGATCTGGGGGTGACGACGTGAAGGTGTTGGCTGGGGAGAGGGGGGCGCATTTCAGGAGACTGAGTGTTTGGCCAGGTTTGGATGTCAAATCAGCAAAACATCAATGCGCGGGTGTCAAACGCAGGAGTTGCGGCACGGGTGCGCGTGCGTCTTTGTTCCAATGAATGGAACGCCTGCAGTTGTGCCAGCAGCTGAAATATTTGAAAGAAAAAAAAAGAAAGAACGGAGAACAAAACGAGCGCGGACGCAATTAAAGGAAACAAAACTGTCAAGTTTCACGGCCATCCTCAAAACACGTCCCGGGTATTGCGTGCCGTGCGAAATGTCACTCGCATGATGGATGGTCTCTGCCTCTCTCGCCGTGCGAGTGCGAGGTGGGGGGGCAATTCGCTCGACGCTTCCACCGGGCGCCGCGGTGCGCACGCAACAAAGCAACCCCACGGCTAAGTCCACCACCACAAAACCCACGGTTAATTCCACCACCACCAACTCCACGGGCAAGTCCACCACCACCCCAGGGCTAAGTCCACCACCCCACGGCTAAGTCCACCACCACCCCACGGCTAAGTCCACCACCACCAAGCCCACGGTTAAATTCACGACCACCAACCCCACGGGTAAGTCCACCACCACCACCCCACGGGTAAGTCCACCACCACCCCACGGCTAAGTCCACCACCACCAAGCCCACGGTTAAATCCACCACCACCAACCCCACGGGTAAGTCCACCACCACCCCACGGCTAAGTCCACCACCACCCCACGGCTAAGACCACCACCACCAACCCCACGGCTAAGTCAACCACCACCACCACCACCCCACGGCTAAGTCCACCACCCCACGGCTAAGTCCACCACCACCCCACGGCTAAGTCCACCACCACCAACCCCACGGGTAAGTCCACCACCACCACCCCACGGCTAAGTCCACCACCCCACGGCTAAGTCCACCACCACCCCACAGCTAAGTCCACCACCACCCCACGGCTAAGTCCACCACCACATGGTTAAATCAACCACCATCAACCCCACGGCTAAGTCCACCACCACCAACCCCACGGCTAAGTCCACCACCACCAACCCCACGGCTAAGTCCACCACCACCAACCCCACGGCTAAGTCCACCACCACCCCACGGCTAAGTCCACCACCACCAACCCCACGGCTAAGTCCACCACCACCCCACGGCTAAGTCCACCACCCCACGGCTAAGTCCACCACCCCCACGGCTAAGTCCACCACCACCAAGCCCACGGTTAAGTCCACCACCCCACGGCTAAGTCCACCACCACCCCAGGGCTAAGTCCACCACCCCACGGCTAAGTCCACCACCACCCCACGGCTAAGTCCACCACCACAAAGCCCACGGTTAAATTCACCACCACCAATCCCACGGGTAAGTCCACCACCACCACCCCACGGGTAAGTCCACCACCCCCACCCCACGGCTAAGTCCACCACCACCAAGCCCACAGTTAAATCCACCACCACCAACCGCACGGGTAAGTCCACCACCACCCCACGGCTAAGTCCACCACCACCCCACGGCTAAGTCCACCACCACCAACCCCACGGCTAAGTCAACCACCACCACCACCCCACGGCTAAGTCCACCACCCCACGGCTAAGTCCACCACCACCCCACAGCTAAGTCCACCACCACCACCCCATGGCTAAGTCCACCACCCCACGGCTAAGTCCACCACCACCCCACAGCTAAGTCCACCACCACGCCACGGCTAAGTCCACCACCACATGGTTAAATCAACCACCATCAAACCCACGGCTAAGTCCACCACCACCAACCCCACGGCTAAGTCCACCACCACCAACCCCACGGCTAAGTCCACCACCACCAACCCCACGGCTAAGTTCACCACCACCCCACGGCTAAGTCCACCACCACCAACCCCACGGCTAAGTCCACCACCACCACCCCACGGCTAAGTCCACCACCCCACGGCTAAGTCCACCACCCCCACGGCTAAGTCCACCACCACCAAGCCCACGGTTAAGTCCACCACCCCACGGCTAAGTCCACCACCACCCCACGACTAAGTCCACCACCACCAAGCCCACGGTTAAATCCACCACCACCAACCCCACGGGAAAGTCCACCACCACCCCACGGCTAAGTCCACCACCACCCCACGGCTAAGTCCACCACCACCAAGCCCACGGTTAAATCCACCACCACCAACTCCACGGGTATGTCCACCACCACCACCACCCCACTGCTAAGTCCACCACCACCAAGCCCACGGTTAAATCCACCACCACCAACCCCACGGGTAAGTCCACCACCACCCCACGGCTAAGTCCACCACCACCAAGCCCACGGTTAAATCCACCACCACCAACCCCACGGGTAAGTCCACCACCCCACGGCGGATACCACGACCACCCCACGGCTAAGTCCACCACCAATAAGCCCACGGCTAAGTCCACCACCACCACCAACCCCACGGCGGAGTCCACCACCACCCCACGGCTAAGTCCACCACCACCAAGCCCACGGCTAAGTCCACCACCACCAACCCCACGGCTAAGTCCACCACCACCACCCCCGGCTAAGTCCACCACCCAACCCCACGGGTAAGTCCACCACCACCACCCCACGGCTAAGTCCACCAACCCCACGGCTAAGTCCACCACCACCACCCCACGGCTGAGTCCACCAACCCCACGGCTAAGTCCACCACCACCACCCCACGGCTAAGTCCACCACCACACGGTTAAATCCACCACCACCAACCCCACGGCTAAGTCCACCACCACCAACCCCACGGCTAAGTCCACCACCACCAACCCCACGGCTAAGTCCACCACCACCAACCCCACGGCTAAGTCCACCACCACCAACCCCACGGCTAAGTCCACCACCACCAACCCCACGGCTAAGTCCACCACCACCAACCCCACGGCTAAGTCCACCACCACCAACCCCACGGCTAAGTCCACCACCACCAACCCCACGGCTAAGTCCACCACCACCAACCCCACGGCTAAGTCCACCACCACCCCACCGTTAAATCCACCACCACTGCACTACTGCTCCCCACATATACACAGAGATGAAGATGACCCGTATGGTTTTAACAGAGTGTTGGGGCAAGTGCTGTTAGCGAGTAGCACTTGTGAATGCCGGCTCGGCACACGAGTTAGTTGGCCAGAACGACGCCCGACCGCTTTTGTCTCCCCAGTGCTGATATTTACACACCGTACCGGGTACTCATTTAAGGCTGAGTCGACCTATGGTCGGCCAGGTTCGGTTCAGATATTCGTCACCGATGTTGGCCGTGAGTGGGAATGTGAATCGGGTCACCGGGTTCGTAGCGCAGTGCGCTAACCACTACACCACCGCTCCCCATCAACAACACACATTGCACCCACACACGGCTGCGTACACACATATACACACGACGGAGTTCACACAACGTGTTGAGGCACATCTACACATGGCACAACTTCACAATGCCCTCTCTGTTGCCCTCCACGCATTCCTCTACGGCCTGTACGCCCAGCGTTGGAGCTGCTTTGGGTCACTAAGTCACCTCTTAAGGGCCCCAAGGGACAGTTTCCGTGCTCACTCAAACAAATCCAGCCAAGTGGCATCACAACCCCGACAAAACCCCCCTCCAAGCCACAAGTACAACCAATAAATCACCGAATCTGAGTTAGCGCAGACCTATGCAGCGCACGAGCGAGTCGTGTTTTCGCGTGTTTTTGCCTTTGAACGGTCGTTGCTGAATGTATGCCTTAACGTGATGAGTGGTGGTGGTGGTGGGGGTTTGTTGTTGTGACACAAAGCAGTCTCACAGGCCGCCGGTCCTGGGTGTTTCTCCCGCTGTAGGAGTTACGAGACTGGTGATCGGCCGAATGTGTCCGCTTGGCGCGATCATAATACCGATGATGATTGTGGTGATGAAAACGGCGCTGATGTTTGATGGTGAGAGAATGGTGATAAGGCTATGACGCCTATGATGGGGCACGTGCTGTTGGTGAGCACCTTCGAAGGCCGCTTGAGGCGCACGAGGCGGTGAGCTCTACGCCCGGCCGCCGTCATTTCGCCGGTGCTGAATTTGTACGCACTGTCCAAGTATTCATTTGAGGCTGGGTCGACCTAGGGGAGGTCCAGGCACTGTTCAGATATTCGCCACTGACGATGGCCACGGGCGGGAATCGAACTTGGGTCTCCTGATTCGTAGTGCGGTGCGCTAACCACTACCCTCCCCCCACACTACTGACACACGCATTGTGTAATCGTTGTGCCGCGGTGCATCAGCGAGGATGCCATGGCAAGGGGTCAACCAGGTGACCCCTGATATGCGTGTGTAAATCTCCACACCTGCGCAGGTATACGGAGAGGAGGAGAGGAGGGGGGGCAGAGGGGATGGGGGGGGGGCTCCCCTTTTCTCGTAGGGATCCAGGAGGGAAACGCAGGCGTGCGGCTCTCAACAAAAGCCGAAGGTGCGCGCCAGTAACGCTGATGCCCCGCTGCTAAAATCGGTGTATGCAAAATATTGTCACTGAGGATGAGGGCCTGGACGACGATGATGATAATGGACTGTGGGCCGTGTGTTGGTGCAAGGTGTGTGTAATTGGTGTTAGTGTAAGGTGTGTGTAATTGGTGTTGGTGCAAGGTGTGTGTAATTGGTGTTGGTGTAAGGTGTGTGTAATTGGTGTTGGTGCAAGGTGTGTGTAATTGGTGTTAGTGTAAGGTGTGTGTAATTGGTGTTGGTGCAAGGTGTGTGTAATTGAGGTGGGAGGTCGACGAGTGGTTAGGTTAATGCACTACTGGTTTAGTGACCTGAGCTTGTTGTTGTAACTCGCTAACCCGCTGGACATGACAAGCCACTTCGTTGAGCTATCATTTGTGGCCAGGCCATTTCTGAATAAGAGCTATATAGCTCGGTGGGGCTTACCTGGTGAAATAAATCGTTGTTCATAGTTTGGTTTTCGTGCCATTACCAGCGGACACCTCGCCATGCTTCTTTGCACACTTCTCGACCGTTGCACGCGAGATCAAACGAGGCGACGATGCCCCGAGTGCGGATAATGTGTCCAGACGGCCAGGTCAATTAAGGACGGGAGCCAGATCAACCCAGGCCCTGCGCAACCGACCGTGCACCGGGTTAACGTGGTGGGGCACTGTTGTGATTGCCACGTGAGAATGGATGCGTCTGGTCTACGCTGAACAGAAAGCAGTACCGTGTTCTTGTCTGCGTCATTGATAAACATTTAGGGTTCAGGGGCCGACTCGAGATGCCTCGAGTGTTCTCTGGGGTCAGAGAATCTGAGGCGGCGCCCCCTGAGGGTTTTAAATCTTGGTTTCCTCTGCCATTGAATAAACTGGGCTCTCAAGTGTCGTGAGTTGTTGGTGTCAGCCCAGTGAACAATGAATGGACCCAGACTAACCTGTTAGAATGAATTCACTGTTTGGCTGAATACGGCAAACAAATTCCAGCTCTTGAGCTTGATCAAGTGTCAGCGTGTGGCTGCCACGTGACGCACATATCTGCTGCAGAGAATGCGGGAATGCGAATTCGAACCTTGGACTCTCAACGACACCGACTCAGCATCTCAGATGCTGCCATCATGAACCCCCTCCGCTCGTCCCTTACCAAAGAGGGTGCAGAAGAGGGCGCCGAGGATGGGGTCGGGCAGCGAGGCGAAGAGCGCCGTGAATTTGCCCACGGTGCCCAGCAGCAGCATGATGCCCGCCCCGTACTGAACGACGCGCCGGCTGCCCACCTGCAGACAACGACGGGGCCACGGCGGAGCAATGTGGAGTGAGACAACGTGTCCGCTCCGTTCGCTTTCTCGTAGCCACGGGCACAGTTGGAGTACGGTGTAGGGGCCGTGGTCCTTCACTCATTTTCAGAGGGGAGGGCGAGGGGGACGGTGGGGGCACTTTCCCCGATAAAACGTCATCAGAGGGCCGCCACACATTTGAAACCATTGGGGGTTTGACAGCAGCACGATGATGATGGGCTTCTTTTTATCCCATTTGTGTATTGTCAGGGGCCGCACAAAAGGCCACTGTCCTGTTTGTTATATTCTGAACTTCCAGGTCATTCACCCGATTCTGCCGCTACATTCTCAGCATCCTTCGCACGAACCAGGTCTCAAAAATGCCAGCAGAAGATTCCCGTCTCGTTGGAATGTTCGAGTCCAGCTGTCTAAGACCGATCCTTAGAGGAGGAGGGGGGCGGAGAGCAAGCATCACGTGAATTGTCGCTTGACTGTTTGTGATGATGTGCACACGAGGCCAGGCTTTTAAGAACGTTTAAATAAATTGGGTTTTACAAAAAAATATGGATGGTGACATGTTCCACCCCGCGTTTGTACTCCCCTCCCACTGAGTGAATGTGACAAATGAGTGTACTTTTGAAGTGATGCCCAGCAGTCAAGACAATTGATCGGATGTTTAAATGAACTGCGTCAACGCACGAGATGTGACC
This sequence comes from Petromyzon marinus, assembly GCF_048934315.1. NCBI lineage: Eukaryota > Metazoa > Chordata > Hyperoartia > Petromyzontiformes > Petromyzontidae > Petromyzon > Petromyzon marinus. Next base: position 19,358,469 of record NC_133674.1, read on the forward strand.
TCGGAATACTTGATAACTCACTTAGAATTGTTTATTTATATATATGATAACCCATGCCAGCTCCATGGGATCATTCCATTGTAAGGTCATCAAAGGTGGTTGTGGCTTGGGGAAAGTCTTAATCCAGCAGTGGATGGACCACGACCGACTACGATGGACTTCGCTTGAACACTTTGCAGTCCACGTTTCATTGCACATGGTCTTTGTTTCCTTCCTTCGTCTCCCCACGAACAGCTGCACAATGAAGACAAAACATTCACGAAACATTCACTCTTTTTTCCTCCACTTAAATCTGCCTACTCTGAACAAACGTCTACATTATGGACGGGAAATAAAAACTCAACACGTTCGCCAATAACGCTGCTGCCTTCAAAGGAAACGCATAGAATAGGCAACGTTTCGGGGCAATGGCCTTTCTTCATAGCGCATGAAGATCTATTGCCTGAAACGCCATATGTTATATCTGTTGAGGCCACAGTGTTATCGACGAATGTGTATTTGCGTTGTTAACTGTGCTTGTGCACCACGGCGAACGCAGAAGCAGCAGCACCACCAAATACTTTTTTTTTTCACTTTCTAGACGTTGAGATCTGTGGGCTATCATCAAGTTGTTTTTTTTTTGTCCGGGCCAACGTCCTCAAATGACCTCCTAGTTTTGCGATGTCGCATGGACCAGACCTCTCTTGAATGTGGTAAATTCGCGCACGGGCCGCTCACGCCCTCTGACGGGCAGAGTTAAGATCGGAGTTGATGTTCGAAGCTGGGAGGGAGGCTCGGGTCGAGAGTTAGGGCTCGAGGTAGAGGCCTGGGTTAGGATTAAGTGAGGCTGAGTGGGATTAGGGTAAGAGCTTGGGTTTGGCTACGCTTAGGGGTTAGAGGTAGAGTTTAGGATTAGGGTTGAGAGTTAGGAATTAAGCTGAGTGTTTCGAGTTCAGGGTTATGGTTGAAGATTATTGTTCAGGGTTAGAGTTCAGGGTTAGAGTTCAGAGATTGAGTTCAGGTTTAGAGTTCAGAGATTGAGTTCAGAGTTAAGGTTCAGGGTTAGAGTTTATGGATTGATTCAAGGTTAGGGTTTAGGGTGTGAGTCGGGGTGTTGTATTTTGGGCTTGAGTTCAGCGTTTTGGATTAGAGTTCAGGTTGAGGGTCTATAGTGGATCCTGGTCCTACCTTGGTGATTCCCAGGACGCCAATATTTGGACTAGAAGACGTGGATCCGTTCCCAGTCCCGAATAATCCGGCGATGATGCACGACAATCCTTCCATGAAGATCCCTCTGCCCAGACCGCAGGCACACACACACACACGTCGATGTGTCAAATGCCCACTCACAGCAGCAAGACACGACAAGCCGTTGTGCCAGGCTAGGTGCCGTGTGGTGTGCAAAACAACATCCCCACGCGTTTAGAGGATTTGGCTGCCGCTCTAAATTTCCCCGTGACGTTAAACCACTTGGTTGAGCTATCATTTGATGGCCAGGTTGCTTCTGGAAAAAAAAACAGCTACATAACTCAAGTGGGTCTTATCTGGTGAAATAAAAAAAAAGTTTATATATGTTTAATAGATTAATTTTAGTTCTCCGATGAGAGGATGATCCTGTCAACATCATCCACAACACGACAGCCGTCTCTTTCAGCGTGCTTAAAAAAATGTTAACACTTTGTACATGCGACTATCGTTTTTAATGAAAAAAATAACGAATACACTGTAACTTGACAACAAATGTAATGTTAATAGCGTCAAAAAGTCAAAGAGTCTCTCCACTTGTTCGCCATCATTGTCAACGCGTGCCTGGGACCTTTTCCCAGTGGTCCACAGAGCCGGGAGGAGGCACATTTCTTCGTGGCATTGTTGAAAATTTCTCAGAAATGTTCAACATGTCTTTTTTTTTAAGCACCCTGCAGTATTCCGCAGCAGAGCCACCACCCACGGGGTTCCCGTGCTCGCCGTACCTGTTGATCGCGTGCACCGGTGGGGCCGGAGCCCCGCAGAGACGCGCGCACGCGTAGTAGTCACCGATGGACTCGATGATGCCCGCCAGCACCGCGCTGAACATCCCCACCACGCCGGCCACCGTCACCACGGGCAACCCCCACTGGCCTGCGCGCACCGCGGGAGATCCGTGCGCGTGTGTTCGTGCATGTGTGTGTGGGCGTGTGTGTGTGCGCGTGTGCGCGCGTGTGTGTGTGCGTGTGTGTGCGCGTGTGTGTGTGTGCGCGTGTGTGTGCGCGCGTGTGTGCGTGTGCGCGTGTGTGCGCGTGTGTGTGTGTGCCCGTGTGTGTGTGTGCACGTGTGTGTGTGCGCGTGTGTGTGTGCGCGTGCGTGTGTGCCCGTGTGTGCGTGTGTGTGTGCGTGTGTGCGCGCGTGTGCGTGTGTGCGCGCGTGTGTGTGTGCGTGTTGGGGGAGGTGGGGGTTAATCTGTGAGCGGTAGCGCAGTAGATTTTGCACTGCGCTACGAATCTACTTTGACCCACATTCCATCCCCCTTCGCGGCTAACATCACACCCCCCCCTCCCCTGGTCCTCCCACCTAGGTCGACTCAGCCTTAAACGAGTACCTGGTGTTGTGTGTGTAAACGTCGGCACATGGGAGACAAAATGCGGCCGGTTGTGCCGCGCTTACCACACCATCCTCCCATGCACAGCACTTGGCCCAGCAGTCTGCTAAGAGGCTATATGCGGGGTCTTTGTCTTTGTTACGTGTGGGTGTGTGGGGACGCACATGGGTAGGCGATCCTGAACCAGGGCGCCCTGCTCATGATGTCTCCGCGCGCGTCCGTGCGTGCGTGGAATCCGTACTCCCCTTCCCGCTCCGGGAAGACTCCGCTGAGCGTGAGCACGTGGCAGATGAGCCAGGACAGCACGATGGCCATGATGATCTACGCACGGGGCGAGGGAGCGGGGTGTGTGGGGGGGGACATCGCTACACGTGGTGGCGATTCCCTGCAGCCGCAAGAGGCCGGTTGCATTCACCACGGTTGGCGATGCAAACAGAATTGGGCTTTGCCCTTTCCGGCAATCATCCAGGAGGCGTTAAGATGTTCAAACGCCAAATAAGACACCTATTGCAAATGCATCAAGCCTGCAATAACCACACATGATTCTGGTAAAACTTGCATATAAACATGCTTTGATAATAGTCCCATATATATTCACCACGATTGTTAATACAATGATATACTTTTTTTATTTGAGTCATGACCCTGGCTAGCGGCAATTCAATGAATCACATGGGTGGGGGGAAGGGTGATTCTGGAGGGAATGGATTTCATTTATTTACAGCCAGTTAACCACCGTGTGCCAACAGTTGAGCACTGGTGGGGCGCAGTGGTTAGTGCACTGCGCAATGAGCCCAGCCACGCGAGTTCAATTCCCTGCCACGACCAAGCATCACCGCGCGGCTGGCTTGAAGTGGGATTTGTTGGGGTAAGGCACTACCACTTGAGTACAAGGTACGCATGTATATAATAGTCTTACGAGGACAAAATCACTGTCATGAAGGGACAACATAGCGAGATGGATGTGGCCTCCGAAATAACCTCCGGATATTCCCCGCAGCTGCGTTCCGGACTGTGCCAGCTGAAATCGAGTACTTGTGAGTGATTTCCAAATCGCTCCTGCATCTCACCCCCTCCACCCCCTTACACTGACCAGCACGGTGAAGTATGATCAACTAATCCACCGTAATCCAGCTGCAACAGCGGAAGGAGGGAAGCTCCACAACTCACGGGAAACATCTTGAAGATTTGGAAGCGTTTGGAGGAGCATCCCTGACCGCGGCGATACACGGGCACGGGTACGGAGGTGTTGCGCAGGTACTGCGAGAAGAGGATGATGAGCAGGATGGCCCTGCAGGTGAGACGACGGCTCGGCACAGGTGTGGCGGGGGGGGGGTGTGGGGACAGATATCTCAGACATCGATGTATAAACTGGTGTTGGTACTGGACATCTGTGAAAAGGAGCTTTATAGCTCATCAGATTCCTCCAGTATAAATACAGATTCTGCTTCTCAATTGCGTCTCAGCCTGTGCCAGGCTTGGGCAAGGTCATAGCCCCACTACTTCTCACGAAGGCAATCGGAGAGCACAGACTATATGTACATTCAGAGATATTGGTTGACTTATCAAGTAGGTGGCACGTGACTTGTAGCACAGCCCAAGTTAAGCCCCGGCGAGTGCGCCACGCCGCTGCTGCTGCAAGCTGTGGCCGAAGGTGAAACATGAAACGTGATGAGCGCACCTCCGTTTAGCGCGGTTGGGCTACGCACGGCGCGAAAGAAGAAGTTTAACATGCATATTCACCAGCGGCAATTCAATGAAAAGGGGGCCGTGGATAGAGAGAGAGAGTTACTGGATAGCGTGGTCAAGGTAACGGCTCTGAATATGGTCAGGACTGGTTGGTTAGCGTAGTGATGGTTACCGGGAAGGGTCTGCCTATCGAGTCGTGCTTGCTTGTGTGGTAAAGGATATGGTCTGGCTGACTAGTAAAGTGAGAGTTGTGTTTAGGATATGCTTGGCTATTGTGTTTACGGTTAGGGCTAGCTTCTGGCGGTCGAGTATGATTAGACGTACGCCGAGCATCTGCTTGGTTCGTATTGGATCGAGTTAGGTGGCAAGGGATCCGGTCTGACTGGCGAGTGTGGTGAGAATTCGTGCCGAGTCTCTCTCCCTCCTGCTCTGTGTATCCCCCCCCCACCACCCCATCGTCCCGTGCACTGCGCCCACATGGCCGAGATGCCCCAGTGCCGCCCGGCGCGGTCTCCCGCCGCTTGGAAGACGGAGAGGCCGATGAGCGAGACGGTCGGCGTGACGGTGAGCGGACCGATGTAGCTCAGCATGGCCCCGGGCAGCCCAGCGAACCCGATGAACACCTCCACGAGGCACGACACGATGATGGAGCCCTGGATCTGAGTGGCGACGATTGCCGTGACGGTGGTGGTTGTGGTGGTTGTGTGGACGGTGGCGGTTGTGGTGGTTGGTTGGATGAGGGGGGGGGGAAGGAGTGAGAAGAGGTAGAACTCATGTTACATATATATCTGTACCCGTGTGTATGTGTCTCTCGTGAAGGACGTTGCTGGGCAGTGTGGGCAGTCGCGCTCCAATAACAGGGTAGAGGAGCGACGCTCACCACAACGAGCGGAGCGCCGGGCGGCTGAAACACAGCAAGTTGACGCACTGTGGACAAAAGGTCGTGTATCTGCCAGTCATCTCGTTCAGTCGACCCATTACACCTAGGTCTGTTCCGTGACCTCCTGTCACGTGGTCTCTAGGTGCACCTAGCTTGGCACAGGCGCCGTGGTAACGTTTCCGCCAGTCAGTGACGAACGGCGACTGTTGTTGTTGTTGTTGATGCTGTTGCTGTGCGCCTCTCGTCACCTCTCTGATGCGTGGGTGCCACGTCTCCGACGTATCCAGAATCCCGTTCGTCCCGTTGGGGTAGATCGTCGCTGCAAACGGCACACGGCAATGCACGGCGCACCTACCATCAGGAGACGCGGGTGAATTGTGAAGGCTAAGTTGGGCTTACCGGCCTTAAACTACTGAAACGAAATTATGTCTATTTATTGTTTCATTTCACCAGGTAAGGCCCTACGAGCTATGTCGCTCTTTTTGAGAAGCGACCTGGCCACGAATGATCGCCCTGCGAAGTGGCTTTCTCGCGTGCAAATTTATGGAGGGAAAAACCGGAGGACCCGGAGAAAAATCCAGGCCACCACAGAGAGAGAGAGAGACTCCAAATATACAGCAGCAGCAGGTGTCAGGGTTGTGATCGAACCCACGACCTCCTGTACACCAAGCGAGGTAGATTAACATATCATAGCCACCATGGCGCCCTAACACAAGCTCGCTAACAGCACCTGACGCTGTCCACGTGACCAATGGTGATGGTGATACCGCCACCCCTCACCGTGGCTTCCGTCCATCCACCAAATCCCCCCTTCCAAAAGGTAAAACCAAACCCCTAATGGTGAACAGGAAAACAAGGATGACAATGTGCATGTGTTCCATATGTTTTCAGATAAACACTTATAGGGCACGGCGAACGAGTTCCAAGGGGAAATGAGCGGCACGTTTATTTTGCAATGCGGTGAATTCACTCAAATGGCACGACTGGACTTTGGCTGGGAACGAGCGGAGTCATTCCTCCTGCTCGATAACGCCGGGCTGGGGAACCGTCTCCCTACCTGGGAGCCAACCAGGACCCCCAATGCAGAGGGGTCACGGAGCACGCTCAGACAACGAAAAGCACGCTCTTGTCCGGTTGAGAAAATTCCCCTTCGTTGGTCAATCAGTTCTGCCGAGTTCAAGTTTATTTTGTTTAACCAAGCGAAAATGCACGAGAGATAGGGAGTGTCATTTGCAAGAGCGACCTGGGGCATCAGTCTGCCGGTAGGGTGGCGATGATTTCTGCTGCTGCTGTGTGCGTAACCCCAATTGAGTTCATTTGCGGTTACGTTTTCGAATTTGGAAAATGTGAAACGTGACGCCGCTGAATGACGTCAGGGGGAGATCTTTATTGGCCACTGTGAAGCAGACGGCGGGGTAGCATCGTCATGGTTCATTCATCCGCGGTTATAATCGGGGTGGCCGCTGGATTTGAACCGTGACGCTCTGTGACGTGCGGCGAACTCGCTAACGCCGGGCCGCATCACCGCACCTTAGATGGTTGCATCGATGAGTAAATATCATTTGCGAGCCATTTCCAAATGGTAGGCCACGATTAGCACGGTTGGCTACGTGCGGTGCGACAGAAGTTCAACGTCCATGCAGACATGCGGCTGCAGGCTGTATGGAGCGAACCCGCGAGCTGCACCTGACCCACAGGGGATTTTGCCTTAACACTGAATGAGTCGGCGTGGGTGCGTGGGTGCACCCAGTGAAACGCACATGCGTCCGGGCACTTCCACTTGTCCAGGGCGAGGATGGCACGGGCTGGCACGAGGAAGGCAAAGGCGCTCGCCTGAAACAAGGGCAGCCTTGGAGCAACACGGGGTCGGGGTTAGAGTTAGGGTTGGGGTTGGGGTTACTTTTTGAAGACATGGGTTAGCTGTCTCTTAGAATACTGTATACGGGCACATGTGTGATAATTGCATGATTTATCGGGTGCATGCGGATGCGATGACCATGTTGATGGTAACAGTGATGATGATGATGATGGCGACAATGATGGATATAATGACAGCCACGAGATGTGGTGTGCAGGGTGCGTGAATATTTTGTGGGTCAAGGACCCGGACAGATCCGCGTGAATTTAAACCCCACCGATAATATGACGGGAACTGAACGGAGGATTTCTCATGGTGCTGGCTGGAAAAAAAAACACTTGTGCGCCCACCTGCACCCGAAGGTGGTCTGCAGGAGCGTGGTGATGCCCACCACGGTGAAGATGGTGCCGATGAGCTGGCTGATGGCCACCTGATCCTTGCCCACGCACATGGCTTCGGCCAGGAGGAAGGGAACCGCGATGGTTCCGCTGAAGCAGGTGAGGTAGTGCTGTCGTGCAGAGATGTGATCGTCGTCGTCATCATCGTCGTCGTTTATCGTCGTCGTTTATCGTCGTCGTTTATCGTCGTGATCGTCGTCATTCTGGATGACCCTCACCTCTTCCAAGACTTCTGGCCAGCATTGGAACAGCAGGACGATTTCCCTCTAGATCGGGTCTCTTGGACTCGTTACAGCGGAGGACCTTCTCCCAGCAAGGGGATGAGCTAAGCAATTGCAAGGCTGCACCTTTACTATTTTGTTTCCTTCCTACTGGACATCTGTGAAAAAAGAGCTTCATAGCTCATCGGATTCCCCCAGTCTAGATAAACATTCGGGTGGTACTGATAGCCCTGGATACCCCCAGCCGAAGAAGTGACTCCAGCACGACATAATTTAACCAATCAACTATCGCTGACATGTGATTGCATTCAATGCCGCTGTCTTGCAAGTTGTATGTGTGCCTGCATCATGCCCATTTGCCAAATCAGAAAAGAAATCAACAGCGACATTGCAGCACAGAGACAACTGCCGTCAGGGATGAGTGGGTACATGGGTGAGTGGTGTTGTGACCTGCAGTGTGGTAAGTGGGTGGGTGAGTGAGTGAATGGGTGAGTGGTGTTGTGACCTGCAGTGTGGTGGTTGAACAGAGTGTGGATAAGTCGAAGCAGGCGGTGTAGTAGACGGACTCCTTAACATGGGTGGAGGAATCAACAACTGAGGTTCAGGGGAACAGTAACAATGGCAGTAGCGATAGAAGAGTAGCAAGAAATCCACTCCCCGCTGGCGAGCGAGTGACTGGAGTGAATGGGTGAATGCTGGAATTGTCAATCAACCCGCATGCTGTACGTTGTTGAATCCATGTGTTCTAGAAGAACTGAGACCGGCCACACACTCACCTGGAAGCCCAGGAGGAGACAAAGGTACCACGGCGGGACGTCCTCAATCTTGTAGATCATGTCAAAGCTGCTCTGTTGGCTGCGTGCTACGGTCTCGCATACCCTGCAGGGACGCTGAGCGACACACCTCCATCATCATCATCATCGCCATCACATTAATCAAAATCCCATTTATTGATAGTAAATTTGCATTTGATACGAGGGATACTGCCGTGGTGTATTTGGTAATCACGCTGGAGTTGCAATCAAGTTGCTCGGCGGTTCGATTCCATCTCGTGGTGGTGACGACGCTGCACGTGGCTGTCTGTATTCCAGCACCGTGGAGGCAGCGGGGGTTGGTGAATCACCGCGCACAAACGGGGTGAAACACCCTTCCCGTGGGCGTTGAGGAGGTACCGCACCCTGACTCGCCAGGAGAAGGCGGTACGGCTAATGGACTAATCGCCATCTGGTTTAATCTGTACGGCGGTAGAGTGTTGGCCCCCTCGCACAATGCGTGGATTTTCTCCGAGTGCTCCGGTTTCCACCTCCCGCGCGCATAACAAACACGACTCATCGTAAATTTACAAATAAATAAATAAACACCCAAGTGTAGCGACAGGACCCGCCTGGAAAAACAAAAGAGTCATAAGACTCGACGTGGCTCTCCTGGACAGACGAGTAAAGCATTGATGGGCGTCCCTGGCACGTGGTGAGAATAACAACGACGAACAACACCGCGGGACAATGATGACTCACGTCCTCTTCGGCTGGCGACTCCAGCGGACTCCCCGAGTCTCCCGCGACTGGCCATCCTCCGTTCACGTACGAGTGTTGCTGCGACCCATGCAGACATTGGCGATGCAATTAAAACAACAAGTAGCAGCAGCAGCATTTCTCTTGTGGTTACCAAACTAAACTAAAAACGAAACTATGTTTATTTTTTTTTACCTGACCAGGTAAGACCCACTGAGCTATGTAACTGCTTTTTTTCAGTAGCGACCTGGCCACAAACGATAGCTCAACGAAGTGGCTTATCACGTGGAAATTGCTAGCAGCCAAATAATCTAAACGCGTGACGTTGATTCTAAATGTGGAGGGAAAACCCCGAGGAATCGGAGATAAATCCACGCGACCACGGCGAGAGAGACACGCAAGATCCAAATTACAGAAGGCGTCAAGGTCGGGATCGAACCCACGACCTCCTACATACCAGGCGAGGTAGTTGACATTTCAGGAGATTCTCACTCAAGTCCCGATTTGTCGAAATTTGACCAACTCCCGCCGAAAGGACGTTCACCACACAATTAGAACATCCGATTATCACGGTTGGCTACGTACGATGCGAAGGAAGTTCAACACACGCACATTCATGCAAGAGATGGAGCGATGAAATAATCTCGCGTGCAGATGTGAGATCGGATCGTTGCATCGCGTGACTGTGAGAGATAGCGACGGATTTGGAAACATTCCTTCATCTAGCAGTGGATATACCGTGGCCACTGATGACGACGCCAATGATGATGATGACGATAACGATGACAAACACGCAATATTAAATACAGCGAAGGCTCCTTACTTTCAACCCTCCTTCCCCTCTCTCCGGGTCTGGCAGCCCGTTGCTGCTCGCTTGCAGATCCGTCGCTTGCAGATCCGTCGATGCCATCACCGTCTCCTTCCAGGTTCCGTTGTTGTCTCTAAATCCCGAGCGGAGAGGAATCTGCGACTCCCCCCCCCCCCCGCGAGACATCAGTACCCCCCCCCCTCTCCTCTCCATCGTAGAGTTGACGTCGCCCTTTGAGCCCCGCTCCTCTCATTCGCGTGCGTCACTCGATCACTCATTAATCGGCGATCTTCGCTGTCTTACAAACCTGTCCAATATCAGCAGCAAACGGGGGGGGGGGGGGGATGATTACGCCGAGTCGATAAACGGGCAATGAGTAACTCGAACGATTTGCCGGCAACTCGAGAATTGGTGACTAAACGTTTGAGTCGTGATTTTCCTGAATGCAAGACGCCAGCAAGTTGCAGGATGGGATTAGTGTGCCTCTCCTATTCAGGGGGGGGGGGGAAGGCGACTTATAATGATTAACACAAGGGAGAGCATCATGCAGGCATCGTGTTTAGTGTTCATACGACAACTGGATGCAGCCGCATCACGCGATCACTGCGCAAATCTGCGACACACGGAGGCGCATATCTACTACCTCGTAAAAATCGCACTTGGCTACGTACGGTGCGAACAAAGTTCACCGAACATGCATACAAACGTGCGTGCATTGTGTTCCGTTGAACGTGGGAGGGGAAATCGGAGCACCTGGAGGTAACGCACGCGTGCGAGGTGGGGGAGGGGAAGGCACCACCATCACGTGCACCCAGATGGAACAGATGGAGATTAGTCGAAGCTTATTGAGCCAGGGCATGGCACCACGTTGACGCCCACGGATAAAGGAGTTGCGTCAACATTTGTGCATCTCCACCGCCCAGGTGCAAGTTCGTGACCTACTGCTCTGTGCGTTGAAAGGGGGCCCCAAAGCTTCAATTGAGTGCTCTTGCCAATAACATATTGCCACCCAACGGCATGTGTCTAACAAGGCTGTTTAATGATGAGACTTTGAATGTTGACACCAGTCCAGCGTTTGTTTGCCATAATGGTGCTTTATATTACTTGTCTTGAAAGCCAATTCTGTAAGCTGATGGACTTGTTTTTATTCACGTGTCAAGGCCAAACGGAGGTCGACTTATCCAGTGCGGACAAGTATCACATCTGGGAGTCTCCAGACCCATTTTGAGAAAGGTATTGCTCCAAGATGTTTGGCCAATCAATGTCTTGGTGGATCGTGTTGTTGTGTGAGTGTGTGGTCGAGTTCCATTCCAGCTCACGGCCAACATGAGTGACGATGATCTAAAACCGGTCCTGGGCCTCCCCTAGGTCGACTCACCCTTAAATGAGTACCTGGTGCGATGTTTAAAAACGTTGTCACTAGAGAGACAAAGGCGGCCGGGCGTGGTGCTGGTCACCCACCCGCTCGTGTGCCATGCCGGTCTTCATAGGTGCTCGCTAACAGCACTTGCCCCTACAGTCTGTTCAGGCTACACGGGGGATGTTTGTCTTTTGGTCGACTCAGCCTGACATGAGCACCTGACGCCGAGTGTAAACATCAGCACTGGAGAGACAAAGGTGGCCGGGCGTGGTTCTGACTACGCCAACCCCTAGGAAAGGGTGCCGTCCCGGCCTTCATGTTCAGGTCCGGATGGATCGTAGCATCGCGCGACCGTGAGGGATGGCGACACAGCAGTGGATAGATCATAGCTGATTCTGATGATAGAAGGATCTCGCCGCATGTTACATTATCATAAACTAACGGAATTGCTCGCTACTGTTTAATTGACGTTGGGTAAACATTAGCCTTTAGATTGGGCACAAAATAAATGTTTACAGGTTGGAGGTTACCCCTGACACCGTGGGTGAGCAGTGGCTCGGTGCTTAGCACACAACTGCGCTGTGAACCTGGCAACATTGGTTACGTTCCTGGCTACGGCTAACGTCAGTGGCGAGTGGAATTTGAAAGTGTGGCTCGCCTCCCCACCCCCTTGCCCACCGACTGCCACCGACGAGCCGAGTGGTCTACTCAAGTCACCTCGGTGACCCACTCGGCATGAGAAGGCCTTAATACGGCGGTGGATTGACAATGGTGTTGTTTAATCATTTTAACTTACGGTATTTTAAAGAGCGCAATCACTAATCTGGGTTTAACGTCCCGTTTACACTCAGATAGAATATATTTCGCTGTCCACAATTTCTGTTTCACCCTGATGCAGAGTTTCATTAACTGTTTAGAGTCACCATCAGCAATGATCGGTCCACTGCTGGACGAAGGCCTTTGCTCAAGTAGTCACCCATCGCTCTCGTGGTCCTGCGGTGTAGCAAGTGGACTCCTGTAGCCGCTCCGTCTCCGCCCTGGACGTCCTCTCGGGCGCGTTTCTCGCCTTCGGCTTCGACTCCGTCGTTAGCCTCTACCACCGGCCATTGTATTCTGCCCATCTCATTCACTTGTCTAAGCAATCAAAATTATGTGTAGAGTGTTTAACTTGAGTGCCTCTGTCTCTCGTAGCACAGGGTGCTTCAAAAAATGTTAACACTTCTATGGGACTATCGATTTTAATTGATAAAGAACGGATACTTCACTGTAACATAACAAATGTAGGTTAATAGCTTAAAAAATCAAAGAGTCTCCACTTGTTCGCCATCATTGTCAACACGTGGCCTGGAATCTTCTCCAGGTGGTCTCCAGAACCTAGAGGCAGCACATTTATTGTGGTATTGTTGCAAATTCTCGGAAGTGTTATCATGTTTTTTAAAGCACCCTGTATATGCAATCAAGCACCTCTCCAATCGCATGTGCACATTCTTCGCTATTGTCTCCATGTTCTTTCTTAATGTCCTTGTTTATGATCCACGTGTCATGGTACGTGATATTCTTCTGCGTTACGTGCATCGGTATTTGTTTTTTCATTATTCAGTAGAAACATATTTGAGATACTGCACTGACAGTAGTCACACAAGCAGAAATAACACAATCACAACACAGTTGCCAATAACCCTACAAGTCAAACAAAACATAAAATGGGTGACGCGTTGGGTCAAAGCCCTTCAGCCCTTCATAGCAGAGAGATAAAGAGGATCGTCCCCCGAAACGTCACCTATTACATATATGATTTGTAGTTTTTTATAGCATTTTATTGACGAATATTGAATTATTATGTTCATTTTTGAAAAGGGCTTCGACCTGCTCCCGATATGTGAGAGCTCAAATTCTGCATTAACACCTACTTGATGTACTGCACCACACAGGTACTGTAACCCATTGTTCTGCAGAGCTGTGCGTCTCGCGTATGCTCCCATCTCTTCGTGGCCCACCCACCCATCCTCTACGTGGCGTGCATCGCTCCTGAAACACTTTAGCGCCTCCGAATAGCACGGTTGGCGACGTACGGTGCGAAAGAAGTCCAACGTACAATGAGAGGTTAGGTTATATATTTACGCGATCTAACCCAAAAATACCGATATTATGGATGATATTGGTCGCGAAAGCCGACTGCGTGTTAAAGTAAGAGGTGAGATGTCAACGGTTCCATAATTTGCTATTCTGCACTTTAGCCGCCAGGTGTCAGTGTTAACCGCGTCTGATCACACCTACAGTATTTAATTAAATTGAATAGACCATCGGTCTTATCATGAACATAATTAGTGGTACAGCCCTATCCCTATGTCAGTCCACTGCTGGGTTGGTCATAGCCTGGCTGTTGAGAAAAGTCAGTGAGTTTTGGGCAGGACACATCATGACCAGAAGCAACGATGATGATAATGATGGCCGATGAAAGAACCTGCTCATAGTATTCATGTTTGGAGTTAATTTTGTGTGACCAGCTGAGAGCTCAAAAGGGACCAGGATAGACAGTCTCGTTTGCAAAGGTGGCCTGCGTCACTCCATTGACGAAACGAAAACGAATGAAATGAAGTGCGCTCGTTTGAGATGTGGAAACTGTTGCACACAAAATCAACGTAAAATTATGAAATAATTAATTCCCTGCAGCTCAAGTCGGCTCGGAAAGATAATTTGTATTATTATAATACAATGAAAACATTAAGTTATGGAAACATCAAAGAGATGCGATCGTGTGCATTAGTGCGATGGATCGTGGGATTGCAGGACCTTGATGTATGGCGACATCGTGGGGAGTCATTGATCCAGCAGCAGACAAACCATGGCTGATGATGATGCAATGGATGATGATGACGATAATGTCTCCTACTGCTGCTGCTGATGATGATGATGACGAATTGAATGGATTCTCTTCTCGCCTTGTGTGTGGCTGCGCGGGCCACAGTGGTGAACTTCGTGGTCCACAGTGTGGGTTGCATGGCCGCGATCTCACGACCGTGCCATGTCTTCCTTTCCCATTCACAAAGGAGATGCGCGCCTCGGCCTGCGGATGATGAAAAGGATGATCACGACGATGATGATGATGATGAGTGATCACGGAATGGCTGCTGCTGCCGACAATTATGATGGTGATTTAACACGTAGTAGGGGGTTTTCACGACCAATGTCATCCATAATAGAGGGGTTTTTTTTATTAGATCGCGTAAATATATAGATGTGTCGTTAAAACCCGCCACCACCCGACACAGCCAACTAGTAAGGGTTGTCACGTAAACAGAACGTGGCCAATTCGTCACTAGTACAGCACTAACCGGTGTGTTGGAGAGCCAAGCCACAGCATTTACAATCTGAGTACGACGTTTCGCCAGCAATTACAACTAGCTTCATCAGGCGACAGCCAGATTTGTGGAGAAGTCCAGCTGTTGCGTTCCTTATATAGAGGCGTAGACGTGGTGACCACGCTTCTGCGCTCTTGCGCCACGTGGGGGGGGGGGGGGGGGGGGGTTTACTGAGGCAACGTACATTATACGTCATGCGAGCCCTTTTAACTTGTCCTTCCTGTCTATTGTGTATATTAAAATAGCCATACCAACGATATTCCCTATTTAAGTATGCTGCCCTTGTAGGCATGCATGTAAATGCATGCCTACAAAGGGGCTTGTAGGCATGCATGTAAATGCATGCCCTTTGTAGGCATGCATGTAAATATCATTTGATGATTCGCTTCCACACAGCACAAAGGCGGTAGCTATCCGAACGGTCAAAGTTATTTTTTATTTCTTGATTGATTTTGAAAATGATGTTCTGTGCAAAACGAGCTACTACTGGCCAAGACTAATGAGAGAATCTATCGAAATTGAAAGAAATAAAAATAACTTTAACCGTTCGGACAGCTACCGCCTTGGTGCTGCGCCGAATTGAATCGTCAAATAATACATTATTTAAAAGCATGCCTACAAAGGGCTGCGTACTTCAAAATGGAATACCGTGTGTACGGCTATTTTAATAAACACAATAGACAGCTGGTGGTGGTGGTGGTGATGATGATGACATAGTGGGCTATAACACAAGCTACATTACGGATGATTCTGCAGGCACGACACTCGTGCACGTGATGGAGCCGCGCACTTAATACGACGATCGGGGGGGTGGGGGGGTTCCCACGTGCTCCCAACCACGGCACGAGCTAATTAAGCAAGTAATAAAACGATAGAGGCAGGACACTACTTAATTAAATATTATTGCAGCCAGGAGAGCTCACGGAAGAGAGACAGAGGGAGAGAAAGAATAACGAAAATGAAAACTCGACGCAGCACACACGAGACTCCCCCATCCCATGCATGTGCCACAACCTGTGAAATTATAAAATTAACTCTTGGAGTTTATCTCTTGAAATAGAACGGTCAGTGATATTACTGCATTTGGAAAGGCAAACAAGAGATATCTTGTGCCAAGTAACGGTTGGATACAAAAAAGTCAGTGATTCGTTGCTCAAACATCGTTGTGGTCATCTTGCTAACAGCCCTGAGTCAGTGGTGGAAATTCCACGTTTCTATGGCGAGGTAGGGGAGTCTATGTATAAGACAGCATTTACTTGGATTTACCGCATTATCAGGATTGTAAGACGCTCCGGGAAGTAGAACGCGCCCCATACTTATTTTCCGGTGACAAGAATGTGACCTGGTATCAAAGACAAATATCCCCCATATAGCCTTCATAGATCTTCTTTGGTTCTTTCGGTAAAGTCACGTAGAATGATAATAAAATAATAAATTGATAAAATAAAATAACACAATAATACCTGGTATCACACACACACGTTCCAGATTATAAAACATACGCACAACTTTTTCCTTTAAAAAAACTCCACCAGGGATGTATAGTGCCTTTTTTTAATAATCCGGAGAATACGGTAGCAATGAGAGACAGAAAGAGGAGCACGTGCAGAACGCCTCGCTCGAGGGAATCGTTTGCCGATGGTCAAAAATAGCGACGGAGTTGGCAGCCAAGGAATGGGACGCGTCCGAAAGAACGTCAACGGCAGAGACGGATCGATTAAATAATCTCGTTCGCAAGTGTCAGGTGGATCGTTGCATCGTTAGAATCGTGGCCAATGATCACGAAATGCGGAGTTCTTCATCCAGCAGGGGATTGATCGTGGCTTTTGATTATGTTGGTGGCCCTGAGTTCAATTCCCGGCCACAGTGAAGTGAAGTGACGCGGGTGATAGCTGAACCAAGCCGCCGGCTCCACCTGACATTCACCAACGCGCGATGACCAGCACGGCGACGTACGTTCACACACACAAGATCAGACACACACCCTGGGACTTCATGCAGCAGTGGATTAAGGAAGGGCTGTAAAAAGATTTGGGGAGGAAAGCTGGGATCAATGTACAATGGCTCCCCGTTTTCTCATAACCGGGCTTTACAATCCAGGGGGGCCCAGTTTGACTTTATTGGTTGAAATTTTGTGTGTCTCTCTTCACACGAAAGCAGCACCTTCTGCTCTTTATGTTCATCTAATTAAGCAATATATTAAGCAGCACGTGTTTGGATACAATCATTAAACACAGAGCCACTATCTCCTCTCTGGAGAATAGCATTTTTTGTATAATTATTTGCCCATAGCCCCCCAATTATATTCAAGTTGTGCTCATGCATCTGTGTGCTGCACCTCTACGCTCCCGCGTTTATGCTCCAAATAAGAGCTCATTTAGATGATTATGGGTTTCGCATCTTTTATTTTATTTGCCTTTGCCCAAATCACCCAGAATACGTGCGTCAGATCTCGTGAGATGTATGCATTTCGAACTTCTTTCGCACCGTACGTAGCCAACCGTGCTCATCGGAGGTGCGGGGAGAAAAACAAACTCAGGACAACAGATATCGGAAGCTAAGCCGGGGGTTGCGCCTGGAAAACGCTTGGATGGGCGACCTCCCATGCACGACACGTGCCTGTGACGTAGAGCTGGTGGGTAGCAGAGAGCAGTGGAACAATGCCCATTGTTTTTCTGCACTTCTTTGCTCTCACGTCCGTGCTCCCCGCCTTCACCAACCCGCACTAACCAGCGTGGTGAAGTATGATCGAATAGTCCCCACGAGACGCCCGGCGTTGAGAGGCCTTCAACTCGCAGTGTCCTGACAGAGGGCTCTACATTATTTGATGATGCTGCATGAAGAAGACACACTGCCCGAAACGTCACTTGACGAGTGTGTTGAGGTTTTTTTGTTGTTGTATACATGTACACCACGTGATCGTGAAATTTACATTGGAATGTCAAACAGGGAGCAGTGCATCACTCTGTGTCACACAAACCGGCCTCTAAGCAAGGGACATCACAGAACCTATAGAGTACAGTACTTCTGAGATGGCTTTGATTGCCCCGTGGGGAATTTCCCAAATACAACTATATCTAAACTAGGTTAAATTTTACCAGTTAAGGCCCACTGAGTTATGAAAGCTCATTTTCGGAAGCGGCCTGTCCACAAATGATAGCTCAACGAAGTGGCTTATCAAGTGGAAATTGATAGCAGCCGAATACGCTAAACGCGTGACGTTGATTCTAAATGTGGAGGTAAACACCGGGATGAACCGGAGAGAAAAAATCCACGTGACCACGGAGATAACATGCAAGCTCCAAATATACAGCAGGCGTCAGAGTCGGGATGGAACCCACGACCCATACTCTAACTACCGATCCGGGCAGAGTTTAGCTTGTGCTGAATCAATGCTGCTGAATTTACGAACTGGGTAAGAAATACTGCATTGTTATTTCTTCACGTGGAGAGACGGCGATATGAAGGAAACGTATTTTATGCTAAGCTAGTTTGTTTCTGGTCGATTCAACTTTGCCAGTAATAAGTTACACATTGGCAAGGTGTTATTTGCGTAACGTGAAGCAAATTTGCTTATTAAAGCGATATAAACAGATTTATTATGAAAAACACAAGACAATTTTCCGACAAGACATGTACCCTCGGGCTTACGCTCGTAAACTGATGTTGAATAACAGAGACCCTCAAAGGTAGCGATGCAGATGTTACAGCCTTTTTGTCAATCCACTGCCGATTAAGAGCCCCCCACGCAGTGCGATGGGGTTGTTTGACGATGCTTCTCTATGCTCGTCAGTGGGGGGGTGAAGGCAGGTAACGTAGACGTTGGGTCATAGTACAGTACAACAATGTATTTTGTTGCTACTGCGCTCGGCTCGCTTGAAACGCAGCGATGTAAACGCACGAGAGTGTATGCGCGGTCCGGCGGTGGCACAATACCACGTTGCACTGCTAAGACCCTCCATGTATAAGCCCACACGGACTATTGGGACGAGTGGTCATACTAATTCATAATAAAGGTTTTTGGGTTAGATCGCGTTGTTTATAAATGTGTGGTAACCCTCCACCACCGACACGGCCAAACAGTAAAAAATGTCTCACGTTTACAAAAGACAAATAAATTTTGATTTAAAGCTTTCGTGACTGCAGGGTTTCATATTCTTGGTTCTTTCGGTAAAGTCACCACGTAGAAGGGAAACAACATAATAAAAATATAAAAAATATAAAACAATAAAATTATCACGACGTTTCGACTGCAACACAAGCAATCATTATCAGGTGTGAAAACCACAGCAAGAAAATAAAAAAAATCTTGCTGTAGTTTATACACCTGATGATGATTGCTTGTGTTGCAGTCGAAACGTCGTGAGAATTTTATTGTTTTATATTTATATTATGTTATTGTTTCCCTTCTACGTAACTTTACCGAAAGAACCAAGAATATAAAAGACAAATAGTTCACTACTTTCGCCCACCGGTGTGTTGAAGAGTGAATCCACAGCATTTACAATTTTTTTTTTAATACGACGTTTCGCTGGTAATTACGAGTGGTGTCAGCAGGCATCTGTAAAGGTCGGCCCGGCGCACCAGCGACGCATAGTAGCACTGGAGGTGGGGGGGGGGGGGGTAGCAATCACAACGCCAGGCCGCCTTTGTCTTCAAAGTCCTGATGTTTGCACTTCGTACCAGGCATGAATCAACATCGGGGAAGCCCGGGACCGAATCATGAATCGCAACCGATGTCAGTCGTGGCCGGGAATGGAATGCAGTTCGTGGGTAGCGCAACCAACGCCATCGACATTTCACAGCTGGTGATCCTAGAATCGGTGGGGGGAATAGATCGAGGCGAGAGACGCGACTACCTCGTTTAGCTGCGCTACGAACCCGGCCACCCGAGTTCGATTCCCGTTCACGACCAACACCAGTGATGATTATGAAAACTAAAAATACTTTTTTTGGGTAATTTTACCAGGTAATGCCCGCTGAGCGAAACAGCTCTTTTACAGACGCGACCTGGGTCACACATGGATAGCTCAACGAAGTGGCTTGTCACGTGGACATTTAGAGCAGCCAAATACTCCCAAGGCATTGATCTGAACCGGTCCTGTGCCTCTCTCCCCTAGGTCGACTCAGTCCCAAATGAGTATATGGTGCGGTGTGTAAACATCGCCACTGGTGGGGACAAAGGCGGTCGGGGGTGGTACTGGCCACCCACCCCCTTCGCGTACCGTTCCGACCTTCATAGGAGCTTCTCGCTCAGAGCACTTGCCCTGACAGTCTGTCAAGACTTCACGGGGAATCTTTGTCTTTGTCGCAAAAACATATTTACAGCGTGCACAGCGATGCTGTGTAATTTTGCCCGCAGGACACAAGCGGTGCGTTAAATTAAACCCAAGTTGTTTTAGTTAACACCCCCCGGGTTATTGTGGACTTGTAACGTTCCGGTTATCCACGGAGTTCCACCGCGCGCGCCTGCTCCTGCAAGTCGAGGATAAATCTTTCTGTCGGCAGATTTAATGAGAGCCGCGTGTTTAAGACTCACACCCCAGTGAGCGCGGATGCTGCCGATGTTGAGTCAGTTTACGTGCACGTGCGTATGTGTGAGAGAGAGTGAAACGGAGTTGGTGTCTTTTTGTGTGTGTGTAGGGTTTTTTTTTATCATGAGAAGCCGATGGCGCAGTGGTTAGCGCACTACGAATTTGGCGCCCCAAGTTCAAATACCCGCTCACGACGAATATAAGTAGCAAATATCTGTACCGGTGATGTGCCTCTCCTAGGTCGGCTCAAGCTTACACGAGTAGCTGTTGCAGTGTGTACACATTAACACTGGAGATACAAAGGCGGTCGAGCGTGGTTCTGGCAACCCACCCCCTCGAGTGTCCCGTGCTGCTACTCGCTAACAGCACTTACCACAAACGCCTGCCAAGGCTATACGGGGGATCTTTGTATTTATCTGTGTGTGCATGCCTGCATGTTCGTATTTGACAACGCACGTGTGCACCCACGCGTGTCAGTGAACACGCACGCGTGTTCACTGACACTCGCGCGAGTGGAGTGACACTCTGTGACACGCCGTCTTGTCTCTGCGGGGCAGCGCCGCAGTGAATGCAGCGTCCATCGAGTCTCGTGGCTCCGCGTTTGTGCCCCAAGAACGTGGTGAGTGCGGGAGCGGTGAATCTCCCGCGATGACTCCTCTCGTGCCTGCACCGAATATTCACGCGTAAACAGAACTCTCGCAGAACCGTACGACCCTTCGTGTTGGAGAACGACCCACGGAAGTGGATATCAGGGAACTACCTTCTCTCCTTTCAAGTGACCTCTGGTCCACGCAGTAGTGGACAGCACTTCCCCACCCACGCTGCTGCAGAGAGTAACATTATTTGTCCCGTGACAAGTCAAAGCAACGTTTTGAATTCTGAGATCTGAAATTTGTCCAGATTAAGCGGATAAACCACATTTTACGTGATGGATTTTGTTTTATATCTGTCTAGCCATTGGTGCCTAGGATGAGAGCATCAACTCGCTACACTTGAGATCCTACTTTAAACACAGGCGACTGACAGCTGAATTCAATACCTGGATCTTGGCGGTGCCAGCTCAGCTCTCTGACCTCTGAGCCACCCTGTCACCGCGTGAACATCTGTGAAAAAGAGCTTCATAGCTCATGGGATTCCTCCAGTATAAATACAGATTTTTATTCTGAACACCTTTACAATGACACCGCTCACAACCTCTTGTACTACGGTCGCTGTATGCAGACACGCCAAGACGACTTCATGCCACCTCATACCAAGCTTCACTCTTCCTCCCACATGGATGCATCGGCGTAGCTGTTGAGTGTGCAGGTGGTGCACTCTCCACAGAAAGGGTGGCGGTGAGAGAATTTAGACAGAGGATGGCCCATGCCAGTCAGTGTCTTCCATCAGGACATCGACAGTGGTCAAGACAGCCGTACCAGGACTGCCTGGCAGGAGGAATTGAGGGCAACACCAGCACCAACTGGCTTCAAACTGCCACGCCGTTAGCGGGGCCTTGCTGAGCAGGTTCCGGACAGGGCAAGGTCTCTGCGCAGACAACCTTCCATCGAGGCCGCTATCGCATGGCTCGGCGATTACGCACTCGCTGAATGAAACTACGAGTGAGACAGAGGCTGGCCCGGCTGTCTGGCTTCGTAAGTGGCTGGCTGGCTGTGGTGAGTGAGCGATGGCATCGGGGAGAGTCAGCGTGCGCGCGCGCGCATACACTCGCGCGCACACGCACACACTCATCATTAAAAATGCAGCGCAATTAAAGAGCGACTCGGAGAGCGCCGCTCGCCTCGCGGCCATCCATTAGTCACAAAACAATTAGGGCGATCGACATGAGTTGTTTGTTCTGCCGTGACACGCCGCGCCAAGCCGTCTGATAGCGCGACACGCTCTCCCCGAACGCGTGCCCCGAGTAAGCGGCGTGGAACCCTCGCCTCGGGGCACCGCTCGAACTAAATGCGTTCCTACGGCGCACACCCGTCCGCCGTATCCACACTTGATAATGGTAATACTAATGCGAGTGCCAATTATTGCCCTGCGGCAGTTTTGACCGGGTGGAATTTTGCGATTGCACGCTATACCAGCTTGCTGTCGCTACCTAATCTAAAAGGAAATGGTGATACTTGATAAAGGTTTTGTGTGATGGAGGATTAATTAAATGTGTATTTTTATTCGTAGTAACTTATAGCCCTTTGTCAATCCACTGCTAGACGAATACCTCCGCACACCGTGGCGGTCGTAGGGATATCGTTTGACGATACTTCACCACCCTGGTCAGTGCATTTTGTTGAAGGATGGCAAAGTGTGCCTGCTAAATATCAGCTCTGAAAATAAAATATATATGGGATTGACTATGAAGCAGGGTGGGTGGGACATGCATCGGTACCCCCTAGTGCAGATAAGTTCACGTGGATGGATCTCAGATGTAGTTCTCTGATGTTGTTTTCCGCGGGCCCTTCTCGTTAACACGAGACAACGAATGCACTCCCCTGCGAGAGTTTCGCATGGACTCTTCATCTCACGGGCAGGACGTGGCACCGACAGCGCAATGCAGGAAAAAAGTAGGGAAAGAGAAAATGACTAAACGAAAATCTATTCAGGAAGGTTATGCAACGGGCTGTAAGTTGTGTTTGAAATCGATCAACATCACACACGGACGTGTAAACGATGAAGCAGTTGTAACCATCCATCTACACTGAGCAGCAGATGCTGTTTTAATAATGCACATTTAGAAAATATAATGTGGCACATTTTTTTAACATTTCACTCAATTTGCGTGATAATGTAATAACGGGTGATGCTGAGAAATATGTCACAAAGTCATGTCCCCAATAGCTAGACCTTGCTGGCTTACCATCATCATCATTATCATAAGCCACATTATCTGTCCACTGCTGGATGAATGCCTCCCCAAAAATTCGCCACGTCTCTTGGTCCCCCGATATAACGATCCACCTGGAACCTGCACACACGAGCTGATTTCATCACTCCATCTCCACGTCTGCTCTCTTGGGGCGCGCCGCGTTCTCTCCCTTGGCTGCTACTCCGTGACTCGTCTCGACCAACGGCCAGCATCACTTCGATAGCGACGTGTCCTGCTCAAGCCCACTTACTTTTCTTGTCAGTCGAAATCATCTCTGTTAAAAGTGATACTCCGCAATGGTGATTACGATAATGATTTATTACCGATGCTCCAACTACTAAATCTTCCGGTTAAGTTCCACATTCCTATGACGGGGACCAGTATACCCACACGATAATTACTCCCCCCCCCTAAATCCCGCGATGTTATAATATTTTGTCTATTAATTTCTCACTAAAATTGTTCTGGTTTGCCCTGGTAGACTGGAGTAGGTGGCACCTGACTAATAGCGATAACTGTTATTGATGTGGTGTGCTGGGTCGCCGACCCGGACTTAAATTAACCCCCCCACCCTCCCTGCTGCCTCCTTCCCACTATCCACCACCTTTACTCATTCCCACCCCCCCCCCCCGTTTTCTCGCGGCGTGTAATTGGTTCCAAGTGTCGCGCGCCAGCACGTGTAACAAAATTAATGTGTCTTAATCAACGTGAATTATTGATGACCCAGCATCTGGGCTAATGTAATAGCAGCGCTCAGTAAAGCGCGGCTCCGGGAGAAATGAGAGAGGCGGTTTGGGCTTGTGGGGTGCGGAGAGGGAGGGGAGGGGAGGGGGCGTGGGGGTGGAGCGGGCGGAGGATGTGGAGTACTTTAAGTGCGAAGAATTTAGGAATGTAATGGATGGATGAATGAATTGGCGAACGAATTGGTGAATGAATGGGTAACTCAGGGTTGCGTCCCCTCTTATCAATTACATGCTTAATGGTGTGTGTTGCAGTCTGCTGTAATTGTGGGCTATGATATCATGTTAATATGAATGAACAATTTTCAAAATCACATTCTTCACCACCTTAGACATCAAAATCATTGTCATTATCGTGCTGAAATAAATAAGCTTTACCTATCATTTTTCATCAACTTGATACCAGCAAAACATCGTCCTATAGATGTGTCATTTTCATATTTTACAACTTTACAATAATCCATAAGCAATTAAGGCACCTGGTATCATCATCAATTAATATAGCTATCATTTGTGGCCAGGTCGCTTCTGAAAAAAGCTATGAAGCTCAGTGGGCCTTACATAGTAAAAGAAAAAATTAAGTTTATTTCGTAACATTGTCTTGATAATGGCTTCCCGATACTGGTCGCCATCCCTCGTTAACATGCGCTGGCAAAATCCATCTCGCCACTGGACGCGAAGTGATTTCAGCTCTCCAACTCAACTCTGGTCGTCTTCTCGAATACGTTTCCCTCCTCTGGCTGCCATTCAATAACCAGTCTCGCTCATGATGTGTTCAGGCCAAACGCATTCACTATTCTTAACTAAAACAGTTTTTTTCACTTTACCAGGTAAGGCCCACTGAGCTATATATTGATTTTTTCAGAAGCGACCTGGACACAAATGATAGTCTAATGAAGTGGCTTACCATGTGGGAATGTATAGCAGCCAAGTACTCCAAACGCATATTTTAAATGTGAAGGGAGAACCCGAAGAACCAGCAGGAAAATCCACGCGACCACGGGGAGAACATGCAACTCCAAATGTACAGGCATCAGGGTCGGGATTGAATCCACGACCTCCTGTATACTAGGCGATGGCGTTAACACCTCGCCACTCCGTGCAATGGCGTTTATTTGCTTTAGCCTATTTGTCCAGCAGACCACACGCAATATTCACAGATGACAGTTACAAACTCCTGCGTGAGGGCCATTGCCTGAAACGCCGCCTAATGTTATTTTTCCCTTTAAGGCCATAGTGTTATTAGTTACAAAATGCTACTCATAACGCAATGTATAAGCAACCTATTATGAAATTACGTTATACAAATATTTAGCAACATGTTTTTGATAATTATCGAACGGTTTGTCTGCTATTCAAAGGTAACTATTCATATTCCTCGTTAAACACTGGTTCACGGAAAATATTTAAAAATGAATTCTCATCAGGTTCCATGATGTAAACCGCAGTCTCCAAACCGTATTATCCACCCCATCTCTCTAGTTATGTGCTCTCAAGAAGGGCCATTTCCCGAAACTTCGCCTTCTTCAGAGACTCCTCTACTTACGAACATTCGACTTACGAACTTTCATAGATACGAACAAACCTGTCCCTACGTCCAGTTGCCTGTTCGGACCGAGAGTCGTAAGTTCAACCACCGCGCAATAGATGGCGGTGGTGGCATATACATCTGCAGAACGTAAAGAATATATGTAGATGCAGAACGTGACGAGCCAGTGGCATCTACACAATGGCGGAGCCAGGATTTTCGGGTAGAGGGGGCAACCCCTCCAGCAATGAAAAATGATAGAGGAGTTATTAGTAAGCAAGGACTTGTCCCTTGCTTTTTATTCTACGCGTGTGCGGCGATGGCGCAGCCATCGATCGAGGGTCGAATTCGAACCGCGTTGCGTGATCGGCATCGCGCTCGCTGAAGGTGTCGATGCCTTCAGGGAAGTCGTGTACTCTGTATACGCAACTGCGCACAATTCTGTGAGTTACTATTAACTGCTTTGCCGTTACTTATTGCCAATTATGGACTCAGACTATTGTCCTATCATCTCATAGAGTCCCTGGCACGTCATAATATGCTACACAGTGGCAGTGAGGGTCGCAAAATGCCGATGTATTACTAGTAAACCCCAGTGATCCGATCAAAATTAGGGATTTCGATCGGTTCATTGGGGGGCACGTGCCACCCCACCCCCACTGGCTCGGCCAGTGCATCTACATCTATATGTTGTACACGCCGTACAACATGTCTGGAATTGACGGGATAAAAGTAGGACTTACAAACAAATCGAATTAGGAGCCGTCCATAAATGACGTCACGCACCTGGGGGGGGGGGGGGGGGGGTTCAGACATTTGTGGCGATGTGTGACGAGGGCAAGGAGGTTGGGGGAGTTGAGAAATGTGACGTCACATCAAAATGCGCAACTTTAAATAAATATAGACATTTTGATTTAAAGCTTTCGTGACTGCAGTAATTCATATTCTTAGTTCTTTCGGTAAAGTCACGTTGAAGGGAAACAACAAAATAATTAAATATATATAACAATAATTCAGTAGGCTCACATGCCATTGACTTTTCCAAGACAGAGGTTCTTTGTAAGCCATCTGGCTACCATGAGAGATTCGTTCATGAGGCTATCCACATATACAAGCACAGAGACAATTTCAACCGAGAAGATGGATTCTATCTTAGCAATCATTGGAAAGATTTGATAAATCATTTCAGGTCTTAATTGATTGTTCACGCTTACAGTGGCTTTCAGACAGCATACATTATATAAAAAAAATCGTCTCCCCCCTCCTCTTTTCAAAATATAGATGGACTAGTCCTGGGTAAACTGCCAAATCGCTGCGCGTGGCGCTAACGTTTTTTATAAATAAATAAATGCACCGTTTAAAAATAAATTTATGCAAACAAACACACCTGAAGACGACCGTTTGTGTTATGGTCGAAACGTCGTGAGAATTTTTATTGTTTTATATATATTTTAAATATAGACATGTTCTACTTAATTAAAAATACTTTTTAATGTTTTCTCCTACAACATCAGAGTGCAGCGGCACATTAAATACTCACTACAATGACAATAGTTTAAAGCGATTTGAAGCATGTTTTTTTTTGGGGGGGGCAGAGCTTTGTGACGTCATATTTGAGGGGGGTCTGACTTTTTGTAACGCCGTATGACGAATGGGGGGGGTCAAAAAACGTCCACAATCGCGTGACGTCATTTATGGACGGCCCCTTACGAACAGACCTCTGGAACCTAATTCGTTCGTAAGTAGAGGAGCCCCTGCATGTATTTTCCCTTTAATACCACGCGGTGATGTTGAGAAACGCGCGAGTTTTTTCTTATATACAAAGCGCCGCCCGCTCATGACGTCACGGCCGCCTGACGTCACCTTGACGCGTCGCGCGTCGCCGCTCCGCTCACGCATTGTCCACCGACGCGCTCGACCAATCAGCGATCAGGGCCGCGCGCTTCACGTGCCGTTGAAGGTGGGGCCAAGCTGGTGGACCAATCAAGGAGCGGGCGCGGCGAAGGTTGACACGTGTTTCCGGTAGCCGGTGTCACGTGGTTCCGGTGGGGAGGGGTGGGGGGGAGACTGGGAGAGATTCGGGAGCGAGGTCGCGAGTTGGCGACATCCGTGAGTCCCTCTGAGGGGGTCACGTGGCTGGGGGGGGGCAAGGAGGTTGGGGGGGGGCAAGGAGGTTGGGGGGGGGCAAGGAGGTTGGGGGGGGGCAAGGAGGTTGGGGGGGGGCAAGGAGGTTGGGGGGGGGCAAGGAGGTTGGGGGGGGGCAAGGAGGTTGGGGGGGGGCAAGGAGGTTGGGGGGGGGCAAGGAGGTTGGGGGGGGCAAGGAGGTTGGGGGGGGCAAGGAGGTTGGGGGGGGGCAGGGCAAGTAGCTGGGGGCAGTGTCACGTTACCCTTGGTTTATAAAGAAGAGGGGGGGGGTGTTAGTCGTGCGGCAGTGTGAGTGTATGGCGGCGCGACACGTGTTGTTGTTACTGTGGGGAGCGGTAGGGTTCGCGGCTCGTGCGCCGCGCTACGAACCTGCTGGCCCACCCGAGTTAGCGTCCCGCTCACAGACACCAAACGTCGCCGACGAGCATCTGAATCGATCCTGGGCGTCTCCAATGAGTACCCGGTGCGGTGTTGTAGTAAACACCGCCACTGGGGAGACAAAGGCGGCCGGGCGTGGTGCTGGCCACCCACCCCCTAGCGTGCCACAGTGCCGGCCTTTATAGGCGCTGCTCGCGAACAGCGCTTGCCCCCAACGTGCTTTTGTATTGTAATTACTGCAGTGGTTACTAAACTCGTCGTGTTATCTCCCTAGTATTGTTATTATCGACTACATTCACACGATTCACGATCGAACGGTCAGCAGTTTGGCCGAGTTGGTGGTGGTAGGTCGCTGTCGCTGAGTGGTTACAGCAGCCGGAGGTGAATTATTCCGCTTTGTGAGGTTCTGTGCTGGGTGCTGCTGCCTTGCGTGGGATAATTAAATGCCCATTGTGTAACTGTTGTCGTTTACAGCCCCTTTAAAGCTAACCTATGCTGTGCTTTACCAGCTGAGCTCCACTGGGCCTATTAAAGCTTCCTTTGCAGAAGCGACCTGGGCGCAAATGATAGCCCAACCAAGTGTCTGGTCGTGTGGAAATGTACAGCAGCCGATTTTTACTCTAAACGCCTTTACGTTGATTCTTAAATGTCGAGAGAGAAGAGACCCACAGAGTTCGGGATCGAACCCAGACCCATCCTGTACACCAGGGCGAGGTAGTAAAGTAATTGTATTTTTTTTCTTCCATTTTCTATACAGCCAAGATAATAAGACAAATCGCTAACCTTAAACACCCAGTCGTTCGTAAAAGTAGAAGGCGGTATAGTGCTGTAGTAATAGAGCGGGTGCAGAATTCACTGAACAGGAATTGATAGATTTCGATTTAAAGCTTTCGTGACTGCAAGGATTCATCATCCTTGGTTCTTTCGGTAAAGTCACCACCACGTAGAATGAGAATAAAATAATAAAGAGGAATTGATAGCTTGAAAGCGTTTAGCGCGGTGTGGGGGGGGGGCCCTTTGAAAGTGCGGAGTCCGTGGCGTGTGTAGCTACTTGTGCCACGAGGACGGTCCGGCACTACTCTCGGTGCGGCACTACTCTCGGTGCGGTGGGCGAGCAGCCGCCGCCGCCAAGCTCCCGCTAACCCCGCTGTGTCGAAGCCTATCGATTGCATCGATTGCATTGAAGCGAGCGAGTCAGATCGCACGGTGCGTGCGCTCGCTTCGGTTGCAGCGGACTGTCACCAAATAAGATGTTCATACGGTCACACAACGTAATGGACACCCTGCCACTTGGCAGCGTTAGGGGCCGTCCATAAATGACGTCACGCTATTTTGGCCGATTTTTTTCGTCACGCGGCATCACAAAAAGTCAGAACCCCCCTGAAATATGACGTCACAAAGCTCTGCCCCCCCCGCCCCCAAAACCATATTTCCATTTTGAAAATAAAATATGCTTCAAATCGCTTTAAACTATTGTCATTGTAGTGCGTATTTAATGTGGCGCTGCACTCCGATGTTGTAAAAATCACTAGAAAATATTCAACGTCTATTTAAAACTGCAGATGTTCAGAATATTATATTGAAATTCTCTTATAATTATAAAATATTAAAAGTAATTATAACTATAAAAATACTTGAAACTTTAGTAGAACGAAACAAAAAGGAGAGTACAATTATAACAATCATTGATTGCACAGAATGAAAAGCCCTGGTAGAATCATTAGAATCAAAATGCCTCCCATGGAGAAGCAAAATGCTCCTTCATGGAATAAATCAAAGGTGACCTTAGTAAATTTAAATAATCAAATAGTTAATGAAAATCATAAAAAATTAGTGTTATGTACATTTTTATTTCATTCGTATTTATTTAAAATTGCGCATTTTGATGTGACGTCACATTTCTCAAATCCCCCCCCCTCGTCACACATCGTCACAAATGTCTGACCCCCCCCCCCCAGGTGTGTGACGTCATTTATGGACGGCCCCCTATGCAGTTGCGCCTTTCATAACTTTTTCATGTACAGGGCGGTGTAAGTTAGAATATTGGGACTTGTGGTGGCCCTCTCTGTCACGCCAAATACTTGGGGGGGGGGGGGGTTGGTGGATCACGCAGAGATTTTGTGACACACCCTCTTAACGGGGACCACGAGGGTAGACGTTGAGGCAAGTACAGCAAGTAGGTCATTGACTTACTGGAGCAGATATTGAATATGAATGGTAACTCCCTGATGTTCTAAGTATACTATAAAATTGTAAACGTTGTGATTTACTCTCCCCACCGGTGGGCTGAAGCAGTAACTAATTGGCGCGTTTTGTTTACGTGACAAACCTTGCTGGCCGTGGCCGGGCGGTGCAGGGTTACGACACATTTATACTTACACGATCTAACCCAAACACCTTTATTATGAATAATATTGGTCGTAAATGCCTACGTGTTTAACTATACTGTAACTATAGTGTACACTATATACTGCATACTTATTTGAAGAAGAAGAAAAAACAGTGAGGACTTAATTATGTTTATTAAAAAATAAGTGCTCCTTATAAACCACGTTTTCCACCAAATAATATTTTTGTCTAACAAGGGTCTCAGTGAGTCTCAAAACTAATTTTCATTAGCATCCTGCATTCGGATGTTTGGTCATTACCCATTGTTGAGCGTTTGCAACGTTGCAGAAACCAAAGTACACTGTGAAAAAACCACGCATCCTCACGGTATTAGCGCGTCGTTCGTCAATGTAAAAATGTTTGGAAATATTTGTGTTTCATAAGTATTTCAACCATGTCAAAACACTTTATAACCATTCTTTTTTAATGTTCTATAACTTATGTCGCATGGCTGTGCAGCATGTTTCGCTTATTGTCGAATTTAGACTTTGTATTAAGTAATAATTACTACGACTGTAATTGCATTCAGTGCGCTGTCGGTTAATATGCTACATTCTCGCTCTTTGTCTTGTGCGTGGTCAGGTGATGATGGTGTCCCGGTCCCATCATCCCCAGTAATTGCTGCATCCGATTAGGACAAGAGAATGCTGGAACCTTCGTCCCAGAGTCCAACCGATGACGTAGAATCCCCACAGGACAGCGAATCCTGCTCGTCACCCCCTGCGGAGCCGTGTTCCGTCGAGAGCTCCGTGCGTAACTCCAGCCCCGTCAGCCATGGCGCCCCGCTGCCGACAGACTCGCTCTGCACCGACGCCACCGCTTTTCCCGGTGGCCTCTCGGCTCTGGTGGCCAAGTTTGGTGATGATGGAAACAATGAGCGTTTCTTCTCGGACGGGTTCCACTGCCGTCTCTCGACCCCGTACCCCACGGTTTCCACGTCCGCTCCAAACTTGGCCCCATCTGCGGCATCACGACACCGCACCGCCCTGGCCGGCGATTGGCATCTCCCGTGCGGGCCATGGGATGATGGTGTTTCGTCCGAAGGTCCGCACGGGGATCCTTCGGTAGAATTCTGGCCATCGGATACAATGGGTTTGGCGGTGGCAGTGGAGGCGGCCGAGGAGTCGTCGACGAGGCCTAAGAGCGGTGGAATTTGCAGCCGGGGCATTCACATCGATGGGCAACCCGTCCCTTCAGACGATGGTGCCTCATTTAAAGACCCACCCCGGAACCCTACGGTAGAACCCCTGCCATCCGATGACATGGCCTTGGCAGTGGCGGCGGCGGCAGCAGCGGAGGCGGCGGCCGAGGAGTCGTCGACGAGGCCCAAGAGCGGCGGAGCTCGGAGCCGCGGAATCCACATCGACCGGCAGCTCATTCCCAAGCTGGCCGTGCAGTCTCAGCCGAGCGAGCTGCAGGAGCTGGGGGTGAGCGTCTATGAGCAGCGCGCGCTCGAGGCCGCCGTCCTGGAGCAGGTGGACCAGCAGCTGCACGCCGAGAGGAGAGCGCAGGAGGCGCTCGCCCTCAACGAATACAAGTCCGTGCTCGACGACCTGAGGTCAGTCCACTGGCACCAGGCGTAAGAAGTGCGGCTGTCGTCTGCGTAAGTGGGCAATTTAACAGTTGCCCAATTTGTGGCTGCTTCAAAGTGCAATCCATCACCTTCCCCTAATAGTTTGGGCTGTCAGTAGTAGCGTTGCTGCGTGTTTTTTTTCCCCTAAAGGTCGTGCTGTACCACGTTGAAGCAAATCGACCAGGCGATGGCGCGAGTGAAACCTCGCTTTCCTGGTGATGCCAGCAAAGACTTGACGCGCCGTCTCGACTCAATCAAACGGCAGAAGGAAAACAAGGTCAGGGCACCGTCTGCGTCAGGTCGTGACTCCTTACCAAAGCTCAGCTCTCTCTTTAAGTCTTACCCAATGGTGGGTCCTTAACTTAAACGACCTTCATGTCTGATCTTCAGCTTCATCATTTAGCTGCACGTACCCCTTTTCTTCAGGTCTTTAAGTCATCAAGCAGCAGCTTTTTTTTTCTGTGTCTTGGCCTCTTTCCCAACATACTTCCTGACCTTCAGAACTTTATTCGTTCACCCTGGGAATGTGCGCACTCTACATCTTTTACCCCTTTTCTGCATCGTTTACATTTGACTTCTGAACTTGCTCTCGAACTTCCTAATTTGTCTTGCTACATCCAACTGATATTCACTGTTGGACGCCCAAGTCAACGTTTGTTGCCGCATACAACACCACACTCCATACCGGCCTCCCACAATCTCAACGGATAGAAATGTTCCTTCCCCTGGCTTCGCTCGTGCCAGCGCGGAGCTACTCGTTGAGATGACGTGTTCTTCACAGGAGAACCAAATAAAGAAGCTGAATGCCAAGCAGAAGAAGCTCCAGGCCATGCTGGGCAGTGACGTCGTTCGGCAATTGGAGGCCGAGCTTGGAATGGAGGAGGTCGAAGAAGGTTCGTATTTTTATAGCGGGCGATTGATGCACGCTTCATAATAGGGTTTTCCCCTTTTTTCTGGCAACAAAACTGAAACCTTTTTACAAGGATTCATGCCTGCATTAACCACAATACCTGCAGTCAAATGCAAACAAAAAACACACTATGACAATATATACATTGTCCTTGAAACTGATTGGTCCACACCAAGGGACAGCTTTCTTTTGAGCCTCGACCCAATTGGTGCTCGACCAGAGGACGCCAAAAGGCGTACAGCTGGGGTCAAGTTAGGAGTCAGCTGTACGCCTTTTGGCGTTTTCTGGTCGAGCACCAATTGCCGTCCCTTGGTGTGGACCAAAAAGCCGTCCCTTGGTGTGGACCAATCAGTTTCAAGGACAATGCATATATTATCATAGTGTGTTTTTTGTTTGCATTTGACTGCAGGTATTGTGGTTAATGCAGGCATGAATCCTTGTAAAAAGGTTTCAGTTTTGTTGCCAGAAAAAAGGGGAAAAACCCTATTATTATATTTTGGTACTGGAAAAGGAGGCCTAGTGATGATTCACGCTTGACTCCTCGATGTAGTTTCGGGTTTTTGTCGCGTATCGTTCAGCGTCCCGTCCGATGTTTAGCGCCCATTGTGCTGGATAACGGGCCAACTGACATGCGGTAAAATCCTGAAGGGCTCTTTACTCTGCGCTCCCGCACCACAGACCTCCCTTGTAAAATAGCCAGGCAACTGACTGAACGGGGTATGATCTGTGTCGCAAAGCAAAGAAATTTTAACTAAATGGGAACCCCCCCTCAGTTATTTATTATTCTGGACACTGCCCACCCTCCCCCCCTAAAACTATATATATGAAGCACACTGATATTTACCAACCAGTGTCTAAACTACAACGTGATGCGGTGTGTAGCGCAAACTTCCTGTATCTTGTGCCTTGGGTCAATGTTCAATTTTAAGTGTTCCACATATCACGTATTTTTTTTTAATCTTCATTTCCACATTGGTCATCTTTTTCGGTATATTTATCCCCTATGGTTGCTATTTGAATGACAGTGAAATTCACTGGCCTGTTGGTTACGTGTCCTTCCCAAGCAAACTTTTGTTAATTCAACTCTTATCGTGTCTAGTTTTTCTTCAACAGTGATATCTTTCGGTGGTAAAAATATACGTGCATTAAATAAATACCATCTCCTTACACTGATCCTTGCCTCGTGTCATGTTAGTTTCATGGACGCATATATTACACGCAAAAAAGTTTCTCACCACCGCAAGCTGCCTGTAAACCGCCAACGAACGCCAACGCTCTTTAACAGTCCACCCACTCCCGTGCACAGACGAACCCTCGGCACCATTATCCCTGGGCAGCCACTTGATGCCAGCGCAGGAGAGCGAGTGGGACATGCTGGTGCGCACGGGGCAGATGACCCCCTTCGGCACACGCGTCTCTGCGGCGAACAACGACGGTGGCGCCGTGACGTCATCGGCAGCTGCACCCCCACCGCCGCCGGACAAACCGCGCAGGCTGGCGCTCAGTGGCGACGCCATGTCAGGCTTCGAGGCCTACATGGCGGAGCAGGACCGGTTGCGGGAGACGAGGAAGAGCCGCGTCGCGGAGGCGCGGAAGCGACGGCGGAAAGCGTCGCGAGCGCTCGACGACCCGGGTCCGTCGCGCGGGAAGAGTGCCGGCGGGAGGGCCGGACAGACGGCTGGCAGCGGTGAGCCGGGCGTGAAGAGGAAGGCCGAAGGCGGAGATGGGTCTGGGGATGACGACGAGGAGAGGAGGAGCCGGAGGATCAGGCGGAGGATGAGGCGGATGTCGGGACAGCTCCAGGCCGGGGAGAATGGTGGCGCGGCACGTGCCTTCGGCACAGGTGAGACATGCAGCAGGCCCGAGTGTTAACGACGATTCTTTACATAAAATTGACAAGCATCAAGGTACAGAACTGTCGGGACAGTTCTGTACCTTTCACCTGAAGACGGCCGCTTGCGTTGTGGCCGAAACGTCGTGAGAATTTTATTGTGTTATTTTATTATTTTATTCTCATTCTACGTGACTTTACCGAAAGAACCAAAGAAGATGAATCTTTGCAGTCACGAAAGCTTCAAATCGAAAAACATCAATTTGTTCACAATTAGGTTTTTTTATTTGTATATTGTGTGTTTAATAGAGGTTTGGGTAATGCACAGCCCAGCCCGCAGCTTTATTTCATGTGGCCCATGACCACTTGAGCCTTGCCACTTTGAAACGGCCCATAAACTATACTTAGCCATCACTGCAAGCATCTTACTTGGCTGCACTAATCTTAAAAAAGATTGTGTGCTAATTCACCTTGTCACTGCAAGGGCCTCTTTACATTCGGTCAGCATGCATGTAATTTTTCGCATTATCACTAATGGCTAAGGAACAGTAAAATGTGTGTTAATAAACACGTGGTTGCACACCAAAGGTACTTGAAAGTCCTCCTCAGCCCTCGGCAAGGAAAAGGCTTGTAACAATACTGTGTAACTGAAACAATGTGAATATGTACATTTGTGAATCGTTGATCTAGCAGAAGAGCAATGGAAAATGGTCGGTCTGGTTGCAGGAGATTGTGATGAGGAGAGTGGGGAAAACTCGGACAGCAACGCTTCTGTCTCTGCAACCAAGGACACTTTGTTGGACCCAGACTGGTTGGCTGCGGGGGAAGATGACGATGATGATGACGATGAGGAAGAAGAGGAGGAAGGTTCTTTGCAGTCTGAAAATAAGGCCAAGAAAACGAGCAGGTGAAGACGTAACAGCAGTGCTGCACACTGACATATGTGAATGTTAGAATGAAAAACCTGGCACATCACGAATCACCCCCCTCCCCCCAAGCGGTTTATAGAATTGTCATGATTCAGAGTCGCGATTTGGAGTCGAGATTTTACTCGAGAATTCCATAAATTTATTTTTGTCTCGCTTTTGCCATGTCGCTGGAATTTGTACAGTTTTCTCTCAATTACCTTGAACGTAACGTTGACTTAAATGTGCCATGAACTTAGAATTTTCATTCAACATCCATAAACTGTGAATATTGCACGTGTGATTTGATGCATGCATCATGAGCAAAAAAATAAATAAACTACGTCTGCGCTGTCGTTGGTGAGACGACCCAGAGGAAAAAAGGGTCGAGTTGGACAGGGGTCACAGGGAGACGATGGCGACGACGAGAAGTTCCCCAAGCTTCAGGGCAAGCGCTTCCAACGTCACCCGGACGACGGAGACATAGAACAGTACAAGCAGCGTGTACGGTAAGGCGGACAGGGCTTGTGCTCGTTTCCTCCGCATCAATCCGTCATCCACTGCATCAGCATCTTCAGTATTTATCTATGAAATATGTTGCATACATTATTATCCCCCGTCATTATCACCCAATGAATCGTCAAAGTCATAATCGTCCATTGCCTTGCCACAAACATTTCTGTGTAGGTGAGGCATCTGGGATAAGGGACCCCCATAGTTTGTGGATTACAAAAATGTTACCCGAAGGTACCACAGAAGTGGTTCTGAAAAGCTGCTTCCGTGGGCCATTCTCTAGTACATGGGGTGATACAGCAATCCACCCAGATCCTGCAAACGAGTCGTTCCATCTCCACGGCGGATGTCCTTAGGGGCT
Organism: Petromyzon marinus; assembly: GCF_048934315.1. NCBI lineage: Eukaryota > Metazoa > Chordata > Hyperoartia > Petromyzontiformes > Petromyzontidae > Petromyzon > Petromyzon marinus. The sequence goes on from NC_133674.1 coordinate 19,394,770, forward strand.
GGGGCAGGACACTCCGCTAGAATGGAATGAGGACAACAACTGAGTGGCGTGCCTGGCTGTGCATACACTTTGCGTCTTTCGCAACTGCGCTACTTGGCTGTATAATTCGTCACGACTGTCGCTTTTTTGATCGCGAGCACAGCCACAAGAGACTTGCGCGACGAATACGTGGCGAGAGCAACTGCCGCGTGGGGCTTGTCGTTCGTTATGGTACGCGGTGCAGTCACTGCGGTGGTCCGCGGTGCGTTCTCTCGGCAGACGCTGGCACCGCGGCCGCTTGCTCGCCAAGAAGAAGCGCCTCGAGGAGGGACTTTCCGCGACCGAGTCCGAGGAGAGTGACGTGGAGTTTGAGGGCGGCTTCAAGGTGCCCGCAAGCCTCTGGCAGAAGCTGTACAAGTGAGCGTCGCCACCGAGTGCCATGCGGAGATGCCACCCTCCCCAGTGTTGTGTACCCGCTTCCAGACTCGTCAACAGTACGGTCACTGCTTCTCATTCTTCTTTTGATTCTTGTTGTTGTTTTTCTTGCTGTTCTTTTTGTTCTGCTTGTTCCAAAGGGAATTTGAAAAGCAACATGAATGTTTGGAACTGCGCTTGTTCAGTTTAGAGAGGCCCATTGATGGCGTCTGGGGTTGCCAGATAGATACCGATTGCACGTGTGGGGCAATGATCGCTGATGAGAGTGACGATTGGACTTCACCGCATTTCCCAATCAGGCGAATGCATGATTCCCCACCCATGGGGGAGGTAGGGTTGCCACGTTATGGCGACACTGATATACCCTTACGCGATCAGGCCCACGATAATCGTCATGTGCACTTTGCAAGGTATCTAGGAGAGGCCTTGTTATCCCAATAACCTTTGCCGACGCCAACCGCTGCTGTGCGACAGACAGCGGTGCTGGCGTTGGATGGTCGAGGTCGCGGGTCGCTTGAACGTCGTTGACCATGACGTGGCCCGACGTGACCCCGGCCCTCATGAGCGGTGCTCAGTGATGCGCGCCCCGTGTGCTCTCGTAGGTACCAGCAGACAGGCGTGCAGTGGCTGTGGGAGCTGCACGTGAAGCAGGCGGGCGGTATTCTCGGGGACGAGATGGGACTCGGCAAAACGGTGCAGATCATCGCCTTCCTGGCCGGGCTCAGCCACAGCAAACTGAGAACCCGGGGTCTCGGATACCGGTGAGAGGGCCTGGGGTGGGGTTTCAAGAGCGCAGTGAGCAACGACAACGATCCGTGGTTTAGCCTGCACAGTCTGTAGCGTTTGTTTGGTTTAGCCTGGACAGCCTGTAGCATTTTCTCACATGCACATACGTTCAAACGTGCATGCAAACCACATACACACACAAAGACTAAGATTTCCCAAGTCCCAGTACCCGTTATGATACCAGTCCTCGCTGGTGTCTGCCGTGGCCGTAAATGTAGCGCAGCGTGCTAATCACGACGACTCCAAGCAGCATGCACGCACGCATAGATTGGATGGCTCTTAACGTGCGGCGCGTATTTCAAACTGTGTCTACTATTTTGCATTAAATGTAAATGTCATGCGCAACTCACGTTTCTTTAATGCCGTGAGTGCGTACCAACGTGTTCCCCTGCCGCCGCCCTCCCCTGCGTGTAGGTACGAGGGGCTGGGCCCGTCGCTCGTGGTGTGCCCCACCACGGTGATGCACCAGTGGGTGCGTGAGTTCCACACGTGGTGGCCGCAGTTCCGCGTGGCCGTGCTGCACGAGTCCGGCTCCTATTCGGGGAAGAAGAAGGTGAGGAGGGCCCGATTTTTTTAGTCGATGGAGTGACTGCTTTTTTTCCGTGGTTTTTAAACTATTTTACCAAGTTAGCTCCCACTGAGCTATGTGGCTCTTTTTCAGAAGTGACCCGGCCACAAATGATAGCCCAACAAAGTGGCTTATCATGTGCAAATGTATAGTAGCCAAATACTCTAAACGCATGTTTATAAATGTGGAGGGGAAAACCGGAGGACCCGGAGAAAAATCCACGCGACCACGGGGAGAGAGACATGCAAACTCCAAATATACAGCAGGCGTCGGGGTTGGGATGGAACTTGCGACCTCCTGTTTACCAGGTGAGGTGGTTAACATCTCCTAGCCACCGTGGCACCCTTAGTTATTCGACTTACTCTCGAGCACCCCTTTGGAAACGGCCACCCCCGGTGTTACGCGCGTCAGACGGGGTCGCAGCCATCATGCATAATATGTATATTATGTTTGGTGGTTGAGCTGCGTTGTGAATACAAGGGCAGTACAGCAAAAAAACGATGCTGTACTGCACTTTTCCGCTTCCACGTCCGTGTTTCCCACCTTCACCAACACTCACTCACTGACCGGCGAGGTGAAGTATGGTCAAACATCCCCACGGCATGCAGGGAGACTTTCATCCAGCAGTGCGATGACAAAATGGCAGCACGCGTAGCGCATGAAATTAATGCGCTACGCGTTGGCAATTTTTTTATTTTGTTTACCAAGCCTCGCAGACAACATTTCGCTGCCTCCAATTCACGCGAATGCTAATCATCGCCATTGTGTTCCGCTCTAAATGGACTTGTCCACGTCGCGCTGCTCACGTGAGCGGGGATGTAAAAACGCATTCCAAATTAGGGGCTCCCATTGTGGGCGAGGGCTCCGTGGGCCTCGTTAAACTTCGAGCGGCCGCTGCAAGTGCGGAGGAAACGGCACTCGGCCAAGATTATTAGGTTATTTAAATAACCCCCGCCCCCTCGCTCCCCACCCCCCTATTTTGAGGCTGCATCCTGTTTTTACAATGGCTCAATAATCTGCTCGGGCAGGAACAAAAATTAATTCTTTGGGCAGAGGTGCTGGCTTATTGGCAGCCCTATTAGCGGAAATAATGACATTCGTCAGTTTATAAATGAGTGCGGGCTAAGCCGCGTTTGGAGGATAAGCTGCAAGACTTTTCCTGTGCCCGACAATGGGAAGGCATGTAAATGCGGTTAGATTGCCATTATTATTATTATTATCGTCGTCGTTATTATTTTTCCTACTTTTAAGGAGAATCTAATTTTGCCGGCGGAGAAATGAATTTTGGTCGGGAATTGATGCCCGTTATCTGACGGGTTAGCGGTGCGGTCGAATTAGCCCCAGCGTGCGGAGCGCCGCCACGGCTTAACGAACTCCGTCGGTCTTCCGCGGCGAAACGAACGGCCACTCGCCATTGACCCTGCAGTTTGTAGATAAACAAGAACAAGGATTACCGCCGCATTTGTTGTATCAATCCATCGTTAAATGACTTACGCGGTGGGGGTTGAGGGGGGGTGGATATAAAAAAATTGCATTTGAATGTGGATTTTATTATATGCAATAGAGTTATCGTGTTTTGTTTTAACAACCTGCAGAATGAGCGCAAATTAGTTCCTGTAATTAAACATATGTAGAAAAAAATAAACTCCGGTAATGATCCTTAAGTATGACATTAAACGCAAGTGGGTTTTTTTTGGCACCCGTGCAGAAATGCAGATAACAAAATATTTCCAGTGGGCAGAATGAGATTAGTTTTACGCGTATAATAGTTGGCGCGTGCGTACATGCGCGTGTGCCTACGAGAGCCTGTGTACATTTTTTGCCGGTTTGTTAGTGTCATTTCACCAGCGCCGTCACTCATCACGTTTCATGTGAGTGACCGCAGTTGCCCACCGAGCTCTTAGAATCTGCACTTGAATTACGGTGCGCGACCTCGTGTCGAACGTTGACACGATCGTCGCCGCGGTGGGTGTCGCCACTTCTCGGTGGCGATGGCGTTTTTGTTCGTCTTGGTTTATATTGACTTGACTGACTTGTCAGACCGCAAAGAAAGTTGCTTTCGCAAGTTCATTGTGTCACGTACAGACCCCAGGAGATGTCGATACGTAACTAGTTCCGAAACGTTCTCTGTGCCCTGTAAAGATTGTTCGTTGAGTGCCAATGAAATAACTGCGTCTGGTCCACCGGCCCGAGGGGGACCAGGCACCAGGCTATGAAGGGGGGTGGGGTTGGTGTTGATTAGGGGGCTCCGTTTAAGTATTCTCTCCAGTGTGCGTTTGTGGTCATCCATAACAGACAATGCAACAACTTAATGACGCAATGCCCGAACCACAAATACGGAGAAGAAATCACGGGATACGCTTCTCTGCTCCTGACGCGGTTAGCTGGCCTGACCACCTAAATGAGAAATTGTAGCCGTTGCTCTGCATCCACATTAGCCATACGACAAGAAGACGAGAGATTGAATTATTTTCTCTGGGCCCCCGCGCCATACACGCTCCGCCGCTGTCTCCGAGCCTTGACGCGTGTCCCCGGTGACGTGTTTGCGACAGGAGCGTCTGGTGGACGACCTTGCGAGTCGCGGCGGAGTCCTCGTCACGTCGTACTCGTGCGTGCGGCTCATGCAGGACACGCTGGGCGCTCACCCGTGGCACTACGTCATCCTCGACGAGGGCCACAAGATCCGCAACCCGGCCGCCGCCGTCACCGTCGCGTGCAAGCAGGTGGGGGTTTACCGCCCCCCCCACCCCCCGTTGTCGGGCCGCCCCGCTCGCACAAACAAGGCGACGACGAAAATGTAGAAGGAACAAAAGTGAGATGATGAAAACCAGAAAAGAAAGAATCGCGTTTTTATTGACTTGCGATCCAGATTTGTGATATTTCGCCGCAACGCTGGGAGGGAGAATTGTTTTCTGCTTAGTTGGGCAGTGCAGGGGTCCGCAAACTGCACGAAGAAACCGGCGGTGTGAGTTTGATTCCAGGCCGTGGAAAAACTCGGTGGCGAGTGAAATCTGAACTGGTCCGGGGCCCTAATTCACCAACCCGCACTGACCAACGTGATCAAGTATGGGGGAAATAACCCACGCGTCCAACACACCCGATGATCGATTGAAAAAAAAATGTTGCGTTATTTCTTGCGCAGTTCCGCACGCCGCACCGCATCATCCTGTCGGGCTCCCCGGTGCAGAACAACCTGAAGGAGCTGTGGTCGCTCTTCGACTTTGTCTTCCCGGGGAAGCTGGGCACGCTGCCCGTGTTCATGGAGCAGTTCTCGGTGCCCATCACGCAGGGCGGCTACTCCAACGCCTCCGACGTGCAGGTTCGTCCCACGCGCCCCAGGTCACGCACCTCCCCTGCCCCTCTCCCAAAGGCGTGCGTATCGACAATTGTCCGCTCTTGTCCCACCTTCGTCGACGTAGGCCAGAGGTACGGAACCTACGGCCCGTGGGCCACATATGCTCTGTGACTTCACTTGACATAGGACCCGTGGCCACGCGAGGTTTACCTCTTGAAAACGGCCCGCAGATGATTCGTGTCCTTCGCTGCATGCTTCTTCTTCTTATCTGCACCAATCGGGTACTGGACGGGAATATATTCCACCCGGCAACAAACGCTCCGTCACTTCTGTCACTCGGCAAGGGCCTCCTGCAGTGACAAAAGCGACGGAGGTGTTTGTGCGTCTAAACTGCGGAACAAACTTGTTTGAAAGTTCTGTTTGGTAGGGAGAAGCTTCCTCACCACCTTGTAGGGGAGGGGGGGTGTCAGGGGAAATTAGCACCCACCCGCTTGACCCCTTCTACACCCCCCCACCAACCTGGCAGGCTGTGGGGCAGACGGTGGCATTCAGCTGCACCACCCACAGCTCAGCACTGGGCGTTGATGGGGCTGGTGCACACAGTGGCAGGAGTGGAATGACGAAAGTGCTGTAAATTGTTGTTATTGTTGTGATTCTACCCATGTATTATTATTGCTCTCACATTGTCGGTGTTCATGACAGTCGCGATTTACGGTGAGAGTTTTCTGTGTCCGCCCGTCAGGTGCAGACAGCGTACAAGTGTGCCTGTGTGCTGAGAGACACCATCAAGCCCTTCCTCCTCCGCCGTATGAAGGCCGACGTGAAAGTCAACTTGGCTCTTCCTGATAAGAACGAGCAGGTGAAGGCTCTCTTAAAATATTATTTTCAGTTGTCACAGCTATGAATTATCCACTGCTACATAAATGCCTCTGTGCGCCTTCACTAATTCCCATTGTAATGTAATACCACAACAGCTTTAACCTGAATGGTGTAATGCTTAGCTGATGTCATCACTACCTCTGTGGTGAAAATCCTCTCGGGCATGCTCCCCTTGTTTTGTAATTTTATTTATATGTAGAATGGCCCGAAGAGCAGAGCGCACATATGTATTTTGAGCAGCCTGTGTGTGTATGAGCGAGCCTGTTTTATAATTGTTCACCACTGCTGTTGTTACATATTCTTTGGTTCTTTCGGTAAAGTCACGTAGGTAAAAAATTAAATATAAAAAAGAAAACTAATCAAATCACGACGTTTCGGAGGCAACACAAGCTTCCGTCATCAGGTGTAACTAGCACAGCAACATTACTGTAAAAGACACTGCTGTTGTTTTGCAGGTTTTATTCTGCCGGCTGACGGACGAGCAGCGCGCCGTTTACCAGAAATTCCTGGACTCGCGCGAAGTCCAGCAGGTCCTTAACAGGGAGAGACAGGTGTGGCGCTCTGCACCGCACTGCACCGCACCATACTACACTTGAGTAAAGCGGTTCCCTCGCCACGCCACACCGCCCATATATCGAATGATCACAATTCATCAAATCGCCCAGGATTCGGTGTGCGAATCATCACACACGTGGCATGTGGGTGCGTGCATACCTACGCGCGTACCCGTTAAAGCCTTCCACGAGCGTCGACCCCCACTGACCTCTCCATCCCTCTCCAGGTCTTCACGGCGCTCATAACGCTGCGCAAGATCTGCAACCATCCGGACCTGCTGACAGGCGGCCTGAACGCGGAGGACGACGAGCTGGCGCCCTCCGTCGCGACCATCGCCAGCGTCGGCGGAGGAGGTGCGGACCCCACCTCCTCTGCCGCCGCCGCCGCCACGTGCGGCGCTGGATTCGGCTACTGGCGCCGCTCGGGGAAGCTGCTCGTGGTGGAGGCTCTGCTGCGGATGTGGCGCCGGCAGGGCCACCGCGTGCTGCTCTTCACGCAGAGTCGCCAGGTACCGGCGGCGTCACCGTGGGCCGGTTTGGAGCCGGTGTGAGATCCCCGTAGCATTTTTGCACCCAAGTGTCAGAATACTCTATGATATTTGGAACCCCCAGGTTACAAATTCTTTTGTATCAGTTGTAGGTTAATAACTTAGCTTGCGCCATGTAGATTGTGCCATTTGTGTGTCAAGTTCTCCATACATGCAGAACTGCGTTTTGTGTTTAGTTCTTCCCCTCGCACCTCCGATTATCACGGTTGGCTACGTACGGCGCGAAAGGAGTTCAACATGCATACATACATACTTGTACACGTCGTGAAACGATGACTGTTGTCACCGTCCCGGACTGACAGATGCTGGACATACTGGAGAAGTTTGTGCAGGGCGAGGGCTACTCCTACATGAAAATGGATGGCACCACGAGCATCGCCACTCGCCAGCCGCTCATCGACAAGTTCAACAAGGTCCCGTCACCGTCGCGCCTTCCAGCCTTCCGTCGAAGCATCACGCCCCCCCCCGCGTTTGACGCTCAAGCCCGCGTTTGGGCCTCGGGACCATGCTTGGGCTTTTGCGATTTGCTTCATGTTTGCGTTTTCTGGCTCACGCGTGTATGTGTGTACATGTGTGTTCCTTTTGTTTCACGGGGTTTGAACGTTTTCTCAGGTTCTAATGCGTTTATGCATTAACTTTATCTGTCTTGTGCCTAATGGGGAGCGAGGGACATTAACTCTGGTAAGATGATCCCTTACGATCGCAATTTTAAGACGGAGTTGCGTTACAATAAAGTCCTTATTCCCGAAAGAAAACCAGCCACGTTGATTGCCGCCTCCTATGCTGCTGAATAAAAGATTGAATAATTTCTAAAACAACGTTCTGTTTCATTGAATCTTGCAGGACGAGTCAATGTTCATGTTCCTGCTGACGACGCACGTCGGGGGCATCGGCGTGAACCTGACGGGAGCGAACCGTGTCATCATCTTCGACCCCGACTGGAACCCGAGCACCGACACTCAGGTGCGCGCGCTCCCTCGTCACCACAACCCCGCCCCCATCCACTCTTTACCCACGCTGCTCCTTGATCGGATTCGAAAGTTTACTTCCCGAGTAAAGCCCATTGAGCTAAGAAGCTCGTTCACAAGGGGCAAATTGGCGGGCAGACGAGATAAAAGCATTCCACAATTACAGGTTTAAAATCAAACAAACTTAAAATTTTGTAAGATCATGTAAGATTATATTCACACTTAAACTTGTATATTAATTATACTACTTGTGTGGGTGTTAGACCAGAGGACACCAAAAGGTGTCCTCTGGTCTCACACCGTTTGAGATGAGGCTCAAAAGAAAGCTGTCTTTGGTGTGGACCAATCAGTTTCAAGGACAATGCATATATTATCAGTGTTTTTTGTTTGCATTCTGACCACAAGCATTGTGGTTAATGCAGACATGATTCCTTGTAAAAGGTTTCAGTTGCCTCTGTGGTAGTAGTTACATTGGAGAAACCAAACGACATGTATCGGACCGTATCCGTGAACACAAAGCAGACCTAAAACACGGTAGGACCAACACCTCAGCCGTGGCAGATCACTGTTTTAATTCAGTAGTCTCACATGACATTGACTTTTCTAAGACAGAGGTTATCTGCAAGCCATCTCGCTACCATGAGAGATTTGTTCATGAGGCTATCCACATATACAAACACGGAGACAATTTCAACAGAGAAGATGGCTTCTGGCTTAGCAATCATTGGAAGGATTTGATAAACCATTTTGGGTTTTAATTGATTGTGTTCACGCTTACGGTGACTTTCAGACCGCATCCATTATCTTCGTCTCCCCCCTCTTCTTTTCTGAACATAGATGGGCTCGTCTATCTGATGAACTGCCAAAATCGCCCTCCGTGGTGCTAACGTTAAAAAAACCACCAGTTTTTTCAAATTTTCTTGCTGTGGTTTTCACACCTGATGAAGATTGCTTGTGTTGCAGTCGAAACGTCGTGATAATTTTTATTGTTTTATATTTTTTATTATTTTGTTGTTTCCCTTCTACGTGACTTTACCAAAAGAACCGAGAATATTAATCCCTGCAGCCACGAAAGCTTTAAGTCAAAATCTTAACACCTGTTTTGTTGCCAGAAAAAAGGGGAAAAAACCTATTATCATGGTGTGGGGAGGTTCACGTTTCGGAATTCAGCGGCCTCTCCGATTACTACTCTGGCCGTGTAATAACCATCACCGTGTGTGCCATGTGCCTCACAGTGGAACGTTAAAATTCTCAAGAGGGAGGGCCGTTGTGTTTCCCGGCGTCATGAATTGAAAATCGTCCACATTTTAAAGAATCCCCCCCGCAAAGAATTCGATTGGAATCTACGCAGCACCCATCGCCTGCTTTTTTACCCTACTTCAAAAAAAGAGTTATCGTGGCTTTCCTGGGTAAACAACCGCAATTTAAAACTACTGCCGTTTTAATATATCCCATGCTTCTCCATTATATTACCAATACTGTATAGGGTGTATCTGCTGCAGGAAGGTGCCGAGATGAGACCGTAGGTGTTAGAGGAGGTTGTTTTTTTTCTCCTCTGCTGACCCCCCTCGGTCTGAAACCTGTTGACCTAAGTTAAATTCCCATCCATGGGTAACATAGTTGGCGAGTAGCTTCACCTCTGAGTTGACGAAGCCTAAGATGAGCACAATCGTAATGTGTGTAAACATCTGCACTTGGGTGCTGGTGGGCAGCAATATCCCATCGGTCTATATGGGGGTTTGTCTTTGTGTGTGTGCGCGTGTGTTGTTTACGTGCCTCAAGGTGCACATTGTGGTGACGTCACCGCCACTTAGTGGCGAATGGCGGTTGTTGTTGGTGTTGTTTACGTATAGTTGGGAGCGGTGGTGCAACGGTTAGCGCACCGCGCGACAAACTCGGCGGACCGAGTTTGATTTCCGCTCGCTACCGACACCGGTGACGATTATCTGAACCGGTCCTGGGCCTCCCCCTAGGTCGACCCAGCCTCAAATGAGCACCTGGTGCGATGTGTAAACATGCCCACCTCGGGGAGACAAAGGCGGCCGGGCGTGGTGCTGGCCGGCCACTCCCTTTGTGTGCCGTGCCGGCTTTCATAGGTGCTCGCTAACAGCACTTGCCCAAAAAGTCTGTTCAGGCTATAGGGGGGTTATTTGTCTTTGCTGTTTATCTGCAGGCCCGCGAGAGAGCCTGGCGCATCGGACAGTTGCGCCAGGTCACCATCTACCGCCTCGTGTCGGCTGGCACCATCGAGGAAAAGATCTACCACAGGTTCAGCCGCTATAGCAGTCAGTGGTCATTTCCTGGGAGCTAACTCGGTCCAGTATTGAACTCATCTTTGCGAGTTCGTGAGCTCAAGTCCCCTTCAGTTGGTCGCCCACGCCTGCAATCCGTTGTTTTGGATGCAAAGGTCGGTAGCTCACGTATGGACTTGTAAACTGCTGAACTTGCCGGGCTGAAATATGATCAGGAGATTCCAGGACAGCAAGTGGACTGTTTAATCTATGGAGGATTGTATTATGATAATGCAATTGTTGACATGCACAATATGTGTGAGTGCAGAGAACATGCAAAAGCATATACAAAGGCAAAAAATACACATGAGCATACGCAAACAAGACAAAGGTCTCGCCTGCATAGCCTACAACAGACTGCTGGGTCAAGTGCTCTTAACGAGCACCCATTAAGGCTTGGATAGCGCACGAGGGAATGGTTGTCACCACACACTCGGTCACACGCACACGGGAAGCACACGCAAACATACATCCCCACGCTCAACACGCACGCTTTGTGTTTTTTTTTTGCTCCCGACGGCCATCAGGCAAATCTTCAAGCAGTTCTTGACGAACCGCGTGCTCAAGGACCCCAGGCAGCAGCGATTCTTCAAAGCCAATGACCTCTTCGAGCTCTTCGCTCTCACCGACCCCGACTCGTCGCAGGGCACCGAGACCAGTGCCCTCTTTGCAGGTCCGTGTCTGTGACGACGACAAGAGCCGCCCTCGTCGTTTAATGATAGGTTGTTGTCATCGCCCGCATGAGCAAATGTGATCGTCATTCCGCGTTTGGAAAGAGGCGGTGATTAGGCTGCGTGACGCTTCCCTCGGGATCAAGTGCATCGTGATGATTTTTGTGATCGTGATTCAATTCGTTAATTATAATTAATTGTGTGTTTTGTTTGTATTTCCCAGTTGTAATTCAATGTCACGTCGTTCTCGAAGAACAGTGCCACCCCTCATGTAACGGTCTGCAGAAACAAATATCACAGCGCTACCTCCAAGTTATCTTCAAGTGATCTCTGATTCTAGATTTGAAGCAAAATTGAGACAGCAATTTTGCTGCGACGGTTTCCACCTGAAGACGGAAGCTTGTGTTGCTTCTGAAACGTCGTGATTTAATTTAGTTGTTCTCATTTATTTTATTTTACCTACGTGACTTTACCGAAAAGACCAAAGAGTATGATCTCTGATCCTCAGTGGGGGCAGAACTTTCACACCTGCCCTGTTGCTACAGAATAACATTCATTGTTTGACAGTAAACCCGATGTATTTTTAATTTGAACAGGAATTTAACTAAGCGCAGTCATTGGTAACCAGGATGAAACCATCATTAACTCACTACACTTGATAACCCAGTTTAATCACGAGGCAGTTGCCTGGATTTAAAACCCAGGCTCTCAACGGTACCAGCTTAAGTTTCGATTTAAAGCTTTCGTGACTGCAGGGATTCCTATTCTTGGTTCTTTCGGTAAAGTCACGTAGAAGGGAAACAATAAAATAATAAAGGTATAAAACAATAAAATTCTCACGACGTTTCGACTGCAACACAAGCAATCATCATCAGGTGTGAAAACCACAGCTTAGCGCTGTGACCTCTGCGCCACCAGAGGTCACAGCGATGTGAACTTAAGTCGTGCGGCAAAGTCGCCATGCCCGTTATCACAAGTTGAAATGAAACGTTACTCACAGTTGCAAAAATAACAAAAACAAATTGGGTCACGCGCCCAACGCGCCACCGACCCGGCGCGCTGAGCACGTCGCTGTGCGTGCTGTGGGCAGCCAAGCTGGCGCCACGACGTTCTGTTCCGTTTCTGCGCCGCAGGCACCGGCTCGGACGTGCGAGTCCCGATCAAACCGCATCGCCCGCCGCACGCTTCCTCTGGCGAGCGTCACGGCCCGCACAACGCCGTGCCCAGACCAGGCAAACCGCACCGCTCCGCCCAGCGGCGTCCTCCAGGCTCCTCCTCGTCAGCCTCTGCCGCTCCCCGGCGATCGAACCCTCGCGAGGCGGCGCCCCCTCCCCGAGACCGCGTCATCGATGCCGACGCGACAAACGGCGTTGGCCTCAAAGGTTCCAGCAAAGCCGACCGAGCGAAGCCGAGCCCAGGATTGGGGGAGACTCCTTTGCCGTCTCGGAACGGCGACGGCGGGGGTGGAGAGGCCGTGCCCGCGGGTGCGGCGCAGGTAACGCCGATCGGGAGATCCGCCGAGCGCGGCGATGCGACGACGAGCGAGACGTCTACGGGAGGAGATGCCAAAGAAGACGCCTCGGTGGTGTCGGAGGACAAGATGAAGGCATGGCGAGAAATGGCGCGACGATTGGCGGCGCGCCTGGCTTCCGGCGGCAGCGACTCCACGGCTGGCGGCGGCGGCGGCGCTGGCGGTGACGCTGACGGTGACGCTGACGTCAGCGCTCACCGCAAGCGCAGGGAGAAGCAGAAGCACGTGGAGGGCACGGAAAGCGGGCGCAGGCGGGACGGGGACGGGGACGAGGGTGACGGGAGGTCGAAGAAGAAGCGGAAGGGCGTTCGCTTTGAGGGGGAGAGAATTCCTCACCTGGTGAGGCATGCGGAGTTCAAGGGGGCCTCGGCAGCAGGCGGAGACAAGGAGGAGCGAGAGGACCGCAGGAAGACCGACGACTACGTTCTGGAGAAGCTCTTCAAGAAGTCCGGTATGGCCGCCACACGCCCATGTCCTTCTCTCTACGACGTTAGAACACGCACCGTTGCCGTTTCTCCACGTGTTTTGGTTGCCACGCGTGTGCGCGGGTACTGCACGTGCGACGAAACACTGTTTGCGCAGGGCGTATCGAAGATGTGCTCCTCGTAATTCGTTTAATTTAAGAACCCGGTTTAGACGCGGTTGGGCAGCTGAAACCTCGGATTTGAATCCAGGATCTTAGCAACGCGAGCGCGGTCTGCCTGACCGCCGAGCCACCCGGCCAGCTGGGAGCGTCGAGTCTTGACGCTCGTGCCCGGTCGCACCCCCGCCCCCCCGCGCAGGAATCCACAGCGCGATGCAGCACGACGCGATCATGAACTCGTCACGGCCGGACTTCGCGCTGGTGGAGGCGGAGGCGACGCGGGTGGCGCGCGATGCGATGCATGCGCTCCGCCAGTCGCGCCGGCACTACCGATCGGCAAGCGCGGCGCCGCCGCCGCCGCCGCCCCAAGCGCGGTCAGTCAACGACGCGTCGCCCCCGATGGCTTCGCGCGCCAGCTTGCCCTGACCCACGCGATGTTTCATCGGCGGAAGTCATTGGAGTACTGGGCGACGTCGGCAACTGTTGAACAGCTTCCCATCGGTGCTCGGCGCATTGTTGTGCCGTGCGGATGTTGCTCGGCCGGTTATTGACATCGTCTCTCGCTGTTTGTTTTGTTATCGCATCTCAAGGTTTGGGCAGAGGAAGAAGCCCCTGCCGTTGGTGCCAGCCCAGGCCACTAAACCACAATCGCAGAAGTGCAGGGTGAGTGGCTCTCGCGTGAAGTTGCCCCTAACGCCACACTTGCGCGAGGCCCCTGTTGTCAGGATGAGGGCGCCTCTTTACGCCGGGCATGTTGTGGGAGTTATTTTACCGCACTTCACCAAACCCGCACTGAGCAGCACGGTGAGGGTGGTAAGCGTAGACGTTGGAGCATAGTCATACTGTACAACAGTGCTTTTTGCCGCACTACCACCCGCTAACAATCTGAAATCCCGTCAGATCTCTGGAATCCAAGCAGGGGTGAGCTGTGATAGTGCTTGGGTAGGGGATTATCATGAATTACTGCCAAGTGTCATAGGCTGTTTGCTGGGCTACATAACCGCATAGTTTACACAGTCGCATCTTGTAAGATTGATTTCCTGGGCCGAACGATTGCCGCTCACTTGCCTCTTCATCTAGAGTCGCGTCTACCCACACGGCAGTCTCACGGGAGTCAAGTTTATTTTGGTGGCCCATTTGTATGGTGTGTTAAAGCGTCGGTGCCCAACTTCCAAATCGGAAGGTTAGAGGTTACAATCATCGTAAAGGCCTACCAGAGCCGTAGCTATCTCTCGTTAATATTCATGAGCACGCTGGGCAGCTTACGCCTAGGGGCCGGATCTTGAGATGGCGATTTAGAAATCGCAGTTCAGGACTCGTGAAGTCGCATTATTAAACGGGAGAACCATCTTGCGCGGGCTTGCTCGGATGACTTGTTATTCCTTTATCATGCACGTGAACTACCAGGATGTGCAAGCTGTACCCAAGGACTCCCCGGTGCCCACGAGCTCGCAGACTCCACGGTTTGGCAAGAAGCCGGAACGAACAAAGGATGAAGGAGCTGCAAGCGGTAGCGGTGGCGGCACCAGCAGTAGTAGCGGTGGCAGCACCAGCAGTAGTAGCGGTGGCATCGTTGGCTGGAGCAACGCGAGTGATGTCCCCAGCAGCCTGGGCAACCTGGAGTCCAACCTGAACCCCGTGTCCACGACGGTGCTGGCTCGCATGCGCACCCGGAACCACCTGCTGCTGGCGCGGGCACTCGAGTCCACGGAGGACGGAGAGGATGAGCAGAGCCAGGTGACGAATGCTTGCCGCTCGTTTATGTCGCTCACAGCACCCCCACGTCGTCCGGGTTTCCCCAGTTTTATCTCTGTACTGGATTAAGTTGGTTTGAGCCGTTGCGCACTGCACAAATTACGATTGTCAACAACGCGCCCGTGTCACCCGATCCACCCCCCCACCCCTCCCCCTTCCTCTTACCCCGCTCATCTGCCGCAGGCGCCCTCCTCCTCCTCCTCCTCCTCGCTGCCACCGAGCGAGTTCTCCGAGCTGCTGTCGGACCTGCGCACGTTCGTGGCGTTTGGCGGCGCCGAGGACGGTCGGGCGAGCACCCAGGAGCTGCTGCACACGTTTGAGCGGCGCGTGCCGCCCGAGCACTCGCCCGTCTTCCGCGAGCTCCTGCGCAGCCTCTGCACCTTCGAGCGTGACTCCACGGGCCTGGGGATGTGGCACCTTCGCCCCGACTACCGCTAGCGCGGCCGTCCGTGCGTCCGTCCGTGCGTCTGTTCGTCACGGGGGGGCGGGGGGGGGGGTGGTGGTGGGGGTCAAAGCGCGCTTTCAGAAATGCCGGGGAAAACCCCCGACTGGGCGGCCGTGCCCAAGCGTGACGCGGCTGATATCATGCCGATAGCGTCACCAGACCCCCGCCCATCACTCCCTGTCCAGCGGCACACGTGGGAACAGTGGTGAGGCTTATTTTTCCAACTGTGTTTTACGTGCCGTCTGATTAGTCGAACTGGCAACCCGTGGCGACTTTGTTGTCATCGCGACGCTATTTAAGTATTCCATTCTTGGTTCCCATTACTCGACTCGCCCTCTGTTCTACGATGAACTTCTTACGCACCGTACCTAGCCAACAGTGCTAATCAGAGGGCCTGCCACTGAACCGGAGGCAGTGGAGGTAGGGGTTTGATGATGTCATCAGCATCACCAGCCCACGTCATTCTGGCCGTGACCCGCAGGGCGGGTTTCCCGTTTTCAGGATGAGCGTGGGATGGAAGCTACGTTTACCAATCCGCCGTCTTCCCGTCATCACGATTGCGCAGCTGTCGTGTTGCACGTCGCTGTCGTGTTGCACGTCGCGCTCGTATTGAACGAGCGCGTTTGTTTTCAAGTTTGTTGTGGGGACGCTGGCCTGTGCCGTTGTGAGTTAAGAAATATCATGAAAAGATTATAAAGCGTGCATCCGTTAGAAAAATGAAACTTTTTTAAAGGGTCTTTTTCACCAATTTCATTCCGATGGTGCCGTCTTGCATCGTGCCGTCAAACGGCAATGGCCCTGATGGCACATTGTTTGTTGTTGTAGTTAATAGTTTATCTGTTGTAGTCTCATTGTTTATGTGTTGTAGTTTCATTGTCTCACCTTAACACGTTTACTGTAACACTAACTCACCAAGGGCACAGACTGATTCACCAACCCTCCTCCGCTTCCCACAATTCCTTGCGATTTGTTGCTATTTGGAGGTCGCCGTTTGGTCGAGGAATGAATTATTTTGCGCGTCTCGTTTTTTTGTGTCTCCTTCCGTCATTTGCATGTCTCATTTGCTTCGTTATCCTGTGTGTGTGTAGTATGCACCGGTTGCATACAGTTTCTATGAATTGTACTTTATATACTCTTACACATCTGAGTAGATGGGTGTATCATAGGAGTGGGTGCGCCACACTTTGTCGCAATTCGCGTGCGATGGACTAAATTGTGGGTACTTCCATCGCTTCCAAGACCTCTGGCCAATGTGGAAGAGTAGGCAAAAACACCCTCTAGAAGTGCTCTCTAGAGCTCACTCTGGTTGAGGCCGGCCTGCCAGGTGTGGAGGAAGCAAGCAGTCGCAGGGCTGAACTTTTTCCTATCACCTTTTATCGTGAGCATTAAGAACCGTTTTTTTAAACGATGAATCGTATCAATCTGTCTGTTTGTCACCGTTGTTGTGACCTGTAGCCCGCTGATGGCCAATGACTGCTAATCACAGGTGTCGCTAATAGAACCGTTGCATTACTTGAGTTTTCCTCTCCGGTTAATTTATTTGCAGGGAATATGGTTGCGTGTAGATTTTGGAGCAAACATTGCTTGCGCTTGGTGCTAATAATATTTCACAATCCTTTGGCAATCCACTGCTGGATGAAGGCCTCCCCAGGAAACTTTCTGTCATGAGGGCTGTCTCACCGTCCCGCACTTCAACAGTACACGTTGGTGGATGGGAGAGAGTGACCCACGACTGGCTCAGATGTCACTCGCCGCTGATGTTAACCGTGACTGGGAATTGAAATCAAGCTGCCGAGTTAATAGTGCAGTGCGCCAACCACTGTGCCACCGCTCCACCGTCGGTGCTATTATGGAGCTGTAAATCTGCTAGTCTCATGAACTTACTCGATTCTAACCCGATATCCTTTCACTCGAACACATCTGTCAACATGAATTTGATCGCATTATTGATCATTGGTGGTCTCAGTACTTGTCCAATTGTGAAGCGAAATTTTACGAACACTTGATGTGTCTTACTCGAGTTTTTTTTGTATTACGGGTTTCATTTTATACAAGACATTTATATACGGTATAGTAAACATTTTACACGGCCATTGGTGGCTATCTTGCTTTGACAGTATTGGCTTTGCCAAAAAATGCGGAAATGTTTTCTGGATGTTGTAGTTTGTGTGTATTTAAAGAAAAAATAAAGTAAAATGGATCATCGCATTATGTTACTTCTCGTATATAACAATGCACAGGTACTGCGACGATGATGACGAACCGACATCGACTCAAAACTTCTCGCGGATCCTTACATTCTCGTTCCATTCGTTCAACCACGCCGGCACATTTGCGCACATTCACAACACAACCCTTCCTCGTGTTGTCCTTCCCAACCTACCCGCTCCCCACGGTGTCGCTGTGCACGTCTATCACCAGCCGTGATCGATCCACTGCTGGATTGATGATGAGACGGTTAAAGAGTGGGCTGTGAAGGATGGTGCCGACTTTTTAACAGCAGCGGGATCTGGCAGAAGAAAGAGCAATGGCGTCGATGTGTGATGGTCTCAACAGCATCGGCGGCGATGACCTTTTGACCTTGCCATTGCTGTTATTAAACTTGCAATGAATCAATTAAAAAAATAATTATTGAAGACGCTCCCGGAAAAAAAAACATAAAATGAATTAACCTTCCATTGAATGAAACGAACAATCAATGAATAATGTTTTGAATAAATGCATTAAACCACGAATGAGAAACGTAATTAATTAGTTAAAAAAAATGTTAATCGAATGGCTTAAAGTGAATGAAACGAGTTATTAAATGAAATTAACGAGTGCAACAGTGAGTAAATAATGGACAACACGATGGGTAAACGAATTACTGGAAGTACGAGGAAATTAATTAAACGTGAATTTAGGCAATGAATGGAACCATGAACTGATGCAAGAACGAATTCATCAATACGTGCTTGCAATAAATACATGGAATAATGAATTAAGCTGACGAAACGAACAAATGGGTCATATGCTTAAGGCAGTGCAAGTACAATGCTTGAACAAGAAATCGAGGAATGAATGAATCGCTTATTCAACATTCAGGTAAAGGGGCTTGGGAGCAGGACACACGGACTAGTGGTGACGTAACGCGTGCCAGACAATCACCCGCGGTCAGAGTCGACATTTGACCCTGAGCTCACGTGCAGCGGTGAGATGGATCGCAGCAGCAACTGGACCGGTGATGGGTAGCGACGGCGTGGGAAGGACTTTATGTTGCGAGACTCCTCTCTTCCTGCTCCGTGGACGTCGAGGATGTGCCGTGTACCCAGGCTTGCCACAGGAGAAGGCGGTAAGGTAATGCGGACTTCCACCCGTTCCGGGTGTTCTCCGGGTGCCCCAGTCACCGCCCACGTTTTAAACACTCATCAATGTTCCGATAACACCTTCATATATAGAGGACCGCAGAGCTTTAAGGGAAATTTGGCGCTGGCTCGGTGGGTGGCTGCTGCGGCCTTCCCCTTTCGTCTGCGGCTCTTCTGCGAGATTTTCAGTCCGCCTTTATCTCGAGACGAGAGAGACGAGAGAGAGAGCGAACACTGCGGCGGCGACGCGTTACAACTTGACATCGTTCTTATGAATCCTCTAGTGCAGTCGTTCTTCGGCTGGGGTGCACGCACTCCCCTAGGGGTGCGAGACATGGTCAGATTTTTTTAGAAGGTAAATCGTCGCAAAAAATTGAGCACGGACACGTAATTACAGCTACTTTATTTCATTAAACCTATGAGTGTATTCACATTATACTTTGTTTTTACGATTGAGAACGAAAATGGTGCAATGCTGCAGGTAAAGGTTAAGAACCACTGCACTAGTGGATAGATAATAGTCGATGATAAATCAAGACGATGCCACCCAGGATCCCACTTGGCTCGTCTCAACGTGACTCCCTCTCGCCACCCTCGCTCCCCACAACTGACACATCCACCACTACCACCACCATTACAACCACCACCACCACATCCACCACCAGCAGCTCCTCCATCGTCGCCCGTGTCCTCGCCGCCCCCCGTTCTGCGTGGACTTGGAGGAGCTCGGCCGGAGCGACTGAGATCGTCGCTCCCCGCGGCTACAGCGCCTAGCGGTGCCACGGGGCTTTGCGCCTCTCCCCCGTCAGCCGGGGCCGCACCGCGCCACCAACCACGCGGCCGTGCGCTCACCGGTGGCGGTGCCGTGCGCCGCGCGCGTTACCCCGAAGGCGGCGGCCCTCCGCGGCGGCTCGGGCTGCCGTCTCCACCTGCGACTCCACGGGCCCCTGCGGGGCGAGCGCGGGTCCCGTGCAGTCGCCGTGCTGCCAGGCGGACGCGTTGGCTCCGATGGGCGTCCCCGACTACGAGACGGACGGGGAGGATGGTGCTCGGACGAGACGAGGGCATCACGGGGCACAGCTGCGCGTGCCTCTGAGCGTGGCCGCCCAGAGGAGGTGTGGGTGGGGGGTTGGGAGCGCAAAGGGTGGCAACTTGCCCCGGGGCTTCACACACAAGAGGTCCCCGTAACGGCCCCGTGAATGGCGGAATAAGGAGACCCACGCGACATTCTGCCTCGAGCCTCCAAGGAAACACCTCTGGGCGGCCCTGCCTCTTGAGGAGAAGCGGGCAGGCGCCCCTTCGCCCCTCCCCGCCCTTCAACCCCCCAGCCCCCCCACACCTTGCCTTGCTTAGTAGACGTGGAGCAAATGTGGGGAATCCTTACCTTACCGAGGACCGAATAGGACTTTAAAAAAGCACACTCACATTTGGTGGACAGCCACGCGGTAACACGAACGCCTCGCCGTTATCCAATTGGCAACGCGACACATCGTCGTGCGTGTCGGCAGAGTCACAAAGAGGTCCTCGTCTGAGCGGCGGAAGTGGCAGAGTGAGACGAAGTTGGAAACGCCGTGGTGTCACGTCGACATGATGCCCCCCTCGAGTGCACGATGAGTGCGGCTAAGACGCCCGCCGTGATAGATCCTCACCCGTTACGCTGCCTCGTGTGGCGCACACCGGACCAGGTAACTCATTTGAGGCTGAGTCGACCTAGGGGAGGCCCAGGACCGGTTCAGATAATCGTCACCGGCGTTGGCCGTGAGCGGGAATCGAACTCGGGTCGCCGGGTTCGTTACCAGCGCGCTAACCACTACAAACAAACAAAAATCCCCCGTATAGCCTGCAATAGACTGTTGGGGCAAGTGCTGTTCGCGAGCAGCACCTGTGAAGGCTGGCACGGCACACGAGGGGGTGGGTGGCCTTCGCCACGCCCGATCGCCTTTATCTCCCTAGTGGCGATGTTTACACACCGCACCGGGTACTCATTTGAGGCTGAGTAAACCTAGCGGAGGCCCGTGACCGGTTCAGATAATCGTCGCTGGTGTTGGCCCTGAGCTGCTGATCGACCTCGGCTCGACGCCTTCGTAGCGCAGCGTAGCGCTAAACCGCCACGCCACCGTTCCCCGTGTACACCACGCACACACACGGACACGTGCGCGCGTACACACCACAGCTATCAACCCAAACCGTTTACCCGTATTCTTGCAGAGATAAATTGAGTAAAAACATTGTTTTGGTCTATTTGTTTGCGTTTCTCCCTTGTGATGTGACTTTGTAGGGTGAACGTTACGATTTATAAGCGGCACCGGGTGACCCAATAATGTCTGAATTGGTCTGTAATAAGGTAGGGCACTGATAGGGGGTTGACAGCGATGACACACGGACAACTCAATTGTGTTGACGCAACCTCGCTCCGACTCTGACGAATCGACTGCGGCCCGCAACTCGACTGGGCGCCCTAATTAAGCAATCAGTGTGAATTGTTCCCCGCGTAATTGCTTCTTACGGCAATTGCATTAATTAGGGGCGGCCAAATATTAAACATTAACGACGCACCCTCGCGAAGTCGAGAAAGTCGATATCGTGCCCTGAGTAATTACGCTCGAGATTAACAGCGATGCCATTATTCGCCACGGACGCCATGAATCCAGGTGGCTCTTGATGGCGACGTTTGTTTGTTTAAATTCTTTCAGAATACCAAAAAAAATGTTCGCACGAATTCACGCCGATTGTGCCATCTGGTCTCAATCTTCTCGCGTCGAAGCCACTGTAATTCCGTGTTGTGAGAATGACCCACGGAAGCGGATTTCACAGAAGTACTTCTGAGATCAATTCAAGTTACCTTTGCTATGAAGCAGGGCCATTGCCCGAAACGTCGCCTAATACATATTTTGTAAATGTTAAGGTAGTTCTTATGTGGCGAATGTCAGTCTGATAAAACCACAGTAGGAGGCAGCACCTGTCCACCCATCCTGCCACCGAGATAAACTTTCGTCTCGTGGCAATCAGAGCTGGAATTGTTGCCAAATCCGGTGCAGAACCAAAATGACTGTGCAGTAGGGGCCGTCCATAAATGACGTCACGCGATTTTGGACGATTTTTGACCCTCCCTCCCCCCCCTTCGTCACACGGCGTCCCAAAAAGTCAGACACCCCCCCCCTTAAATATGACGTCACAAAGCTCTGCCCCACCCCAAAAAATATATATATAAAACATGCTTCAAATCGCTTTAAACTATTGTCATTGTAGTGCGTATTTAATATGGCGCTGCACTCTGATGTTGTAGGAGAAAACAATTCTTAAAAAGTATTTTTAATTAAGTAGAATGTGTTGTCTATATTTATTTAAAGTTGCGCATTTTGATGTGACGTCCCATTTCTCAACCCCTCCCCTCGTCACACATCGTCACAAATGTCTGACCCCCCCCCTACCCCCCTAGGTGCGTGACGTCATTTATGGACGGCCCCTTATTTGGCGAGCGAGGCTTGAGAACATCAACTGGCTACGCATGAGAAGCTGGTTTAAAACACAGGCGGCTCCAACCTGCACGAACCTAGGCTCTCAGGGGTGCTGGCTAAGCGCGATCTCGCCTCTGAGCCACCCGGCCACACCAGCGATTATAATTAACTAGAATAAGCGCATTTAATTTTAGTTCACCAGGGAGCTTGCGTCACATTTATCCTCGCCTAGGTCGGCCCAGCCTGAAACGAGGAGACCTGATTAGTGCAATGCGTTCTAATAGGCAAGAAAACAAACAGTCATGATCCAATACTCGAGTTCCAAAGCTGGCACCACCACCACCACCGCCGCCACCACCGCCACCACCACCGCCGCCACCACCGCCGCCACCACCACCGCCGCCACCACCACCGCCACCACCAACGCCGCCACCACCACCGCCACCACCACCACCGCCACCGCCGCCGCCACCACTGCCCACGCGCAAATTAGCCACTACGACCTTAATAGAAGCTCGCTAACAGCACTTCCACCACCTCCTGACGCACCTTGCACAAGCGGCCAGCAGATGGCAGTCACTGCCGGTGTTTCAGTGCTGATGTGTGTGTGTCCGTGTTTATGGGCTCGGCTCTTTGGATTGACACTCTGCATAGTAAAGTGTATTAGGAGTGCCTAATGCACTTTACTACCTCGCCTGGTATACAGGCGGTCGTGGGTTCGAGGCCAGCCCTGATGCCTGCCGTATATTTGTAGTTTGCGTCTCTCTCCCCGTGGACGCGTGGATTTTTCTCCAGATCCTCCGGGGTTTTCCCTCCACATTTAGACACATGCGCTTCGAGTATTTGGCTGCTATAAATTTCCACATGATAAGCCATTTCATTGGACTATCATTTGTCGCCAGGTCGCTTCTGAAAAAAAGAGCTAGATAGCTCAGTGGGCCTGACCTGGTAAAATAAAATATAGCTTAGTTTGTTATCGTTGTGATGCCGCTGTTAGGACCGTCAGGCGCAGTGCAATTCATTGATTCATCCAAGAAAGCCTAATCGAGTCAGGCGATTCATTGTCAGGAGGGTCTTGCTGCATTGGGATGGCATTCACCAATGCCAGCCGTTAGTGTTTTTGGCTTCCCACGGGATGCAAACGAGAGTACCGGGAGACAGCTCGCCACACATACGAGGGTTATGACATTCACCCGTCTGCTATACAGACGAGTTCACGAACCTGCTCGCCGTGCTGCCATCTCCTGACCACCCTCGTAGCCCAGCGGGGCGAGGGAGCTTTCTTAATCTGTGCGTAATCAGCAAACATCGTCTCCATGGAGCCGGGTCACATACGAACGCCTCGGCGTTATTATGTCAAGACTCCTCTATAGGACCATCATGCTGCACTGAGACTTTGGTCAATTCTTCAGCTGATATAATTCCTGGTAAAGGCCGATTCAGCCACATCGGTTGCCGAACGTAATAGGTACCTCACAAACAGACCTTTCCACGTGCATGCATTATATCGCGTCGCTAGATCTGTTTGATTTATTTCAATGTTTGCGACGATTAGATTGAAGAATGGAATCTTTGTTTTCATGCTGGTGGATTTAGCGGCCTCTAGCGGTTGCATGACCTTCGCAAGTTCACAAGAACAGGGACCATGGCAGTAGTAATAGTAGTAGCCGTAGAAGGGTGACGAGAAGGCGATTGACTTCCAGTGTCCGAGTGACTGCACGGAGTGAATCGGCGATTATCACGGTTGGCTACGTACGGTGCAAAAGAAGTTCAAGGTACATACGTGCATACGGCTGCGGCCGATTTTGTGCTCGGGCGGAAAATAACCACAACAAAATAATCAATATACATTTTAGAATCCCTTCCACAGAGGTGGTTGCAATGCTCTGCAAGAGAGTTCCGAATGGACTCTTCATCCTCGTTCCATGACGCCGAGAGCGCGATTCAAATGGGTCCTCGAGTGTAGAGAGACAGAGCTCAAGGTATGCGTCCTCAATTACATTACAGTTTCTTCACGAATGTTTTCGATATTCTATTATATTCTGGCGAATGGATGTCAATAAGTTTAGGAGCTAAATGTCAGCGTCGAGGTCTGCTGCTGGCCACGACGAGAGGGCTTCAGCAGAGAGAGACTTCGTGTGGTGCTGCTCCTCCTCCTCCGTTGAAGGAGGTTGAATGCCCACTATTGCACGACTACGGTTTGTCGTTAATGCATCTCTATGTGTCTCAACGTGTCTCTATGTATCTCTATGCATCTCTATGAGTCTCTATGTGTCTCTATGTGTCTTTATGTATTTACATGTCGCTCTATATCTCGATGTGTCTCTACGTGTCTTTATGTATCTCTATGAGTCTCTATGTGTCTCTATATATCTCTATGTGTCTATGTGTCTACTATATGGTCCATTGTTTGAGTTTCATGGCCTGCTGTAACTTGTCTTCAATGTGTCTCTATGGGCCTCTATGTGTCTCTGTGGCTCGCATCTTGAATTTCCCATTGACAACATTGAGGGGGTGTCATTTGGCAGAGCGCTCGCTCGCTCGCTCGCCCACAAAGCAGAGGCGCAGGGAGCGGAGCCTCTGAGCGCACGCAGTTGGTGCCTTGTGCGCACAGGCACTGAATTATACAATAGAGGATAATTATCGCTAAACAAATAACGCGCATGGCTATTACTGTAATGCAATAATGAGAATTGCGCTTAATTGTTGTTTTAATGTTCATGAGCAGTAGTTAGTTTATCGCCCGTATGTGCGTGTGTGTGTAGGTTTGCCTCTGTGTGTGCCTGTGTGTGTATGTGCCTGTGTGGGGAGCGGCAGTATAGCGGTTAGCGCGCTGTGCTACGAACCTACCGGCACGAGTTCGATTACCACTCACGGTGAACACCAGTGACGATGATCTTAACCCGTCCTGGACCTGGTGCGGTGTGTAAACATCACCACTAGGGAGACAAATGTGACCGGGCGTGGTGCTGGCCTCCCCAGCACCTGTGTGCCGTTCCGGCCTTCATAGTTCCTCGCTATCAGCACTTGCCCCAACAGTCTTGTAAGGCTATAAGGGCGATCTCCTTTGTCTCAGGTTTTTTTAGATGTATGTGTTTGAATATTTTCTTGTGTGCGTGTGTCAGTGCGTGTGTGCTCGCAGATTCTTGAAAGATGTGGACACAGCTCCATCAGCGAGCTCCTTCGGCAGGCGAGGCTGCGTTGCCTTCCGCATGCCCAGCCACCGCATGCCCAAGCAGCTTCTGTTTGGTAGGATAGAGTGGGCTGAACGGGCGCGGTACGGGCTGGAGAAGAGATGGGCAGATGCGGTACGGGAGAATGTGGAGCTGAGTGGACTTGCCGATGACCGGTACCAGCGGTGTCAAGATCGGCCTCTGTGGTGGAGGGTCGTGAAGGACGCTACTGGCAGCTGGAGGCAGTCGCCCTCCAATAACAACGAGCGGAGCAACGGGGAACAAAAACGCATCAAGTTGCCACAGTGGGGGGCACGGGTGATGCATCTGCTAATAATTTCACTCAGTCAACTTAAACCACCTGGGATTGTCCCGTGACCTGTCAGCGAGCCTTGGACATTTCACATGGCCTCAAGGTGCACCTACCCTGGCACAAGCGCTGTGGTGACGTCACCGCCACTTGTTGTGCTTGTGTGAAGACACTCAACCCAGATCCCACGCACCTCTTCCCACATGATTACTCTCACACTGACCAGAACAATACTTGAGACTCCGAACCAAACGTGGATGATGCTGATTACATGATTAATAGATCATAATGATGATGATGCTGATAATTGTGGTTGAATTACACGCTGAGATCCTGGGTTCAATTCCGGGTTTTACCTCCTCCGTAATTAAGCTTGGTCACCAATCACTGCACAGGTGAACATTTGGCTCTGCACTTAATTGCCTAAATTCAAGCTGTAAAACAATTCTAGAATGTCGATTCGACTGTCATTCATCAATTGAAGAGCTAGCTCTGTGACACACGCTTCCGCAGGGTGGAAACGCTTCTCTCATGCGGGGGGGTGTGCACGCTCGTTCTGCGAGGGTTCCGAATGGATCGTTCGTCTCATCAGGCGCCGTGTGTGTGCGAGTTGGACTTCCTTCGCGCCGTACGTGGCCAACCGTGCTCATCGGAGGTGCAGGAAATCGGAGGTGCGACGTCGGTAGCACAACCTGGGACACGATGTTGGAAAATTACAAATTGGCGAAGTAAGCAATTGTGTGGGCTATTTGACTTAATAATCGATTGACGGAAGTACCTTAGTTGACGAGAACTGAATTCATACTTTATAATGATAACGATTGAATTAGCAGATGATGATTAATCGCCAGTGATGATGGCAATGAGGATGATGATGGTCATTGCGATGAAGTCCATCAGTGGATCGTAACTGTATTATCAGCAGGCTATAATGACAATGATAATTACCGGCACGCGTGAGATGCGCACACATACACACACCGCCACGTGACTCCCACGCACAAAGACACAAACGTAACACGCATACCCATTGAACAACTACAAAGATCCCCCGTGTAGCCTGTAACAGACTGTTGGGGCAAGTGCTGTTAGCGAGCACCTATGAAGGCCGGCACGGCACACGAGGGTGTGGGTGGCCAGCACCACACCCGGCCGCCTTTGTCTCCCTAATGGCCATGTTTACACACCGTACTAGGTACTCATTTGAGGTTGAGCCGACCTGGGGGAGGCCCAGGACCGGTGCAAATAATCGTCGCTGGTGTTGGCCGTGAGCGGGAATCGAACTCAGGTCTCGAGGTTCATATCGCAGCGCGCTCACCGCTACACGCACACCACAGTCAACACACATACGCACTGAACATACACACGCACGCTAATCACACACGATAGTTATTGCTCTTAAGATCATCGAGGTGGTGCTCATGTCATATTTACAGCCCCAAGCCAAGGGTGGACAATCCACATTCCTTTGGCGGGGATTAGTATGTCCATCAACAACGTTGATTCTCTTTGTATCGGTCCGGACAGGATGATGGTGCTAAGTCGACCCTCCACCCCCGAATCGGGATGTGAACTCGCAAACCTTCCGATCGCGAGGCGTTCGCTCTGGAGCCGCTGAGACGCGCGGTCGATTTGTCCACGCGAACTCCACTCCCTTACACGCACCACGCACGCAGGCAGAGATGGAACAGCACTGCACAAATCCTCATCGATAGGTCTTCTTCGACAGACTCGCGTGCCAATGCCGGAGGTAGAGAATTGAGGCGGAGGTCTAGTGGCGAGAGACAACGGGTGATGTGATGATGATGGTGGTGGTGGGGGAGGGGTAAGGGCTGTATATTGCATATATTCCCCGCTGAACAACGAGGTGGTGAGAATAATACGATTATTATTGGCTGCAAAAGTCCATTAAGAGTGAGCAAAAATTGGGGGTGGGTGGTGGGGAGGGAGACTGCTGGGAGGGTGAAGGTGCAGCATGGGGGGAGGGGAGGGGCGGGAGGAGGTGGGTGGAGTTGGCAGGGGAGGGTTGAGGGATTACATTATAAAGCCAGAGAGCGAGCTGATGAATTTGACTCAAGAATCGGGACGCGGCGTGAGCGCGAGAGGAGAGCGAGCGAGCGAGGCAGGGAGCGAGCAACCGGGCAGGAGGGGCAGGAAGCAGCTCACACAGCAGCAGCAGCAGCGGGCAGCAGCAGCAGGCAGCAGCAGCATCGTCTGTCTCTGTGAGTACCAAACGACGAAGCACCTCGGTCCTCACCCGGCTGCAGCTCACAGTTACTCGGCAGAGTTCTCACAACTTCCAACCAACCCCTCGCCACTCGGATCGCGAGCGGGGACTTCTCTGCGGCGTTGTTTAAAGTGCCCCGTGGCCACGGCTTTATGAATTATCTTCGTCTGCGTCGTCTTCATCGTTGCGGGCTTCGCTTATCTCTGTCGGAAGTCGGCTGTATACATTAGGATCGTTCCCCTATCATCGCAGATAGCGGCGGCGAGCCGGTAATTGAATTGAGTGAGCGCCGTGCGGTTGTGGAGGTGGGGGCGTGGGGGAGTCGTGGGGGGGTGTGGTTGTCGCGAGGGAATGGGGGGCAGGGGGAGAGGAGAGTTGCTTTCCACGTTGCTGTGGCCAGGCAGGGGTATCCGGTTGATGTCCAGGCACACGCAGAGCCCACCTCGCGGGGAGATGTTTAGTTGGGCGCAGCACTCGCAGGGGAACGCGCCCGGTCTCGGCAGATCTCGCAAAGCTAAGCGGGGCTGAGCCTGCGTAAAGTTTTGATGGGAGACCGCCATGCATAACGGGTTGTTATCGGATACTTCGGGGCTACGTGGTTTGGTAGCAGACCGCAAGTACAGCCTCATGGTTGGTTGTGCTGCGTTTTCTATGCTCCGCGCCATCACCAACTGGTCAGAGTGGTGAAGTATGGTCAAATAACCCCCCACCCCACTTCACGACCCGGACCAGCGTCGAGAGTCGTGTGCTGACTTGAGAGTTGGTGAGCTGAGTGGTGAGTTTCGTATTGTGTTGGTGAGCTGAGTGGTGAGTTTTGTATTGTGTTGGTGAGCTGAGTGGTGAGTTTTGTATTGTGTTGGTGAGCTGAGTGGTGAGTTTTGTGTTGTTGGTGAGCTGAGTGGTGAGTTTTGTATTGTGTTGGTGAGCTGAGTGGTGAGTTTTGTATTGTGTTGGTGAGCTGAGTGGTGAGTTTTGTATTGTGTTGTTGAGCTGAGTGGTGAGTTTTGTATTGTGTTGGTGAGCTGAGTGGTGAGTTTAGTATTGTGTTGGTGAGCTGAGTGGTGAGTTTTGTATTGTGTTGGTGAGCTGAGTGGTGAGTTTAGTATTGTGTTGGTGAATTGAGTGGTGAGTTTTGAATTGTGTTGGTGAGCTGAGTGGTGAGTTTAGTGTTGTGTTGGTGAGCTGAGTGGTGAGTTTAGTATTGTGTTGGTGAGCTGAGTGGTGAGTTTTGTATTGTGTTGGTGAGCTGAGTGGTGAGTTTAGTATTGTGTTGGTGAGCTGAGTGGTGAGTTTTGTGTTGTGTTGGTGAGCTGAGTGGTGAGTTGTGTGTTGTTGGTGAGCTGAGTGGTGAGTTTGTTATTGTGTTGGTGAGCTGAGTGGTGAGTTTTGTATTGTGTTGGTGAGCTGAGTGGTGAGTTTTGTATTGTGTTGGTGAGCTGAGTGGTGAGTTTAGTATTGTGTTGGTGAGCTGAGTGGTGAGTTTTGTGTTGTGTTGGTGAGCTGAGTGGTGAGTTTTGTGTTGTTGGTGAGCTGAGTGGTGAGTTTGTTATTGTGTTGGTGAGCTGAGTGGTGAGTTTTGTATTGTGTTGGTGAGCTGAGTGGTGAGTTTTGTATTGTGTTGTTGAGCTGAGTGGTGAGTTTTGTATTGTGTTGGTGAGCTGAGTGGCGAGTTTAGTATTGTGTTGGTGAGCTGAGTGGTGAGTTTTGTATTGTGTTGGTGAGCTGAGTGGTGAGTTTAGTATTGTGTTGGTGAGCTGAGTGGTGAGTTTTGAATTGTGTTGGTGAGCTGAGTGGTGAGTTTAGTGTTGTGTTGGTGAACTGAGTAGTGAGTTTAGTATTGTGTTGGTGAGCTGAGTGGTGAGTTTTGTATTGTGTTGGTGAGCTGAGTGGTGAGTTTAGTATTGTGTTGGTGAGCTGAGTGGTGAGTTTTGTGTTGTGTTGGTGAGCTGAGTGGTGAGTTTTGTGTTGTGTTGGTGAGCTGAGTGGTGAGTTTTGTATTGTGTTGGTGAGCTAAGTGGTGAGTTTTGTATTGTGTAGGTGAGCTGAGTGGTGAGTTTTGTATTGTGTTGGTGAGCTGAGTGGTGAGTTTTGTATTGTGTTGGTGAGCTGAGTGGTGAGCTAGTTTAAGGGATTTTGTAGTTTTCGTCAGGACGTGAGCAGAGTCTGAAGACGAAGAGACAAGGGGCCAGGTAGGCGGACGAATCGACGACACTTAGACGGACCAACATGAGGACGGACACACCATGGACCGGATAGGACAAACACGCAGATGGAAGGACACACGGCCAGGCAGATGGACACGCAGACACATAAGTACGTAATATGTACAGGGTATATATGCGTGTATGTTGAACTTCTTCCACGCTGTACCTATCTCCCGGGAATAGCAGCAGGTCACCTGGCGGCTTCCTTTAAAGCGAACGGCTCCTATCTTGTCGCTACACACCTGAGCCGTGTTACACCAGGTTGTCCGAAACGAGTGTAAAGACTTCTATTTAATGACAGATTAAATAAAATAAAAAACAGACGTCAGAGTAACGTTCGCGTGTGCCACGTTGCACTGCGGCGTGACCTACCTGAATTTTGAAATGCTTCTATAACGAAGTTTCACTCTCGTGTGTAACACACAACGTAACAGGCAGTAGTTATTACAACTTACGAGCCCCTTTACCAATCCACTGCTGGATGACGGCCTGCCTGCCTGAGCTGTGTGTCAGTCGCACGCAGGAAATGCGTGACCGTGCTTCACCACGCTCGTCAGTGCGGGCAGGCGAAGGGGGCCCGGTGGGGTGGTGGGAACTGGGTGGTGGAGGGGAGGACAAGACCGGTTCTGACATCACTCGCCACTGATGTTAGCCGGGGCGCAGAATCAAACTCGACGCCAAGGTAGCGAGATGTTCACTACCTCGCCTGGTATACAGGAGGTCGTGTGTTCAAACCCGATCCTTGCGCCTGCTGCTGTATATTTGGAGTTTGCGGTGTCTCTCTCCCCGTGGTGAGATGTTAACTACCTCGCCTGGTATACAGGAGGTCGTCGATTCGATCCCGACCCTGACGCCTGCTGCTGTATATTTGGAATTTGCGGCGTCTCTCTCCCCGTGGTGAGATGTTAACTACCTCGCCTGGTCTACAGGAGGTCGTGGGTTCGATCACGACCCTTACACCTGCTGCTGTATATTTGGAGTTTGCGTCTCTCTCCCCGTGGTCGCGTGGATTTTTCTCCGGGTCCTCCCGTTTTCCCCTCTAGATTTTGAAAAATACGTTTCGAATATTTGGCTGCTATAGATGTCCACGTGATAAGCCACTTAATTTGGCTACCATTTATGGCCAGGTCGCTACTGAAGAGCGCTATATATATAGCTCATTGCACCTTAGCTGGTAAAATAAAATATATATAGTTTCCTAGTTTCATCGTTTACAAACTCGGGTCACCAAAGTTGATAGCGAGCGCGTTCAGTGACGGCTCATCGCGGCGCTACCGCTCCACACAAGGTTATCCCTTGGGCCGAGTCGGATCTAGGGAAGTCGGCAGCAGGGTTGAGCGTGGCCAACACCCGTGGATGAAGTACGGTCGAGCACCGGACGATCTTTGCTGTCGCTGTTGTGATTGTGTTGTGGAGCAGGTGCGGGATTTTGCCGCGTGCGGTGTAAGGGAAACGCGCTTCGGTTCCCAGGTCCCGAGGTTTTCCCTGCCGACATCGATTGACGATCAGCAAACCGCCAACTCAAACTGTGCGATTCCCCCAAGATGACCGAAGTAATTTTCACATCGATTGAGCCAGCAACGTGAGAGTCCTCGACTTTTAGCATTGCCTCGGGTGATCATTGTTGAGCGTGGAAGTCTCTCTGCTGAAATATTCCTGCGTTCTCCGTCGAGTAGCAGCTTTATCTCCAAATAAGTCTCCGTTTTATACAACTTGCTTCTTGCTATTGTTGCTGTTGTTGCTGTTGTAGACAGGGTTGTTGCTTTTCTAAATTGGTTGTTTGTGTTGTACCCTACTTCTATGGGGGTTCACAAGGTTAGGGTTACTCATGAAAGTTGTCAATTTGACTTGCAAAGAAATGCGTTCGCAAACGAGACCGGTAGAACACACAGAAACAAAGATCCCCCCGGGTAGTCGGATCCAGGCTGTTGGGGCAAATGCTGTTAGCGACCACCCAATGCAGGCCGGCACGACACATGAGCTGGTTGAGTGACCATAACGCCACGCCCAGCCGCCTTTGTCTCCCAATACTGATCCTTACACATCGCACCTGGTGCTTATTTTAAGGCCGAGTTCAGCTTTGGGACTAAACTAAACTATTTCTATTTTAACAGGTAAGGCCCACTGGGCTATATAGCTCCTTTCAGCAGTGACCTGGTGTGTGCACACACAGAGACAGTGAAATGCTCTGAGACGATTCGCGTTGTATCCAATGTCTAATTCGATTTCGTCGAAGCAATACTCAATTTAGTTATCGGGTTTAACAGCCACGTCACGGCCATCGCGTTGGATTGTGTGGGTTCCCTCGAACAATGTGTCTAAACAAGGAAAAGTGAACATAGTAAAACTATATTTCAAGGAAAGTCTGACCGAGTCTCAAGAATCATTTGAAGGCGGTAAAATATTATTAAACTTTTTTTTTTTACCAGGTGAAGCCAACTGAGCTATGTGGCTCTTTTCCAGAAGCGACCTGACCCCAAATAATAGCTCAACCACGTGGCTTATTGCTTGGAAACGTATCGCAGCCAAATCCTCTAAACGCATGATGTTGATTCTAAATGTGGAGGTAATTAACTGGAGGACCCGGGAAAAATCCACGTGGCCACGGGGAGAGAGGCACGCAAACTCCAAATATACAGCAGCAGCAGGCGTCAGGGTCGAGATTGAACCCACGACCTCCTGTATACCAGGCGAGGTAGTTAGCATCTCCTAGCCACCGTGATTATGATGAGAGAGAGAGACACACAAACTCCAAATATACAGCAGCAGGCGTCAGGGTCGGGATTGAACCCACGGCCTCCTGTATACCAGGCGTGGTAGTTAACATCCCGCCACCGGTATTCCACCACATTGGTCTATTTGGCCAATTCCCAAACTCCGTGGTTGGTTTCACGTGGAAGGATAACGCGTGGGGAAAAACCCCACCATGCGTATACGGAGCACACTCCTAACATCGCACAGATAGATCTAAGAATCAATGTCCGCACCGCTATCACGTGTTCGCAACGCATCCCAAGCCTTACACCACCTGGTCATTCTCATGCAGTTGCCCGTCAAGGGACGAAAGGGTCTCAACACCTGCTTGGCTTCTGGTGTACGGTGAGGTTGGGCACACTCGGTGTGGTTTAGTCGCAGGCAAAATCGCTGCTTGAGCGAGGGTCCCGCGTGACGACGCTCCCGAGTCCAGCGCCACGGGGTTGGTCCACGAGTGTCGGACTCGACGACTTCTTGCTTGCAGCGCCTGGCGTTGAGGAGTGCGAGTGAATGGTGCTGTTGGTTCGTGAATGATGTTGTTGATGAGTGGATGATGATGATGATGATGTTCGTGATTGAGTGAGTGAGTGGAGTGAGTGAGTGAGTTAGTGGAGTGAGTGAGTGAGTGGAGTGAGTGAGTTAGTGAGTGGAGTGAGTGAGTGAGTGGAGTGAGTGAGTGATGCTGTTGATGAGTGAATGGTGCTGTTGGTTCGTGAATGATGTTGTTGATGAGTGGATGATGATGATGATGATGGTGCTGTTCGTGAGTGAGTGAATGATGATGCTGTTGATGAGTGAATGGTGCTGTTGGTTTGTGAATGATGTTGTTGAAGAGTGGATGATGATGATGCTGCTGTTCGTGAGTGAGTGAATGGTGATGTGGTTGATGAGTGAATGGTGTTGTTGATTATTGAATTATGCTGTTAGCGAGTGAGTGAATGATGTTGTTGGTGAGTGAGTGGATGGTGCTGTTGGTGAGTGAAAGATGATGTTGTCGTTGGTGAGTGAATGATGAATCTGTTGGTATCTTATCCCGCTCCGTCCCTCCTGCAGGCAGTCGAGGCTGAGCGCGCCCTGTCGCGATGTTTTACTACCACGTGCCTCAACAACTGGACAGCGACTGCTATGAGGCCAATACATGTGAGTAGCGCGCCGCGTGTGTGTGTGTGTGTGTCAAATGCAGTGTTTGTGTGTGTGTATCAGCTGTTGTAAAATGAATATCGACATGAGTGTTTAGTTTATGTGACGTCTTGAACGGATGACGATCCCGTTTGGCCAATTTCCCGGCTATTTTGCACTGGAGATCCGTGGGGCAGCGTGAACGCAGCTACAAAAGCAACAATACACCAACATTGTAGAGAACGAGTACACAGGGTCCTTGAGGAATATTGCACAACGAACGAGGTGTACACACACACACGTCTGCGTTCGTATACAACTGATACAATTTCTAGTCCAGACATGATACACGTTTCCGCGAAAAATGTTCAACACATTAGTCGCGGAGTTAGGAGGAATATTTGAAGTTATTGGTTTTGGGGCGGTATTAAAAAAAAAACATTAAACACAATAAATAAGAATTGAAAGTTACAATTTTATTCTTGAGCATGGCTGCAGTATGTTCAGGATATAAATGTCGAGGTCTGCTGCTGGCCACGACGAGAGGGCTTCAGCACAAAGAGAGAGTTCGTGTCGTTCCGCTATAATCCTCCTCCGTTGAAGAAGCGCAGACCACAGTGGATTCATACTCTTTGGTTCTATTCGGTAAAGTCACGTAGGTAAAAAAATAAAACAACAAAAATCACGACGTTTCGGCCACAACACAAGTGGCCTTCATCAGGTGAAGGGACCAGACTGTCTCGAGGACAGCGCTGGAGTGAACACAGCCGAGCTCAGTGGATTCACTGTGCGTGGTCCATAGTTTTGGTTGCACGGCCACATGAGCGTTGCACCAACGTGCGGCACACCACGGGAAGTGGAGTCGAGTCGGTGAAGTGTTCAATGGGAAGGGGAACGGGAACGAGAATGCAAGGGAAGTAAGAGGAAAATGATGGATAAGGAAAGAAGGAGGCTGCATCTGCGCCTCTACGCTTCTGCATGGAGCGGCGTTTGTGCTTCGTAGTGTTACAATTATTGTGGATATACATTATAGACTCCACGCCGTGCCCTTGTGCATGTAATGCACATTAAATACTGCATTACAGTATTCCGGTGTGTTTGACGTACACTTTAAACTACGTAACGGTATTGTGTATACTGCGTTTAACTGCAACATCGCTACTAGAGACGCAAAGGCGGCGGGGTGCCGGCCAGCCACCCCCTCGTGTGCCGTGCCAACCTTCATAGGGTCCTCACTGACAGCGATTTTCCCAACAGTTTGTTAAGGCTACACGGGGTACCTTTGTCTTTGTGTGTCTGTGCGCGCGCGCCACGCAGATGGTTCGCCTTAGGGTTGATTATCGCACACACCCACACGTGCACTCGCTCTGGTACGCGCACTTCGATGTACACAGTCACTCGTCTTAAAACAAATACAAGGCAACGATACCCTGTGTAGTGTGAAGAGACCTAATGAAGGGCGGCACGGCACACGAGGGGGTGGGTGACCACTAACCCCGCCCGGCCGCCTTTGTCTCATTTGAGGCTGAGTCGACCTAGGGGAGGCCCAGGACCGGTTCGGAAAAATCGTCACCGGTGTTGGCCGTGAGCGGGGAACGAATCCGAGTCGCCAGTTTCGTAGCGCAGCGCACACGCGCACGTGCACGCGCACACACGCACGTGCACGCGCACACACGCACGTGCACGCGCACACACGCACGTGCACGCGCACACACGTGCACGCGCGCTCTGCGCAGGGAGGCTTTATCCGCGTCCATTAGGCAGGCGGTGCGCGCCAAGTCCTAGGAGAGACGCCAACTCCCAGCAGGCTGGAGTCGTCACGACACCACCCATCACTCGCAGCAGTAGCAGCATCCTCGTCGGTGAAGCCTCGCGCACTTTCAAGGGGCTATAGTCCTGAGCCCTTTTGTCAATCCACTGCTGGATGATGGCCTCCCCACGCCTTGTCGGTCACGCAGGACGCGGGGGGGGGGGGATTGTTTGGCCATACTTCACCAGGGTGGTCTGTGCAGGCTGGCGAAGTGGGTTGATTCAAAGGGAGGGCCAGGACTGGTTCAGGTATCACTCGCCAGCGATGTTAGCCACGGGCGGAAATCGAACTCGGGTTAGCTCATGAATTGCGCTAACCCACTGTGCCAATCGTATATAAAACAACAACCATAACAACAGCGTATGTATGTATGTTGAACTTCTTCCGCACCGTACGTAGCCAACCGTGCTAAATATCCAAGCAATTTGTCACTCTCAGATACAAATGGGTTTATGAAGCGAGGGAGCCTCGGACCGATTCCGATATCACTCGCCGCTGATGTTGGCGATAGCCAGGAATCGAACTGTGACCGCAGCGTGCTACCCACTGCGTCACCGCTCCCCTCGCTTTATGCGGTAGATGCGTTGCAAAAAAGGGCGCAGGAAGTGAAACTGCACGGGACAGATGGCTGTCGAGCAGCGCGCACAGTACACACACAGTACACACACAATGTACACACAGTACACAAACAGTAAAGTATACACAGTACACACACTGTGCACACAGTACATATACACACCATATACACACCGTACACACACAGTACACGCACACAGTACACGCACACTCTCGTCCCACGTCTGACCGCATAGCCGCATGCGAGTGACGTTAGACCACACAAGAGACAATTTTTGGTAGAAATCGTTTGGCCGCATCTACAGCGCGAAATCGCACAAACCGAGCCCGCGTAGAGCGAGGGAAACCTGTACAGTCCTTGTCAATTATATACATTCTGTATGTACACACACACACCGTGTGAGGTTTTGATATAGCATTTAAATGTTAATGTAGTCTCGATGTAATGAAAATATATGCATAATTGTTATTTTCCAAGGCCATACATTTCGGTCTTATTTTGCATAATGAAATAGATGTTGTTGTTGATGTTGTTGTTGTTGTGAAGACCGAATACAGAAAATAAAATTAGGCAAAAGACACATTTGTAAAAGATACCCAATTATCGCAACCAAAAAACTTGCAGGACGGTGAAAACATCATAATAATCATAATTATCATCATCATAAAGATGGTCCCATTCATTACAATACAAGTAACATATTTATATCTTCTTAGAAGATAGACCACGTAACAGGTGGTGGGGCTTACGTAAGTGAACGCAACATTATTTTGGATTATTTTCTTTGAACCTATCTACGTGACTTTACCGAAAGACCCAAGAATATGAACGTAACATCACAATTAATATGCAGACAATAGTCAATGTTACAACAACAACAACAACAAAAACCAAGACAAACCCAGGACCGGTTTCGACGTTTCTTAAGTATCATCAGCAGCATGCGTGTCCTGTGAAACAGATGCTAATGGCTGGCAGGTGTTATCAGGCAAAGCGCCTCTTTAATTATTCATCATTACTGTGTGCAAGACGGAGGGGGGACAGTTGTGAAGTG
The DNA here is from genome assembly GCF_048934315.1 of Petromyzon marinus. NCBI lineage: Eukaryota > Metazoa > Chordata > Hyperoartia > Petromyzontiformes > Petromyzontidae > Petromyzon > Petromyzon marinus. Next base: position 19,432,088 of record NC_133674.1, read on the forward strand.
GGTTCAGCCGGAACGTCGGCCAACACGCGGGTGTTCAGGCATTGTCCTCGTAGTAGAGACGATGTGTGGGTCAATCCACTGCTGGATGAGGGTCTCCTCCAAGCCGTGCCGGTCGTGAAGGGTGGTGGGGGAGTTGTTTGACCATACTTCACTACTCTGGTCACTGAAGGCGGGAGAGTATAAAGCAGCAATTTATTTTTTTCGCTCTATCCACAATGTCCACCCGCAACAGCCTATAACACCCGCTATATTCATGTCTAATTAAGTTTAGTCATTTGCTTGGTTTAGTAATTATGCAAACCGTTTTTCGATTACAAATGTAATATAGTGTTACTGTGAACGGGTAGCAGGTTTCATTCGCCTTCTATCGGCTTTAGCGTCACACTCCACGGGAGGAGAATTACTTGTTTCGATGATGATGGGAATGTTAGCATTGTAATTGTTTAGCACGAGACTTAAATCTCAAGCAATGCACACCTTTAGGCCGACGCTTGCCTCTCCGATTGAAACCCATCAACCGGCAGATCGTATTTTTTTCGGACCCATGTTGGAACCTTTTAAACAATATTTTTGTGCCTTTTGAGGATTGTCCGTTATGGCATCTCTCTAGAAAATAAGCACAACCTCGACCGTGTTTGTGCAACGTTTCATCTCCCGGCCGTTCGAGGACACAGTTAAAGATTTACATCGGCTACTGGACTCATTGGCGACGTGATAACACCATAACAAACACCCCCACGAAGAAGACCATCGCTTTGTGACACTTGAGAGTTGTGTTTGCGAGCACCTATTGAAGTTGAAAGGCATTATTTGGAGGCAGTGTTACACAATAAACAACGGACTAAAAAACAATTATAAATATATGGTGACCTCCTTTGCCAGTACCAAAATATGAGAATAGGTTTCCTCCTCTAGTTCTGGCAACAAAACAGCCGTGTTAAGATGTTAAAACACCAAAGCTATCTCTGGTGTGGACCAATCAGTTTCAAAGACAATGCATATACTGTATTATCGGAATGTGTTCTTTGTTTGCATTCTGAGCACAAGTAGTGTGGTTAATGCAGACATGATTCCTTGTAAACGGTTTCAATTTGGTATTTTAACATCTTAACACAGCTGTTTTGTTGCCAGAAAAAAAGGGGTAAAACCTATTCTCACAATTAGAAATATAATCGGCAGCGTTTCTAGCAATTGCTCTTATTCACGGTGTATCTGCTATGAAAGACAATTGCCTTAAACGTCGCCTATTTAAGTTGTATCACGGACACTTATATGACCTTCATTGTGTTCCGAATGATGATAATATTAACAGCACCGAACCGGTTACTCACTTAATGCTGAGTCAACCTAGGAGAATCCCATGACATATGTAATGCCACTGGCGCTGTGTTGTATCATCGAATCCAGGAATTGAACCTAGGGATTTGAGTTTGTAGTTGGACGCGAGAAACACCGAGACGCACGAAAAAAAGACAAAGATCTCCCGTATAGCCTTAGCAGACTGTGCTGTTAGCGAGCACCTATGAGCACCTATGAGCACCTATGAGCACCTATGAGCACCTATGAAGGCCAGAACGGCTGAGCCGACCTAGGGGAGGCCTAGAATGCAAACAGGACTGGTTCAGATAACCGTCACTGATTTTGGCCGTGAGTGGGAATCGAACTCGGATCGCCAGGTTCGTCGAGCAGCGTAGCGCTCACCGCGACACGACGGGGCGAACGCCCATTGAAACGAACACAAACGCACGCACACTCATAGACGCACTCGTACACTAAGACTTAGATAAAGACCCCCGGAAAGCCGACGTAGATTGTTGGAGAAAGTGCTATTACGAGGGGATGGGTGGCGAGCACCACGCCCGACCGCATTTGTCTCCACAGTGGCGATGTTTACACACCGCACCAGGTACTCATTTGAGGCTGAGTCGACCTAGGGGAGGCCCAGAACCGGTTCAGATAATCGTCACTGATTTTGGCCGTGAGTGGGAATCGAACCCGGGTTGCCAGGTTCATAGCGCAGCGCGCTAACCGTTACACTACCCATTAGGCTCACACACACGCACAGGCGTACACTCACTCACGCTCACCCAGACTTATCAGCGCGTCCCGTATCGCGTGTCGCCTCGTCCTCCCGGGGTGGGCTTGGGATCATGATCCCGTATCGAACCGTGTGTTTGTTTGTGCCCAAGTGCTCTGTCAAAATATTTGGGGTTGTGTTATGCGCCGACATGACCGCGAGGCTGACCCGTACACAGATGGGCGTACCGGCCAGACTCAACCACCACCACCACCATTCCCACCACTACCCCTCCCCCGCCACCATCACGACCACCACCAGCCCTCCCCCATCACCACCACCCCATCCCCTATCACCATTCTCACCACCACCATCATCACTCCTCCCCCTCCACCATCACCACCATGAGCAACCACCATCCTCAACCCATCACCACCATGAGAATCACCATCTTCAACCCATCACCATGAGAATCACCATCCTCAACCCATCACCACCATGAGAATCACCATCCTCAACCCATCACCATGAGACTCACCATCCTCAACCCATCACCAGCACCACTCTCTTAGCACCATCACACCTCCATCACCACCACCACGACCACCACCCACCAACACAATCTAAACACCGCGTCCTGCCCCTAACCCCACAGTAGCAACATCATCAACCATCACCCACCGCCTTCCCTATTACTTCCAACAATCCGCTGTTTCTCAGAATTATTTGTGTCCCTTAGTTTGCCCGTCCGTGCTGTGCGTCAGTCCGTTCGCTTGTCCGTCCGCCTGTCCGCCTGTCGGTCTGTCCTGTCCGCCGTTTGCTTCTCCGTCCATTCGTTCGTCTGTGGCATCCCTCCGTACGCGTGTATCCTCTGCCGGGCTCTCCCTCCTACATCGCCGTCCTCCCCCCCACCACTCCCTCCCCACCCCCTTTCCCTGTTGCTCGCCATGCATAATTGATGGCAAGAGTTGGCGACTTGTCGATTGCTCATTGATTGAGCATTAGGCCGCGCGCACGCGTTCCTTACCGAGGGGGGCTCCACGAAAAAAGGGGTTACGAGCCACGGTGACCCCCCACCCCCCGCGCGCGCGCAGAATTCCACGTGGCGGCCACGCGGGGTATTTAACGGCGCTCTCATTAGCAGATGAACACACACAGAGACAAAGATCCCCTCCCACGTGTAGCCTGAACAGACTGTTGGGGCAAGTGCTGTTAGCGAGCAGCACCTATGAAGGCCGGAACGGTGCACGAGGGAGTGGGTGGCCAGCAACACGCCCGACAGCCTTTGTCTCTCCAGCGGCGATGTTAACACACCACACCAGGTACTCATTTGAGGCTGAGTCGACCTAGGGGAGACCCAGGACCGGTTCAGTTATTCGTCACGGGCGTTGGCCGTGAAGCGGCAATCGAACTCGGGTGGCCGGGTTTCATTGCACGGCCCGCGACCGCTCTCCCCACACACACGGAGAGATGTTGTCCACTGTCCAAGTCGCTCTCTCCTCTCTTCCCTCTCCACCGCCTGCGATCTATCGCCCATCTCCACGGACACCCCACATGGTGCTCCACGTCTTTCCCCGTTGAGAACATCTCGCGATCTCCTCGTGGGTCCTCGTGGAGCCCTCCGTCTGTGTCTTTCCTCTCGGCTCTCATGGTCTCAACTTCATCTCCTTCCAGCCGAGTCTTCCCACCTTCTGCTGCTCGGTCTATCCTCGCTCAGCGTTCTCCTCCCTGCTGCTGCTGATGATGATGATAATGCCACGGTCACACGCCGACTCACGTCTTCATTTCGTGCAAGGTCTCTTCCGCTTACTCCACAACATAGCCATCTCTGACATTCTTATTTAGCCAACATGTAAACAAAGTCACGTTGTAGTCCATCAGCCCATTGGCTTTTCAGACCAACGTTACCAAGTGGTATCTGTTTCAGGAAGCAAACTCTGGACCGGTTTCGGCCTCATGGGTCTCATCAGTGCTCTAGGCAGCACAATGTGATTCCAGCGATGACAACGAGAATGGCGAAACTGCTCGTGAGTTCTGCCTCTCTTGGATTTTTGCCCACGACTCTAAACGGCATCTCGTGAAGAATAGCATCACCGTCGTGTTCTCAGTATTAGTATAAGACGTTCCGGGAAGTAAGACGCACCCCAAATGTATGCCAGTATTCAATTAAGTTATACAGATCTCATCTCGCACACATCTACCGGATTATTAGACGCACCTCTACATTTACCCAAATACAGGAGGCACAGGCTGTCTGGTAAACCGAGAAATGCGATATGTATCATCGTGATGCGGTATTATGTTCGTGTAATTTTTATTTTTTTTAAATCATCATCGCCTGTGTCGTTATCGCTGTTATCAGTGGTAGCAATAGCATCGCTAACAATGCCATCAGCAGCAGCAGAAGCATCAGGAGCAGCAGCTGCAGTCGCAGTATCCATCATCGGTAGCAGCAGTAACAAGATCATTAGCGTTTTCCAATCACCATTTATAAACTACAGCAATACTATCATCATGGGCAGTAACAACAACAGAATCATCATCATCATCCTCATCAGCTGCATCGTTGCTATCACAATTATCATCATCAATAGCAACATTAGCAATAATCAGCTGCATCAATCAACATAATCTTAATCGGAATCATCATGAAAATGATCTTCATCAGCATCATCATTAACATAATCTTCATCAAAAGCAGTATGTCGTCGTTGTCTTCATCATTATCACCATCGTCAGCAGTAGCGAGTTAATTATCAACATTAACAATAATTAATTATTCGGAGTCGGGATAAGGCATTGAACAGTTACGATCAAGACATTAAAAATGCACGCTTATAATGTGTGCGTTACTTGTCAATTTCCGGGCAGTCGATTATGACTTTAATAAAGCAATTACAGCACAAACGTCGATATGGTAGCTCTGAGAAAATTCTATTAGTCCTACGTTTACAAAAGGTAACTTATACTTTTACACACACGCGCGGATTTATATGTTTAGCCGATGAAAGTGCAACAATTTAAGCCGTAGATTGATGATAAATTGAGCTACAGCTATTTCACGTACACGAGATGGGGTGGAGTGGTGGCGTGCATGACATTGTGCATTGCGCAACGAACCTCCGGGTTACGTAAGTTCGATTCCGGTCACGGCTAACACGTGGCGAGTGATGTCCGACCAGAGTGGTGAAGTATGCTCAGAAAAAAGGTCCAACGACCAGTGGAGGCCTTCATCCAGCAGTGGATTGACCAAGGGCTGTAACATATATAATTTATATATTTTTTTATTTGAACTTACGACGTCTAAATTTTCATTCAGAATACACTTAAATGGAGGAGACGGAGCGATGAAATCGGCTCGTGTGTAGGTGCTAGGTGGATGTTCACATTGTAGGATCGTGAGAGGTGGCGACGGGTTTGGGAGGGGGGAGGGAAGCCTTAATCCAGCAGTGAATAGATCGTGGATAATTACAATAATTACAATAATGACGAGGATGTGCTTTACTAAATTAGATCCCTTCTCGCAAGGAACCATTGCGACCCATTAATTGCTTCGGGACAAGTATTAATATAGAACTATGATTGATGGTGGGTTTTTTTTCTTCTAGAGATTTCACGTGCAGTTAATTTCATAATTTGCTGTTGACACTATGGGATCGCATTTCGCTGCCTTTTAACATCCATTTCACGCGAACAATCGCCTAATTACTTGTAGAAATTACTGGACTGCTATAACGGGGAATCGAACTGTCACTTCCTTGCTAACTGGCACCGTGGCAAACGTATTGGTCCCTATAAGGATAAATATATGTAGAGTTCAGAAGGTCAATTCAAGTCGAGTGGTCAAGCCCGGCCAACCCCATCTCACAGTCGCTTGCTTCTTTCTGCGAGTTCCTAAAGTTGTTACAAAGTCGACACCCGATCTCAAAGTTCCACCCGTAGAGTTTCATCAACACCACCACCATCACCACCGTCATGATCACCACCACCATCATGAATTCAGCGTAGGCCCACAGTGTGAGCGTGGTCACCAGCGCCGCACCGTAGACCACACAGCAACGCCACTGGCCTCGTCCGTCATTTGCCGGCAGCATTTCAGACAATCGCCACGCGGTTACTCCCTCGCCCGTCCCTCGCCAACTCCCACATGAACGTGTCATCAACGTCGTTGATCAACTTCCCACCGTGTGAAAGAAGAATTCACATTATCTGCATTTAGGTATTTACCTGTGCGTGTGCAGTATTTGGTTATTACAATCTGTCTACTCGTTATACTCAGTCTCCTGCCCACCATATGCCGTTTTGTTTTCCTATGTGTTGCGCAGTTGATATGTCAATCAACAACCAGTCTCATCATCATCATCGCCACCGTAAGCCACCATCACCTCCAATCCGGCGTCAGATGTTCCCATTGATCGTCTACCCCCTGGGAACCGCTCTGTTACCTGCCCTCCATCCTCATCACCGTCAGCTTAACCACCTCGCCTGGTGTACACGAGGTCGTGGGTTCGATCCCGACCCTGACGCCTGTTGTATATTCTGACTTTGTATGGTCTCTCTCCCCGTGGTCGCGTGGATTTGTCTCCGGGTCCTCCGGTTTTTCCCATCCACATTTAGAATCGCCATCGCGCCTTTAGACTCTTTGGTTGCTGCTCGGCATTTCCACTACACGCCACTTCGCCGAGCCATCATTAGCGGCCGGCTCGCTTCTGGTAAAGAGTTGCATAGCTCAGCGGGCCTTGCCCGGTTAAAATACAAAAAAACTAGTTTACCCTGCACACGATGTAGCACCCCTCACAACCTCCTCATCCTGCCTGCGCCTCCATCACTCGCCTGCCGCCGCCGTTCTGTTCCGAGCGACCTCCCAGGCGCCGCTCCGGGCGGGCTACGCCACCAAGAGCAGCGCGAGAGCCGCCACCACTGGAGCGGAGACCAGCGCATGTCGTCTACTGCCATCGATGGGGGAGGGGGTTCGTTGTCTAGTGGAGGGGGCGGGAGGTGGAGGGGGGGTCCATCGGGAAAGAGATGGAGCAAAGTGAGAGAGAGTGGGGGGCAGGGCTGATGGGGGGAGGGGGGGGCAACGGACGGGGGGGGGGGGGAGAAGGGCGTCGGCTGGGAATGCATTAATAGCGTTTCAATTTCCTACTAAAGGGATTTGAATCTCCACTGGGGATAAGAGGCAATAGTGGCAGATGGACACGCACTCTCTCCGCGCTCCCATCTCCCTCTGCACGTGCAGTTTGATGACATGCTCACGTTGCGTATGCGTCTGCCTGCCGCCAGTAGCATAGGTGCTCGCCAATAGTGCTTGGACGCATTGTAGGATGAGCAACAGGAACATTTAAAAGTGTGTTGTTGTTGTCCGGAAACAATGTTAAGTCTTCCCCTCTAACAGAGGTCTTCTCCTCTCGACGACGACGTAAGATATTGGTGCCAGAGTGATGTGGCACTACTTGAGAATATTGGCACAAGACATGGATCGTGATGATGATGAACAGTGTTTATCCCCCCCCCCCCACGATTCGAGCTAACCACGCCCCGCCGCCTTTGTTTCACCGTAGCAAGCACTCATTTTTGGCCGAGTTAGCCTAAGGTAGAAGTAAACCCGATTTTCGTTTCAGTTTGCCACTCCAGAATTGCTGTACATAGAAGTCAAACAGTCAAGCAAACTATTAACCACCGTGACAATGTTCATCACCAACAGCCCTTTGTAAATCCACTGCTGGATGAGTGCCTCCCGACTTCGTGCGAAGAAAAGGGATGTTTGACTATACTTCACCACGTTGGTCGAGTGAGGGTTGGTGGTCACGGAATACAATACTGCCCTGTGTTGTTCTACTTGTATAACACCTGTTATGCACGGGGGTCGCACATCTCCGTACAAACCAGGCTCAATCCCGCTTGGCTTCCAAGATGTGACGAGTTTGGGCGCACGCATGTGGTATTGATGTTGTTCATGTGTCCAGAAAATCCTCGCCGGGTCTCGAAGACATTTGTTGCAGGAGGACGCTGCGATATTTGGATGTTTGGCCAATATATATTTATAGTAATAACAAATTTGAGTACGTGACGAAACCCGTCTCACTCACGAGGGGATAACACAACAACTAGGCTCACAGATAGGTGCACGATCCGACTTGCTGTACTGCCAAGTCTCGGGTCTACCACGTGCGTAGCACGGCGCGAGTTTGGAAGCTGGCGACGATCTGGTGTCAGAAAGCTCCAAAATTCGAGGGACACTGCTGATGAGATCCTAAAGGTCGAAAGCGGTGCAGAGTTCGCAACGGGTTAAACAAATACTGCATGGTATCATCGGTCTGGGATGCCACTCGGCTGATGGACTAGGCCATGTCTCTATTTGTAGGTGAAGACACGGAACGAAGCTGGGCTAATATTTGTGTTTTCCCGGTCGCTTCTCGCTGTGGAACATCTTCCAGTGGGAGCCGGGGAACTTCCGTCATCGGCCGACTTCGAAGAGGGCTTCTTCCGACGCAAGCAGAGACGCAACCGCACCACGTTCACCCTCCAGCAGGTGGGTGCCTCCTGGAGACTCCGGAGGATTTCACTCAAATCGCCATCGTATTAAAATTTGTGGTGTCGCGTTGACAGTGCTGCACAAGCACAGATATAGGACAAGCGCAAAAAACAACAATAACAATTCAGAGTTCGTACGTACCTCTCTGCCTTACAAGGACATGAATATAATTGGTAACGTTTCGGGCAGTGGCCCTTCTTCATAGCACATGATTAGGATTATATTGTTACCAGGTAAGGCCCACTGAGTTATATATTCAGAAGCGACCTGGCTACAAATGGTCGCTTAACAAAGTGGCTTATTACGTGGACATTTAAAGGAGCTAAACCGTCATCAGCCACCAGCAGCATAGGCATCATATTGAGCAGCAGCAGTACTATGAACAATAGTATCGTTAGCAACAAGAGTATCGTCATCAATCTGTGTTGTCGTCAGTAGCAGCCATGTCATCAGCAGAACCGGTATGCAATATTGTCATCAGATGCCCGGCCGATTTTACCTCCTCGGGAAGGCCCATGACCGGTTCGGATAATCGTCACCAGTGCTGGCCGTGAGCGGGAATCAAACTCGGTCCGCCGGGTTCGTAGCGCTACACCACCGCTCCCCATAGTACGCGCGTGCACGCACACACAGACACAACTTGACACTCGCATGACGTTCTTCCCACATCTTGACAGCTGGAGGAGCTGGAGTCGGTCTTTGCTCAGACGCACTATCCAGACGTGTTCACGCGGGAGGAACTTGCCATGAAAATCAACCTCACCGAGGCACGAGTCCAGGTAACAACACCTTTATTCTGTCAAGACAAAGACACCCCCCCCACCCACTCCGTATAGCCTGTAACAAACTATTGGGGCTCAAGTGCTGAAGGCTGGCACTGCACTCGTCCCAACGGCGATGTTTACGCGCCTCACGCCAGGTACTCATTTGAGGCCAAGTCGACCTAAGGAAGGCCCAGGACCGGTTCAGATTATCGTCACTGGTGTTAGCGGTGAGCGGGAATCGAACTAGTGTCGCCAGGTTCGTAGCGCAGCACGCTAATCACTGCGCCACCGCTCCTCACTTGCATACAGTGAGGGAAAAAAGTGTTTGATCCCCTGCTGATTTTGTACGTTTGCCCACTGACAAAGAAATGATCAGTCTATAATTTTAATGGTAGGTCTATTTGAACAGTGAGAGAAAGAATAACAACAAGAAAATCCAGAAAAACGCATGTCAAAAATGTTATAAATTGATTTGCATTTTAATGAGGGAAATAAGTATTTGACCCCCTGACAATCAGAAAGATTTCTGGATCCCAGGTGTCTTTTATATAGGTAACGAGCTGAGATTAGGAGCACACTCTTAAAGGGAATGCTCCTAATCTCAGCTTGTTACCTGTATAAAAGACACCTGTCCACAGAAGCAATCAATCAATCAGATTTCAAACTCTCCACCATGGCCAAGAACAAAGAGCTCTCCAAGGATGTCAGGGACAAGATTGTAGACCTACACAAGGCTGGAATGGGCTACAAGACCATTGCCAAGCAGCTTGGTGAGAAGGTGACAACAGTTGGTGTGATTATTCGCAAATGGAAGAAATACAAAATAACTGTCAATCTCCCACGGCCTGGGGCTCCATGCAAGATCTCACCTCGTGGAGTTGCAATGATTATGAGAACGGTGAGGAATCAGCCCAGAACTACACGGGAGGATCTTGTCAATGATCTCAAGGCAGCTGGGACCATAGTCACCAAGAAAACAATTGGTAACACGCTACGCCGTGAAGGACTGAAATCCTGCAGCGCCCGCAAGGTCCCCCTGCTCAAGAAAGCACATATACATGCCCGTCTGAAGTTTTCCAATTAACATCTGAATGATTCAGAGGACAACTGGGTGAAAGTGTTGTGGTCAGATGAGACCAAAATGTAGCTCTTTGGCATCAACTCAACTCGCCGTGTTTGGAAGAGAAGGAATGCTGCCTATGACCCCAAGAACACCATCCCCACCGTCAAACATGGAGGTGGAAACATTATGCTTTGGGGTGTTTTTCTGCTAAGGGGACAGGACAACTTCACCGCATCAAAGGGACGATGGACGAGGCCATGCACCGTCAAATCTTTGGTGAGAACCACCTTCCCTCACCCAGGGCATTGAAAATGGGTCGTGGATAGGTATTCCATCATGACAATGACCCAAAACATACGGCCAAAGCAACAAAGGAGTGGCTCAAGAAGAAGCACATTAAGTGAAAGAGCCACGTTCAGATCACGACCTTTAAGCTGTGTGAGAGGAAACAAAGCGCCCTCAACGATGACCTTCAGACCGCAGCTCTTTCGCCAGCATTGACTCTTAATACCTCTCACACCACGGTTAATGGTATGGTTTACAACATGGAGTATAATAGCGCCTCGCAGCTGTCTCTCTCCCCCTCCTCTGTTCCGACCATGGATGAACTCGTCCGTCTGAACGGGGCCCGTAGCTATCCGTGTTGCTAAAGTTGAGGGCGCTTTGTTTCCTCTCACACAGCTTAAAGGTCGTGATCTGAACGTGGCTCTTTCACTCCAGCGCTGTCCTACCAGACAGTCTCGTCCCTTCACCTGATGAAGGCTGCTTGTGTTGTGGCCGAAACGTCGTGAGAATATTATCGTGTTATTTTATTTTATCAATTTATTATTTTATTCTCATTCTACGTGACTTTACCGAAAGAACCAAAGAAGATGAATCATTGCAGTCACGAAAGCTTTAAATCGAAATTTAAGCACATTAAGGTCCTGGAGTGGCCTAGCCAGTCTCCAGACCTTAATCCCATAGAAAATCTGTGGAGGGAGCTGAAGGTTCGAGTTGCCAAACGTCAGCCTCGAAACCTTAATGACTTGGAGAAGATCTGCATAGAGGAGTGGGACAAAATCCCTCCTGAGATGTGTGCAAACCTGGTGGCCAACTACAAGAAACGTCTGACCTCTGTGATTGCCAACAAGGGTTTTGCCACCAAGTACTAAGTCATGTTTTGCAGAGGGGTCAAATACTTTTTTCCTTCATTAAAATGCAAATCTATTTATAACATTTTTGACATGCGTTTTTCTGGATTTTGTTGTTGTTATTCTGTCTCTCAATGTTCAAACAAACCTACCATTAAAATTACAGACTGATCATTTATTTGTCAGTGGGCAAACGTACAAAATCAGCAGGGGATCAAATACTTTTTTCCCTCACTGTACATGCTCTGACCTACCATACACGTGTGCACGGGGATTCGTATCTCGCTCGATATGCCGGCCACGGCACTGAGATGTATTTTGAGAGCTGTTACCAACTAGCACTGGCGTTTGCTTATTCATTCAAGCAAAGCTTTTTGGTGATTCGAGTATATGACAGTTCGTGGAAATTGATCGGACGAATACACAAACAATAGAGATCCTTGGCAGACAAAAAAGTGACGCATTCTTTCCATTGAAGACCGGGACAAATACGCACACAGTCTGCTGATATACTTGGAATGAATGCGCTTTAGGAAGGAGTGGTGCATATAAAAAAAAGAATGATGAAAATATTTTTAAAATGTTCTATAAGTGGAGTCATTTATCCCGCATAGCTAATGGCACACGCTACCAACAATTTATGAGAGAAAAAATGGATCCCACCCTTTTATTCCTGCGGCTTCCCCGACTCCCGCTGTACATCCTCCAGCGATCTCTTGAGTTAACAACATTATTATTTGGTGATTTTGCTGCTGCTGCGTTTGGCAGTGGTTTGAAAGCACGAACAACAATCAACTCAACAACGTTTGCAAAATAACAAGCTATGGAAAAGGGTCATTGTCTGAAACGTCGTCTATGATATTTTTTGTTTACCCTTCAAGACCACGGTTGTTGTTGTCCGGTAGTCATTCGGATGATGTGACTCGCCATGAGCGAATGCCTCGCAATCAGAAGGTTGCTAGTTGACATCCTGATTGGCGGTGGGGGGCAGGGGGACATTGACTCGGCCCATCATTTTCACCGGGGTCGATAAAATTAGTACCATTTTGTCACCGGTGGTTGCTCTTCCGGTAGTCTCGCCCCAGTCATGGAAATGTGAAATGTCCACCATTGGCTCAGGGCTGTACATAGCAGCTGAGCACAGCCTCAATCCTCATTTGGGCAAGAACTCATTTTAACATTTTAACGATGTAGCGATAGCTTTTACAATCGCTTCATAGACACATGATACACGCATCGAATCGAGAGCATGAATAGATTATTGACATTGTATGCATGTTTTATGCAACCTATATGCTCATTGTAGGTACATTTAGGCTAACGGAGCAAATCTAACTTTACAAACGAGACGGGAAGACTCGAAAATGCTGAATCAATAATTGCCTCCGATCGCAACAATCACACATTCATCGACTCGCAACAATCACACATTCATCGACTCACAACAATCACACATTCATAGACTCACAACAATCACACATTCATAGATGCACGACACTCACACATTCATCAACTTGCAACAATCACACATTCATAGACTCGTGACAATCACACATTCATAGACTCGCAACAAACACACATTCATAGACTCGTGACAATCACACATTCATAGACTCACAACAATCACACACTCATAGACTCGCAACAATCACACATTCATAGACTCGTGACAATCACACATTCACAGACTCCCAACAATCACACATTCATAGACTCGTGAGAATCACACATTCATAGACTCACGACAATCACACATTCATAGACTCGTGACAATCACACATTCATAGACTCGAGACAATCACACATTCATCGACTCGCAACAATCACACATTCATCGACTCACGACAATCACACATTCATAGACTCGTGACAATCACACATTCATAGACTCACGACAAGCACACATTCATAGACTCACAACAATCACACATTCATAGACTCACAACAATCACACATTCATCGACTCACGACAATCACACATTCATAGACTCACGACAATCACACATTCATCGACTTGCAACAATCACACATTCATTGACTTGCAACAATCACACATTCATTAACTCGCGACAATCACACATTCATAGACTCGTGACAATCACACATTCATAGACTTGCAACAATCACACATTCATAGACTCGTGACAATCACACATTCATAGACTCACAGCAATCACACATTCATAGACTCACGACAATGACACATTCATAGAATCGTGACAATCACACATTCATAGACTCACAACAATCACACATTCATAGACTCACGACAAATCACACATTAATCAACTCGCAACAATCACACATTCATAGACTCGTGACAATCACACATTCATAGACTCACAACAATCACACGTTCATTGATTCACAACAATCACATATTCATAGACTCGCAACAATCACACATTCATAGACTCGTGACAATCACACGTTCATAGACTCAAAACAATCACACATTCATAGACTCGTGACAATCACACATTCATAGACTCGCAACAATCACACGTTCATTGATTCACAACAATCACACGTTAAAAGACTCGTAACAATCACACATTCATAGACTCGTGACAATCACACATTCATAGACTCACAACAATCACACATTCACAGACTCGTGACAATCACACATTCATAGACTCGTGACAATCACACATTCATAGACTCGTGACAATCACACATTCATAGACTCACGACAATCACACATTCATAGACTCACAACAATCACACATTCATAGACTCACGACAAATCACACATTAATCAACTCGCAACAATCACACATTCATAGACTCGTGACAATCAAACATTCATAGACTCACAACAATCACACGTTCATTGATTCACAACAATCACATATTCATAGACTCGCAACAATCACACATTCATAGACTCGTGACAATCACACATTCATAGACTCACAACAATCACACGTTCATTGATTCACAACAATCACATATTCATAGACTCGCAACAATCACACATTCATAGACTCGTGACAATCACACGTTCATAGACTCAAAACAATCACACATTCATAGACTCGTGACAATCACACATTCATAGACTCGCAACAATCACACGTTCATTGATTCACAACAATCACACGTTAAAAGACTCGTAACAATCACACATTCATAGACTCGTGACAATCACACATTCATAGACTCACAACAATCACACATTCACAGACTCGTGACAATCACACATTCATAGACTCGTGACAATCACACATTCATAGACTCGTGACAATCACACATTCATAGACTCACGACAATCACACATTCATAGACTCACAACAATCACACATTCATCGACTCGCGACAATCACACATTCATAGACTCGTGACAATCACACATTCATCGACTTGCAACAATCACACATTCATTGACTCGCAACAATCACACATTCATCAACTCGCGACAATCACACATTCATCAACTCGCAACAATCACACATTCATAGACTCACGACAATCACACATTCATAGACTCGTGACAATCACACATTCATAGAATCGTGACAATCACACATTCATAGACTCGTGACAATAACACATTCATAGACTCACAACAATCACACATTCATCAACTCGTGACAATCACACATTCATCGACTCGTGACAAACACACATTCATCGACTCACAACAATCAGACATTCATAGACTCACGACAATTACACATTCATAGACTCGTGACAATCAACATTCATAGACTCACGACAATCACACGTTCATAGACTCGTGACAATCACACATTCATCGACTCACAACAATCACACATTCATAGACTCACAACAATCACACATTCATAGATGCACGACACTCACACATTAATCAACTCGCAACAATCACACATTCATAGACTCATGACAATCACACATTCATAGACTCGCAACAATCACACGTTCATTGATTCACAACAATCACATATTCATAGACTCGCAACAATCACACATTCATAGACTCGTGACAATCACACATTCCTCAACTCACAACAATCACACATTCATAGACTCGTGACAATCACACATTCACAGACTCACGCCAATCACACATCCATAGACTCACGACAATCACACACTCATCAACTTGCAACAATCACACATTCATAGACTGACGAGAATCACACATTCATAGACTCACGACAATCACAGATTCATAGACTCACAACAATCACACATTCATCAACTCGTGACAATCACACATTCATCGACTCGCAACAATCACATATCCATAGACTCACGACAAATCACACATTAATCAACTCGCAACAATCACACATTCATAGACTCGTGACAATCACACATTCCTCGACTCGCAACAATCACATATTCATCGACTCGTGACAATCACACATTCATAGACTCACGCCTATCACACATTAATCAACTCGCAACAATCACACATTCATAGACTCGTGACAATCACACATTCATAGACTCACAACAATCACACGTTCATTGATTCACAACAATCACATATTCATAGACTCGCAACAATCACACATTCATAGACTCAAAACAATCACACATTCATAGACTCGTGACAATCACACATTCATAGACTCGCAACAATCACACGTTCATTGATTCACAACAATCACACGTTAAAAGACTCGTAACAATCACACATTCATAGACTCGTGACAATCACACATTCATAGACTCACAACAATCACACATTCACAGACTCGTGACAATCACACATTCATAGACTCGTGACAATCACACATTCATAGACTCGTGACAATCACACATTCATAGACTCACGACAATCACACATTCATAGACTCACAACAATCACACATTCATAGACTCACGACAAATCACACATTAATCAACTCGCAACAATCACACATTCATAGACTCGTGACAATCAAACATTCATAGACTCACAACAATCACACGTTCATTGATTCACAACAATCACATATTCATAGACTCGCAACAATCACACATTCATAGACTCGTGACAATCACACATTCATAGACTCACAACAATCACACGTTCATTGATTCACAACAATCACATATTCATAGACTCGCAACAATCACACATTCATAGACTCGTGACAATCACACGTTCATAGACTCAAAACAATCACACATTCATAGACTCGTGACAATCACACATTCATAGACTCGCAACAATCACACGTTCATTGATTCACAACAATCACACGTTAAAAGACTCGTAACAATCACACATTCATAGACTCGTGACAATCACACATTCATAGACTCACAACAATCACACATTCACAGACTCGTGACAATCACACATTCATAGACTCGTGACAATCACACATTCATAGACTCGTGACAATCACACATTCATAGACTCACGACAATCACACATTCATAGACTCACAACAATCACACATTCATCGACTCGCGACAATCACACATTCATAGACTCGTGACAATCACACATTCATCGACTTGCAACAATCACACATTCATTGACTCGCAACAATCACACATTCATCAACTCGCGACAATCACACATTCATCAACTCGCAACAATCACACATTCATAGACTCACGACAATCACACATTCATAGACTCGTGACAATCACACATTCATAGAATCGTGACAATCACACATTCATAGACTCGTGACAATAACACATTCATAGACTCACAACAATCACACATTCATCAACTCGTGACAATCACACATTCATCGACTCGTGACAAACACACATTCATCGACTCACAACAATCAGACATTCATAGACTCACGACAATTACACATTCATAGACTCGTGACAATCAACATTCATAGACTCACGACAATCACACGTTCATAGACTCGTGACAATCACACATTCATCGACTCACAACAATCACACATTCATAGACTCACAACAATCACACATTCATAGACTCACGACAAATCACACATTAATCAACTCGCAACAATCACACATTCATAGACTCATGACAATCACACATTCATAGACTCGCAACAATCACACGTTCATTGATTCACAACAATCACATATTCATAGACTCGCAACAATCACACATTCATAGACTCGTGACAATCACACATTCCTCAACTCACAACAATCACACATTCATAGACTCGTGACAATCACACATTCACAGACTCACGCCAATCACACATCCATAGACTCACGACAATCACACACTCATCAACTTGCAACAATCACACATTCATAGACTGACGAGAATCACACATTCATAGACTCACGACAATCACAGATTCATAGACTCACAACAATCACACATTCATCAACTCGTGACAATCACACATTCATCGACTCGCAACAATCACATATCCATAGACTCACGACAAATCACACATTAATCAACTCGCAACAATCACACATTCATAGACTCGTGACAATCACACATTCCTCGACTCGCAACAATCACATATTCATCGACTCGTGACAATCACACATTCATAGACTCACGCCTATCACACATTAATCAACTCGCAACAATCACACATTCATAGACTCGTGACAATCACACATTCATAGACTCACAACAATCACACGTTCATTGATTCACAACAATCACATATTCATAGACTCGCAACAATCACACATTCATAGACTCGTGACAATCACACATTCCTCGACTCGCAACAATCACATATTCATCGACTCGTGACAATCACACATTCATAGACTCACGACAATCACACATTCATCGACTTGCAACAATCACACATTCATTGACTTGCAACAATCACACATTCATCAACTCGCGACAATCACACATTCATAGACTCGTGACAATCACACATTCATAGACTTGCAACAATCACACATTCATAGACTCGTGACAATCACACATTCATAGACTCACAGCAATCACACATTCATAGACTCACGACAATGACACATTCATAGAATCGTGACAATCACACATTCATAGACTCACAACAATCACACATTCATAGACTCACGACAAATCACACATTAATCAACTCGCAACAATCACACATTCATAGACTCGTGACAATCACACATTCATAGACTCACAACAATCACACGTTCATTGATTCACAACAATCACATATTCATAAACTCGCAACAATCACACATTCATAGACTCGTGACAATCACACATTCATAGACTCACAACAATCACACGTTCATTGATTCACAACAATCACATATTCATAGACTCGCAACAATCACACATTCATAGACTCGTGACAATCACACGTTCATAGACTCAAAACAATCACACATTCATAGACTCGTGACAATCACACATTCATAGACTCGCAACAATCACACGTTCATTGATTCACAACAATCACACGTTAAAAGACTCGTAACAATCACACATTCATAGACTCGTGACAATCACACATTCATAGACTCACAACAATCACACATTCACAGACTCGTGACAATCACACATTCATAGACTCGTGACAATCACACATTCATAGACTCGTGACAATCACACATTCATAGACTCACGACAATCACACATTCATAGACTCACAACAATCACACATTCATAGACTCACGACAAATCACACATTAATCAACTCGCAACAATCACACATTCATAGACTCGTGACAATCAAACATTCATAGACTCACAACAATCACACGTTCATTGATTCACAACAATCACATATTCATAGACTCGCAACAATCACACATTCATAGACTCGTGACAATCACACATTCATAGACTCACAACAATCACACGTTCATTGATTCACAACAATCACATATTCATAGACTCGCAACAATCACACATTCATAGACTCGTGACAATCACACGTTCATAGACTCAAAACAATCACACATTCATAGACTCGTGACAATCACACATTCATAGACTCGCAACAATCACACGTTCATTGATTCACAACAATCACACGTTAAAAGACTCGTAACAATCACACATTCATAGACTCGTGACAATCACACATTCATAGACTCACAACAATCACACATTCACAGACTCATGACAATCACACATTCATAGACTCGTGACAATCACACATTCATAGACTCGTGACAATCACACATTCATAGACTCACGACAATCACACATTCATAGACTCACAACAATCACACATTCATCGACTCGCGACAATCACACATTCATAGACTCGTGACAATCACACATTCATCGACTTGCAACAATTACACATTCATTGACTCGCAACAATCACACATTCATCAACTCGCGACAATCACACATTCATCAACTCGCAACAATCACACATTCATAGACTCACGACAATCACACATTCATAGACTCGTGACAATCACACATTCATAGAATCGTGACAATCACACATTCATAGACTCGTGACAATAACACATTCATAGACTCACAACAATCACACATTCATCAACTCGTGACAATCACACATTCATCGACTCGTGACAAACACACATTCATCGACTCACAACAATCAGACATTCATAGACTCACGACAATTACACATTCATAGATTCGTGACAATCAACATTCATAGACTCACAACAATCACACGTTCATAGACTCGTGACAATCACACATTCATCGACTCACAACAATCACACATTCATAGACTCACAACAATCACACATTCATAGACTCACGACAAATCACACATTAATCAACTCGCAACAATCACACATTCATAGACTCATGACAATCACACATTCATAGACTCGCAACAATCACACGTTCATTGATTCACAACAATCACATATTCATAGACTCGCAACAATCACACATTCATAGACTCGTGACAATCACACATTCTTCGACTCACAACAATCACACATTCATAGACTCGTGACAATCACACATTCACAGACTCACGCCAATCACACATCCATAGACTCACGACAATCACACACTCATCAACTTGCAACAATCACACATTCATAGACTGACGAGAATCACACATTCATAGACTCACGACAATCACAGATTCATAGACTCACAACAATCACACATTCATCAACTCGTGACAATCACACATTCATCGACTCGCAACAATCACATATCCATAGACTCACGACAAATCACACATTAATCAACTCGCAACAATCACACATTCATAGACTCGTGACAATCACACATTCCTCGACTCGCAACAATCACATATTCATCGACTCGTGACAATCACACATTCATAGACTCACGCCTATCACACATTAATCAACTCGCAACAATCACACATTCATAGACTCGTGACAATCACACATTCATAGACTCACAACAATCACACGTTCATTGATTCACAACAATCACATATTCATAGACTCGCAACAATCACACATTCATAGACTCGTGACAATCACACATTCCTCGACTCGCAACAATCACATATTCATCGACTCGTGACAATCACACATTCATAGACTCACGCCAATCACACATTCATCGACTCACAACAATCACACATTCATAGACTCACAACAATCACACATTCATAGACTGACGAGAATCACACATTCATGGACTCACGACAATCACAGATTCATAGACTCACAATGATCACACATTCATAGACTCGTGACAATCACACGTTCATAGACTCACAACAATCACACATTCATAGAATCGCAACCAACACACATTCATAGACTCGTGACAATCACACATTCATAGACTCGCAACAATCACACATTCATTGACTGGTGACAATCACACATTCATCGACTCGCAACAATCACACATTCATAGACTCGCAACAATCACACATTCATAGACTCACAACAATCACACATTCATAGACTCACAACAATCACACATTCATAGACTCACAACAATCACACATTTTTCGACTCTTGACAATAACACATTCATAGACTCACGCCAACAATCACACATTCATAGACTCACAACAATCACACATTCATAGACTCACAACAATCACACATTCATCCACTCGTGACAATCACACATTCATAGACTCACGACAACAATCACACATTCATAGACTCACGACAACAATCACAAATTCATAGACTCACAACAATCACACATTCATAGACTCACAACAATCACACATTCATAGACTCACGACAATCACACATTCATAGACTCGCAACAATCACATATTCATATACTCACAACAATCACACATTCATAGACTCACAACAATCACACATTCATAGACTCACAACAATCACACATTCATAGAATCACAACAATCACACATTCATAGACTCACAACAATCACACATTCATCGACTCACGACAATCACACATTCATAGACTCACGACAATCACACATTCATCGACTTGCAACAGTCACACATTCATTGACTCGCAACAATCACACATTCATCAACTCGCGACAATCACACATTCATAGACTCGTGACAATCACACATTCATAGACTTGCAACAATCACACATTCATAGACTCGTGACAATCACACATTCATAGACTCACAGCAAGCACACATTCATAGACTCACGACAATGACACATTCATAGACTCGTGACAATCACACATTCATAGACTCACAACAATCACACATTCATAGACTCACGACAAATCACACATTAATCAACTCGCAACAATCACACATTCAAAGACTCGTGACAATCACACATTCATAGACTCACAACAATCACACGTTCATTGATTCACAATAATCACATATTCATAGACTCGCAAAAATCACACATTCATAGACTCGTGACAATCACACATTCATAGACTCACAACAATCACACGTTCATTGATTCACAACAATCACATATTCAAAGACTCGCAAAAATCACACATTCATAGACTCGTGACAATCACACATTAATCAACTCACAACAAACACACATTCATAGACTCGCAACAATCACACGTTCATTGATTCACAACAATCACACATTCAAAGACTCGTAACAATCACACATTCATAGTCTCGTGAAAATCACACATTCATAGACTCACAACAATCACACATTCACAGACTCGTGACAATCACACATTCATAGACTCGTGACAATCACACATTCATAGACTCGTGACAATCACACATTCATAGACTCACAACAATCACACATTCATCGACTCGCGACAATCACACATTCATAGACTCGTGACAATCACACATTCATCGACTTGCAACAATCACACATTCATAGACTCGTGACAATCACACATTCATAGACTCACAGCAATCACACATTCATAGACTCACGACAATGACACATTCATAGAATCGTGACAATCACACATTCATAGACTCACAACAATCACACATTCATAGACTCACGACAAATCACACATTAATCAACTCGCAACAATCACACATTCATAGACTCGTGACAATCACACATTCATAGACTCACAACAATCACACGTTCATTGATTCACAACAATCACATATTCATAAACTCGCAACAATCACACATTCATAGACTCGTGACAATCACACATTCATAGACTCACAACAATCACACGTTCATTGATTCACAACAATCACATATTCATAGACTCGCAACAATCACACATTCATAGACTCGTGACAATCACACGTTCATAGACTCAAAACAATCACACATTCATAGACTCGTGACAATCACACATTCATAGACTCGCAACAATCACACGTTCATTGATTCACAACAATCACACGTTAAAAGACTCGTAACAATCACACATTCATAGACTCGTGACAATCACACATTCATAGACTCACAACAATCACACATTCACAGACTCGTGACAATCACACATTCATAGACTCGTGACAATCACACATTCATAGACTCGTGACAATCACACATTCATAGACTCACGACAATCACACATTCATAGACTCACAACAATCACACATTCATAGACTCACGACAAATCACACATTAATCAACTCGCAACAATCACACATTCATAGACTCGTGACAATCAAACATTCATAGACTCACAACAATCACACGTTCATTGATTCACAACAATCACATATTCATAGACTCGCAACAATCACACATTCATAGACTCGTGACAATCACACATTCATAGACTCACAACAATCACACGTTCATTGATTCACAACAATCACATATTCATAGACTCGCAACAATCACACATTCATAGACTCGTGACAATCACACGTTCATAGACTCAAAACAATCACACATTCATAGACTCGTGACAATCACACATTCATAGACTCGCAACAATCACACGTTCATTGATTCACAACAATCACACGTTAAAAGACTCGTAACAATCACACATTCATAGACTCGTGACAATCACACATTCATAGACTCGTGACAATCACACATTCATAGACTCGTGACAATCACACATTCATAGACTCACGACAATCACACATTCATAGACTCACAACAATCACACATTCATCGACTCGCGACAATCACACATTCATAGACTCGTGACAATCACACATTCATCGACTTGCAACAATTACACATTCATTGACTCGCAACAATCACACATTCATCAACTCGCGACAATCACACATTCATCAACTCGCAACAATCACACATTCATAGACTCACGACAATCACACATTCATAGACTCGTGACAATCACACATTCATAGAATCGTGACAATCACACATTCATAGACTCGTGACAATAACACATTCATAGACTCACAACAATCACACATTCATCAACTCGTGACAATCACACATTCATCGACTCGTGACAAACACACATTCATCGACTCACAACAATCAGACATTCATAGACTCACGACAATTACACATTCATAGATTCGTGACAATCAACATTCATAGACTCACAACAATCACACGTTCATAGACTCGTGACAATCACACATTCATCGACTCACAACAATCACACATTCATAGACTCACAACAATCACACATTCATAGACTCACGACAAATCACACATTAATCAACTCGCAACAATCACACATTCATAGACTCATGACAATCACACATTCATAGACTCGCAACAATCACACGTTCATTGATTCACAACAATCACATATTCATAGACTCGCAACAATCACACATTCATAGACTCGTGACAATCACACATTCCTCGACTCACAACAATCACACATTCATAGACTCGTGACAATCACACATTCACAGACTCACGCCAATCACACATCCATAGACTCACGACAATCACACACTCATCAACTTGCAACAATCACACATTCATAGACTGACGAGAATCACACATTCATAGACTCACGACAATCACAGATTCATAGACTCACAACAATCACACATTCATCAACTCGTGACAATCACACATTCATCGACTCGCAACAATCACATATCCATAGACTCACGACAAATCACACATTAATCAACTCGCAACAATCACACATTCATAGACTCGTGACAATCACACATTCCTCGACTCGCAACAATCACATATTCATCGACTCGTGACAATCACACATTCATAGACTCACGCCTATCACACATTAATCAACTCGCAACAATCACACATTCATAGACTCGTGACAATCACACATTCATAGACTCACAACAATCACACGTTCATTGATTCACAACAATCACATATTCATAGACTCGCAACAATCACACATTCATAGACTCGTGACAATCACACATTCCTCGACTCGCAACAATCACATATTCATCGACTCGTGACAATCACACATTCATAGACTCACGCCAATCACACATTCATCGACTCACAACAATCACACATTCATAGACTCACAACAATCACACATTCATAGACTGACGAGAATCACACATTCATGGACTCACGACAATCACAGATTCATAGACTCACAATGATCACACATTCATAGACTCGTGACAATCACACGTTCATAGACTCACAACAATCACACATTCATAGAATCGCAACCAACACACATTCATAGACTCGTGACAATCACACATTCATAGACTCGCAACAATCACACATTCATTGACTGGTGACAATCACACATTCATCGACTCGCAACAATCACACATTCATAGACTCGCAACAATCACACATTCATAGACTCACAACAATCACACATTCATAGACTCACAACAATCACACATTCATAGACTCACAACAATCACACATTTTTCGACTCTTGACAATAACACATTCATAGACTCACGCCAACAATCACACATTCATAGACTCACAACAATCACACATTCATAGACTCACAACAATCACACATTCATCCACTCGTGACAATCACACATTCATAGACTCACGACAACAATCACACATTCATAGACTCACGACAACAATCACAAATTCATAGACTCACAACAATCACACATTCATAGACTCACAACAATCACACATTCATAGACTCACGACAATCACACATTCATAGACTCGCAACAATCACATATTCATATACTCACAACAATCACACATTCATAGACTCACAACAATCACACATTCATAGACTCACAACAATCACACATTCATAGAATCACAACAATCACACATTCATAGACTCACAACAATCACACATTCATCGACTCACGACAATCACACATTCATAGACTCACGACAATCACACATTCATCGACTTGCAACAGTCACACATTCATTGACTCGCAACAATCACACATTCATCAACTCGCGACAATCACACATTCATAGACTCGTGACAATCACACATTCATAGACTTGCAACAATCACACATTCATAGACTCGTGACAATCACACATTCATAGACTCACAGCAAGCACACATTCATAGACTCACGACAATGACACATTCATAGACTCGTGACAATCACACATTCATAGACTCACAACAATCACACATTCATAGACTCACGACAAATCACACATTAATCAACTCGCAACAATCACACATTCAAAGACTCGTGACAATCACACATTCATAGACTCACAACAATCACACGTTCATTGATTCACAATAATCACATATTCATAGACTCGCAAAAATCACACATTCATAGACTCGTGACAATCACACATTCATAGACTCACAACAATCACACGTTCATTGATTCACAACAATCACATATTCAAAGACTCGCAAAAATCACACATTCATAGACTCGTGACAATCACACATTAATCAACTCACAACAAACACACATTCATAGACTCGCAACAATCACACGTTCATTGATTCACAACAATCACACATTCAAAGACTCGTAACAATCACACATTCATAGTCTCGTGAAAATCACACATTCATAGACTCACAACAATCACACATTCACAGACTCGTGACAATCACACATTCATAGACTCGTGACAATCACACATTCATAGACTCGTGACAATCACACATTCATAGACTCACAACAATCACACATTCATCGACTCGCGACAATCACACATTCATAGACTCGTGACAATCACACATTCATCGACTTGCAACAATCACACATTCATTGACTCGCAACAATCACACATTCATCAACTCGCGACAATCACACATTCATCAACTCGCAACAATCACACATTCATCAACTCACGACAATCACACATTCATAAACTCGTGACAATCACACATTCATAGAATCGTGACAATCACACATTCATAGACTCGTGACAATCACACATTCATAGACTCGCAACAATCACACGTTCATTGATTCACAACGATCACATATTCATAGACTCGCAACAATCACACATTCATAGACTCGTGACAATCACACATTCCTCGACTCGCAACACTCACATATTCATCGACTCGTGACAATCACAGATTCATAGACTCACAACGATCACACATTCATAGACTCGTGACAATCACACGTTCATAGACTCACAACAATCACACATTCATAGAATCGCAACCATCACACATTCATAGACTCGTGACAATCACACATTCATAGACTCGCAACAATCACACATTCATTGACTGGTGACAATCACACATTCATCGACTCGCAACAATCACACATTCATAGACTCGCAACAATCACACATTCATAGACTCACAACAATCACACATTCATAGACTCACAACAATCACACATTCATAGACTCACAACAATCACACATTTTTCGACTCTTGACAATCACACATTCATAGACTCACGCCAACAATCACACATTCATAGACTCACAACAATCACACATTCATCGACTCACAACAATCACACATTCATCGACTCGTGACAATCACACATTCATAGACTCACGACAACAATCACACATTCATAGACTCACGACAACAATCACAAATTCATAGACTCACAACAATCACACATTCATAGACTCACAACAATCACACATTCATAGACTCACAACAATCACACATTCATAGACTCACGACAATCACAGATTCATAGACTCACAATGATCACACATTCATAGACTCGTGACAATCACACGTTCATAGACTCACAACAATCACACATTCATAGAATCGCAACCAACACACATTCATAGACTCGTGACAATCACACATTCATAGACTCGCAACAATCACACATTCATAGACTCACAACAATCACACATTTTTCGACTCTTGACAATAACACATTCATAGACTCACGCCAACAATCACACATTCATAGACTCACAACAATCACACATTCATAGACTCACAACAATCACACATTCATCCACTCGTGACAATCACACATTCATAGACTCACGACAACAATCACACATTCATAGACTCACGACAACAATCACAAATTCATAGACTCACAACAATCACACATTCATAGACTCACAACAATCACACATTCATAGACTCACGACAATCACACATTCATAGACTCGCAACAATCACATATTCATATACTCACAACAATCACACATTCATAGACTCACAACAATCACACATTCATAGACTCACAACAATCACACATTCATAGAATCACAACAATCACACATTCATAGACTCACAACAATCACACATTCATCGACTCACGACAATCACACATTCATAGACTCACGACAATCACACATTCATCGACTTGCAACAGTCACACATTCATTGACTCGCAACAATCACACATTCATCAACTCGCGACAATCACACATTCATAGACTCGTGACAATCACACATTCATAGACTTGCAACAATCACACATTCATAGACTCGTGACAATCACACATTCATAGACTCACAGCAAGCACACATTCATAGACTCACGACAATGACACATTCATAGACTCGTGACAATCACACATTCATAGACTCACAACAATCACACATTCATAGACTCACGACAAATCACACATTAATCAACTCGCAACAATCACACATTCAAAGACTCGTGACAATCACACATTCATAGACTCACAACAATCACACGTTCATTGATTCACAACAATCACATATTCATAGACTCGCAAAAATCACACATTCATAGACTCGTGACAATCACACATTAATCAACTCGCAACAATCACACATTCATAGACTCGTGACAATCACACATTCATAGACTCACAACAATCACACATTCATAGACTCGAAACAATCACACGTTCATTGATTCACAACAATCACACATTCATCGACTCGTGACAATCACACATTCATAGACTCACGACAACAATCACACATTCATAGACTCACGACAACAATCACAAATTCATAGACTCACAACAATCACACATTCATAGACTCACAACAATCACACATTCATAGACTCACAACAATCACACATTCATAGACTCACGACAATCACAGATTCATAGACTCACAATGATCACACATTCATAGACTCGTGACAATCACACGTTCATAGACTCACAACAATCACACATTCATAGAATCGCAACCAACACACATTCATAGACTCGTGACAATCACACATTCATAGACTCGCAACAATCACACATTCATAGACTCACAACAATCACACATTTTTCGACTCTTGACAATAACACATTCATAGACTCACGCCAACAATCACACATTCATAGACTCACAACAATCACACATTCATAGACTCACAACAATCACACATTCATAGACTCACAACAATCACACATTCATCCACTCGTGACAATCACACATTCATAGACTCACGACAACAATCACACATTCATAGACTCACGACAACAATCACAAATTCATAGACTCACAACAATCACACATTCATAGACTCACAACAATCACACATTCATAGACTCACGACAATCACACATTCATAGACTCGCAACAATCACATATTCATATACTCACAACAATCACACATTCATAGACTCACAACAATCACACATTCATAGACTCACAACAATCACACATTCATAGAATCACAACAATCACACATTCATAGACTCACAACAATCACACATTCATCGACTCACGACAATCACACATTCATAGACTCACGACAATCACACATTCATCGACTTGCAACAGTCACACATTCATTGACTCGCAACAATCACACATTCATCAACTCGCGACAATCACACATTCATAGACTCGTGACAATCACACATTCATAGACTTGCAACAATCACACATTCATAGACTCGTGACAATCACACATTCATAGACTCACAGCAAGCACACATTCATAGACTCACGACAATGACACATTCATAGACTCGTGACAATCACACATTCATAGACTCACAACAATCACACATTCATAGACTCACGACAAATCACACATTAATCAACTCGCAACAATCACACATTCAAAGACTCGTGACAATCACACATTCATAGACTCACAACAATCACACGTTCATTGATTCACAACAATCACATATTCATAGACTCGCAAAAATCACACATTCATAGACTCGTGACAATCACACATTAATCAACTCGCAACAATCACACATTCATAGACTCGTGACAATCACACATTCATAGACTCACAACAATCACACATTCATAGACTCGAAACAATCACACGTTCATTGATTCACAACAATCACACATTCAAAGACTCGTAACAATCACACATTCATAGTCTCGTGAAAATCACACATTCATAGACTCACAACAATCACACATTCACAGACTCGTGACAATCACACATTCATAAACTCGTGACAATCACACATTCATAGACTCGTGACAATCACACATTCATAGACTCACGACAATCACACATTCATCGACTCGCGACAATCACACATTCATAGACTCGTGACAATCACACATTCATCGACTTGCAACAATCACACATTCATTGACTCGCAACAATCACACATTCATCAACTCGCGACAATCACACATTCATCAACTCGCAACAATCACACATTCATCAACTCACGACAATCACACATTCATAAACTCGTGACAATCACACATTCATAGAATCGTGACAATCACACATTCATAGACTCGTGACAATCACACATTCATAGACTCGCAACAATCACACGTTCATTGATTCACAACGATCACATATTCATAGACTCGCAACAATCACACATTCATAGACTCGTGACAATCACACATTCCTCGACTCGCAACACTCACATATTCATCGACTCGTGACAATCACAGATTCATAGACTCACAACGATCACACACTCATAGACTCGTGACAATCACACGTTCATAGACTCACAACAATCACACATTCATAGAATCGCAACCATCACACATTCATAGACTCGTGACAATCACACATTCATAGACTCGCAACAATCACACATTCATTGACTGGTGACAATCACACATTCATCGACTCGCAACAATCACACATTCATAGACTCGCAACAATCACACATTCATAGATTCACAACAATCACACATTCATAGACTCACAACAATCACACATTCATAGACTCACAACAATCACACATTTTTCGACTCTTGACAATCACACATTCATAGACTCACGCCAACAATCACACATTCATAGACTCACAACAATCACACATTCATCGACTCACAACAATCACACATTCATCGACTCGTGACAATCACACATTCATAGACTCACGACAACAATCACACATTCATAGACTCACGACAACAATCACAAATTCATAGACTCACAACAATCACACATTCATAGACTCACAACAATCACACATTCATAGACTCACAACAATCACACATTCATAGACTCACAACAATCACACATTTTTCGACTCTTGACAATCACACATTCATAGACTCACGCCAACAATCACACATTCATAGACTCACAACAATAACACATTCATAGAATCGCAACCATCACACATTCATAGACTCGTGACAATCACACATTCATAGACTCGCAACAATCACACATTCATTGACTGGTGACAATCACACATTCATCAACTCGCAACAATCACACATTCATAGACTCGCAACAATCACACATTCATAGACTCACAACAATCACACATTCATAGACTCACGATAATCACACATTCATAGACTCGCAACAATCACATATTCATATACTCACAACAATCACACATTCATAGACTCACAACAATCACACATTCATAGACTCACAACAATCACACATTCATAGAATCACAACAATCACACATTCATAGACTCACAACAATCACACATTCAGCGACTCACGACAATCACACATTCATAGACTCACAACAATCACACATTCATTGACTCGCAACAATCACACATTCATCAACTCGCGACAATCACACATTCATCAACTCGCAACAATCACACATTCATCAACTCACGACAATCACACATTCATAAACTCGTGACAATCACACATTCATAGAATCGTGACAATCACACATTCATAGACTCGTGACAATCACACATTCATAGACTCGCAACAATCACACGTTCATTGATTCACAACGATCACATATTCATAGACTCGCAACAATCACACATTCATAGACTCGTGACAATCACACATTCCTCGACTCGCAACACTCACATATTCATCGAGTCGTGACAATCACAGATTCATAGACTCACAACGATCACACATTCATAGACTCGTGACAATCACACGTTCATAGACTCACAACAATCACACATTCATAGAATCGCAACCATCACACATTCATAGACTCGTGACAATCACACATTCATAGACTCGCAACAATCACACATTCATTGACTGGTGACAATCACACATTCATCGACTCGCAACAATCACACATTCATAGACTCGCAACAATCACACATTCATAGACTCACAACAATCACACATTCATAGACTCACAACAATCACACATTTTTCGACTCTTGACAATCACACATTCATAGACTCACGCCAACAATCACACATTCATAGACTCACAACAATCACACATTCATCGACTCACAACAATCACACATTCATCGACTCGTGACAATCACACATTCATAGACTCACGACAACAATCACACATTCATAGACTCACGACAACAATCACAAATTCATAGACTCACAACAATCACACATTCATAGACTCACAACAATCACACATTCATAGACTCACAACAATCACACATTCATAGACTCACAACAATCACACATTTTTCGACTCTTGACAATCACACATTCATAGACTCACGCCAACAATCACACATTCATAGACTCACAACAATAACACATTCATAGAATCGCAACCATCACACATTCATAGACTCGTGACAATCACACATTCATAGACTCGCAACAATCACACATTCATTGACTGGTGACAATCACACATTCATCGACTCGCAACAATCACACATTCATAGACTCGCAACAATCACACATTCATAGACTCACAACAATCACACATTCATAGACTCACGACAATCACACATTCATAGACTCGCAACAATCACATATTCATATACTCACAACAATCACACATTCATAGACTCACAACAATCACACATTCATAGACTCACAACAATCACACATTCATAGAATCACAACAATCACACATTCATAGACTCACAACAATCACACATTCAGCGACTCACGACAATCACACATTCATAGACTCACAACAATCACACATTCATCGACTTGCAACAATCACACATTCATTGACTCGCAACAATCACACATTCATCAACTCGCGTCAATCACACATTCATAGACTCGTGACAATCACACATTCATAGACTCACGACAAATCACAAATTAATCAACTCGCAACAATCACACATTCATAGACTCGTGACAATCACACATTCAAAGACTCACAACAATCACACGTTCATTGATTCAAACAATCACATATTCATAGACTCGCAAAAATCACACATTCATAGACTCGTGACAATCACACATTCATAGACTCACAACAATCACACGTTCATTGATTCACAACAATCACATATTCATAGACTCGCAACAATCACACATTCATAGACTCGTGACAATCACACATTCATAGACTCAAAACAATCACACATTCATAGACTCGTGACAATCACACATTCATAGACTCGCAACAATCACACGTTCATTGATTCACAACAATCACACATTCAAAGACTCGTAACCATCACACATTCATAGTCTCGTGACAATCACACATTCATAGACTCACAACAATCACACATTCACAGACTCGTGACAATCACACATTCATAGACTCGTGACAATCACACATTCATAGACTCGTGACAATCACACATTCATAGACTCACGACAATCACACATTCATAGACTCACAACAATCACACATTCATCGACTCGCGACAATCAAACATTCATAGACTCGTGACAATCACACATTCATCGACTTGCAACAATCACACATTCATTGACTCGCAACAATCACACATTCAACAACTCGCGACAATCACACATTCATCAACTCGCAACAATCACACATTCATAGACTCGTGACAATCACACATTCATATAATCGTGACAATCACACATTCATAGACTCACAGCAAGCACACATTCATAGACTCACGACAATGACACATTCATAGACTCGTGACAATCACACATTCAAAGACTCGTGACAATCACACATTCATAGACTCAAAACAATCACACATTCATAGACTCGTGACAATCACACATTCATAGACTCGCAACAATCACACGTTCATTGATTCACAACAATCACACATTCAAAGACTCGTAACCATCACACATTCATAGTCTCGTGACAATCACACATTCATAGACTCACAACAATCACACATTCACAGACTCGTGACAATCACACATTCATAGACTCGTGACAATCACACATTCATAGACTCGTGACAATCACACATTCATAGACTCACGACAATCACACATTCATAGACTCACAACAATCACACATTCATCGACTCGCGACAATCAAACATTCATAGACTCGTGACAATCACACATTCATCGACTTGCAACAATCACACATTCATTGACTCGCAACAATCACACATTCAACAACTCGCGACAATCACACATTCATCAACTCGCAACAATCACACATTCATAGACTCGTGACAATCACACATTCATATAATCGTGACAATCACACATTCATAGACTCACAGCAAGCACACATTCATAGACTCACGACAATGACACATTCATAGACTCGTGACAATCACACATTCATAGACTCACAACAATCACACATTCATAGACTCACGACAAATCACACATTAATCAACTCGCAACAATCACACATTCAAAGACTCGTGACAATCACACATTCATAGACTCACAACAATCACACGTTCATTGATTAACAACAATCACATATTCATAGACTCGCAAAAATCACACATTCATAGACTCTTGACAATCACACATTAATCAACTCGCAACAATCACACATTCATAGACTCGTGACAATCACACATTCATAGACTCACAACAATCACACATTCATAGACTCGCAACAATCACACGTTCATTGATTCACAACAATCACACATTCAAAGACTCGTAACAATCACACATTCATAGTCTCGTGAAAATCACACATTCATAGACTCACAACAATCACACATTCACAGACTCGTGACAATCACACATTCATAGACTCGTGACAATCACACATTCATAGACTCGTGACAATCACACATTCATAGACTCACAACAATCACACATTCATCGACTCGCGACAATCACACATTCATAGACTCGTGACAATCACACATTCATCGACTTGCAACAATCACACATTCATTGACTCGCAACAATCACACATTCATCAACTCGCGACAATCACACATTCATCAACTCGCAACAATCACACATTCATCAACTCACGACAATCACACATTCATAAACTCGTGACAATCACACATTCGTAGAATCGTGAAAATCACACATTCATAGACTCGTGACAATCACACATTCATAGACTCGCAACAATCACACGTTCATTGATTCACAACGATCACATATTCATAGACTCGCAACAATCACACATTCATAGACTCGTGACAATCACACATTCCTCTACTCGCAACAATCACATATTCATCGACTCGTGACAATCACAGATTCATAGACTCACAACGATCACACATTCATAGACTCGTGACAATCACACGTTCATAGACTCACAACAATCACACATTCATAGAATCGC
The DNA here is from genome assembly GCF_048934315.1 of Petromyzon marinus. Classification (NCBI taxonomy): domain Eukaryota; kingdom Metazoa; phylum Chordata; class Hyperoartia; order Petromyzontiformes; family Petromyzontidae; genus Petromyzon; species Petromyzon marinus. The sequence goes on from NC_133674.1 coordinate 19,467,958, forward strand.
AACCATCACACATTCATAGACTCGTGACAATCACACATTCATAGACTCGCAACAATCACACATTCATTGACTGGTGACAATCACACATTCATCGACTCGCAACAATCACACATTCATAGACTCGCAACAATCACACATTCATAGACTCACAACAATCACACATTCATAGACTCACAACAATCACACATTCATAGACTCACAACAATCACACATTTTTCGACTCTTGACAATCACACATTCATAGACTCACGCCAACAATCACACATTCATAGACTCACAACAATCACACATTCATCGACTCACAACAATCACACATTCATCGACTCGTGACAATCACACATTCATAGACTCACGACAACAATCACACATTCATAGACTCACGACAACAATCACAAATTCATAGACTCACAACAATCACACATTCATAGACTCACAACAATCACACATTCATAGACTCACAACAATCACACATTCATAGACTCACAACAATCACACATTTTTCGACTCTTGACAATCACACATTCATAGACTCACGCCAACAATCACACATTCATAGACTCACAACAATAACACATTCATAGAATCGCAACCATCACACATTCATAGACCCGTGACAATCACACATTCATAGACTCGCAACAATCACACATTCATTGACTGGTGACAATCACACATTCATCGACTCGCAACAATCACACATTCATAGACTCGCAACAATCACACATTCATAGACTCACAACAATCACACATTCATAGACTCACGACAATCACACATTCATAGACTCGCAACAATCACATATTCATATACTCACAACAATCACATATTCATAGACTCACAACAATCACACATTCATAGACTCACAACAATCACACATTCATAGAATCACAACAATCACACATTCATAGACTCACAACAATCACACATTCAGCGACTCACGACAATCACACATTCATAGACTCACGACAATCACACATTCATCGACTTGCAACAATCACACATTCATTGACTCGCAACAATCACACATTCATCAACTCGCGACAATCACACATTCATAGACTCGTGACAATCACACATTCATAGACTTGCAACAATCACACATTCATAGATTCGTGACAATCACACATTCATAGACTCACAGCAATCACACATTCATAGACTCACGACAATGACACATTCATAGACTCGTGACAATCACACATTCATAGACTCACAACAATCACACATTCATAGACTCACGACAAATCACAAATTAATCAACTCGCAACAATCACACATTCATAGACTCGTGACAATCACACGTTCAAAGACTCACAACAATCACACGTTCATTGATTCAAACAATCACATATTCATAGACTCGCAAAAATCACACATTCATAGACTCGTGACAATCACACATTCATAGACTCACAACAATCACACGTTCATTGATTCACAACAATCACATATTCATAGACTCGCGACAATCAAACATTCATAGACTCGTGACAATCACACATTCATCGACTTGCAACAATCACACATTCATTGACTCGCAACAATCACACATTCAACAACTCGCGACAATCACACATTCATCAACTCGCAACAATCACACATTCATAGACTCGTGACAATCACACATTCATATAATCGTGACAATCACACATTCATAGACTCACAGCAAGCACACATTCATAGACTCACGACAATGACACATTCATAGACTCGTGACAATCACACATTCAAAGACTCGTGACAATCACACATTCATAGACTCAAAACAATCACACATTCATAGACTCGTGACAATCACACATTCATAGACTCGCAACAATCACACGTTCATTGATTCACAACAATCACACATTCAAAGACTCGTAACCATCACACATTCATAGTCTCGTGACAATCACACATTCATAGACTCACAACAATCACACATTCACAGACTCGTGACAATCACACATTCATAGACTCGTGACAATCACACATTCATAGACTCGTGACAATCACACATTCATAGACTCACGACAATCACACATTCATAGACTCACAACAATCACACATTCATCGACTCGCGACAATCAAACATTCATAGACTCGTGACAATCACACATTCATCGACTTGCAACAATCACACATTCATTGACTCGCAACAATCACACATTCAACAACTCGCGACAATCACACATTCATCAACTCGCAACAATCACACATTCATAGACTCGTGACAATCACACATTCATATAATCGTGACAATCACACATTCATAGACTCACAGCAAGCACACATTCATAGACTCACGACAATGACACATTCATAGACTCGTGACAATCACACATTCATAGACTCACAACAATCACACATTCATAGACTCACGACAAATCACACATTAATCAACTCGCAACAATCACACATTCAAAGACTCGTGACAATCACACATTCATAGACTCACAACAATCACACGTTCATTGATTAACAACAATCACATATTCATAGACTCGCAAAAATCACACATTCATAGACTCTTGACAATCACACATTAATCAACTCGCAACAATCACACATTCATAGACTCGTGACAATCACACATTCATAGACTCACAACAATCACACATTCATAGACTCGCAACAATCACACGTTCATTGATTCACAACAATCACACATTCAAAGACTCGTAACAATCACACATTCATAGTCTCGTGAAAATCACACATTCATAGACTCACAACAATCACACATTCACAGACTCGTGACAATCACACATTCATAGACTCGTGACAATCACACATTCATAGACTCGTGACAATCACACATTCATAGACTCACAACAATCACACATTCATCGACTCGCGACAATCACACATTCATAGACTCGTGACAATCACACATTCATCGACTTGCAACAATCACACATTCATTGACTCGCAACAATCACACATTCATCAACTCGCGACAATCACACATTCATCAACTCGCAACAATCACACATTCATCAACTCACGACAATCACACATTCATAAACTCGTGACAATCACACATTCGTAGAATCGTGAAAATCACACATTCATAGACTCGTGACAATCACACATTCATAGACTCGCAACAATCACACGTTCATTGATTCACAACGATCACATATTCATAGACTCGCAACAATCACACATTCATAGACTCGTGACAATCACACATTCCTCGACTCGCAACAATCACATATTCATCGACTCGTGACAATCACAGATTCATAGACTCACAACGATCACACATTCATAGACTCGTGACAATCACACGTTCATAGACTCACAACAATCACACATTCATAGAATCGCAACCATCACACATTCATAGACTCGTGACAATCACACATTCATAGACTCGCAACAATCACACATTCATTGACTGGTGACAATCACACATTCATCGACTCGCAACAATCACACATTCATAGACTCGCAACAATCACACATTCATAGACTCACAACAATCACACATTCATAGACTCACAACAATCACACATTCATAGACTCACAACAATCACACATTTTTCGACTCTTGACAATCACACATTCATAGACTCACGCCAACAATCACACATTCATAGACTCACAACAATCACACATTCATCGACTCACAACAATCACACATTCATCGACTCGTGACAATCACACATTCATAGACTCACGACAACAATCACACATTCATAGACTCACGACAACAATCACAAATTCATAGACTCACAACAATCACACATTCATAGACTCACAACAATCACACATTCATAGACTCACAACAATCACACATTCATAGACTCACAACAATCACACATTTTTCGACTCTTGACAATCACACATTCATAGACTCACGCCAACAATCACACATTCATAGACTCACAACAATAACACATTCATAGAATCGCAACCATCACACATTCATAGACCCGTGACAATCACACATTCATAGACTCGCAACAATCACACATTCATTGACTGGTGACAATCACACATTCATCGACTCGCAACAATCACACATTCATAGACTCGCAACAATCACACATTCATAGACTCACAACAATCACACATTCATAGACTCACGACAATCACACATTCATAGACTCGCAACAATCACATATTCATATACTCACAACAATCACATATTCATAGACTCACAACAATCACACATTCATAGACTCACAACAATCACACATTCATAGAATCACAACAATCACACATTCATAGACTCACAACAATCACACATTCAGCGACTCACGACAATCACACATTCATAGACTCACGACAATCACACATTCATCGACTTGCAACAATCACACATTCATTGACTCGCAACAATCACACATTCATCAACTCGCGACAATCACACATTCATAGACTCGTGACAATCACACATTCATAGACTTGCAACAATCACACATTCATAGATTCGTGACAATCACACATTCATAGACTCACAGCAATCACACATTCATAGACTCACGACAATGACACATTCATAGACTCGTGACAATCACACATTCATAGACTCACAACAATCACACATTCATAGACTCACGACAAATCACAAATTAATCAACTCGCAACAATCACACATTCATAGACTCGTGACAATCACACGTTCAAAGACTCACAACAATCACACGTTCATTGATTCAAACAATCACATATTCATAGACTCGCAAAAATCACACATTCATAGACTCGTGACAATCACACATTCATAGACTCACAACAATCACACGTTCATTGATTCACAACAATCACATATTCATAGACTCGCAACAATCACACATTCATAGACTCGTGACAATCACACATTCATAGACTCAAAACAATCACACATTCATAGACTCGTGACAATCACACATTCATAGACTCGCAACAATCACACGTTCATTGATTCACAACAATCACACATTCAAAGACTCGTAACCATCACACATTCATAGTCTCGTGACAATCACACATTCATAGACTCACAACAATCACACATTCACAGACTCGTGACAATCACACATTCATAGACTCGTGACAATCACACATTCATAGACTCGTGACAATCGCACATTCATAGACTCACGACAATCACACATTCATAGACTCACAACAATCACACATTCATCGACTCGCGACAATCAAACATTCACAGACTCGTGACAATCACACATTCATCGACTTGCAACAATCACACATTCATTGACTCGCAACAATCACACATTCAACAACTCGCGACAATCACACATTCATCAACTCGCAACAATCACACATTCATAGACTCGTGACAATCACACATTCATATAATCGTGACAATCACACATTCATAGACTCGTGACAATAACACATTCATAGACTCACAACAATCACACATTCATGGACTCGTGACAATCACACATTCATCGACTCGTGACAATCACACATTCATCGACTCACAACATTCAGACATTCATAGACTCACGACAATTACACATTCATAAACTCGTGACAATCAACATTCAGAGACTCACGACAATCACACGTTCATAGACTCGTGACAATCACACATTCATCGACTCACAACAATCACACATTCAAAGACTCACAACAATCACACATTCATAGACTCACGACAAATCACACATTAATCAACTCGCAACAATCACACATTCATAGACTCATGACAATCACACATTCATAGACTCGCAACAATCACACGTTCATTGATTCACAACAATCACATATTCATAGACTCGCAACAATCACACATTCATAGACTCGTGACAATCACACATTCATAGACTCACAACAATCACACATTCATAGACTGACGAGAATCACACATTCATAGACTCACGACAATCACAGATTCATAGACTCACAACAATCACACATTCATCAACTCGTGATAATCACACATTCATCGACTCGTAACAATCACACATTCATAGACTCACAACAATCACACATTCATAGACTCACGACAAATCACACATTAATCAACTCGCAACAATCACACATTCATAGACTCATGACAATCACACATTCATAGACTCGCAACAATCACACGTTCATTGATTCACAACAATCACATATTCATAGACTCGCAACAATCACACATTCATAGACTCGTGACAATCACACATTCCTCGACTCGCAACAATCACATATTCATCGACTCGTGACAATCACACATTCATAGACTCACGCCAATCACACATTCATCGACTCACAACAATCACACATTCATAGACTCACAACAATCACACATTCATAGACTGACGAGAATCACACATTCATAGACTCACGACAATCACAGATTCATAGACTCACAACGATCACACATTCATAGACTCGTGACAATCACACATTCATAGACTTGCAACAATCACACATTCATAGACTCGTGACAATCACACGTTCATAGACTCACAGCAATCACACATTCATAGACTCACGACAATGACACATTCATAGACTCGTGACAATCACACATTCATAGACTCACAACAATCACACATTCATAGACTCACGACAAATCACAAATTAATCAACTCGCAACAATCACACATTCATAGACTCGTGACAATCACACATTCAAAGACTCACAACAATCACACGTTCATTGATTCAAAGAATCACATATTCATAGACTCGCAAAAATCACACATTCATAGACTCGTGACAATCACACATTCATAGACTCACAACAATCACACGTTCATTGATTCACAACAATCACATATTCATAGACTCGCAACAATCACACATTCATAGACTCGTGACAATCACACATTCATAGACTCAAAACAATCACACATTCATAGACTCGTGACAATCACACATTCATAGACTAGCAACAATCACACGTTCATTGATTCACAACAATCACACATTCAAAGACTCGTAACCATCACACATTCATAGTCTCGTGACAATCACACATTCATAGACTCACAACAATCACACATTCATAGACTCGTGACAATCACACATTCATAGACTCGTGACAATCACACATTCATAGACTCACGACAATCACACATTCATAGACTCACAACAATCACACATTCATCGACTCGCGACAATCACACATTCATAGACTCGTGACAATCACACATTCATCGACTTGCAACAATCACACATTCATTGACTCGCAACAATCACACATTCATCAACTCGCGACAATCACACATTCATCAACTCGCAACAATCACACATTCATAGACTCACGACAATCACACATTCATAGACTCGTGACAATCACACATTCATAGAATCGTGACAATCACACATTCATAGACTCGTGACAATAACACATTCATAGACTCACAACAATCACACATTCATCGACTCGTGACAATCACAAATTCATCGACTCGTGACAATCACACATTCATCGACTCACAACAATCAGACATTCACAGACTCACGACAATTACACATTCATAGACTCGTGACAATCAACATTCATAGACTCACGACAATCACACGTTCATAGACTCGTGACAATCACACATTCATCGACTCACAACAATCACACATTCATAGACTCACAACAATCACACATTCATAGACTCACGACAAATCACACATTAATCAACTCGCAACAATCACACATTCATAGACTCATGGCAATCACACATTCATAGACTCGCAACAATCACACGTTCATTGATTCACAACAATCACATATTCATAGACTCGCAACAATCACACATTCATAGACTCGTGACAATCACACATTCATAGACTCACAACAATCACACATTCATGGACTCGTGACAATCACACATTCACAGACTCATCTTCTTTGGTTCTTTCGGTAAAGTCACGTAGAATGATAATAAAATAATAAATTGATAAAATAAAATAACACAATAATAATCTCACGACGTTTCGGCCACAACACAAGCGGCCTTCATCAGGTGAAGGGGGCGAGACTGTCTGGTAGGACAGCGCTGGAGTGAAAGAGCCACGTTCAGATACGGCCTTTAAGCTGTGGGAGAGGAACAAAGCGCCTTGACAAAGGAATTAGCATATAATTTAGCATTGAAATGGCTGAATGATTCGCTTGTGACTGGTCACAGAAATAGATATGTTAAAAGTTAAAGCATACACCCCCGCAGAGGCACCCATTGTTAAAGGGATTAGCAAATAATTTAGCATTGAAATAGCTAAGTTAAGGCATACACATCTTGACAATGGAATTAGCATAGAATTTAGCATTGAGATAGGTGAGTGATTAGCTTGTAACTGCTGCAGAAATAGAGCTTGTACCTGCTGTAGAAATAGCTACGTTAAAGTCAGAGCATACACATTCACAGAGGCCCTTAGTACAAATCAAACAGGAGAATTTAGCATTGAAATAACTAGGCGAATCCAGCATTGAAACAACTGAGTGATTAGCTAGTGACTGGTCACAAAAATGACTACACATCTGAGCTGTTCACAGTACTATATAGTGAACCAATAAAAACTAAAATATAAATTACCTTCATGTTATCAATAACCTCTATATTCTCCAATCAGCTAAGCTACCAACAATAAGTCGTTATATATCACAATGCTATATGGCGAAAAAATGGGTGGATTCTTACCCTCAAATTTCAGCACCACAGATAGCTACGGGCCCCGTTCAGACGGACGAGTTCGTCCATGGTCGGAACAGAGGAGGGGGAGAGAGACAGCTGCGAGGCCCTAGTATGCTCCATATTGTAAAACTATACCATTAACCGTGGTGTGAGAGGTATTAAGAGGCAATGCTGGCGAAAGAGCTGCGGTCTGAAGGTCATCGTAAAAATACAATTAATTAAGAACATAAATGATTTCAAACATCTTTCCAGTGGTTACTAAGCCTGAATCCATCTTCTCGGTTGAAATTGTCTCTGTGCTTGTATATGTGAATGGCCTCATGAACGAATCTCTCATGGTAGCCGGTTGGTTTGCAAAGAACCTCCGTCTTGGAGAAGTCAATGTCATGTGAGCCCACTGAATTATAACAGTGATCTGCCACGGCAGAGGAGTTCGTCCTACCGTGTTTCAAGTCTGCTTTGTGTTCGCGGATGCGGTCCAAGATATGTCTTTTGGTTTCTCCAATGTAGCTACTACCACAGAGGCACTTTAGTTTGTAAACGCCCGGGTACTGTATGTCTGGAACAGCATCTTTTACAGATGGAACTAAATCACGGATTTTATGTACTGTGTTGAATCGGACCTGGATCTTGTGTTTGTTCAGGATTTTGGAGATCTTTTTAGTGACCCCTGCAATGTAGGGTAAGGTGATGGTTTTGAGTGGCTCCACAAGAGGATCCTTCTTCATGACTGGAGTGATGGCTTTGCGGATTGTGTAGTCGGAGTAGCCATTAGCCCTGAGAGCCTGGTGTACGTGCTTGAGTTCACTGGTAATGTGTTCCTGGTCGGAAATGCATTGGGCTCTATGGTATAGAGTCTTGATGAGGGAGTTCTTCTGGGATGGATGGTGGTGGGAATCCGGTTTCAAGTAAGCATCTGTATGGGTAGCTTTCCTGTAGACAGAGTGGCTCATTGAACCATCATGTCTTCTTTTAATTAAGACATCCAAAAAGGGTAGTTTGCCATCTTTTTCGACCTCCATGGTAAATCTGATGGCTGGGTGTATGGAATTGATGTGGTCGTGGAATTGGTCTAGAGCAGGCTGGCCATGTGGCCAGATGACAAAGGTGTCATCAACGTACCTCTTCCATAAGGTCGGGCGTAGAGTGGCAGTCTGGATGGCGTCAGTTTCAAATTTTTCCATGAACACGTTGGCTACAACCGGAGATAGGGGGGAGCCCATTGGGGTGCCCTCAGTTTGTTTGTAGAAAGTTCCATTCCAGGTGAAGTAAGTGTTGGTTAAGCAATGTCTCACCAGGGGGGGTACATCAGTATGCAGTCCTTGATGAACCAGGTCTTCAATGATAGCGATGGTGTCAGGTACCGGGACTTTGGTGAACAAGGACACCACATCAAAACTGACAAGCAGGTCGTTTGGGGACAGAGAAATGCCTTTGATTGTCGATACCAGGTGAGTAGAATTTAGTACCGCAGAGGTGGTTTTTCCAGTGAAAGGTCGCAGTATATCAGCAAGAAAACGTGCCAGTTTGTAGGTGGGGGAGCTGATAGTAGAGACGATGGGACGAAGGGGTGTATCTTCTTTGTGTATCTTTGGAAGGCCATATAATCTTGGTGGTCTGGCAGCAGAGGGCTTCAACGAGAACTGTTTGATCTCATCAATTAATGCTGTTGAATCAGAGATTATTTTGTTCGTTTTGGTGACCAGGCTGTTGGTGGGATCTCTTTTTATTTTTGTGTAGCTGCCATCGTTGAGTAGTTCTTGAATTTTGTTGTTATAGTCTGTTTTGTCCATGATGACAGTGGCATTGCCTTTGTCGGCTGAGAGGACGACAATATCATCCCTATTTTTTAATTGAGATAATTCAAAACGTTCGTCTTTGCTGATGTTGCTGGGTGGCAACTTAGCGTTTTTGAGGGTTGCAGCGATTTCAGATCTTGCTACGTCTGCAGAGATGTGATTCAAGCCCTTGAGTGCAACGTCGACATGGGCAATGATATCATTAACCGGTAAGTGTCTCGGTGTGACAGCAAAGTTTAGACCTTTAGCTAAAACGGATTTCAGGCCATCAGAAATGGAACTGTTACTGCGATTAATTACGACTTTGTGGACATCTATCTTTTCGGTGTGTGGATCCGATTTTTTGCTGGAGAGGAGATTGAATTTGGAAATCAAATTGTCCCTACATTTGTTCGACATAGTGGCAGCCGAAGAGGTAGTCATATTGTCTACATGTTCCCAATCCGATGTAGACATTGTTGCTGTCAATTTTAAGTGTGATTTGTAGAGTGTCTTGTCTAACTGATCGAGTTCAGTGCGTGTAAGTCTGATTTTTTCCGAGATAAGAGCAAAGCTAGTTCTAGCTAGAATTCGTTTTGCATTGAGAGAAGTTGCAACAGCAGAGGTTAGTGACTCGTGACATCGAAATTCACAGACTCGTGACAATCACACATCCATAGACTCACGACAATCACACACTCATCAACTTGCAACAATCACACATTCATAGACTGACGAGAATCACACATTCATAAACTCACGACAATCACAGATTCATAGACTCACAACAATCACACATTCATCAACTCGTGACAATCACACATTCATCGACTCGCAACAATCACACATTCATAGAATCACAACAATCACACATTCATAGACTCAAAACAATCACACATTCATAGACTCACGATAAGCACACATTCATCGACTCACAACAATTACACATTCATAGACTCACGCCAATCACACATTCATCGACTCACAACAATCACACATTCATAGACTCACAACAATCACACATTCATAGACTGACGAGAATCACACATTCATAGACTCACGACAATCACAGATTCATAGACTCACAACGATCATACATTCATAGACTCGTGACAACCACACGTTCATAGACTCACAACAATCACACATTCATAGAATCGCAACCATCACACATTCATAGACTCGTGACAATCACACATTCATAGACTCGCAACAATCACACATTCTTTGACTGGTGACAATCACACATTCATCGACTCGCAACAATCACACATTCATAGACTCGCAACAATCACACATTCATAGACTCACAACAATCACACATTCATAGACTCACAACAATCACACATTCATAGACTCAAAACAATCACACATTTTTCGACTCTTGACAATCACACATTCATAGACTCATGCCAACAATCACACATTCATAGACTCACAACAATCACACATTCATAGACTCACAACAAGCACACATTCATCGACTCGTGACAATCACACATTCATAGACTCACGACAACAATCACACATTCATAGACTCACGACAACAATCACAAATTCATAGACTCACAACAATCACACAGTCATAGACTCACAACAATCACACATTCATAGACTCACGACAATCACACATTCATAGACTCGCAACAATCACATATTCATATACTCACAACAATCACACATTCATAGACTCACAACAATCACACATTCATAGACTCACAACAATCACACATTCATAGAATCACAACAATCACACATTCATAGACTCAAAACAATCACACATTCAAAGACTCACGACAAGCACACATTCATCGACTCACAACAATTACACATTCATAGACTCACGCCAATCACACATTTATCGACTCACAACAATCACACATTCATAGACTCACAACAATCACACCTTCATAGACTGACGAGAATCACACATTCATAGACTCACGACAATCACAGATTCATAGACTCACAACGATCATACATTCATAGACTCGTGACAATCACACGTTCATAGACTCACAACAATCACACATTCATAGAATCGCAACCATCACACATTCATAGACTCGTGACAATCACACATTCATACACTCGCAACAATCACACATTCTTTGACTGGTGACAATCACACATTCATCGACTCGCAACAATCACACATTCATAGACTCGCAACAATCACACATTCATAGACTCACAACAATCACACATTCATAGACTCACAACAATCACACATTCATAGACTCAAAACAATCACACATTTTTCGACTCTTGACAATCACACATTCATAGACTCACGCCAACAATCACACATTCATAGACTCACAACAATCACACATTCATAGACTCACAACAATCACACATTCATCGACTCGTGACAATCACACATTCATAGACACACGACAACAATCACACATTCATAGACTCACGACAACAATCACAAATTCATAGACTCACAACAATCACGCAGTCATAGACTCACAACAATCACACATTCATAGACTCACGACAATCACACATTCATAGACTCGCAACAATCACATATTCATATACTCACAACAATCACACATTCATAGACTCACAACAATCACACATTCATAGACTCACAACAATCACACATTCATAGACTCGCAACAATCACACATTCATAGACTCACAACAATCACACATTCATAGACTCACAACAATCACACATTCATAGACTCAAAACAATCACACATTTTTCGACTCTTGACAATCACACATTCATAGACTCACGCCAACAATCACACATTCATAGACTCACAACAATCACACATTCATAGACTCACAACAAGCACACATTCATCGACTCGTGACAATCACACATTCATAGACTCACGACAACAATCACACATTCATAGACTCACGACAACAATCACAAATTCATAGACTCACAACAATCACACAGTCATAGACTCACAACAATCACACATTCATAGACTCACGACAATCACACATTCATAAACTCACGACAATCACAGATTCATAGACTCACAACAATCACACATTCATCAACTCGTGACAATCACACATTCATCGACTCGCAACAATCACACATTCATAGAATCACAACAATCACACATTCATAGACTCAAAACAATCACACATTCATAGACTCACGACAAGCACACATTCATCGACTCACAACAATTACACATTCATAGACTCACGCCAATCACACATTCATCGACTCACAACAATCACACATTCATAGACTCACAACAATCACACATTCATAGACTGACGAGAATCACACATTCATAGACTCACGACAATCACAGATTCATAGACTCACAACGATCATACATTCATAGACTCGTGACAACCACACGTTCATAGACTCACAACAATCACACATTCATAGAATCGCAACCATCACACATTCATAGACTCGTGACAATCACACATTCATAGACTCGCAACAATCACACATTCTTTGACTGGTGACAATCACACATTCATCGACTCGCAACAATCACACATTCATAGACTCGCAACAATCACACATTCATAGACTCACAACAATCACACATTCATAGACTCACAACAATCACACATTCATAGACTCAAAACAATCACACATTTTTCGACTCTTGACAATCACACATTCATAGACTCACGCCAACAATCACACATTCATAGACTCACAACAATCACACATTCATAGACTCACAACAAGCACACATTCATCGACTCGTGACAATCACACATTCATAGACTCACGACAACAATCACACATTCATAGACTCACGACAACAATCACAAATTCATAGACTCACAACAATCACACAGTCATAGACTCACAACAATCACACATTCATAGACTCACGACAATCACACATTCATAGACTCGCAACAATCACATATTCATATACTCACAACAATCACACATTCATAGACTCACAACAATCACACATTCATAGACTCACAACAATCACACATTCATAGAATCACAACAATCACACATTCATAGACTCAAAACAATCACACATTCATAGACTCACGACAAGCACACATTCATCGACTCACAACAATTACACATTCATAGACTCACGCCAATCACACATTAATCGACTCACAACAATCACACATTCATAGACTCACAACAATCACACCTTCATAGACTGACGAGAATCACACATTCATAGACTCACGACAATCACAGATTCATAGACTCACAACGATCATACATTCATAGACTCGTGACAATCACACGTTCATAGACTCACAACAATCACACATTCATAGAATCGCAACCATCACACATTCATAGACTCGTGACAATCACACATTCATACACTCGCAACAATCACACATTCTTTGACTGGTGACAATCACACATTCATCGACTCGCAACAATCACACATTCATAGACTCGCAACAATCACACATTCATAGACTCACAACAATCACACATTCATAGACTCACAACAATCACACATTCATAGACTCAAAACAATCACACATTTTTCGACTCTTGACAATCACACATTCATAGACTCACGCCAACAATCACACATTCATAGACTCACAACAATCACACATTCATAGACTCACAACAATCACACATTCATCGACTCGTGACAATCACACATTCATAGACACACGACAACAATCACACATTCATAGACTCACGACAACAATCACAAATTCATAGACTCACAACAATCACGCAGTCATAGACTCACAACAATCACACATTCATAGACTCACGACAATCACACATTCATAGACTCGCAACAATCACATATTCATATACTCACAACAATCACACATTCATAGACTCACAACAATCACACATTCATAGACTCGCAACAATCACACATTCATAGAATCACAACAATCACACATTCATAGACTCAAAACAATCACACATTCATAGACTCACGACAAGCACACATTCATCGACTCACAACAATTACACATTCATAGACTCACGCCAATCACACATTCATCGACTCACAACAATCACACATTCATAGACTCACAACAATCACACATTCATAGACTGACGAGAATCACACATTCATAGACTCACGACAATCACAGATTCATAGACTCACAACGATCATACATTCATAGACTCGTGACAACCACACGTTCATAGACTCACAACAATCACACATTCATAGAATCGCAACCATCACACATTCATAGACTCGTGACAATCACACATTCATAGACTCGCAACAATCACACATTCTTTGACTGGTGACAATCACACATTCATCGACTCGCAACAATCACACATTCATAGACTCGCAACAATCACACATTCATAGACTCACAACAATCACACATTCATAGACTCACAACAATCACACATTCATAGACTCAAAACAATCACACATTTTTCGACTCTTGACAATCACACATTCATAGACTCACGCCAACAATCACACATTCATAGACTCACAACAATCACACATTCATAGACTCACAACAAGCACACATTCATCGACTCGTGACAATCACACATTCATAGACTCACGACAACAATCACACATTCATAGACTCACGACAACAATCACAAATTCATAGACTCACAACAATCACACAGTCATAGACTCACAACAATCACACATTCATAGACTCACGACAATCACACATTCATAGACTCGCAACAATCACATATTCATATACTCACAACAATCACACACATTCATAGACTCACAACAATCACACATTCATAGACTCACAACAATCACACATTCATAGAATCACAACAATCACACATTCATAGACTCAAAACAATCACACATTCATAGACTCACGACAAGCACACATTCATCGACTCACAACAATTACACATTCATAGACTCACGCCAATCACACATTAATCGACTCACAACAATCACACATTCATAGACTCACAACAATCACACCTTCATAGACTGACGAGAATCACACATTCATAGACTCACGACAATCACAGATTCATAGACTCACAACGATCATACATTCATAGACTCGTGACAATCACACGTTCATAGACTCACAACAATCACACATTCATAGAATCGCAACCATCACACATTCATAGACTCGTGACAATCACACATTCATACACTCGCAACAATCACACATTCTTTGACTGGTGACAATCACACATTCATCGACTCGCAACAATCACACATTCATAGACTCGCAACAATCACACATTCATAGACTCACAACAATCACACATTCATAGACTCACAACAATCACACATTCATAGACTCAAAACAATCACACATTTTTCGACTCTTGACAATCACACATTCATAGACTCACGCCAACAATCACACATTCATAGACTCACAACAATCACACATTCATAGACTCACAACAATCACACATTCATCGACTCGTGACAATCACACATTCATAGACACACGACAACAATCACACATTCATAGACTCACGACAACAATCACAAATTCATAGACTCACAACAATCACGCAGTCATAGACTCACAACAATCACACATTCATAGACTCACGACAATCACACATTCATAGACTCGCAACAATCACATATTCATATACTCACAACAATCACACATTCATAGACTCACAACAATCACACATTCATAGACTCACAACAATCACACATTCATAGAATCACAACAATCACACATTCATAGACTCAAAACAATCACACATTCATAGACTCACGACAAGCACACATTCATCGACTCACAACAATTACACATTCATAGACTCGTGACAATCACACATTCATAGCCTCGCAACAATCACACATTCATCAACTCACGACAATCACACATTCATAGACTCGTGACAATCACACATTCATAGACTCGCAACAATCACACATTCATAGACTCACGACAATCACACATTCATCGACTCGCAACAATCACACATTCATAGACTCGCAAGCTCACATATTCATAGACTCACAACAATCACACATTCATAGACTCGCAACAATCACACATTCATCAACTCACGACAATCACACATTCATAGACTCGTGACAATCACACATTCATAGACTCGCAACAATCACACATTCATAGACTCACAACAATCACACATTCATAGACTCACGACAATCACACATTCATCAACTCACAACAATCACACATTCATAGACTCGCAAGCTCACATATTCATAGACTAACAACAATCACACATTCATAGACTCACGACAATCACACATTCATCGACTCGTGACAATCACACAATCATAGACTCACGACAATCACACATTCATCGACTCGCAACAATCACACATTCATAGACTCGCAACAATCACACATTCAAAGACTCACAACAATCACACATTCATAGACTCACAACAATCACACATTCATAGACTCACAACCATCACACATTCATAGACTCAGGACAATCACACATTCATCGACTCGCAACAATCACACATTCATAGACTCGTGACAATCACACATTCATAGACTCACGACAATCACACATTCATAGACTCGTGACAATCACACATTCATCGACTCACGACAATCACACATTCACAGACTCGTGACAATCACACATTCATAGACTCGCAACAATCACACATTCATCGACTTGTTACAATCACATATTCATCGACTCACAACAATCACACATTCATAGACTCGCAACAATCACACATTCATAGACTCACAACAATCACACATTCATAGACTCGTGACAATCACACATTCAGAGACTCACAACAATCACACATTCATCGACTCACAACAATCACACATTAAGCAACTCGCGACAATCACACATTCATAGACTCACAACAATCACACTTTCATCGACTCGCAACAATCACACATTAACCATTCTCGTGACAATCACACATTCATTGACTCGCAACAATCACACATTCATCGACTCACGACAATCACACGTTCATTGACTCACGACAATCACACATTCATTGACTCACAACAATCACACATTCATAGACTCACGACAATCACACATTCATAGACTCACAACAAGCACACATTCATAGACTCGTGACAATCACACATTCATAGACTCACAACAATCACACATTCATAGACTCACAACAATCACACATTCATAGACTCTTGACAATAACACATTCATAGACTCACAACAATCACACATTCATCGACTCGTGAAAATCACACATTCATCGACTCGTGACAATCACACATTCATCGACTCACAACAATCACACATTCATAGACTCACGACAATCACACATTTATAGACTCGTGACAATCACACATTAATAGACTCACGACAATCACACGTTCATAGACTCATACCAATCACATGTTCATAGACTCGCAACAATCACACATTCATAGACTCACAACAATCACACATTCATAGACTCACAACGATCACACATTCATAGACTCGTGACAATCACACGTTCATAGACTCACAACAATCACACATTCATAGAATCGCAACCATCACACATTCATAGACTCGTGACAATCACACATTGATAGACTCGCAACAATCACACATTCATAGACTCGTGACAATCACACATTCATCGATTCGCAACAATCACACATTCATAGACTCACGACAATCACACATTCATAGACTCACAACAATCACACTTTCATAGACTCACAACAATCACACATTCATAGACTCACGCCAACAATCACACATTCATAGACTCACAACAATCACACATTCATAGACTCACAACAATCACACATTCATCGACTCGTGACAATCACACATTCATAGACTCACGACAACAATCACACATTCATAGACTCACAACAATCACACGTTCATAGACTCACGACAATCACACATTCATAGACTCGCAACAATCACATATTCATAGACTCACAACAATCACACATTCATAGACTCACAACAATCACACATTCATAGACTCACAACAATCACACATTCATAGACTCACAACAATCACACATTCATAGACTCACAACAATCACACACTCATAGAGTAACAACAATCACACATTCATAGACTCACAACAATCACACATTCATAGACTCACGAAAAGCACACATTCATGGACTCACAACAATTACACATTCATAGACTCGTGACAATCACGTATTCATAGACTCGCAACAATCACACATTCATCAACTCACTACAACCACACATTAATAGACTCGTGACAATCACACATTCATAGACTCGCAACAATCACACATTCATAGACTCACAACAATCACACATTCATCGACTCACGAGAATCACACATTAATCGACTCGCAACAATCACACATTCATAGACTCGCAAGAATCACATATTCATAGACTCACAACAATCACACATTCATCGACTCACAACAATCACACATTCATAGACTCACGACAAACACACATTCATCGACTCGTGACAATCACACATTCATAGACTCACAACAATCACACATTCATCGACTCGCAACAATCACACATTCATAGACTCGCAACAATCACACATTCAAAGACTCACAACAATCACACATTCACAGACTCACAACAATCACACATTCATAGACTCACAACAATCACACATTCATAGACTCAGGACAATCACACATTCATCGACTCGCAACAATCACACAATGATAGAATCGTGACAATCACACATTCATAGACTCACGACAATCACACATTCATAGACTCGTGACAATCACACATTCATAGACTCACGACAATCACACATTCATAGACTCACGCCAATCACACATTCATCGACACACGACAATCACACATTCATAGACTCACAACAATCTCACGTTCATTGACTCACAACAATCACACATTCATCGACTCACAACTATCACACATTCATCGACTCACAACAATCAAACATTCATAGACTCGTGACAATAACACATTCATTGACTCGCAACAATCACACATTCATTGACTCACGACAATCACACATCATTGACTCACAACAATCACACATGCATAGACTCACAACAATCACACATTCATAGACTGGTGACAATCACACATTCATAGACTCACGACAATCACACATTCATAGACTCGTGACAATCACACGTTCATAGACTCGCAACAATCACACATTCATCGACTCGTGACAATCACACATTCATTGACTCACAACAATCACACATTCATAGACTCACAATAATCCCACATTCATAGACTCGCAACAATCAGACATTCATCGACTCGCAACAATCACACATTCATAGACTCGTAACAATCACACATTCATCGACTCGCAAGAATCACACATTCATAGACTCACAACAATCACACATTCATTGACTCGTGACAATCACACATTCATCGACTCACGACAATCACACATTCATAGACTCACAACAATCACACATTCATAGACTCGCAACAATTACACATTCATAGACTCACAACAATCACACTTTCATCGACTCGCAACAATCACACATTAAGCAACTCGTGACAATCACACATTCATTGACTCGCAACAATCACACATTCATCGACTCACGACAATCACACGTTCATTGACTCACAACAATCACACATTCATAGACTCATAACAATCACACATTCATAGACTCGCACGAATAACACATTCATCAACTCGCAACAATCACACATTCATAGACTCACAACAATCACACATTCATCGACTCGCAACAATCACACATTCATAGACTCGCAACAATCACACATTCATCAACTCGAAACAATCACACATTCATAGACTCACAACAATTCATCGACTCGTGACAATCACACATTCATAGACTCGTGACAATCACACATTCATCAACTCGTGACAATCACACTTTCATAGACTCATAACAATCACACTTTCATCGACTCGCAACAATCACACATTCATAGACTCGTGACATTCACACATTCATAGACTCACGACAATCACACATTCATAGACTCACGACAATCACACATTCATAGACTCGTGACAATCACACATTCATAGACTCGCAACAATCACACATTCATCAACTCACGATAATCACACATTCATAGACTCGTGACAATCACACATTCATAGACTCGCAACAATCACACATTCATAGACTCACGACAATCACACATTCATCGACTCGCAACAATCACACATTCATAGACTCGCAAGCTCACATATTCATAGACTCACAACAATCACACATTCATAGACTCGCAACAATCACACATTCATCAACTCACGACAATCACACATTCCTAGACTCGTGACAATCACACATTCATAGACTCGCAACAATCACACATTCATAGACTCACAACAATCACACATTCATCGACTCGCAACAATCACACATTCATAGACTCACGACAATCACACATGCATCAACTCGCAACAATCACACATTCATAGACTCGCAAGCTCACATATTCATAGACTCACAACAATCACACATTCATAGACTCACGACAATCACACATTCATCGACTCGTGACAATCACACAATCATAGACTCACGACAATCACACGTTCATCGACTCGCAACAATCACACATTCATAGACTCGCAACAATCACACATTCAAAGACTCACAACAATCACACATTCATAGACTCACAACAATCACACATTCATAGACTCACAACCATCACACATTCATAGACTCAGGACAATCACACATTCATCGACTCGCAACAATCACACATTCATAGACTCGTGACAATCACACATTCATAGACTCACGACAATCACACATTCATAGACTCGTGACAATCACACATTCATCGACTCACGACAATCACACATTCACAGACTCGTGACAATCACACATTCATAGACTCGCAACAATCACACATTCATCGACTCGTGACAATCACATATTCATCGACTCACGACAATCACACATTCATAGACTCACAACAATCACACATTCATAGACTCGCAACAATCACACATTCATAGACTCACAACAATCACACATTCATAGACTCGTGACAATCACACATTCAGAGACTCACAACAATCACACATTCATCGACTCGCAACAATCACACATTAAGCAACTCGCGACAATCACACATTCATAGACTCACAACAATCACACTTTCATCGACTCGCAACAATCACACATTAACCATTCTCGTGACAATCACACATTGATTGACTCGCAACAATCACACATTCATCGACTCACGACAATCACACGTTCATTGACTCACGACAATCACACGTTCATTGACTCACAACAATCACACATTCATAGACTCACGACAATCACACATTCATAGACTCACAACAAGCACACATTCATAGACTCGTGACAATCACACATTCATAGACTCACAACAATCACACATTCATAGACTCACAACAATCACACATTCATAGACTCTTGACAATTACACATTCATAGACTCACAACAATCACACATTCATCGACTCACGACAATCACACGTTCATTGACTCACAACAATCACACATTCATAGACTCATAACAATCACACATTCATAGACTCGCACGAATCACACATTCATCAACTCGCAACAATCACACATTCATAGACTCACAACAATCACACATTCATCGACTCGCAACAATCACACATTCATAGACTCGCAACAATCACACATTCATCAACTCGAAACAATCACACATTCATAGACTCACAACAATTCATCGACTCGTGACAATCACACATTCATAGACTCGTGACAATCACACATTCATCAACTCGTGACAATCACACTTTCATAGACTCATAACAATCACACTTTCATCGACTCGCAACAATCACACATTCATAGACTCGTGACATTCACACATTCATAGACTCACGACAATCACACATTCATAGACTCACGACAATCACACATTCATAGACTCGTGACAATCACACATTCATAGACTCGCAACAATCACACATTCATCGACTCGTGACAATCACACATTCATCGACTCGCAACAATCACACATTCATAGACTCGCAACAATCACACATTCATAGACTCACAACAATCACACATTCATCAACTCACGATAATCACACATTCATAGACTCGTGACAATCACACATTCATAGACTCGCAACAATCACACATTCATAGACTCACGACAATCACACATTCATCGACTCGCAACAATCACACATTCATAGACTCGCAAGCTCACATATTCATAGACTCACAACAATCACACATTCATAGACTCGCAACAATCACACATTCATCAACTCACGACAATCACACATTCCTAGACTCGTGACAATCACACATTCATAGACTCGCAACAATCACACATTCATAGACTCACAACAATCACACATTCATCGACTCGCAACAATCACACATTCATAGACTCACGACAATCACACATGCATCAACTCGCAACAATCACACATTCATAGACTCGCAAGCTCACATATTCATAGACTCACAACAATCACACATTCATAGACTCACGACAATCACACATTCATCGACTCGTGACAATCACACAATCATAGACTCACGACAATCACACATTCATCGACTCGCAACAATCACACATTCATAGACTCGCAACAATCACACATTCAAAGACTCACAACAATCACACATTCATAGACTCACAACAATCACACATTCATAGACTCACAACCATCACACATTCATAGACTCAGGACAATCACACATTCATCGACTCGCAACAATCACACATTCATAGACTCGTGACAATCACACATTCATAGACTCACGACAATCACACATTCATAGACTCGTGACAATCACACATTCATCGACTCACGACAATCACACATTCACAGACTCGTGACAATCACACATTCATAGACTCGCAACAATCACACATTCATCGACTCGTGACAATCACATATTCATCGACTCACGACAATCACACATTCATAGACTCGTGACAATCACACATTCATAGACTCGCAACAATCACACATTCATAGACTCACAACAATCACACATTCATAGACTCGCAACAATTACACATTCATAGACTCACAACAATCACACTTTCATCGACTCGCAACAATCACACATTAAGCAACTCGTGACAATCACACATTCATTGACTCGCAACAATCACACATTCATCGACTCACGACAATCACACGTTCATTGACTCACAACAATCACACATTCATAGACTCATAACAATCACACATTCATAGACTCGCACGAATAACACATTCATCAACTCGCAACAATCACACATTCATAGACTCACAACAATCACACATTCATCGACTCGCAACAATCACACATTCATAGACTCGCAACAATCACACATTCATCAACTCGAAACAATCACACATTCATAGACTCACAACAATTCATCGACTCGTGACAATCACACATTCATAGACTCGTGACAATCACACATTCATCAACTCGTGACAATCACACTTTCATAGACTCATAACAATCACACTTTCATCGACTCGCAACAATCACACATTCATAGACTCGTGACATTCACACATTCATAGACTCACGACAATCACACATTCATAGACTCGTGACAATCACACATTCATAGACTCACGACAATCACACATTCATAGACTCACGCCAATCACACATTCATCGACACACGACAATCACACATTCATAGACTCACAACAATCTCACGTTCATTGACTCACAACAATCACACATTCATCGACTCACAACTATCACACATTCATCGACTCACAACAATCAAACATTCATAGACTCGTGACAATAACACATTCATTGACTCGCAACAATCACACATTCATTGACTCACGACAATCACACATCATTGACTCACAACAATCACACATGCATAGACTCACAACAATCACACATTCATAGACTGGTGACAATCACACATTCATAGACTCACGACAATCACACATTCATAGACTCGTGACAATCACACGTTCATAGACTCGCAACAATCACACATTCATCGACTCGTGACAATCACACATTCATTGACTCACAACAATCACACATTCATAGACTCACAATAATCCCACATTCATAGACTCGCAACAATCAGACATTCATCGACTCGCAACAATCACACATTCATAGACTCGTAACAATCACACATTCATCGACTCGCAAGAATCACACATTCATAGACTCACAACAATCACACATTCATTGACTCGTGACAATCACACATTCATCGACTCACGACAATCACACATTCATAGACTCACAACAATCACACATTCATAGACTCGCAACAATTACACATTCATAGACTCACAACAATCACACTTTCATCGACTCGCAACAATCACACATTAAGCAACTCGTGACAATCACACATTCATTGACTCGCAACAATCACACATTCATCGACTCACGACAATCACACGTTCATTGACTCACAACAATCACACATTCATAGACTCATAACAATCACACATTCATAGACTCGCACGAATAACACATTCATCAACTCGCAACAATCACACATTCATAGACTCACAACAATCACACATTCATCGACTCGCAACAATCACACATTCATAGACTCGCAACAATCACACATTCATCAACTCGAAACAATCACACATTCATAGACTCACAACAATTCATCGACTCGTGACAATCACACATTCATAGACTCGTGACAATCACACATTCATCAACTCGTGACAATCACACTTTCATAGACTCATAACAATCACACTTTCATCGACTCGCAACAATCACACATTCATAGACTCGTGACATTCACACATTCATAGACTCACGACAATCACACATTCATAGACTCACGACAATCACACATTCATAGACTCGTGACAATCACACATTCATAGACTCGCAACAATCACACATTCATCAACTCACGATAATCACACATTCATAGACTCGTGACAATCACACATTCATAGACTCGCAACAATCACACATTCATAGACTCACGACAATCACACATTCATCGACTCGCAACAATCACACATTCATAGACTCGCAAGCTCACATATTCATAGACTCACAACAATCACACATTCATAGACTCGCAACAATCACACATTCATCAACTCACGACAATCACACATTCCTAGACTCGTGACAATCACACATTCATAGACTCGCAACAATCACACATTCATAGACTCACAACAATCACACATTCATCGACTCGCAACAATCACACATTCATAGACTCACGACAATCACACATGCATCAACTCGCAACAATCACACATTCATAGACTCGCAAGCTCACATATTCATAGACTCACAACAATCACACATTCATAGACTCACGACAATCACACATTCATCGACTCGTGACAATCACACAATCATAGACTCACGACAATCACACGTTCATCGACTCGCAACAATCACACATTCATAGACTCGCAACAATCACACATTCAAAGACTCACAACAATCACACATTCATAGACTCACAACAATCACACATTCATAGACTCACAACCATCACACATTCATAGACTCAGGACAATCACACATTCATCGACTCGCAACAATCACACATTCATAGACTCGTGACAATCACACATTCATAGACTCACGACAATCACACATTCATAGACTCGTGACAATCACACATTCATCGACTCACGACAATCACACATTCACAGACTCGTGACAATCACACATTCATAGACTCGCAACAATCACACATTCATCGACTCGTGACAATCACATATTCATCGACTCACGACAATCACACATTCATAGACTCACAACAATCACACATTCATAGACTCGCAACAATCACACATTCATAGACTCACAACAATCACACATTCATAGACTCGTGACAATCACACATTCAGAGACTCACAACAATCACACATTCATCGACTCGCAACAATCACACATTAAGCAACTCGCGACAATCACACATTCATAGAATCACAACAATCACACTTTCATCGACTCGCAACAATCACACATTAACCATTCTCGTGACAATCACACATTGATTGACTCGCAACAATCACACATTCATCGACTCACGACAATCACACGTTCATTGACTCACGACAATCACACGTTCATTGACTCACAACAATCACACATTCATAGACTCACGACAATCACACATTCATAGACTCACAACAAGCACACATTCATAGACTCGTGACAATCACACATTCATAGACTCACAACAATCACACATTCATAGACTCACAACAATCACACATTCATAGACTCTTGACAATTACACATTCATAGACTCACAACAATCACACATTCATCGACTCACGACAATCACACGTTCATTGACTCACAACAATCACACATTCATAGACTCATAACAATCACACATTCATAGACTCGCACGAATCACACATTCATCAACTCGCAACAATCACACATTCATAGACTCACAACAATCACACATTCATCGACTCGCAACAATCACACATTCATAGACTCGCAACAATCACACATTCATCAACTCGAAACAATCACACATTCATAGACTCACAACAATTCATCGACTCGTGACAATCACACATTCATAGACTCGTGACAATCACACATTCATCAACTCGTGACAATCACACTTTCATAGACTCATAACAATCACACTTTCATCGACTCGCAACAATCACACATTCATAGACTCGTGACATTCACACATTCATAGACTCACGACAATCACACATTCATAGACTCACGACAATCACACATTCATAGACTCGTGACAATCACACATTCATAGACTCGCAACAATCACACATTCATCGACTCGTGACAATCACACATTCATCGACTCGCAACAATCACACATTCATAGACTCGCAACAATCACACATTCATAGACTCACAACAATCACACATTCATCAACTCACGATAAATACACATTCATAGACTCGTGACAATCACACATTCATAGACTCGCAACAATCACACATTCATAGACTCACGACAATCACACATTCATCGACTCGCAACAATCACACATTCATAGACTCGCAAGCTCACATATTCATAGACTCACAACAATCACACATTCATAGACTCGCAACAATCACACATTCATCAACTCACGACAATCACACATTCCTAGACTCGTGACAATCACACATTCATAGACTCGCAACAATCACACATTCATAGACTCACAACAATCACACATTCATCGACTCGCAACAATCACACATTCATAGACTCACGACAATCACACATGCATCAACTCGCAACAATCACACATTCATAGACTCGCAAGCTCACATATTCATAGACTCACAACAATCACACATTCATAGACTCACGACAATCACACATTCATCGACTCGTGACAATCACACAATCATAGACTCACGACAATCACACATTCATCGACTCGCAACAATCACACATTCATAGACTCGCAACAATCACACATTCAAAGACTCACAACAATCACACATTCATAGACTCACAACAATCACACATTCATAGACTCACAACCATCACACATTCATAGACTCAGGACAATCACACATTCATCGACTCGCAACAATCACACATTCATAGACTCGTGACAATCACACATTCATAGACTCACGACAATCACACATTCATAGACTCGTGACAATCACACATTCATCGACTCACGACAATCACACATTCACAGACTCGTGACAATCACACATTCATAGACTCGCAACAATCACACATTCATCGACTCGTGACAATCACATATTCATCGACTCACGACAATCACACATTCATAGACTCGTGACAATCACACATTCATAGACTCGCAACAATCACACATTCATAGACTCACAACAATCACACATTCATAGACTCGCAACAATTACACATTCATAGACTCACAACAATCACACTTTCATCGACTCGCAACAATCACACATTAAGCAACTCGTGACAATCACACATTCATTGACTCGCAACAATCACACATTCATCGACTCACGACAATCACACGTTCATTGACTCACAACAATCACACATTCATAGACTCATAACAATCACACATTCATAGACTCGCACGAATAACACATTCATCAACTCGCAACAATCACACATTCATAGACTCACAACAATCACACATTCATCGACTCGCAACAATCACACATTCATAGACTCGCAACAATCACACATTCATCAACTCGAAACAATCACACATTCATAGACTCACAACAATTCATCGACTCGTGACAATCACACATTCATAGACTCGTGACAATCACACATTCATCAACTCGTGACAATCACACTTTCATAGACTCATAACAATCACACTTTCATCGACTCGCAACAATCACACATTCATAGACTCGTGACATTCACACATTCATAGACTCACGACAATCACACATTCATAGACTCACGACAATCACACATTCATAGACTCGTGACAATCACACATTCATAGACTCGCAACAATCACACATTCATCAACTCACGATAATCACACATTCATAGACTCGTGACAATCACACATTCATAGACTCGCAACAATCACACATTCATAGACTCACGACAATCACACATTCATCGACTCGCAACAATCACACATTCATAGACTCGCAAGCTCACATATTCATAGACTCACAACAATCACACATTCATCGACTCGCAACAATCACACATTCATAGACTCACGACAATCACACATGCATCAACTCGCAACAATCACACATTCATAGACTCGCAAGCTCACATATTCATAGACTCACAACAATCACACATTCATAGACTCACGACAATCACACATTCATCGACTCGTGACAATCACACAATCATAGACTCACGACAATCACACGTTCATCGACTCGCAACAATCACACATTCATAGACTCGCAACAATCACACATTCAAAGACTCACAACAATCACACATTCATAGACTCACAACAATCACACATTCATAGACTCACAACCATCACACATTCATAGACTCAGGACAATCACACATTCATCGACTCGCAACAATCACACATTCATAGACTCGTGACAATCACACATTCATAGACTCACGACAATCACACATTCATAGACTCGTGACAATCACACATTCATCGACTCACGACAATCACACATTCACAGACTCGTGACAATCACACATTCATAGACTCGCAACAATCACACATTCATCGACTCGTGACAATCACATATTCATCGACTCACGACAATCACACATTCATAGACTCACAACAATCACACATTCATAGACTCGCAACAATCACACATTCATAGACTCACAACAATCACACATTCATAGACTCGTGACAATCACACATTCAGAGACTCACAACAATCACACATTCATCGACTCGCAACAATCACACATTAAGCAACTCGCGACAATCACACATTCATAGACTCACAACAATCACACTTTCATCGACTCGCAACAATCACACATTAACCATTCTCGTGACAATCACACATTGATTGACTCGCAACAATCACACATTCATCGACTCACGACAATCACACGTTCATTGACTCACGACAATCACACGTTCATTGACTCACAACAATCACACATTCATAGACTCACGACAATCACACATTCATAGACTCACAACAAGCACACATTCATAGACTCGTGACAATCACACATTCATAGACTCACAACAATCACACATTCATAGACTCACAACAATCACACATTCATAGACTCTTGACAATTACACATTCATAGACTCACAACAATCACACATTCATCGACTCACGACAATCACACGTTCATTGACTCACAACAATCACACATTCATAGACTCATAACAATCACACATTCATAGACTCGCACGAATCACACATTCATCAACTCGCAACAATCACACATTCATAGACTCACAACAATCACACATTCATCGACTCGCAACAATCACACATTCATAGACTCGCAACAATCACACATTCATCAACTCGAAACAATCACACATTCATAGACTCACAACAATTAATCGACTCGTGACAATCACACATTCATAGACTCGTGACAATCACACATTCATCAACTCGTGACAATCACACTTTCATAGACTCATAACAATCACACTTTCATCGACTCGCAACAATCACACATTCATAGACTCGTGACATTCACACATTCATAGACTCACGACAATCACACATTCATAGACTCACGACAATCACACATTCATAGACTCGTGACAATCACACATTCATAGACTCGCAACAATCACACATTCATCGACTCGTGACAATCACACATTCATCGACTCGCAACAATCACACATTCATAGACTCGCAACAATCACACATTCATAGACTCACAACAATCACACATTCATCAACTCACGATAAATACACATTCATAGACTCGTGACAATCACACATTCATAGACTCGCAACAATCACACATTCATAGACTCACGACAATCACACATTCATCGACTCGCAACAATCACACATTCATAGACTCGCAAGCTCACATATTCATAGACTCACAACAATCACACATTCATAGACTCGCAACAATCACACATTCATCAACTCACGACAATCACACATTCCTAGACTCGTGACAATCACACATTCATAGACTCGCAACAATCACACATTCATAGACTCACAACAATCACACATTCATCGACTCGCAACAATCACACATTCATAGACTCACGACAATCACACATGCATCAACTCGCAACAATCACACATTCATAGACTCGCAAGCTCACATATTCATAGACTCACAACAATCACACATTCATAGACTCACGACAATCACACATTCATCGACTCGTGACAATCACACAATCATAGACTCACGACAATCACACATTCATCGACTCGCAACAATCACACATTCATAGACTCGCAACAATCACACATTCAAAGACTCACAACAATCACACATTCATAGACTCACAACAATCACACATTCATAGACTCACAACCATCACACATTCATAGACTCAGGACAATCACACATTCATCGACTCGCAACAATCACACATTCATAGACTCGTGACAATCACACATTCATAGACTCACGACAATCACACATTCATAGACTCGTGACAATCACACATTCATCGACTCACGACAATCACACATTCACAGACTCGTGACAATCACACATTCATAGACTCGCAACAATCACACATTCATCGACTCGTGACAATCACATATTCATCGACTCACGACAATCACACATTCATAGACTCACAACAATCACACATTCATAGACTCGCAACAATCACACATTCATAGACTCACAACAATCACACATTCATAGACTCGTGACAATCACACATTCAGAGACTCACAACAATCACACATTCATCGACTCGCAACAATCACACATTAAGCAACTCGCGACAATCACACATTCATAGACTCACAACAATCACACTTTCATCGACTCGCAACAATCACACATTAACCATTCTCGTGACAATCACACATTGATTGACTCGCAACAATCACACATTCATCGACTCACGACAATCACACGTTCATTGACTCACGACAATCACACGTTCATTGACTCACAACAATCACACATTCATAGACTCACGACAATCACACATTCATAGACTCACAACAAGCACACATTCATAGACTCGTGACAATCACACATTCATAGACTCACAACAATCACACATTCATAGATTCACAACAATCACACATTCATAGACTCTTGACAATTACACATTCATAGACTCACAACAATCACACATTCATCGACTCGTGAAAATCACACATTCATCGACTCGTGACAATCACACATTCATCGACTCACAACAATCACACATTCATAGACTAACGACAATCACACATTTATAGACTCGTGACAATCACACATTAATAGACTCACGACAATCACACGTTCATAGACTCATACCAATCACATGTTCATAGACTCGCAACAATCACACATTCATAGACTCACAACAATCACACATTCATAGACTCACAACGATCACACATTCATAGACTCGTGACAATCACACGTTCATAGAATCACAACAATCACACATTCATAGACTCGCAACCATCACACATTCATAGACTCGTGACAATCACACATTCATAGACTCGCAACAATCACACATTCATCGACTCGTGACAATCACACATTCATCGACTTGCAACAATCACACATTCATAGACTCGCCACAATCACACATTCATAGACTCACAACAATCACACATTCATAGACTCACGACAATCACACATTCATAGACTCACAACAATCACACTTTCATAGACTCACAACAATCACACATTCATAGACTCACGCCAACAATCACACATTCATAGACTCACAACAATCACACATTCATAGACTCACAACAATCACACATTCATCGACTCGTGACAATCACACATTCATAGACTCACGGCAACAATCACACATTCATAGACTCGCAACAATCACACATTCAAAGACTCACAACAATCACACATTCACAGACTCACAACAATCACACATTCATAGACTCACAACAATCACACATTCATAGACTCAGGACAATCACACATTCATCGACTCGCAACAATCACACAATGATAGACTCGTGACAATCACACATTCATAGACTCACGACAATCACACATTCATAGACTCGTGACAATCACACATTCATAGACTCACGACAATCACACATTCATAGACTCACGCCAATCACACATTCATCGACTCACGACAATCACACATTCATAGACTCACAACAATCTCACGTTCATTGACTCACAACAATCACACATTCATCGACTCACAACTATCACACATTCATCGACTCACAACAATCAAACATTCATAGACTCGTGACAATAACACATTCATTGACTCGCAACAATCACACATTCATTGACTCACGACAATCACACATCATTGACTCACAACAATCACACATGCATAGACTCACAACAATCACACATTCATAGACTGGTGACAATCACACATTCATAGACTCACGACAATCACACATTCATAGACTCGTGACAATCACACGTTCATAGACTCGCAACAATCACACATTCATCGACTCGTGACAATCACACATTAATTGACTCACAACAATCACACATTCATAGACTCACAATAATCCCACATTCATAGACTCGCAACAATCAGACATTCATCGACTCGCAACAATCACACAGTCATAGATTCGTAACAATCACACATTCATAGACTCACAACAATCACATATTCATTGACTCGTGACAATCACACATTCATCGACTCACGACAATCTCACATTCATCAACTCGCGACAATCACCCATTCATAGACTCACAACAATCACACATTCATCGACTCGCAACAATCACACATTCATAGAATCGTGACAATCACACATTCATCGACTCACGACAATCACACATTCATAGACTCGCAACAATCACACCTTCATCAACTCGCGACAATCACACATTCAGAGACTCACAAAAATCACACATTCATAGACTCGTGACAATCACACGTTCATTGACTCACGACAATCACACATTCATTGACTCGCAACAATCACACATTCATCGACTCACGACAATCACACGTTCATTGACTCACGACAATCACACGTTCATTGACTCACAACAATCACACATTCATACTCACGACAATCACACATTCATAGACTCACAACAAGCACACATTCATAGACTCGTGACAATCACACATTCATAGACTCACAACAATCACACATTCATAGACTCAGAACAATCACACATTCTTAGACTCTTGACAATAACACATTCATAGACTCACAACAATCACACATTCATCGACTCGTGAAAATCACACATTCATCGACTCGTGACAATCACACATTCATCGACTCACAACAATCACACATTCATAGACTCACGACAATCACACATTTATAGACTCGTGACAATCACACATTAATAGACTCACGACAATCACACGTTCATAGACTCATACCAATCACATGTTCATAGACTCGCAACAATCACACATTCATAGACTCACAACAATCACACATTCATAGACTCGCAACAATCACACATTCATCGACTCGTGACAATCACACATTCATCGACTCGCAACTATCACACATTCATAGACTCGCAACAATCACACATTCATAGACTCACAACAATCACACATTCATAGACTCACAACAATCACACATTCATAGACTCACAACAATCACACTTTCATAGACTCACAACAATCACACATTCATAGACTCACGCCAACAATCACACATTCATAGACTCACAACAATCACACATTCATAGACTCACAACAATCACACATTCATCGACTCGTGACAATCACACATTCATAAACTCACGACAACAATCACACATTCATAAACTCACGACAACAATCACAAATTCATAGACTCACAACAATCACACATTCATAGACTCACAACAATCACACATTCATAGACTCACGACAATCACACATTCATAGACTCGCAACAATCACATATTCATATACTCACAACAATCACACATTCATAGACTCACAACATTCACACATTCATAGACTCACAACAATCACACATTCATAGACTCACAACAATCACACATTCATAGACTCACAACAATCACACATTCATAGACTCACAACAATCACACACTCATAGACTAACAACAATCACACATTCATAGACTCACAACAATCACACATTCATAGACTCACGACAAGCACACATTCATCGACTCACAACAATTACACATTCATAGACTCGTGCCAATCACGTATTCATAGACTCGCAACAATCACACATTCATCAACTCACTACAACCACACATTCATAGACTCGTGACAATCACACATTCATAGACTCGCAACAATCACACATTCATAGACTCACAACAATCACACACTCATAGACTAACAACAATCACACATTCATAGACTCACAACAATCACACATTCATAGACTCATGACAAGCACACATTCATCGACTCACAACAATTACACATTCATAGACTCGTGCCAATCACGTATTCATAGACTCGCAACAATCACACATTCATCAACTCACTACAACCACACATTCATAGACTCGTGACAATCACACATTCATAGACTCGCAACAATCACACATTCATAGACTCACAACAATCACACATTCATCGACTCACGACAATCACACATTAATCGACTCGCAACAATCACACATTCATAGACTCGCAAGAATCACATATTCATAGACTCACAACAATCACACATTCATCGACTCACAACAATCACACATTCATAGACTCACGAAAAACACACATTCATCGACTCGTGACAATCACACATTCATAGACTCACAACAATCACAAATTCATCGACTCGCAACAATCACACATTCATAGACTCGCAACAATCACACATTCAAAGACTCACAACAATCACACATTCACAGACTCACAACAATCACACATTCATAGACTCACAACAATCACACATTCATAGACTCACAACAATCACACATTCATCGACTCGTGACAATCACACATTCATAAACTCACGACAACAATCACACATTCATAAACTCACGACAACAATCACAAATTCATAGACTCACAACAATCACACATTCATAGACTCACAACAATCACACATTCATAGACTCACGACAATCACACATTCATAGACTCACAACAATCACACATTCTTAGACTCTTGACAATAACACATTCATAGACTCACAACAATCACACATTCATCGACTCGTGAAAATCACACATTCATCGACTCGTGACAATCACACATTCATCGACTCACAACAATCACACATTCATAGACTCACGACAATCACACATTTATAGACTCGTGACAATCACACATTAATAGACTCACGACAATCACACGTTCATAGACTCATACCAATCACATGTTCATAGACTCGCAACAATCACACATTCATAGACTCACGACAATCACACATTCATACACTCGCAACAATCACACATTCATCAACTCGCGACAATCACACATTCAGAGACTCACAAAAATCACACATTCATAGACTCGCAACAATCACACATTCATAGACTCACAACAATCACACATTCATAGACTCACAACAATCACACATTCATAGACTCACAACAATCACACTTTCATAGACTCACAACAATCACACATTCATAGACTCACAACTATCACACATTCATAATCTTAGGTCTTTCGGTAAAGTCACGTTAAATGGAAAAATAAAAATAAAAATATATATAAAACAATAAAAATTCTCACAACGTTTCGACCATAACACAAACGGTCGTCATCAGGTGTGACGGTTTGCATCTAATTAATTAATTATTTATTTCAAAGCAGCGCTTTTATTTATTTATAAAAACGTCAGCGCCACGCGCAGCGATTTGGCAGTTTATTTAGAAGGACTAGTCCATCTATGTTCTGAAAAGAGGAGGGTGGGAGACGAAAATTTGTATGTATGCTCTCTGAAAGCCACTGTAAGCATTCACAATCAATTAAGACCTGAAATAGTTTTTCAAATCTTTCTAATGATTGCTAAGCCAGAATCCATCTTCTCAGTTGAAATTGTCTCTGTGCTTGTATATGTGGATAGCCTCATGAACGAATCTCTCATGGTAGCCAGATGGCTTACAAAGAACCTCTGTCTTAGAAAAGTCAATGTCATGTGAGCCTACTGAATTATAACAATGATCTGCCATGGCCGAGGTGTTGGTCCTACCGTGTTTAAGGTCTGCTTTGTGTTCACGAATGCGGTCCGAGACATGGCATTTGGTTTCTCCAATGTAACTACTACCACAGAGGCAACTTAGTTTGTAGACACCAGGGTACTGTATGTCCGGAATCACATCTTTTACAGACGGAACCTGATCACGGATTTTATGTAATGTGTTGAAACGGACCTGGATCTTGTGTTTATTCAAGATTTTGGAGATCTTTTTTGTGATCTCCGCAATGTAGGGCAAAGTGATGGTTTTGAAAGGCTCCCCAAGAGGGTCCTTCTTCATGGTTTGAGTGATAGCTTTGCGGATTGTATAGTCGGAGTAACCATTAGCCTTAAGAGCTTGGTGTACGTGCTTGAGTTCACTGCCTATGTGTTCCTGGTCGGATATGCATTGGGCTCTACGGTGCAGAATCTTGATGTGAGAATTCTTCTATGATGGATGGTGGTGGGAATCCGGTTTCAGATAAGCATCCGTATGGGTAGCTTTCCTTTAGACAGAGTGGCTCATTGAACCATCAGGTCTTTTTTTAATTAGGACATCCAAAAAAGGTAGCTTTCCATCTTTTTCGACTTCCATGGTAAATCTGATGGCTGGGTGTATGGAATTGATGTGGTCGAAGAATTGGTCTAGAGCAGGCCGGCCATGTGGCCAGATGACAAAAGTGTCATCCACGTACCTCTTCCATAAGGTTGGGTTCAGAGTGGCAGTCTGGATGGCGTCAGTCTCAAATTTCTCCATGAAAATGTTAGCTATAACCGGAGATAGGGGGGGGGCCCATTGGCGTGCCCTCAGTTTGTTTGTAGAAAGTTCCATTCCAAGTGAAGTATGTATTTGTTAAACAGTGTCTCACCAGGGGGATACCTCAGTGTTTAGTCCTTGATGAACCAAGTCTTCAATGATTGCGATGGTGTCAGGTACAGGAACCTTGGTGAATCAGGAAACTACATCAAAACTGACAAGCAGGTCGTCTGGGGACAGGGAAATACCCTTGATTGTCGATACCAGGTGAGTAGAATTTTGTACCGCAGAGGTGGTTTTTCCAGTGAAAGAATGCAGGATTTCAGACAAAAAACGAGCCAGTTTCTAGGTGGAGGAATTGATTGTAGAGACGATGGGACGAAGGGGTGTATCTACTTTATGTATTTTTGGTAAGCCGTATAATCTTGGTGGCCTGGCAGCAGAAGGTTTCAACGAAAACTGTTTAGATTGATCAATTAATGCGGTTGAATCAGAAATTATTTTGTTGGTTTGTGTGACGAGGCTGTTAGTGGGATCTCTTTTAATTTTTGTATAACTACCATCATCGAGTAATTCTTTAATTTTGTTGTTGTATTCTATTTTATCCATGATGACAGTAGCATTGCCCTTGTCAGCTGAGAGGACTGCAATATCATCCCTCTTTTTTAATTGATATAATTCAAACGCTCACATTCATCGAATCGTGATAATCACACATTCATCGAATCTTGACAATCACACATTCATCGAATCTTGACAAACACACATTCATCGAATCTTGACAGTCACACATTCATCGAATCTTGACAATCACACATTCATCGAATCTTGACAATCACACATTCATCGAATCTTGACAATCACACATCCATCGAATCTTGACAATCACACATTCATCGAATCTTGACAATCACACATCCATCGAATCTTGACAATGACACATCCATCGAATCTTGACAATCACACATTCATCGAATCTTGACAATCACACATTCATCGAATCTTGACAATCACACATCCATCGAATCTTGACAATCACACATTCATCGAATCTTGACAATCACACATCCATCGAATCTTGACAATCACACATCCATCGAATCTTGAC
This sequence comes from Petromyzon marinus, assembly GCF_048934315.1. Classification (NCBI taxonomy): domain Eukaryota; kingdom Metazoa; phylum Chordata; class Hyperoartia; order Petromyzontiformes; family Petromyzontidae; genus Petromyzon; species Petromyzon marinus. Next base: position 19,507,669 of record NC_133674.1, read on the forward strand.
AATCACACATTCATCGAATCTTGACAATCACACATTCATCGAATCTTGACAATCACACATTCATTGTCCAGGGCCACGGTAAGCCGTTGTCGTTACCGAGGGGCTGAGCACACCGTAGCCGGGTCATACCCCCCTCTAGTGCTCGATTGGCGCGGCTCACGTGCGTTGGTGGTGACTGATGAGTATCGTTAGCGCGCCGTTTCCAAACGGTTGGGGCTCGTGTGGCCGCGGGTGGTAAGAAACGAAGTCGCCGGCCGGCTGCGTGCCTCGCTCCTCCTATCCCCACGCGCTCCCAACTCCCCCCCACCGCCCACCCCGTCCTCCCACCACCCTCCCTCTACGCACCCCACCTCCATCCCCCTCATCCACCGCTACCCCTCCCCCTGCCCCCCAGCCCCACCAACCACTCTCCATTAAGGGGCCGAGAGGGTGAGCGCCACGCATGAATCAGCGCCGTGTTCCGGGAATGAAGGGGCAGTGTTCCCGGGCATGCGAACATCTCTGGCTTGGAGCCGAGTCGCCTCTATCCCCCTCCCCTCCTCCAACCCCCCACCACCACTCCCACAGCCTTTGCTTTAATATCGCCGGCCACTAATGTGGAATATTAGATTAGGCTGATTAATCGCTCATTCATAATTAAGGGAGGCGAATGGGAGGCTTCGCGTTGTCCCATTGAGAGTTTTCTCAACAGACAGACGCTGCCTGGACCCACCCTTGCCTACGTTGTTGCTCCTGCTGCTGCTGTTGGTATATTATTCGTGTGCGTAATGTATCCCTTCACTGGCTACGGATGTCTCCTTGTAGAAGTTACTACAAGCAGTCACTCGGTACTTGGTTGCATACGCTGGTTCGGGAACTCGCTTCGTTCAGGATTCAAACGGACTGTGGCATCGCATTCGTATTGTGAGGGATGGAGACGGTGTAAGGAGGCAATCATCCAGCAGCAGATAAACCATGGCTGATGGTGTCAATAGTGCAGCGGATGATGATGATGATGATTGGAAGTGTTTACCTCGCAATAAACGATTATGGGAGATCTTCATACAGCAATGGATTAAAATATCGATGATGTTGATAACGAGACCTTACGATTGCGAGTTGAGTTATTTGACCAGTACACCGTCCAGACGGATATAATCACCGTCATTGATGACTCGTTTTAATGTAATCGATATTCACATAAGTGGGGATGGATTTCGGATGTGCGTATGACGGTTCACCACCCCGACTCCAGCGATCCGATTATTAGTTCTCGCGGTTAATAGTCGGAATTCGTCTCAGTTGTGTTGTGTATATTTTTAAAAGCCTATACCACCTGTTATGCATGGTTGTCGATCAACCAAGCACTAAACCCCCTTACATGTTTAAACTAAATGGTCGTGCGTGATTTATTACATGTGTTGCTTTAAATGTACATTTTTAACCTAGTTTCATATTGCAGCACAAACGGAATGTTCCTCGCAATAGTGTAACAGCAATAGGTTCGTGAAGCCGTCTGTGCAGACACTTGAAGTGCAAGCCCCTCGCTCGCGTGGCGGGATTTCTTCCCGGGACTTCGGGAGACAAGTCCGTTTGCTAAGTGAATTGAATTTCACATCGTTGCGTTTGCATTTGTTTATTTCCATGATCCTATTACGATTAGACTCTCAACGACTTGGTACGAGACCGTTTTTCACCGACAACAATGCAGCTGGCAGTGAATCTCCTTGTGTTAGAGAATGACCGCACAATCATGTCTGAAGTTACTTCTGCATACCAATTATTTGTTTCCACCGTAAGGGCACTACTTTTAAATACCGCTCAAATAAAGTCCATCGCTTGCCAATCAAAGACACTTTTTTAAATTTCCGAGTTGGACTATTGCGCGTTCTGTGATAATCAAATCTAATTTAATGTAATGCAATTACATTGAATGAATTGAATATGATTGTCATTCAATTCGCTACAATTGAGAACTTTTTTTTCTTTTATTTCCAGGGCAATTGAAACCTGGATGAAAACCCACGAACTCAAATGGGAGTGGCTGATTGTCTGTAACCCCCCCCCGCCCCGTGTCACCTCTTTATACTCGTGATTATTTAAAAATCGTGCCTTTTCATTGACACAATACAATCATTGACTCTGCACCGCTGAGACACGCACAACCGTGCAGGCGTATTTATGTACACGTGCAGGCACGAGGCAGCGGATGGACGAGCAGACGCTGAGAGACACGGAACCATTGGGGGAGGCAGGGCCGACATGGGAAGATGGGAAGCGAAGAGTGAGAGTCGAAAGCGTGCAAGGGACTGCCACGGGGAGACGCGGATGAGACGGGGGGGGGGGGTACATGGGGAGACGGGGGAACCCACAGCAAGACACTGAGAGGGAGCAATGGGGAGAAGAGAATAAAAAAGTAAAACTATAGGCAGGAAAAGAGGCGATTAGGTGAGCTAGCTAAGGGAGAGGCAGTTGGATGAGAGCGGAGACACGAGCAAGACCATCAAGATATTGGTCACACGCGGAGAGACCAGGGGCGTGGGGAGCTGAGGTTAGGTATGGAAGGACGCAAGCAGCGAGAGAAGGTGGACACGGGGAAGGTGGACACGGGGAGACACGCGGTGGAGACGCGGTGTTGGAGTGTGGGACGAGAGGAGCGAGGGAGGCTGGCGGGGGGAGCAGGGGATGGGGGGTGGGTGCAGGAGTGGGGGGGGGGAGATCACAGGGGGGGAGGGGAGATCACGGGGGGGGGGGTAGAGGGAGGTTGGAGAGGGAGGAGAGGGTGAATGATAAACTGCTAACGCAATTTTCGCGGCTGTGCTAACTCGGTTACGCGCTGGCTAACAGCGTTAGACAGCGAGACGGCCTCACTGTTATCCGCCACAAAACTGCTTTGGGGCGCAGGGGCCGCGCCCGACGCGAGAATCGCGTATTAAGACCTAACTCAATTCGGGAGCGTGTCAGGAAATCGCCTGATAATGACCCAAGGCGTTGAGATGGCTTAACAAGGTTACTCTAATAGAATTGTAGAGCGCAAAAAAAAACTCGATTGGGTTTTAAAGAAGAATTGAAAAATTGTGCAGGCGCGCGGTTTGTGGAAGTTTTGGGGTGGCGGTGGAAGACGTCAGGGCTCGATTTCAGCCGGAGCTGTCCAGGGCTGAGCTCCTGTTGTTGATGGGGCTCCAACAAATATTTCATGGCACATGCAATGCCCTGATGGCGACGGTGGATGTGGCGGCGCTGAGACTATCATTATGCTTGTACACGGAAGCAGTTGTAAGCCGCTTTTTATCGGCCTCGACGTCACGCTCCATGGTAGGCGAATTATTTGATTCACTGATAAAGGTGAGTCGCCCGAAACGTCGATGTCTTTCTTTGCTCTTAATGGCAGTTTTTAAAAAAAGAAACCTTGTAATGATTTTTAAACGAACCTATTGATTAGTGTTCGATTATTATGTGTGCGAATACATTAATTATTTGTCTGCCGCATGTCTGCGTGATAGTTTAACAATCTTAGGAAGAAGTGGAACACAGCGTTTTAAGTAATTTAAGCGTTAATTCATTTACGGAAGTGTCAAAATTAGCCTCGAGGTAAATGTTTACCTGGCCAGCGCTTGCCACAGGCATTAACCGTGGCTGAGAATCTAACTCAGGTCCCGGGGATGTAGCTTCCTGTGCCGACGGCTGAGCCACCGCTCCACCTACCCTGCATTAAATACAGTTTACATATATGAAATGTAAATACTGTATACATTGTACATATGTACAATATGGGTGTTTAAATCAAATCAATATTAAAGAACGTGAGTTTTTGTATGGGTGGCTGCGAGTATAAAAGTACATTTTAACAAGAAGTTACGATGGTAGTGACACATTCCTCATAAACACACATTCTTTATAGACACGTGTATAATAAGATGACGTTCCTGGCAGTGGCCCTTCTTCGGAGTCGAGAGAGAAGGTGGAGATATTTACAGAGGCATCAAAAAATGCGATCTCCAGATATTGGAGCAATCGCTCTGCACTCTCTGCACTCTAAAGGGGGGCTATTGCCCGAAACGTCAACCAACCCTTCATATACCACCCCCTACCCCCCCCCCAACACATCTCAATCCATACACCACCCCCACATCACCAACCTCCACATCACATTACCACCCACACATCCCTCCCATCCTCTTCCTCCTCACACTCTCCATGTCACAGTGTCGCTCAAACCGCGTTACACTCTGCCCGCACATTCCACCTCCACCTCCCTCTGCTCGCACAGCTGATTTCATTTCAGTGTTATTTATTTTACTTTGTTATTTTATATATTGTTTAAATATAGGGGAATATACCGCGCAGTGTTTTATATATATTGCTCATATCGTGCGCGTGTGTGTGCGTGTGTGTGTGCGCGCCGAATATTTCTGCGCGTGATTTGATTTCGCCTTATCGGGTTTGTGTTGTATTTTATCGCATTACTCTACACTCGCCTTTATTGAGGAGGTCGGGAACAACTGTAAGCGGAATATCCCGTATTTCATTTTTTTTGGGACATCGCAAAGTTCGCCATGCGATATAAAAACATCGATATAAATATATAATAATTACTGCTCCCCCACCCCCAGCCCGCCTCTCTTCTTCACATACAACAAAAAAAACCCCTCCCATCCCATTAATTTGCGTCTGAAATTAAATTTTGCCTGAATCCCAGCTTCTGAGAAATTGTAAATATCGGTTGGGCTGCCACGCAATGGAGACTCCTCCTGGTGCGGCACAGCGGGTGGACAAAGTTGTGCCCCTCTCTCGGCGCGGTGTCGATCAGACGCCGCTCCAAATGTTCTCGCGAGTAGCTCAGTGAAATCCGCTTCAGCGGGCCGTTCTTTGAGTGCTGCATTGCTCTCTGCGACAGATCCAAATGGATTATCCTGTCTCGTGCTCTACTAACCGCGCTGTTTTGTTTTTGTGGTTGCTATGAAATAATCGATACAACTTTTTTGTATTATGATCCAATTTAGTTTTGCAAAGCACTCCAACTGTCATCGGTTGTGATTGCTGTGCGCCTCAGAACAGCTGTTGTAGGCACCATGCATATTCGCTGTGCAGCCATCCAGCTGTTGATTGATCATAGGTCATGATGGTGATGATGAATTACAGCAAACCATAGACTTCCACGCGTGTATCAACTTCATGGCTGCATACCGCAGTTACATGAGTCGTAATAATGATAATAATCAGACTTTTGTCAATCGACTGCTGGATAAAGGCATTGTACTGTCGTGTCGATCTTGGGGGACTGTTTGACCATACTTCACCACGCTGCTCGGCGTGGGTCGGTGACCGGGGGGGGGGGAGGTGGGGGGGGGGAGCCCACAAATGGTCGGATATCACTCGGGAATTAGCCGTGGCGCGGAATCCAACTGAGGTCGCCTGAGTTCGTAAGTGCAGTGCGCTAACCATGTCGCCACCGCTCCGCCCGCAATTGTAAGGTCAAAATGGGGGAGTGATTTTTTTTCTCTGTCCACATTTATATATATATAAAAACAAGCCTTAAAAATGTCGACGTTCAGTGCAGTTGGCGAAATATTCTTCACCAGAGGGAGGCACGGCACACGAAGGGGAGTGGTTGGTTGTGATAGTGAACGTGGTGGTGGCTTCAAAGTGAACCGTTTTAGTGTCGAATGGCGGCTGTTGTTGCGATCGTTGTTGTTGTTGGCAGCCTTGGGGTCAACCACATACCCGCGTGCGCCCGGACCGCCTTTGTCTCCCTAGCGGTGAAGTTGACGTCCATTGAATGCGCGCGCCCACCAGCCACGCGTGACGCATGGCTGGTGACAGATGCCCCTTGCACGCTCGCTCATTGCTCGCGCGCTCTTAGAGTAAACATCGCTCGCATATTAGTAACCTGGGGGGGGGGGCTATGGAGATAAAGCAGTGGGGGGGGGGCTGAACAAACGCTCCCAATATTAACAAGAAGCGAATAATTAGAGGCCAGGCAAAGCGAAAATGAATATCTAAGGCGCGCTAATGAGTGATGCATGATCATTTCCCAGCGCCGCGCTTTCGGGATATTGATAAATGCCGAGCCATTCGCTGGCGCTAATTGCCTTTGACGCCTGCCCAGCGATTAAACGCCTCCATCAATCTCAGCAGACATGTTTGCATTTTGCCTCCTCCCCTCATCTCCTTCCTTCCCCCTCCCACCATTCCTCCCATCTCCCTCCTTCCCCCCCTCCCGCCCTCGTCCGCCCCCCTCTCGACGTCTCTTACCCCACCGTACTTGCAGACTATGCCCGAACGTCATTAAAATGTCATAAACGCAAACGTAATGGAAGAAAATTGCTCGCATTAATAGCCTTGAATATTGAAATATATAATGTATACAGCAAGAAAAGAAGCCAGGAGAGAGAGAGAGGGAGAGTGGGGAGGAGAGGATCGTTTATTGAATTAGATGCCCCTGCTCGTGGTAGGGAAGTTACGCGGAGTGGGGAGCGATTCCATTACCGGCGACTCGAGAGGGAGCTTGCACCGGGGATAAGCGGGGGGAGTGAGTGAGAGGCTAAAGGGGCATCCCTGCAATGTTGTCGCTCAAGCCGCCGCTGACGGCAGAGCCTCACTCCGGAGGGAGCTTTGCCGAGTTTCTCCTGGAAGAGGAGAGGGTATCGTCGCAATCAGAATCTTGATTTAGACTGCAGGAGGAATCCGATAAGCCACAAAGCTCTTTTTTTCTCTATCTCTCATAGATGGTCCAGTTTTGGGCGGTGTCAGCAAGTGACACGCTGGCCAAACGTCTCGGAAGTGGTGGAAGTTACTCACAATTGTACCGCACGGTACGCGACCTGCCGTCACGGGACCAGCTATGGTGTTACCCGTGTGGGGTGGGGTGAATGGTGGAAGGGGGGGAGGTTAAGACACACAATTATTTATTTCGACTGCCGCGCCGGAAGATCGGACCGATGACGTCGGTTCATAGAGCAGTGCGCACACCACTGCGTCACCGCTCTGTCACTCTCATTGCCTCCCCCAAGACCAGCCATTATCGAGCTTAAATTAAACATAAGTCGCTAACCTAATAACACTCGCATGGACAGATCCGACGAGATCGCCTTCGTTCCGGGTGATTCTGTCATAGGCACTGTTCGTATGTGTGTGTGTAACTGTGTGTGTGTAACTGTGTGTGTGTGTTCTGTGTGTAACTCTGTGTGTGCGTAACGCTGTGTGTGTGTTCTGTGTGTGTGTGACTGTGTGTGTGTTCTGTGTGTGTGTAACTCTGTGTGTGTAACTCTGTGTGTGTAACTCTGTGTGTGTGTGTAACTCTGTGTGTCTTCTGTGTGTGTGTAACCCCTCTGTGTGTGTAACTCTGTTTGTGTAACTCTGTTTGTGTAACTCTAAGAAGGAGTTGGAGGCGTTGCTGCTGAACCTGGAGCTTGCCACTAAGATGTGGGGCCTTACCATCAACCCCACCAAAACTAAGCACCTGCCTGGGTATTTTGTACCATCGGACACTCCACGCCCACAAATCCCAATTGGTAGTTGAGGAGAGAGTGGAGAGTTTCCCAAATCTGGACAGTGTGCTCATGACCGGCTCCGGTTTGACAGCAGAGGTCTCTCTCCGAATCAATCGAGCGACATTATATTTTCATCGGTTGCATAACGCTGTGTGGTAGCTACCTGGTCTGTCACTCCGCACGAAGCTTCAGGTCTTCTCGGCCATAGTCATTCCCTCCCTTCTCTACGCTTGCGAAACGTGGACCCCCCTAATGGAACATCTTCGCCGGTTAGAAACATTTAGGCTGGCCTGCCTACGATCCATCCTGGGTTTTATCCAGGCTGGATTGTGTGAGGAGCTCACAAATCCTTGAAAGATCTGGACAAAGTCCCATCGATGAACTCCTCCGGCAGGCAAGGCTGCATTGGCTGGGTCATGTAGCCCGCATGCCCAGCCACCGCATGCCTTAACATCTTTTGTTCGGCCGGATCGAGGGGGCTAAACGGGCGCGGCACGGGCTAGAGAAGAGATGGAGTGATGTGGTACAGGAGGACGTGGAGCTGAGTGGACTTGCCGATGACTGGTACCAGCGGTGTCAAGATCGGCCTCTGTGGAGGAGGCTCGCGAAGGACGCTACTGGGCAGTTGGAGGTAGTCGCCCTCCAACGACAACGGAGGGCGGAGGAGTAACGCTCACAACAACGAGGGGAGCGCCGGGTGGCTAAAGCACAGCAGATTGGCACAGTGGAGGGCACAGGTGGTGCATCAGCCAGTCATCTCAGTCAGTCTACCCGTGGCACCTGGGTCTGCCCGGTGACCTCGTGCCAGCGGGCGTTCGACACTTCACGTGGCCTCAACGTGCACATAACCTGGCACAATTGTCGTGGTGACGTCATCGCCACTTAGTGGCGAATGGCGGTTATTGTTGTAACTCTATGTGTGTGTAACTCTACGTGTGTGTGTGTAACTCTATGTTGTGTGTGAAACTCTATGTTGTGTGTGTAACTATGTGTGTGTGTGTGTAACTCTGTGTGTGTGTGTGTGTAACCCTGTGCGTGTGTAACCCTGTGTGTGTTTGACTCTGTGTGTGTGTAACTCTGTGTGTGTGTAACCCTGTGCGTGTGTGACTCTGTGTGTGTGTAACTCTGTGTGTGTGTAACCCTGTGCGTGTGTAACTCTGCGTGTGTGTGTAACTCTGTTGTGTGTGAAACTCTACGTTGTGTGTGTAACTCTGTGTGTGTGTGTAACTCTGTGTGTGTGTGTAACTCTGCGCGTGTGTAACTCTGCGTGTGTGTGACTCTGTGTGTGTGTAACTCTGTGTGTGTGTGTAACCCTGTGCGTGTGTAACTCTGCGTGTGTGTGACTCTGTGTGTGCATAACTCTGTGTGTGTGTAACTCTGTGTGTGTGCAACCCTGTGCGTGTGTAACCCTGTGCGTGTGTAACTCTGCGTGTGTGTGACTCTGTGTGTGTGTAACTCTGATATATCGATTGGCTCGAGGCGCGACGGATTAGCCGGTAGGTTGCCTCATCGAGCCGCGCGTGAGGTGCCGTGATGATGCATGCACAGTCACACATTCACGCGTCTGAAAAAGTGGTCGGGGTTTGTTGCGACAGGAATTGATGCGTCCCATGTGACCTCTCTCAATCCCACACTCGCGCCACGCTCCTCTCACGCAAATGGACTCCGAATCTCGCTCGCTCGGTCGCATCCTCGCTCTCCATCACACCGTCACGTCCCTCGCTATGCTGCGTGTTCACCCACGGAAATATTAACTCATCGTCACCATCATCCTTCCCACAATCCCAACGTCGCTCGCGCGCACGCACCCACCCACCCACCACTCGCTCACTCACTCACTCCCCGACATTCACCACCCACCTGTTCACTCCTCTACTCACTCACCAACTCGCTTGCCCACACGTTTACCCACCCATCGACTCACTCGCCCATTCACGAATCCACGCACCTCAACCACTCATTTACCGACTCACCCACTCACCCACAACTCACTCGCGCTCACTCGCTCACCCACCGACTCACTCGCTCACCCATCCATCCCCCGGCTCCGCCACAAGGTTTGGTTCCAGAACCGGCGCGCCAAGTGGCGCAAGACGGAGCGGGGCAGCGGAGACACTGACGGGGACCGGGAGAGCCCTGGGGGAGAGGCGGCGGGGGCAGCGGGGGCAGCGGCGTCCAAGGCACGAGCCTCCAGCCCCGAGCCCCCGCGGCATCGCAGGGAGGCGACGCCCAGCCAGCCCAGGTGAGATCTGTCTCTGTGTGTGTGTCTGTGTGTGTGTCCATGTGTGTGTGTGTGTCTGTGTGTGTGTGTCTGTGTGTGTGTCTGTGTGTGTGTGTCTGTGTGTCTGTGTGTGTGTGTCTGTGTGTCTGTGTGTGTGTCTGTGTGTGTCTGTGTGTCTCTGTGTGTGTGTCTGTGTGTCTCTGTGTGTGTGTCTGTGTGTGTGTGTCTGTGTGTGTGTCTGTGTGTGTGTGTGTGTCTGTGTGTGTCTGTGTGTGTGTCTGTGTGTCTCTGTGTGTGTGTCTGTGTGTGTGTCTGTGTGTGTCTGTCTGTGTGTGTGTCTCTGTGTGTGTGTCTGTGTGTGTCTGTGTGTGTGTCTGTGTGTCTCTGTGTGTGTCTGTGTGTGTGTCTGTGTGTGTGTCTGTGTGCGTGTCTGTGTGTGTCTGTCTGTGTGTGTGGTGGGGAGCGGTAGTGTAGCGGTTAGCGCACTGCGCTACAAACCCGGCGGCCCAAGTTTGATTCCCGCTCACGGCCAACACCAGTGATGATTGTCCGAGCCGGTCTTGGGCCTCCCCTAGGTCGACTTGGCCTTAAATTAGTACATGGTGCAATGTGTTAAAAACATCAGTACTGGGGAGACGAAGGCGGCCGGGAGTGGTCCTGGCCTTCATAGGTGCTCGTTAACGGCACTTGCCCCAAGCGTATATTGAAGACTACACAAGGATCTTTGTAATTGCATTGCCCCTAAACAATACACTTTTCTAAAGCCCGAATCAAATTCTGCCATCGCGGTCACTTCTCTAACCAAGCCTCCCTGGTTATCCACGCTCCGTGCCTCCCTCGACCTTGTTACTCACGGTTCGTCCCTGCCCCCCTCCATCCCCCCCCCCACTGCAGCGGGGGTCGCTCGAGCGTGGGGCCGCCTCCGTTCCCGCCGCCCGCGTGCTTCCCGGCGATGCTGGCGCTCAGCACGGCCTCGTACGCGCGCGCCCTCACGCAGCCCGGCCCCCCGGCCGGCAAAGGTGCGAGCTCTCGGCACGTCCACCGCTGAGTCGACCAGTCAACTCGATAAACTACTGACAAATGTAGACGCCTTTTAGATCAACGGGTTAAGGCGCTTTGAGCTGCGTAGCTATTTTTCAGAAGCGATCTGGCCATCACCAACGATAGCTCAACCGGGCGGCTTGTCACGTGGAAATGTTATAGCGGCAGCCAAACGCTCTAAACGCGTGATGTTTATTCTTAATGTGGAGGGGAGAATCGGAGGACCCGGAGAAAAACCCCACGCGACCTCGGGAGAGAGTGGCAAGCAAACTCCAAATCTCAGCAGGTGTGGGCGTCGGGGTCAAACCCACGACCTTCTGTATACCAGGCGAGGTAGTTGACATTGTCGCCATGTCGGCCATTGCCACGGTTGGTCAGCCAATCAGGGCATAGGCTGACATTGTATCGGTCAACAGAGATGCGTAAATAGTCGGACAAATCCACCCGCGTCACTTGGCCAGTCAAAGTCGGTCGGTCAAAGGGTCGCTCAAATACCTGGTCAATTGGTTAATTATGGGGATTTTCCCGTCAGTTAACCGGTTGCCCAGTGAGTCGGTTATTCAATAAGTCAGTGAACTATAAGGTGAATTAAATTCATGCAGGAAATCAATTTAGTCAGTCAATTAAATAGTCGGTCAGTCAGTCAGTCAGTCGGTCGGCCGTTAATTAAAAAATCAGCCGGATTCATACTCGAGCAGTTAATGGATCCGTTGTCTGGACAGTCGGTCAGTCTGATGAAAGGATGTCCAATCAACCACAGAGTCAGCTCAACAGTCAGTAGATTTTCTCGACAATGAACACGTCGGTACATTAATGAAGCATTCAATTGGTTGGTGGGGCGATCAATCAACAAGCGAGTCAATCGAACAGTCACTTGGTCAGTCGGTTTTTTTCAGTCAATAATCCATTCGATCAGCCAGTTGAGACAAACGATTCAGGCACGTGGAGACACAAGGCAGTCACGCATGCACCACCTGACAACAGAGGACTAACAACGACATAATGCCTCACACCACACCGATGACACAAAGCACGCGCCTGTGACCCTGCACTTTGAGCTAAGGGTAGGTGGATCACACAGACGTTTGTTGAACATTCAAAACTTGCTGGACTGCGAGGTGACCAGAAGATGGCAATACGACACGTTGGCTGCATGGACACTCGAATCTCTGCACAGATAGATTCAAGAATCCATTGCTGACTGTAACTGCCCGTTTACCTGGCCCACTTGCAGCTCATACTTACAACACCTGGCACCTCCAGGCAATCTCACATCCAATACTCAATTCCAACCATTCTCAATCCGTCAATGGACTAACGCCTCCCCAAGCCACGTTCATCATTGGTAGAGGCTGGAGGGGAAGGGGGCAGTTATGACCATACTTCACCACGCCGGTCAATGCAGGCTGCTAAAGGAGAGGGTCGCCACTCCACCCATCCAAATACCCCACTGACCAGCCTCGGGCTTGCTTAGCACCACAGATCCAATGCGACCGGGCGCGTTAACCCAGCGGAGATACGACCGCGTCCGCGCGCGTGAGCCCTTTTACAGCAGCAGCTCCTCCTCCTCTCCCCATGCTTCCCCCGCGCTCGCGAGCAGGAGGCGGTGTCTTCTGCCCGTGCTGCGTGGCCGACCCTTTGGCTGGACCGCTGCCCCCGATGCTGCCCTACGGCTGCCCGGCCCCGCAGCGCAACGCCAGCGTCGCTGCTCTTCGCCTGCGCGCCCGGGAGCACGCGGCTGCCCTCCTGCAGCACACTGCCCGCCTGATGCCCTCGGCTGACCCCGCTCACTCGGCCGGAGCGCACGTGTCGATGCTCCGCGCACAGAGCCTCGGGCTCAACTTAAACTTGAACCTGGGCTCTTCGTTTGGTCTCCCTCCTCTTCCTCCTCGGCACGCACCTCCTGCCACCTCCGCAGCAGCAGCTGCAGTAGCAGCAGCAGCAGTGTCGTTATCGTCATCATCATCAACAACAACATCATCATCGCCGCCACCAGGACTCGCAGATTCTGGAGTTCACCTGTCCTCCACGCGTAATCATGTGGGCAGCGGTGAAGGTAGCGCCCAGATGCAGCAGCACATGCAACAGCAGATGCAGCAGCACATGCAGCAAACTGCCCTGCTATTGCGACAGCCTCTGAAGCCGCCAGCTCTCCGCAGCATCCTGCACCCAATGGCCCCATCGGGCATCCACCAGCAGCTGGCGTCTGGCAGCATCGGCAGCGGCATTGCTGGATTGATGGATCCAAACTGTACTGCGACGCTGGTGACGGCAGTGGCCTCCTCTGATGGTCCAGCTCCTGGTGAGAACGCAAGGAGCTTGCAAGCCAAAGACAGCAGCAGCAGCAGCGGCAGCGGTAGCGATCATGAACTGTGATCTTACATCAAGCTTCGTCCATTGAGAGCACATAAAAAAAAATTGAAATGAAAAATAATATTTGCCCAACTCTGGACACATCTGACCGGGGGGTGGGGGGCTGATGATTGCTGTCTCTATGTCGCTATGTTTCACGTGTCTACGTGCGTCTCTCTCCGTTTCACTGTCTGTCGCTGTATATTCCGCTGGTGTGTCTTTCTCGGTTGCTCTGTCTGTCTCTCTACGAGTCTCTACGATTGTAATATTCCACGCCAATCTGTGTTGCTTGTGGCTATCTCTCTGTCTCCGTATATCTGTGTCTCTCTGCGTTTGTCTCTCCGAAATGTCTTATCTCTCACTCACCGTCTGAGATCTATTTGTTGGCACCCCCACGTACAATGTCAGTGCCCCTCACCCCCTCTACAGCTTTGCGCTCTGGACGGCTGCCCTGATCGCCCGCCCCCCCCCCCCCTCCTTAACTCCGCACTCCACTGCAGGTGTCGATCAACGTCCTACGGGTCCCGTCGCGTTCCACCAGGATCGGGGGTGGGTGCGGCGAGCATCGATGCCGCCCATTGTAATCATCAATCTCCTTCGCTTTTTGGGATTTTGTTGTGCAGGTGACGGAATATGTCTCCACTGTCGTTTGTCTTTTTTGATCGGAATATCTGGGTGCTGTTGTTTATTGATCCTGAAGAGGGTAACAGTTTTGTTTTGTTTGCCCCGTCGTGAATTCATTCGCAACGCAGTTCACAAGAGAGTCGCCGTGGTCTCCAGGCGTTTGGAAAATGCGCGCCCAAAGCAAATGTAAACACGACCCTACCGCCACTGAACGCGTTGCACTCTCAACCCGCACGACAAATGTCGAGGTCGTTTATTCAAATGTCCGCCAGGAGAGCGACCTCACCCGCGGAGATGTTAACTCGCGCATCTTCATCGCGGATAATAGAGTCGATGTGCCGCCACGAACAAGTATGGCTCCTTCTAATCGGCGAGGTCGCAGATAATCGGGGGTGACAGGGGGCGGAGGGGGGGATGTAGTAAATAGATTCTGGCTGCAGCAGACAAGAACGCGAACGTTTGCACGCACAGGCTAGACCCCGCTTAGCGCTCGAGATGCGTTCAGTGCGAGCGCTGGTAACGAAACGGGCATTCTAGGAGGGGTTCGCGCTAAGCGAGGCTCTGCCTGTATATTCCTCTCGCCGATTGGAGGAGCGGCGCCGGAGTGAGCAGGCAAGGTTGTTGTTGTTTTTGTTGTTGTTGTTGTTTTTGTTATTTGTTTGCAACCTGCTGCTTCTGACGTGCACGAGACCCCTTACTGGACTCACATTATTTGGCGGCGATGCTGCTGCTGCTTTAGCAGTGGTGCACCGAGAACAACTTTACAATCAACTCGACACATTCGATAACACGCATTGCCTTAAATGGGGGGAAATGGGTGTATAATAGGCGACGTTTCATACCACGGCCCCTCTTCATAGCAAAATACGGCAAGTACTACAAAGAAGGGGCCATTCGTGTATGTGCTATGAACAAGGGCCATGGCTAAACACGCCGCCTAATATACAGGGTGCTTCAAATGTGTTTTAACACTTCTGAGAATTTGCAACAATGCCACAAGACACGTGCCTCCGGGCTCTGGAGACGGGCTGGAGAAGATTCCAGGCATGAGTTGACAACGATGGCGAACGAGTGGAGACTTTAGGAAGCTATTAACATATATTTGTTATCATGCTACAGTGTATTATCCATTCTTTTACCATTAAAATCGCGATAGTCCCGTGTAAGTGTTAACATTTTTTTGAAGCAGCCTGTATATTGTTACGGCGGTGTTATTGACGAATGCGTTGGGTTTCTTTGTCACTTGAATCGGCGTAAAATAAAAAGGCACGCGATGTGTGGGACCCACGTTGGTTGTTGGTAATCGTTGCCAGCAACTGATACAACTTAAACTATTTAACTATGTTTTTTGCCAGGTAAGGCCCACTGAGCTATCTATACAGCTCTTTTTTTCAGAAGCGATCTGGCCACAAATGATAGCTCAACGAAGTGGCTTATCGTCGCGTGGAAATGTATCGCAGCCAAATACTCTAAACACGTGGTGATGTTCAAGTCTAAACGTGGAGGGGAAACCCGGCAGACCCGGAGAAAAATCCACGCGACCACGGGGAGAGAGAGAGACACCGCAAACTCCAAATATACAGCAGCAGGCGTCATGGTCGGGATCGAACCCACGACCTCCTCCATATCAGGCGAGGTAGTTAACATCTCCTAGCCACCGTGGCGCTCACGATCACGTGGTGGCTTAGTTAACCGTGGCGTTGCTTCACGGAGATTCCATTGCGATTATTCATGTTGTACCCTTGTATTAAAGTATACGCGAGACTTTAAATAAAACGTATAACTGACTGTATATTCAGCCCTGCCTCGTGTTTGGTTATTTGAAATGTGTGGAGAGGGGGGGGGAGCGGAAGCGTCGAGGTTAGCGCGTTGCGCTACGAACCCGGTGACCCCGAGTTAAATTCCCGCTCACGGCCAACATCCTTGACGAACACACGCAACGCGTGGAACTCGCGTGAGGCCGAGTCTATCGAGACGAGGTGTAATATTTTGATGGCACCTGCACATGGTGATAGCTGTTGACCGGGACTCGAACGCAGGCTAGTGGTCGAGTTGATAGCGCAGCGCGCAAACCACTGATTCGCCACTCCGCGTTGCACACAGAGACACCCAGAGACAGCCAGAAAGAGAGAGAGACAGTATTTAACACCGAAAAATACGGCATACACATGCCACACAAACAACATCACAGACTACGCACATACGTAGACAAATACTCGTACGTACGGTGCGAAAGAAGCTCAACATACATTCTCACTTGAGGTTAAGTCGACCTAGAGGGTTCGGGTCGCCAGGTTCATAGCGCAGCGCGCTAACCGCTATACTACCGCTCCCCACAGAGTGACACACATACACACAGCGACGCACACTCACACTTGACTCAACCCACACACGCAAGGACCCACCCAACGCTTCCTCCACCGCCGTCAACTGGAGGTGAACCGAGGTGGGTCCGTGTTAAGTTGGTGGCTTCGTTGTGGCCGAGTAAAGAACGGCGTGATGGCGCAACACAGCAGAAAGCAAACCGTACCCATTAGCGCGCTAATTACTGCTGTCTGTAATTCGATTGCGAAGTCGCGTGTTCATCTCGCGTGTTCATGTCGCGTGTTCATCTCACGTGTTCATGTCGCGTGTTCATGTCGCGTGTTCATCTCGCGTGCTCATCTCGCGTGTTCATCTCGCGTGTTCATCTCGCGTGCTCATCTCGCGTGTTAATCTCGCGTGCTCATCTCGCGTGTTCATCTCGCGTGTTCATGTCGCGTGTTCATCTCGCGTATTCATCTCGCGTGTTCATCTCGCGTGTTCATGTCGCGTGTTCATGTCGCGTGTTCATGTCGCGTGTTCATGTCGCGTGTTAATCTCGCGTGCTCATCTCGCGTGTTCATCTCGCGTGTTCATGTCGCGTGTTCATCTCGCGTGTTCATCTCGCGTGTTCATCTCACGTGTTCATCTCGCGTGTTCATCTCCATGAGCGCGCGTTGCCATGGAGCCAAAGAGATGAACCCATAGAGGCTGACATTTCAATACCTCCACTCCTCTCCCCCGGCAATTCCTTGCATTGTCTCGATCCTAATAAATAATCGATCTGTATTGTTTCTCCTGAGTTAAGTTTGTTTCTATATCACGTGTAGGAGACGGTACTCGCGCTGTCTCTCGCCATTAGCACGCGTCTGACATTAGGGAGTCGTTTGCATATCACTTACGTGAACGGAATGGGATCGCCAGCCAAAATAATCAACATTGATCGATGATTACAGAACGTTAATCATTGCACCCCGACGAATCAGACACGACGGGTTAAGCATTAAGACGTTTGTCGTTAGTGTCGTGATATTGAAGAAGTAACCTTATTTGTTAAATGTGTTCATGAACCGACCAATTACCTCGCGCAAAGCCAACACGGCACGGGGAATGCATTCAATCGTTTATTTTTTCCGTCTGTTTACCGAGGAAAGCATCAATGCGTCTCAAGCCTCGTCCTGTTTTTCTTTCAGTAGGGTCCTGCCACGTGTTCACAGTCGGCAGGCCAATGTTGCCGCTGTGAAATCCCAATTGAGTCATTTGCAATGAACTTGCATCAGCATCGGGGATGTTACGCTGCACGGTTTTGTTTTAACCACGGGAGAAAAACCGGAGAAGCCAAAGGAAACCAACGCAGGACAGGACGGGGACGAACCAAGCCAACACATTAAGGCGCTCGAGTCGGGAATCGAACTCAGGCGCCTCTTTGATGCGAGGCCCGAGTGTTACCACTGCACCACGCTGCAAGTTAATGATGTGCATCTGTACGTTGCAAAACAAAGAGACGTTTTAGGTCCTAAAATTGTATTTGTCAGCTGCCAATGCTGTCTACAGCAATCTAAATCAGCTCAAGCCTCTCGTAAATCACGTGACTTGGCTGTGGGGCCACACCCACTCTGAATATCTCCCTTCGCCCCGCCCCATGTGAAAACAGACGCTGCTCCGCGCAGCAGCGTCGAGGCTCGTATCGAGCCTCTTCCTCCCTCGTCCTCAACTTTCCTGACCCTCTTCTTCCTTTCCTCCGTTACTTTCCCATCCCGTTTCCTTCTTTCATTCCCCACTCCCCCCCCCCCCCCCTCTCTCTCTCTTCTTCTCTCTCCTGTTCCTTTCTCGTTCTCCATTCATTACATCATTGACTCGACTCGCCTTCCCGGCGAGTGCAGCCACGGTTACAAACGTTACTCGTCGCCCATTTAATCGACGAATGATATGTTGCCTCGAGTTTATTATAGACTGGGCGAATGTTATCTGCATGGATGGAACAGTGGCGTGCACTTCACCAACTCGCACTGACCAGCGTGAAGAGGTTATGGTCAAACTCCCTACGACCTGGAGGAGGCATTCCTCCATCTAGCAGTAGATTGATGAAGGGCCGCGACTTAAGTTATTTCTTTAGATAATTACAGACAAATACCGATGTGGAAAGCGCATTACTGCCTCGTGTTAACGCTCAATTGTACATTGCGTTGACGAATTAAACGCCACGTGCGACACTCGCTCGACGCGTCTTCACGCAGCGTTGATGCGCGCCGCTTGCGTCGTGTACGGCGTTTCGAGGCAGCTGTGGGCGAGTGTGGAACTTGTGGGTGGAGAGCCGCAGCGCTCTGCGAGCCCGGCGATCCGGTCGCGGTTCCCGCTCACGGCCAACACCCAGTGACGATCGTCTGAGCCGGTCCTGGGCCTCCCCCTAGGTCGACTCAGCCTCAAATGAGTACATGGTGCGGTGTGTAAAATCATCACGACTGTGCGTGATGCTGGCCACCCCACCTCCTCGTGTGCCGTGGCGGCTTTCACAGGTGCTCGCTAACAGCACTTGCCACCAACAGTCTGTTAAGGCTACACGGGGAGTCTTTGCCTATTGTGCGTGGTGTGTGTGGGGAGCGCTGGCTCAGTGGATCCTCGGGGAGGCCTTAATCCGGCAGTGGATAGGGCATGCCTCGTGACAATGATAACGGTGGCAAAGCTAATCAAACAATCGCGTTATTGAGTTGAACTGGACGTGTTTATATTTATTTTCGGCAGATGTATAATTTACGCAGCTTTTTTATCGGGTGAACAACACCATCGGGATACTTATTACATTGCACAAATAATAACAGCAGTTCTGACTATTGTGTGGGCGCGCGCGCTGAACGTTCAGAATTAATTCTGCGTTCACGAGATTATGACCGTGCGGAGTCCAGGTCTGTGTTGTCAGTCATAAATAATGCCCCGCGATGAATGAATGGCTTTATTACCCGCTTGTTCTAAGAGAAAGTAATTGTATTTTATATCGCATTGCGGGAGACGGGGATGGATGCAATAACACTGCAAATGGGTTATAAAGAGACGCAAGGCCTATATGTATAGGACCCCAGGTCATACTATGTAGGTCTGTATATATTTATCTATCTACTGTCACGTATGGGTCTATGAGCCCTTTGGCTTTGAGAATGGGACATTGGTACCAATCAAGGTGGCAAATGCTACCACTACTTTCCTCGAAACGTTTTAACTCTGTAGATCAACATCCTTATTCGATAGCCAAGGTTTTCCGTGGTAGATGTATTTTGTGTCCTTTAAGGAGGGACCGTATTATGCCTAAAAGAGAATATCGCATCGGGGAAAGATAAAAAAAAGTTACGTGAAAATACCGACGGAATGTGAACAGGAACAGCAGGCGTCTCTGTACATAAAACATGAATAGCAAGCGTCTCTAGATATAAAGAGACGGGCAATGCGCGAAGCTTTCTGCCCATTGTTGAGTTCTAGAACTGTTTTTTTTTGCGTTCAGTTTGCTTGTTGTCATTCTGCCACACCGCCGATTAGCACGCGTGGCTGTGGACGGTGCGAAAGACACACAACACACACACCTACATATACATACTAGTAGCTTTGTTGTACGTGAAAAGACAGAAACACGAAGAAGGCACATTGCCTGCCTATGTTTTGTTCTTTATATTCTCCACAACGACGCTGATAGTTATTTGGCGTTTTGAAATTCGATTCAGACCACGGCTAATATCAGTGCCGAGTGACATCTGACCTAACCAACAGCGTGGTTACAGCATGGTCGACGAACCGTTAGCAGAGATACGACGAAAGGCTTTAAAGTCCCATTTTAAATACGTATTTTAAAGACGTATGCCTGTGTTCATATTTTTAGACCAGAGAATGCTAAAAGGCGAAATGCACAAGGGCCATGCAAGTCTCAAAGTGTAAATAGCTCAGTTTGAGCAGTTATGTCTATGACAATGCATTTATTATCAGAGCGTGTTTGTTTGCATGTTTTACCACAAATGTGTATGGTTAACGCAGACCTGATGCCTTGCATTAAGTAACTATTTGGTGTATTAACACCGACATGTTAAATTTCCAGAAAGGATAAAGCCAATTCTTATTATTTCATCATTTCCATACTGCGAAAAGGTCCCGTAGATAATATTTATATATTTTTTGTATTACGACGCATGGGGTAAACCAGCTTTATCGATTAAACAAAGCTGTTTACCATCAGCACCCCCTAGCGGGCACTCACGACCCAACCTCACTCCAAAGCTGACTTTTCCTGTTCCTGAGCCGTACACATAATCTCCCTTAAAACAGGCGCCTGTGTCCACACCTCTTAAATAATATAGGCGACGCGTTTGCCTGTTGAAAGCAGACGCGAACAAAACAAAAAACCCGCCCACACAACACAAAACACCTCCGATCCCCGAAACACATCCACTCATACAACGGACACACAGACGAAGAAGATCCCCCGTATAGCCTTCATCGGACAGTCGGGGCAAGTGCAGTTAGCGAGCACCTTATGAAGTCCGGCACGCCCCACAAGGAGGGTGGGTGACCAGCACCACGTTCGGCCGCCTTTGTCTCCCTAGTGGTGATGTTTACGCACCGTACCAGTTACTCTTTTTTTAAGGCTGAATCGACCCAGGGGAGGCACAGGGCCGGTGAAAACATTGAACACTGGTATTGGTCATGAGCGGGAATCGAACTTGGCTCGCCGGGTTCGCAGCTAATCACTGCGCCACCGCTCCATACACACACAAAAGACAAAGATCCCTTGTTATAGCCTGCAACAGACTGTTGGGGCAAGTGCTGTTAGCGAGCACCCATGAAGGCCGGCACAGCACACGAGGGAGTGGGTGGCCAGCATCACGCCCGACCGCCTTTGTCTCCCCAGTGGCGATGTTTATGCACGGCACCAGGTACTCATTTGAGGCTGAGTCGACCTAGTGGAGGCCCGGGACCGGTTCAAATAAGCGTCACTGGTGTTGGCCGTGAGCGAGAATCGAACTCGGGTCGCCGGGTTCGTAGCGAAGCGCGCTAACAGCTACACTACCACACACACACTCATACATACAAACACACGCACACACACCTGCACACAATGACACACAAAGCACCTGTCAACACCTGCGCTTCCTGGCCACTTCGTCTTTAATGAATAACGTGGGTGCGTGCGTGGGAAAAGCCGTCGGCGGGCCGGTGTTGTGTACCCCATCGGTGTGGTGCACCCCCATCGGTGTGGTGCACCCCCATCGGTGTGGTGCACCCCCATCGGTGTGGTGCACCCCCATCGGTGTGGTGTACCCCATCGGTGTGGTGCACCCCCATCGGTGTGGTGCACCCCCATCGGTGTGGTGTACCCCCATCGGTGTGGTGTACCCCCATCGGTGTGGTGTACCCCATCGGTGTGGTGCACCCCCATCGGTGTGGTGCACCCCCATCGGGCAGGGATTTCAAGTTCGCTTCCTGTCACCGTTTCCGCCTCTTCCAATAATCTCATTTTTATTTCCCGCCTCTGAGCGAACGAGCTTAAAAAAAAATTCCAGTGACGTTATCACTTCCGACCGTCACGGGGCAAGTCCTGCATTTGATTAAAAACAAATGTGTTCAGAAATGAGTCACAACTTGTGTGTGTGTGTTTTTTTTGTAATTTATCCAAAGTAAAAGCTCGGGGTGGATGAGTGGCGCAATGGTTAGCGCACTGAGCCCGGCGATTTGAGTTCGATTTCCGGCGAGCGTGATAACCCAGCAGGTGCTGGGCCCATCCCGCACATTCCGGAGTGGTGAAGTATGGTCAAACAACCTCCACAACCCACGCGGCTTGGGGAGGCCTTCATGCAATCGTGCATTGACAAACGGCTGTACAATATCATATTTTATATATCCGTACGTGTTATATATACATAGTGTGTGAGATATATAAACACAAAAACATTCATTTGCAGGATTATAAATGGTTTTCATATATTCGGTAGCAGTGTCGTCTGCAAGATTTTCCATGGCCGTACCTTGGCCACAGTGGCTATGAGATGGTAACGACCTCGCCTGGTATACAGGAGGTCGTGGATTCGATCGCGACCCTGACGCCTGCTGCTGCTGTATATTTGGAGTTTGTGGTGTCTCTCTCCCCGTGGTCGCGTGGATTGTTCTCCGGGTCCTCCGGTTTTCCCCTCCACATTTAGACTCAACGTCACGCGTTTAGAGTTTCTGGCTGCTCCACATTTCCACGTAATGATGAGCCACTCCGTTGAGCGATCATTTGTGGCCAGGTCGCTTCTGAACAAGAGCTGCATAGCTCAGTGGAGACTTCTTACCTGGGATAAATAAAAATATATATATTTGAGTTTTTATTTCTATATCCCGTAAACCAGCGTGGATATTAATGTAGCCTCGCCGCCTTCACGGCTGAGTACTTTCGTGATAGACTCGCTACAAAGTTCCAGTTGTGTGGTCTCGGCCGCTCCCGTTGTAGAGGAGCGCCAATTATCAAGCACCGCGAATGAAAGCCGATAGAGTGGCAATCACGGAGAACGTCGGCGAGACAAACGCACACGAGTGGCGGAGGAGTGAGCGAGGAGTGAGTGAGATATCGAGAGAGAGAGAGATGAGGGAGGGAGGGAAGGGGAGAGCAAGACGGAGAATAAGGAGAGAGAGAGAAACACACACACACGCATAGCGAGTTATTAGCCTGATTAAATTTGCTTTCCTGGAGGGAACATAGCAAATTGCCTCCAATCGTCAATAACACAATTAGGCTGGACGCGGTGCCCATTAACTTGAATTATTGATGCCGAGTTTTGTAAGGCGATGGAGCGTCGCGTTAATAATTAATCTCGCCCCGCCCCCAACGCCCCTTCTCGCTCTGTCGACGCCTTCCGCCGTCTGTGTGGACTTCTAAATGGTGAACATATGTCTCAAACATGGTGAACACATGTCTCCTACGTGGTGAACACGTCTCCTACGTGGTGAACACATGTCTCATACATGGTGAACATATGTCTCCTACGTGGTGAACACGTCTCCTACGTGGTGAACACATGTCTCAAACATGGTGAACACATGTCTCCTACGTGGTGAACACGTCTCCTACGTGGTGAACACATGTCTCATACATAGTGAACATATGTCTCCTACGTGGTGAACACGTCTCCTACGTGGTGAACACATGTCTCATAAATGGTGAACACATGTCTCATACATGGTGAACATATGTCTCCTACATGGTGAACACATGTCTCATACATGGTGAACATATGTCTCCTACGTGGTGAACACGTCTCCTACGTGGTGAACACATGTCTCATACATAGTGAACACATGCCTCATACATGGTGAACACATGTCTCATACATAGTGAACACATGTCTCATACATGGTGAACATATGTCTCCTACATGGTGAACACATGTCTCATACATGGTGAACACATGTCTCATACAGGGTGAACACACGTCTCATACATGGTGAACACATGTCTCATACAGGGTGAACACATGTCTCCTACAGGGTGAACACATGTCTCATACATGGTGAACACTTGTCTCATACAGGGTGAACATATGTCTCATACATGGTGAACACATGTCTCATACATGGTGAACATATGTCTCATACAGGGTGAACACATGTCTCATACATGGTGAACACATGTCTCATACATGGTGAACACTTGTCTCATACATGGTGAACATATGTCTCCTACATGGTGAACACATGTCTCATACATGGTGAACACATGTCTCATACATGGTGAACACATGTCTCATACATGGTGAACACATGTCTCCTACGTGGTGAACACATGTCTCATACAGGGTGAACACATGTCTCATACAGGGTGAACACATGTCTCCTACGTGGTGAACACATGTCTCCTACAGGGTGAACACATGTCTCATACATAGTGAACACATGTCTCATACAGGGTGAACACATGTCTCATACATGGTGAACACATGTCTCCTACATGGTGAACACATGTTTCATATATGGTGAACACATGTCTCATACATGGTGAACACATGTCTCATACAGGGTGAACACATGTCTCATACATGGTGAACACATGTCTCATACATGGTGAACACATGTCTCCTACGTGGTGAACACATGTCTCATACAGGGTGAACACATGTCTCATACAGGGTGAACACATGTCCCCTACAGGGTGAACACATGTCTCCCACAGGCGATCCCACCAAGCTGCCCACTGCTCCCCCCACTTCAACTTGGGAGCACGCAGGAGGAGTCTGAGCGTGCACCGCGTGGACTCACCTCCGAGACGCCTGTGCACAGATTACCCCCCCGTGTGTAGCCTGCAGCAGACTTACACAACAGGGCTTGTTGGGTGAGATCGCCATCTAACACGAAACATGTACGCCATCTAACCCAACACAAAAAACCTTTATCATGGATGACATTGGTCGTGAAAGCTTTACGTGCTCAACTGCAACAGACTGTTGGGGCAGAGTGTTGTTAGCGAGTAGCACCGACAAAGACCGACACGGCACACGAGCGTGTGGGTGAGCAGCACCACGTGCCACAGCCCTTGCTTTGCCAGTCCACTGCTGGATGACCGTAGCCAGCTGCCCATGACAGCCCTGGAGTGCACGCTGCTCACCCCACGGAGAACTGGTCCCGGCGCAAGCCCCTCCACAGTGCGCACCGTCGACACAGCCGTGTTGAGCAAGAGCCCAAGGATTACAGATGCGTGTGCACGATCAGTATCAGCCTTGATCTATGCACAGCTGGATGAAGGCGTCGTCCGCTGGCCGTCGTCGCCATGCCTCGGTCGACATTCCACCAAGCTCCTGCACCCGAGTTGACCTGATCACTCTACCTCCTAGCTGACCTGATCACTCTACGTCCTAGTTGACCTGATCACTCTACCTCCTAGCTGACCTGATCACTCTACCTCCTAGCTGACCTGATCACTCTACCTCCTAGCTGACCTGATCACTCTACCTCCTAGCTAACCTGATCACTCTACCTCCTAGCTGACCTGATCACTCTACCTCCTAGCTGACCTGATCACT
This sequence comes from Petromyzon marinus, assembly GCF_048934315.1. Lineage (NCBI taxonomy): Eukaryota > Metazoa > Chordata > Hyperoartia > Petromyzontiformes > Petromyzontidae > Petromyzon > Petromyzon marinus. Next base: position 19,532,709 of record NC_133674.1, read on the forward strand.
CTACCGCCTAGCTGACCTGATCACTCTACCTCCTAGCTGACCTGATCACTCTACCTCCTAGCTGACCTGATCACTCTACCTCCTAGCTGTCCTGATCACTCTACCTCCTAGCTGACCTGATCACTCTACCTCCTAGCTGACCTGATCACTCTACCTCCTAGCTGACCTGATCACTCTACCTCCTAGCTGACCTGATAACTCTACCTCCTAGCTGACCTGATCACTCTACCTCCTAGCTGACCTGATCACTCTACCTCCTAGCTGATCTGATCACTCTACCTCCTAGCTGACCTGATCACTCTACCTCCTAGCTGACCTGATCACTCTACCTCCTAGCTGACCTGATCACTCAACCTCCTAGCTGACCTGATCACTCTACCTCCTAGTTGACCTGATCACTCTACCTCCTAGCTGACCTGATCACTCTACCTCCTAGCTGACCTGATCACTCTACCTCCTAGCTGACCTGATCACTCTACCTCCTAGCTGACCTGATCACTCTACCTCCTAGTTGACCTGATCACTCTACCTCCTAGCTGACCTGATCACTCTACCTCCTAGCTGACCTGATCACTCTACCTGCTAGCTGACCTGATCACTCTACCTCCTAGCTGACCTGATCACTCTACCTTCTAGTTGACCTGATCACTCTACCTCCTAGCTGACCTGATCACTCTACCTCCTAGCTGACCTGATCACTGTACCTTTTAGTTGACCTGCTCACTCTACCGCCTAGCTGACATGATCACTCTACCTCCTAGCTGACCTGATCACTCTACCTCCTAGCTGACCTGATTACTCTACCTCCTAGCTGACCTGATCACTCTACCTGCTAGCTGACCTGATCACTCTACCTCCTAGCTGACCTGATCACTCTACCTCCTAGCTGACCTGATCACTCTACCTCCTAGCTGACCTGATCACTCTACCTCCTAGCTGACCTGATCACTCTACCTCCTAGCTGACCTGATCAATCTACCTCCTAGCTGACCTGATCACTCTACCTTCTAGCTGACCTGATCACTCTACCTCCTAGCTGACCTGATCACTCTACCTCCTAGTTGACCTGATCACTCTACCTCCTAGCTGACCTGATCACTCTACCTCCTAGCTGACCTGATCACTCTACCTCCAAGCTGACCTGATCACTCTACCTCCTAGCTGACCTGATCACTCTACCGTCTAGCTGACTTGATCACTCTACCGCCTAGCTGACCTGATCACTCTACCTCCTAGCTGACCTGATCACTCTACCTCCTAGCTGACCTGATTACTCTACCTTCTAGCTGACCTGATCACTCTACCTGCTAGCTGACCTGATCACTCTACCTCTTAGCTGACCTGATCACTCTACCTCCTATCTGACCTGATCACTCTACCTCCTAGCTGACCTGATCACCCTACCTCCTAGCTGACCTGATCACTCTACCTCCTAGCTGACCTGATCAATCTACCTCCTAGCTGACCTGATCACTCTACCTCCTAGCTGACCTGATCACTCTACCTCCTAGCTGACCTGATCACTCTACCTCCTAGTTGACCTGATCACTCTACCTCCTAGCTGACCTGATCACTCTACCTCCTAGCTGACCTGATCACTCTACCTCCTAGCTGACCTGATCACTCTAACTCCTAGCTGACCTGATCACTCTACCGTCTAGCTGACCTGATCACTCTACCGCCTAGCTGACCTGATCACTCTACCTCCTAGCTGACCTGATCACTCTACCTCCTAGCTGACCTGATCGCTCCACTTCCGCGCTCCGCTGCCACTCTGCTGTTTGTCTCGACCACAGTGTCCTTCTACCCTCTACAGCCACGTGTCCTGATCAGGCTCCCCTTAAAAAAATCCTCCTTGACTGTCCGTATGATGTGTCCGCCTTGCTTGTGTACTGTGACTCCGGGTGTCCCCCTGTCTCTTCCCAGTGTGATCCCAGAGAGCACGCGCATCTCCACGCTATACTTTGCGCACTTTTCAGTTCTGGTTCCATTTGCTTTGCCACTGTTCCCTGTTACTGCTTGCCGTGAAACGTGGATGAGCTGAGGTCCATGCCCGGGTAAGAAAGAGGCCATTGAACAAAAAAAAACACAAATCAATCCGGAATGGCCACTTCGTCTTTAATGAATAACGCCAGATCTCGGAAGCTAAGCAGGGGTTGAGCCTGGATAGTGCTTGGATGGGCGAGCACCGTTCACAACAGGTTGCCATCCGTGCTGCGGGGTCGCCACGTGGCGAAGCGCTTCCACGTCGATGCTGTGCTTCCGTAGGAGAGACGTGGCACTTGTATGCTTCCTTGCCTTCGCCAATCCACGCTGGTGAAGCATGGTCAAATTAGGTGTGAGGGCGCCCTTAAATCCAGCGGTGGATCGACACACGCCTATGCTGGTACACGTGTGAGGAGGAGTCAGTGTCGTGTTATCCTCGTGGCACAAGTAGCTACAAATGCTAAGGGCCCCGCGCTAAATGCTTTCAAACTATCAATTCCGGTTCAATGATTCTGCACTTGCTCTATAACTATAGTACTATACTGCCTTAATTTTTTACGAACGACTGGGTGTTTCAGGTTAGCGATTTGTCCTATTATTTGTCTGTATAGCAAATAAAAAAATACAATTACTTTACTATGCTATTTTTAAAAAATAAGTATATATTTATGTTTTTCTTTATTATTCAGGGCCCCTTTATAACATATGCTACGGGCCCCGCACTAGCTTCATCCGGCACTGTGAAAGTGCCAAATGTGAAGAGGTCATTCCAAGCAGTGTTCCCCCGGTAAGAGGGGTGGAGCGGTGGTGCTGCAGCGACGCGAGCAGACGGCACCGTGAACTCCACAACTCGAGTCGCATGTCGCAGCAAACACCAGCGGCGAGCGATGCAATGGACCGACCACTCGAGCGCACTGAACCAGTGAACCAGTGCGCACGAGTGCGCTCGGACAATGATCTACACAACCGTGTACTGTCGAAAAGCGCATGTAAGCCTTCATCCGGCCACGGGATTGACACAAGACTAAGAAAAAGTTTTCACCCCTTTCTGGCAACAAATTAGCAGTTGTGTTCAGATGTTCAACACCAGGTAGAAACCTTTTTCAAGGAATCAAGTACTGCACTGAAACTGATTTGCCTACGCCAGGGACAGCCTTCTTTAGAACTTAGTCTCACCAGTGTTAGAACAGGGAACGCTAAGGAAAGTTTAACAGCTTTTCTTGTTTTTCATGCTGCCAAAAAGGTGCTATGTTGACAGAGGACTTTTGTATTTTAGTTGCCATGTACCTATTTGCGATGGGCTGAGCAGACATTGGTTAACAAATATATCACAAGATACCACGCCTCCTTCCCATATCTGGAAAGTATCAACGTGCAAAGTAAAAGTACGGTACCGTTTCTATTTTATTTACACATCCCTTGACATTTACCACTGCCTTTAGGGGAGAGACGTTTGCTTCCATTGCAAGCAAACTCCCAAGTTTATCAGTGCCTCATCAAAGCAGTGCTCTCTGGGCAACTGCCAGGCGTTGATTGGCAAGGACCCCTCCCCTCTACTCCCCTTCTCGGTGGGATTCTGAGGCGCAGTCCCCACCCCAAACTCTGCGACGAATCGCGCAGTGGCGGATGGTTTCTATGGTGCAGCGCCACGATGTTCGCCTTCGACCACTGCGTACCTGGCAGCTCGAACGTGGAGAAACTCGACTGACGGTCCTTCTACTTTCTGGAAGATCATCATCCTTCTTGAATTGGGATGTTCAACGAAACACCGCCGCCTAGCGTTCAAACAGCGCCCACAGCGTTCAAACACCGCCCCCTAGTGTTCAAACACCGCCCCCTAGTGTTCAAAGACCGCCCCCTAGAGTTCAAACACCGCCCCCTAGTATTCAAACACCGCCCCCTAGTGTTCAAACACCGCCCCCTAGTGTTCAAACACCGCCCCCTAGTATTCAAACACCGCCCCCTAGTGTTCAAACACCGCCCCCTAGTGTTCAAACACCGCCCCCTAGTGTTCAAAGACCGCCCCCTAGTGTTCAAACACCGCCCCCTAGTGTTCAAACACCGCCCCCTAGTGTTCAAACACCGCCCCCTAGTGTTCAAACACCGCCCCCTAGTGTTCAAAGACCGCCCCCTAGTATTCAAACACCACCCCCTAGTGTACAAACACCGCCCCCTAGTGTTCAAACACCGCCCCCTAGTATTCAAACACCGCCCCCAGCGTTCAAACACCGCCCCCTAGAGTTCAAACACCGCCCCCTAGTGTTCAAACACCGCCCCCTAGTGTTCAAAGACCGCCCCCTAGTATTCAAACACCACCCCCTAGTGTTCAAACACCGCCCCCTAGTGTTCAAACACCGCCCCCTAGTATTCAAACACCGCCCCCAGCGTTCAAACACCGCCCCCTAGAGTTCAAACACCGCCCCCTAGAGTTCAAACACCGCCCCCTAGTATTCAAACACCGCCCCCTAGTGTTCAAACACCGCCCCCTAGAGTTCAAACACCGCCCCCTAGAGTTCAAACACCGCCCCCTAGAGTTCAAACACCGCCCCCTAGAGTTCGCCTACTTCTCCCCCCTCACCTCACTCTACTCCCGACCACGCCCCTTTCTACCCCCGCAAACCCATTCAACCTTGGCTCAGTGCAGGGTTACTCCCCCAACTGCGACTTGGGGGGCCGTACATAAATGACGTCACGCACCTAGGGGGGGGGGTCAGGCATTTGTGACGATGTGTGACGAGGGGGGGTGGGTTTGACAAATGTGACGTCACATCGAAATGCGCAACTTTAAATAAATATAGACAACACGTTCTACTTAATTAAATAGACTTTTTAATAAATGTTTTCTCCTACAACATCAGAGTGCAGCGCCACATTAAATACGCACTACAATGTCAATAGTTTAAAGCGATTTGAAGCATGTTTTTTTTTGGGGGGGGGTGGGTGGGGGCAGAGCTTTGTGACGTCATATTTGAGGGGGGGGTCTGACTTTTTGTGACGCCGTGTGACGAAGGAGGGGGGGGTCAAAAATCGTCCGCGTGACGTCATTTATGGACGGTCCCTCGCACGCTTGGCTCCGTAACGGTGCGAATGGACTTCAACATCCGGCGCATGGCCATGCGTCCGTGGTGACGATTTGAGACCTCCCGTAATGCGGCCAGCAGGTGGCTGTGGGTAGCCGGTATCGTACCCCGGCACTCGCTCCGTGCTACGGCGTTCGCTTCCGTCATTACATCCCGCACCTGCGACTTTGCGCGCTGAGCTACGTACGGCGCCAATGAAGTTGAACATACAGACTTCTCAACGCACTTAATTCGTCGTGATGTTTCACTTTAAATGTATAACGCTTAAAATTAGCTTCGTGCATCCGTGCGTGCGTTTTGACCGGTGTTACGTTCGATCAACGCGTGCGTGTCTCTGAGTCTTTGGAATCAGGATCTTTACTTAGACTGCAGGAGAAGGAATCCGATGAGCTATGAAGCTCTTTTTGACAGATGTCCAGTGTCTGTACTGATGCCCCCACACCGCCCCCTCCCTTCGCCCCCCCCCTGCCCCCACATCTCTGGATTCGATTCCGACTGCTCGCCTCTGACTTGTATAAATCGCTTTTTGATTAGCATCCATGGGGGGGAGGGTGTGTGTGTAGGCATGAGATGATGATTATGCTGATGATAATGATTAATGATAATTAACTCTGTTAGAATATCTAATTATTCGCCACTGTCGGTGAATGAAAACATAATAATGCATTATTATTATTTTCTGATTACAAAAAAAGCCTCGAGGTCATTCACATTAATAATAATATATCATGCTGTGATGTGGGGAGCGGTGGTGCAGTGGTTAGCGCACTCAGATACGAACCCGACCACGGCGAACGCCTTGAACTGGTTCTGCCACCCTTCGTGATTTGTTCACCACGGAGGATCGCTGGCGCAGCGCTTCGCACGCAGCGGCATGAACCCACTAACCCATGCTCTCCTTCCAGACACGGCTAACGTCAGTGGCGAATGATATCATCGCGGGTTCTGCCACTCCCATGCCCGCATGTTTCACCAACAAGAATCTGACCAGGGTGGTTCACGTATGGTCAAATAAAACACCGCCAACTGCTCGACATCGAGAGGCTTTTCTTCATCCAGCAGTGGATTGCCAAAGAGCTGCGCGGTTCAAGCTCGGATTTCCCAGGCTGCGTATCGATAGCGCCACCTACCGGCAACTGCGAGCCGGTTGCAAACTCAGAAACGCACGAAGCGAGTTGGCGAATCCGGGGATCTCCCCTCTCTAGGTTCCTCGCGAAGTCTTTCCGCGTTTGTAAATTTACTCCTCCCCATTCAAATACAGCGCACGTTAGCACCTTCCGCGCTGCACGCGCCCGATGATTGTTAAACACGTCCCACGCGCTAAGCAATGAACGCTGTCTGCGACACGTGGATCACGCGCACACGTGGTACACATGATCACGCGCACACATAGTAAACAAGATAATAACACATACGTAAACAAAACAATAACAAAATAGTAAACAAAACAATAACACATACGTAAGGGGCCGTCCATAAATGACGTCACGCACCTGGGGGGGGGGGGGGTGTCAGACATTTGTGACGATGAGTGACGAGGGGGGGGGGTGTTTGAGAAATGTGACGTCACATCAAAATGCGCAACTTTAAATAAATATAGAATTGCTATAACAACACTCCTACAACATCAGAGTGCAGCGTCACATGTAATACGCACTACAATTACAATAGTTTAAAGCGATTTGAAGCATGTTTTATTTTCAAAATGGAAATATGGTTTGGGGGGGGCTTTGTGACGTCATATTTGAGGGGGGGGTCTGACTTTTTGTGACGCCGTGTGACGAGGGGGGGTCAAAAATCGTCCAAAATCGCGTGACGTCATTTACGGACGGCCCCTAAACAAAACAATAACACATACGTGAAGAAAGCAAACAAAACGGCAAGCGGAAGTCTCGCATTGGAGAGACGGTCAGGGAGACTGTCAAGGTCAGGGCGAGGGCACGTTGTTCCGAGCATTGGAGAGAAGGTCAGGGAGACTGTCAAGGTCAGGGCGTGGGCACGTTGTTCCGAGCATTGGAGAGGTCAGGGAGACTGTCAAGGTCAGGGCGAGGGCACGTTGTTCCGAGCATTGGAGAGAAGGTCAGAGAGACTGTCAAGGTCAGGGCGAGGGCACGTTGTTCCGAGCATTGGAGAGGTCAGGGAGACTGTCAAGGTCAGGGCGTGGGCACGTTGTTCCGAGCATTGGAGAGGTCAGGGAGACTGTCAAGGTCAGGGCGAGGGCACGTTGTTCCGAGCATTGGAGAAGGCAGGGAGACTGTCAAGGTCAGGGCGTGGGCACGTTGTTCCGAGCATTGGAGAGAAGGTCAGGGAGACTGTCAAGGTCAGGGCGAGGGCACGTTGTTCCGAGCATCAGTGACGGGACAAATCCCCACTTGAGCGTTTCTCTGGTTTCACCCACGGCGATTTTGTGGCGTAAAAAAAATAATCGCGCATCCATCAGCAGCAACAGCAGCGAGGCTGAGCGCGCGGGATTTTTCGTTGCCTCCCTTGTGAACGTGACTCAATGGTGCCCGCAGCTGTGGCCGGTGGCGCCCTCTGTGGGCAGAGGGAGACAACGCGTGGGTTTATTGTCGCTTTCCGAAACAAGAAATCCGAAACAGCCCCCATACATAGGGCCGATGGACTGACATAACACAATGATTCATAATGAAAACCACGTGGCCGCCGATGCACGATAGTAAACACAAGCTTTGCTGGCTGGCTGTAGAGGTGGGTGGACGGATGAACGATCACGCCCAAAGGACGTGCGGGCTGATGTGTGAAACGTATGTTTTACGGGGAGAGACAGATCGTCGTGTACGGACAAGTAGATGTTTGTTTAGTGGTCATTTACCAAGCGAATTCGTCTAAGGCAGCGGATCCCAACCTGACCCACAGGGGTGCAGGGTAAGAGTCACGTCTTCACCGAGGTAGTCGCGGGTGGAAGTATATGGGACGATTAGGGATGTTTATCGAATACAATTTTAACACAATTAAATATTATAACATTATTATTACAATACATCTTCAGTATTAGTTATATAGGAGTTCAGAGTCGAGTGTGAATGTAAGAGGAAAGCTGGCCTGGCAAAGTATTTAATATTTAATTTAATTGTGTTTCTGCAATAATACAAACACAGCATACGTGCTGGTAGGGCCACGTGGACAGCTGATGGGGGCTGGTAGACGGTGGAGGGAGCAGGAAGGGGGGCCTCGAGCCACTTGCACACAGGGGGAGGCAGAGCCCTCGCTGGGCTTCCAGTTACGAGGAGAGAAATGTACCCCACGTGTATGTATGTCTGTACGTTGAACTTCTTTCGCACCGTACGGAGCAACTTCTTTCGCACCGTACGGAGCCAACCGTGCTAGTCGGAGGTACGGGGGAAGCACAACAAAACTAAACGCAGAAAGCAGGTTTTCAAGCTCGTTTTCACATGAGCATCAACTTCATCACCACCGTCATCGTCATCATCATAATCAGCCACGGTCTATCCGTTGCTAATACTGGACATCTGTGAAAAAGAGCTTCATAGCTCATCGGATTCCTCCAGTCTAAATACATATTGTGATTGTGGATAAATTCCTCCTCTCCTTCACCGCTCCTCCTCTCTCTCCATCTCCCCAAGCTGCCCTCGTCTCTCACGCTCCTGTTGATGAGAACAAAATTTGCCTTTCAGATGCGCGATCTGATTTTAATCGCTCCATCTCCGCGGTCGCCGTCCCGACGGTCGGGGCGAGTTCCCCTCCCATCGGCGGCGCCTCCGTCGTGTGTCATCGACCGCCACTTAGGCGGACAGCGAAACATTAAAACCGCGTTCTCCATCGTGTAGGCTGTCGCTTTTCACTGAAATAAGCAATACTTACCCGACAAAGTCGAGTGTACGGATCAAAGTAGGCTCATTTAATGAAACATCGCGTTTCACTTCCAGAAGAAATATTCACACGTCGCCAATTAAGGTGTAATTGCCACTCGCAAAGTATGTTGGGGACGCGGTGCGAGTGACGCGTGAGTCCTACGGCAGGTCTCGGAGAGCACGCAGAACCAGCTCGCAGCAATGAGATCGCCCTTCAAGGAAGCGCACAGCTGGAAAAATAAATAAAAAACGACAAGAGGATCTATCGCTGGGGCCGTTGGATCTTGAAGACGGACCGGGATCAAACGAATACGCAGAGCCGTTCCGGGGCGATCGCTCCGGGCCCCGCGTTTTGGGGGACCACGCTCTTCGACATAACGGCGTCAGGAGTGATATCACCCCCCCTCCCCGGGTTAATTTGAAGGCGTAGGGGGGGGGGTGAGAGGCACATTGTGATTTGCACCCCCCCATGGACCGCCCTGCATACACGATATATAGCGAGGTGGGCGAGAGAGTTAAGAGATGTGTGTACCTGTACTGCTACGTTATTGGCAAAACACGGCTGACGATTAAAAGCAACGTAACAATGTGCCAACGACTGACGTGGGAGAAGTGCACGCTCCGAGGAAGGTTGCGCAAGCAATTCACGCAGAGATGCCTGCCGGGAAAGACTCTTGAGAGAGAGAAGAAAGAGGAACCGAGTTAGGGACATACGCACGTTAGAGACATCATCCTGGATGTCAAGAGGCGGCGGGGGGGGGGTGATAGAGACTCGCGACGGAGCGGCAGCCCAAAGGACAGATGACAGAGAGAGACAGAGAGACAGAGCGACAGAGAGAGACAGAGAGAGACAGAGAGAGAGACGACGTTCACCGCACAGATATGGGAAAGACATCGTCTCGTGTGCAGCAACAGGGCCGATTCTCGCATCGCGAGGAGTGGGAGGGATAGCGGTGGCTTGGAGAGGAGAGGATAGATCGTGACTGAAATCATGTTTCATAACAGCTTTAAAATAACAACAACAACAACGCCTCATTGTACACAGAATCGCGTAATGCGGCAGGCTTTGCCTTCGCCGTGACCCTGAAGGGTTGCGGTTGTTCCTGTGGTGGTGGTCCTTGTTGTTGTTGTTGTTCTGGAGTCGCTGTTGCTGCTGCTGGTTATCGTGGTGGTGGTGAGGAAGAGGTCGCTGCTGGTTTGGCAATGACGCTCGCACGCTCGCACCAACTTCCTCTGTTCCCGTGCTCACTGCGCAACGCGTGCTACGCGCCAGCGCGAGTGACGATAGCTAGAAAACAATCATCAGCATCACCATCATCATCAGCATCACCATCATCATCAGCATCACCATCATCATCAGCATCACCATCATCATCAGCATCACCATCATCAGCATCATCATCAGCATCATCATCAGCATCATCATCAGCATCACCATCATCATCTGAATCACCATCATCAGCAGCAGCCATGGTATATCTACTGCTGCATGAAGACCTGACCCGAACCGTATTTGTTGTCCTTCCACCGCACCTCCGATTTGCACGGTTGGCTACGTACGGTGCGAAACACGTTAATCACACACGCATGTGTCCATCCCGCTCGCAGCGACATCCTCCGCTACTCCCGACGCAATTTATCTGGCAGCGATCTCTAGCCCTGGCGATGTCGCTCATCGGTGCATAGGCGCGTCCAGGGGTGGACGTGGCCAACATAGATGTGGCCTGGTCTGCATTACACCACAGCCACCCACGTGTGTCAGTGTGGTCGATAGCGGGACTCGTGGCGAACGGTGTTCCAACAGACACTCGCAGACTCAACACAGAATCTGACGAGGTGTCTTGGCTCCGACATCACCCAGCACCCGCGCACGATCCGATCGCTGAGCCTGAATCATAACTCCGCACAGCGCCTCGCCATCGCTTCCTTCCACCCGCTAGATCTCACAGGCGAGTCTACGCTATTGCGCATGGCAGTACGTCCAGCAGCTAAAAGTTAACGTCGGGGCTTCAGCAGAGAGAGAGTTTATGTTGAGGTGCTGCTCCTCCTCTTCCATTTGAAGAAGCGCAGACCACAGTGGTTAACTATACGGACCATAGTTGTGGGTTGCTAGGCCGCAATCGCACGATCGTGGCTTGTCTTTAACGTAAACCCGTGCATCTCAATGGGTCATCTACGTGTCTCCATGAGTCTCTGTGCATCTCCTCTGAGTCTCTGTGCATCCCCGTGTGTCTCTATGGGCTCACTGTGCGGTCCGTAGTGTGGGTTTCATGACCACTACCCCACTACTGTTGACTGCCTCTTTAATGTCCTGCGTATAAAGGTTGCAGCAGCCGGCACCGGACCATCCCTCGACGTCTTGTGATGCAACACAATCAACATGCAACAACAACAACAAAGTCAACACGTTCGTCAATAACACCGAGGCCTTGAAGAGAAATGAAAACAAAGTATAGCATGGGCAACGTTTCGAGAAATGACCCTTCTGCAACAGCACATAGAGAGGTGATGATACTAGGAATGCAGTCCCTCTCGTCGATTGTCTCGACACGAGGACTGCATTTCTTGCAGCGACATGTCTGCTCAGGCTCACAAACTAAACTACTAAACTGTAAACTTTTTTATGTTACAAGGGAAGGCTCACTGTGCTCTAAAGATTGTTTTTACAGAAGCGACCTGGTTTATCATATGGAAATGTATAGCAGCCAAATACTCGAAACGAATTTTGATTCTGAATGTGGGGGTGGAAAACACAGAGGACCCGGAGAAAAATCCACGCGAACACGGGAAAGAGACGCAGCAAACTCCAATTGTACAGCAGGCGTCAGGGTCGGGATCGAAGCCACGACCTCCTGTACACCGGGCGAGGTAGTTAACATCTCATCAGGGTCGGGATCGAAGCCACGACCTCCTGTACACCGGACGAGGTAGTTAACATCTCATCAGGGTCGGGATCGAAGCCACGACCTCCTGTACACCAGGCGAGGTAGTTAACATCTCTTGACTGTGGCGACCTCCTTTTCGCGACAGTCAGAATGACGTCTCGCTCGTGGATGGTCTCGTGTCCACGTCTTCCTCTTTTCGTCTCTCCAGAGCCATCGCACGCGCGCACTAAGCCAGGGGAGGACGTGGACTAATCGTAGATTAATCGATTAATTTAGATTATAAGGTCTCTCGACAAGTGCACGCATCGAATAAGAAACTACATATTTTTTGTCCCGTGTTGCAAGTGATTTGAAAATACTCAACAAATGATATCACTGTGTAACTTTTTTTTTGTTCCTGGGTATGAAGTGTTATTTCGTAATTGCTTATGCCTCAAAAGTACAGAAAATGGCAATTTTTCCCCACAAACTTTGCTTTTGTGACCAGGACAACTTATATTTTGAAATTGACCTATTTTTCCAGAACATTCCAGATAGATTCAGTATTGAGTAAACTTGGAATAACTTCTAGAACATTCTAGAACTTTCCAGTAATATAAATAGCAGTATAAATACAGGGGCCTTAAGCCCACCAGTTCAGTTTAGTTCCAGCTGCCTAAGTGGATACATATCTGCATTTTTCTGAGATGGCATCAAGAGGCTACACGCATCCGGCAGACGCATTTTGCTCTGTCTTCGGCCAATTTATCAAGACAATAGCGAAACAGTACTCTGTGGAAGCATCTGCTAAGATGTGTGAGGCCTACAAGGCATATTTCGGAATGCCTGTCGGGGATCAAGACAAACCCTGGCACCTCATTTCAACTGCGAGCAATGCAAAAAACTTTGGAAAGTAAGATGGACAATTGTTGTTCGGAATTTTATGTTATAAAATTTGTCAAGATTTGATAATCGAAAAGTTCTTAATTTAAAAACTTTAACAAATATTTAATATTATTGAAAAAATATATATATCATATATGAAAAATGTTGCGAGATGGTTTCGAGGGGAAAAGAGAGCAATGAAGTTCGCTATCCCAAGAATTTGGCAGGAACCCACTGACCACTCAAGCAACTGCTACTTCTGCATGGTGGACCCTTCCAAACGTCGGACTGGCAAGAATGCACCTGCTATCACGTATCCGGACCTTCCTTCATCCATCGCCCCGGTGCCACACTGCCATGAGCTCCCCGTACCCACTCCTCTCGAGAGAGAGCAGCCGTCTTTAGAAGAGAGCAGCAAGTCAGAGAGCGAGGAAGACATTGTAGATCCAGATGACAATTTCAGAGGTGGAGCTGAGGAGAGAAATCCATACTACCCCAACCAAAAAGACCTCAACGACTTGATCAGAGATCTTGGTCTCACCAAGTCCAATAACGAGATTTTGAAGTATAGGATGAAACAGTGGAACTTGTTGGATAAAAGTGTGCAAAGTCGCAGATCAGAGGAAGCGTCACCAACCCTTTTGCAGCTTCTTCACCCGTCATGATAGGCTCTGCTTCTGCCACAATGTGACCAGTCTGTTCAAGCCAATCGGAATCACCTGTAACCAGAATGAGTGGCGCCTCTTCATTGACAGCACACCCAGGAGCCTCAAAGCCGTGCTGCTGCATAATAGTAACAAGTACCCGTCTCTTCCCCTGGCTCACTTGGTGCACCTCAAAGAGGATTACAACTGCATCAAGACCTTCCTGGACACATTGAAGTACGGCTGGGAGGTCATCGGAGACGTCAAAATGGTGGCATTCCTGATGGGTCTCCAAGGCAGTTTTACCAAGTTTCCCTGCTATCTTTGCCTTTGGGACAGCAGGGACACCAAGGCGCACTACCACAGACGGGACTGGCCACAGCGGACCGAGTTCTCTGTGGGGAGGAACAACGTCAAGTGGGAGCCACTGCTGATGCCACCACTGCACATCAAATTGGGCCTTATGAAACAATTTGTCAGAGCTGTAGATAAGGAGTCGGCAGCCTCTAAGTACCTTCAAGACTAATTCCCTAAGCTGTCTGAGGCGAAGGTCAAAGCCGGTGTCTTCGTCGGACCACAGATAAAGAAGATCCTGGAGTGCAATGAATTCCCCTAAAGCTTACTAGTAAAAAGAAATGGGCTTGAAACAGCTTTGTCGCAGTGGTTCGTGGCTTCCTGGGCAATCACAAGGTCGAAAACTATGTGAGGCTGGTTGAGACTCTGGTGAAGAATTACGGCACAATGGGCTATAAGATGTCCCTCAAAATCCATAGCCTTGATGCTCATCTTGATAAATTTAAGGATAACATGGGAGCGTACTCGGAGGAGCAAGGCGAGCGCTTCCACCAGGATATACTGGACTTTGAACGCCGCTACCAAGGACAGTATAATGAGAACATGATGGGATACTAGATTTGGGGGCTGATTCGTGAAAGTGATTTACAGTATAATCGTAAATCTCGAAAAGCTACTCACTTCTAAATCTTTTATAGTATTTTTTGTATTACTTTAGTATAAATACATGTTAATGTTTATTAATGTTTTTTTCTGACTTTATGTGAACGAAAAGACACAAATTCGCCCGTTTCCTCATTGAAAATAAGGACATTTTAAAATATCACTGCCCTGGTCACAAAAGCAAAGTTTATGGGGAATGATATCCATTTTCTATACTTTTCAGGCATAAGCAATTACGAATTAACACTTACTACCCAGGAACAAAAATTGTGTTACATAGTGCATTGAAATCCATTCGTATGTCGTGATCTGTTGAGCCTCGCGTTTTGTGCCGTTTGTACCTTGTCATGTGCGTTGTATTTCACTTTTAAATCATCTTGCTCTGCCTCGTTCCGCCTTCTGCCCCGATCATCAGCCCATGGATAATTTGCATATCCTTTGTATTGAACGCAAACTGTTGAATCTCACGCGCCCCATCGTCACGTAACCTACAGCTACAATCCAGAGGCGCTACGATCTTGATTATCGCGGAGGATGGGTGGGGGGCTCCAATCGAATATCCCTCCTTTCCCCCCTATTCGTAGCCCGGCGCCGAGGCCCCTCCAGAGGGTGCTTGGTCTCTTCCTCCCACGTTAAGCCAGAAATGTTGGCGGGGGTGTGGCAGAGGTGGGAGTACCCAGACTTGCTGATGAACTGGTGTGCACATTCATGCAGACGCGATTTGGGGTGGGGGCATGGTGGAAGGGGCTAAGAAACCTGAGCAGTGTGCTCCCCATTGCACCACAACAGCCGTTTTGTAACGAAGCAATGTTGCCATTAACATGTTTCCGGACATGACAGCTCACAGCTGCATCCACCTCTGAGTCACCCGGCCACCCACCGCAGGTCTGTCTCGGTGGTAAATGTGGACGTTTGGATAAACATTTAAACGGCCTATCGTGGCACATGGCAAAAATAATATGTAATACAAAAATTGGCAACCGAATATGATATTGTTGAAAAAAATATTCCTTTATTTGATGGGAAACCAACAAAAAATACCAAAAATTGTTTAACAAAAATACACATGTAACAAAAAAATAAATACATTGGTATTTCCACACGTCATAATGGCATAACCACATTACAGATTGCACGAGTCCAAACGATATCTCGCTTCATCATCAAGAACATAACGTTCCAAATTCGTTTGCGACGAAGGATTGTAAACAGTAGCAGCTAGTTCATGGTGATTTTCCTGAGTGCAATAGTTTTTTTTCACTGGTCATAAATATAGAATATATTACACTTTAATACGCATTAGTGTTTGTACCTGTATCACAGACATTTCTCGTGAAACTTCACAGTTAAGTCTCCACTTATTGCTGTCCAAATGAGAAAAGCACACATCTTCTGCTATATTCAAGAACAGTCACGCTAAAGTTTTTAGCGCGCATAAATACAATCGCACGCATATTTAAAGCTGAAATGTATTCATCTGATGATGATTTCTGCCGATCAGACGAATTCAAACTTGAATTCACCACGGTCATTTACGACATACGATTTAAATTAGTATATGATAGATAACTAGCACAATGAACTGTACATTTTGGCAGTTGTTAAAACTTCACGGCCACAAATGTAGAGCTGTATGCATTAATCGTACAACATGGGGAGCGGTATCACAGTGGTTAGCGCACTGCATCATGACCCCCTAGCCACCAGATACGAGAGTTAGACTTAACCACGGCTAACATCAGTGGCGAGTGACATCTACACTGATACCCATTCACGTCACCCGCACGTCTAGCAAGGGGAAGTTTGGTCAATCAACTCCCCACGACTGACCTGGCGTGGGGGGATGGCCTTTTTTGATTGATAAACGTAAGAAATATGTTCTTTAACAACTTATTGACATTTATTTTGTCACGAATTGTAAACTATCGTCTTTCAAAAGTGTTAATAATAGCAGTGCGGTTGTCCATACTGCATTTTATATTCATGTGTATATATATACCATACGTTAAATCTGTGTATAAAAATATAAGTTAACATTGACTTCATCTATCTCCGTACTGACATGTATATTGCACTTGTAATATATATAACGCCACGACATAAAAAAAAATCACGGCACTTTGCTTACAGGTGAATAGCCAAGGCCACGGCCAAGTCATAAAAATCGTCCAAGTGCCGTTCATCAATTAATACAACGGCGGAACCACAGGTGCACGCCTCGGTTTTTTCCTGGAATAAAACCCTCCATAAACCATATTTATTATATATTTTACTTAACACCCCCTTCGCTGAGTTTGAGAAGCCGCGTTTTGGGAGCGTTTGTCATTGCAACAGCTCTCTCTTCTGCACAGGCAGCAGTGCAACTACAAAAGATCACCTGGTCGGTCAGTCACTCACATCGGCAGCCTCATCCAGCTGCCGTCCCGGATTATCATTCTGCTGATGAAGTCATCTTAATAAAACTCAGAGCCACTAAAGGACAACCGCGATGGCAAACATTTTTGTATAGGTTCTCGAACTTGAATCGTGATCACCCCACCGCTCCTCCCCCTCCCGAATCTCCGGGGATCAGAGCGACAGGGGAGCGAATGAACGAATTAAGTTACGTAGCTAAACCCTCCGGGTCATTGGCGCAGGACGCGAACGACCGCTAACGAAGGTCGTGCGGGTGATGGAAATGTTGACGATACTTCGCCCGCAGTATATCTGGCAGGCGTTGCACATCACGCGCCGCTCGGCTTTAAAAGAAAAAAACCCCATCAAACTACTGCAGGGAAACAGACATTGGCACGAGCAGAGCGGCTGAGTTTCCTTTATAATCGCTTTTGTTTACTTTCAGTAAACTCTGCGACTATGGCTGGGACAGCTCTTCGTTACAGGGGCAGAAAATGACCCTGCCTGAAATTTAATAGACCTAAAAAATGTATCTAAAAATTAATATTTCCTACGTCTCTCGATTATGTGTTTGTAGCACTACACCACTCGTTGTTTGGTACGACGTCCGATGTTTCAGTCCGCATGCTGGGAAGCTTTATCAGGAACTGAATTCATTTGTTGTTGTTTTGCTTGTTTTACTTGAGGGGTCGCTTAGGGTTCATTCATAGTCAATGGCAAGTCACGTAGTGGGAGCTTCTACAGAAATAAATTATGCCTGAGGGTTCATCATGAAGTGCTGAACAGCACAACGCTAAATCCTGCACAGTGGTAGCATTCGTAAACTATTTCAGCGATGACCTGTTAAGGATTTTTTAAATAAATAATTATCTATTATATACCATTGACATCGGTACATCATACAAAAAAAAGAAACCCCCCCCCCCCCAAACACCCAGTCCGAGTGGGGCATCGGGCGTGGGGACGTTGCGATGACGTTGCGACGACGTTTTAGCCCCGAGGTACCAAGTAGGCAGCATCTTGGCCTAGCAGAGCCTGCAGCCTCTTCCTCTCCTCACGCTCCTTCTTGCAGAGCGCCACGTATGCGGTCACCTGCGCGCGTGCGGACGACACAGAGGGCGATCGGTTAGAGCTCCGCGCATTCCCAGCACTTGCCGTGTCGCACCAGGGCCCAATTCAACGGGGGCCCGTGCCTGCTAAAGGCGTTAATGGGGGGAGGCCCCTCTTAGTGAATGCAAACCATTTCCTTAACTGTTGTACCACCACCACCCACGCCCGACGCCAAATGCTTCGACAGTTTTTCGAATGCGATGTGCGAATCGTGAAGACAAGTAAAAGTTAAAACCAACGTAACTGGCAGCCGTTACGCACGCGGCGATGCCGCAACTTGCACGACTCAAATCACCCTATTAGGACAGTGCTACGTTGATGCATTCCAAGCATTATCAAGCAGTGCATCCCTATTGGTGGGCCCTCTGCGGCACGAACCCAGCCCGAGAGACGCATCATCGTGTTACCACAACAACTACTACGATGTCCCGACATACGTCAGGATGCGTAACGATGGCATGCACCCCGCATGTGACCGCGTGGGCCGCAAGTGTTTTGCGGTTTTTTTAGATTACCACCCTGCACCCTGCTTTCCATATGCGGCGGTGGCGACCGTTGCTACGTTACTCCATAAACTCCACGCCTCCATAACCCAGGGTAACAGTGTGCGTTTGGGTTTTATTGTTTGGATTGTGGCCAGCAAGGGCGTACCGCGGGTCTGAACTGGCTGTGGTTGGAAGAAAGAAAATGCCGCCCTCTTGCCCCCTGAGCTACCCCCCCACCACCACCCCCCCTCACCCACCCTGTGTCTAAACTCCCCTCCACTCTTTAGCCCATTAACTGGGCCACTCTGACCCGTGGAACATGGAGCAGTTGCACCACCTGCACACTTGATAGGTATGCCACTCATAGCCAGCTGGTCGTGTATCTATGATAACGTCGTGTCTACACTGATGAAACTCAAACGGTGTACGGGTAACCATTCCCATCCTGACGACTGCTGGCAATGGAGACTATGCCCAGTTTTAGCATCATCAAAACTGCCCTCAATAAAACCCCTCCCTTCCTTGAGTCTTTGATTTGCGAGGGTTCTCAACGTAGTGCAGGGCCGCATGCACGCACGGCGGCAGCATCGTGACCTCACCTGCCAGTTTAAGGCCATGATCTTCTCCTGTGCCTTGCCCACATTGGTGCGCAGGGCATCGCGCTCGCTGCACGTTTTCTTGTGCTCCTTCTTTTCAATGACGAAGTCCTCCTCGTAGCACTTCACCTGGACGAGCAACACAAGGAGCAAAACGCGCGTCGGTCAGCGTGGAACCGAGGGGAGGGGGGGTTGGTGGGGGCGTTTGGAGGTGGCCAGGAGACGGCACAGATGGCGGTAGGCTGACGAATACATCTGTGTGGGTCTACTGAGTGTCATCTCCCTTGTATTACTTCGTGGGTTTGCAGCGGTTACTCTGGTTTCCAACCCACGTGCGAAGTCATGAATGGATTTGGCCAAACATCCGAATTGAACTATAACCCTCCTGGAAATAGCAGTCTTGAGACTTAGGCTTGCTTGGGTAAATAATTGTCATCATTATTACTTATCACAGTAGAGCATCCTATTACTAAATGCAACAAATATTTTTCTGAACGGGTGACGTTCGTAATCTGGACACGAAAGTACTTTTACATTTAAACCCCAAACGCTTTCTCTCTGTACGATGCCGATCACACACTTTGGGATTTTTTGGTGCAATTTTATGATTAACAAATATTCCGTTGCAGCCCTCACAAACCCCGCGGCTAATTCTCAACAACCCATGACGGTGCTCCAGTTTCTCAGCACAGACGTTGACGGTATGCACAGAAATTCACAGTGCTCGTCAAGCCTTTAAAACACGAGTCACAGCGCCGGTGACGAGCGTAATCTTATTTTTATTTTTTTCTCTCCCCTCCCAACCCCAGTGACTGGAGCACCATGGTGGCGAGACGTTAACTACCTCGCCTGCTATACAGGAGATCGTGGGTTTCATTCCGACCCTAAAGCCTGTATTTTTAGAGTTTGCGCGGCTCTCTCCCCATGGTCGTGTGGATTTTCTCTGGCTCCTATACATTTTTCACCTGATACGCTACTTCGTTGAGCTATCATTTGTGGCCAGGTAGCTTCTGAAAAAAGGGCTATGCTTAATAGTTTAAATAGACCGGTGTAGAGGTGTGATCGATTACCTGCTGTCGGAGCAGCTCGTTCTGCGTTGAGATCTCCTCCCAGTGCGAGGTCGGCTCGGGTGTGACCACGTGCTGAGGCTGGGGCAGAGTCAGTGCATCCCCCAGAGCCTGTGAGAAACAGCAATGGGCGTGTGAGCACGGGGCCTCTGCCGCGTTTCTTACCCTTCCCCCGCACCTCCGACGAGCACGGTTGGCTACGTACGGTGTAAAAGAAGTCCAACGTACACAGACACAATCGGCACGTTTGTATCGTTGTTCACTATCATTTGCACCGTCTTGCTCTCTCCGTGTCGTTGTCCAGCGGGGGGATTTTTACGAAAGAAGGATGTTGCGAGTATTGCTATCATGCGCACCGCGCCGCGTCGCCTCCGAGCCGTTGCGGCCACGTGGCCCTCACCCGATTGAGCCGAGCCACTTCGAGCACCAGGCGACTCTCGCGATCCAGGGCCGCCTCCAGCTGTTCGTCTTTAGATGCCTCCCTCTCTCTCCGCTGCTGCTGCTGCTGAGGGAACAAGAAGAGGGGGGGGGGGGGGCGAGAGACGTCAGCGAGACCTTCGCACGTGTCCAGAACGGCGCGCGCAAGGCCGCGTGGCCCCAGAGAAGCCAACCCCTCTGTTGTTCCAGCACTAAGGGTTCTGCAATGCGGAGATGGGCACAGGGACCGATGAACAACGCAAACTGTCCCAGTGGTAAAATAAATAGAAGTCTTGTTCAACATTTTTAATATTCAGAGCGATAGGGGGAGGTGCTAGGGTGGCTGGAGAAGACAGGTATCTTTTTTAGGAAGAGGTTGTGGGGAAGAAGGTCAAGGCGCAGCCCCTTCAATTTATCTCACGCCACAGCTGGCGGAAGAGCCTCCACAAGAGGCAGGGGTAGAGAGCTCCACCAGAGGGCGTCGTGACCGACGCTTCCACGCAGGCCACACATCTTGGAAGATGTCTGGCAAGCGTGGTTAAACATACTGTAACATATCCACTTACACTCCCTGGTGGACAGAGACAGGTCTTATTTCATAAACTTTCCCACTTTCAATCTGAGCACAAACTCAGAATAGTTGCCGGAAAAATCGCTCGACGTGCGGAGGAAGGGGCTTTTCAGACAGTGGAAGAAAATGAACTGTAGGGCCCCATAAGGTGGGGGGGGGGGGGATGGGACGGCGTGGAACAAAAACAAAAAAAACACGCAAGGTTGGGAAATTTTCTGGCGGCCAGCGCTGAAAGCCTGGAGCCAAAATATTTCACCGCTGGACGAGACATCATGATAAGCGCCCCAGCTCAGGAAGTCGAGCTGAGCTTTTGGATTTTCCCATTTTTTCCGGGCAGCAGAGGGAGGGTGCGGGGGCGGGGAGGGTGTTAAATGAGCACCATGTCCATATGTAAGGAATGCGGAGCAGGCCGACACAAGCCCTAACAGGCATCTTTTTTCTACATACTGGAAATTCTACGAGGAGGTCAATTACCCTATGAGTGTGGTTTGGAGAGAGTGGGGCCATATAGAATGGGGCAAGTGGGGCTCACCTGGTGGCTGGGTTGCTGGCGGCTGAACTCCGGCTCGGCTGAAGCTGAACGAGCTTCGTGCAGCTTCTGTCTGAGTTCCCGTACCTGCGGCGCACAACAAGACGCTTGACGATTTAGTAACAATCATCATGATAAGAAATAATTAATTTGAGCGTCCCTATTTGTTACATGGAAAATCCCATATAATAGCCAATTACCCAGCTAGTTTGCTAAGGACATCCGTGTTGCATCAGCCCAGAACAAGAACAACAACAACAACACACTTGCTCTACGTCTCTCCATATGATGAATATAATGGACGGGCTCGCTTTGAATGCCAGTGGACATAGACACGTACTTAGATGTTTACAGACGGACATGATACACGTGCCCATACACCCTGATACAGATATATAGCTAAAGATGCCCCCGTGTCATAAGCGAGCAGCTATGAAGGCCACCAATGTGGCCAGGTGCTGATGTTTACACACGTGGTACTGGGCGCTCGATTAAAGCCAGAGTCGACCGAGGGGAGGGCCAGTACAGTTTTCGGGAATATCCCCAGCCGTGTGTAGTGCGTGCGTACGCTCTGAAGAGACGCCTACCTTTTTCTCGTAGCATTCCTTCATCAGGTGGTACTGCTTATCCCAGGCAATGTTGACGTCCAAAAGCTGGAAGAGAGAACAGAAACGCATATGTATAAGCTTTACAAATTCGACGACAAAAGTGGCAGTGGCCACTTATCCACGTGTCAACTCTCTCCAGCTCCTTCATTTGGCATGGAAATATCAAACACGGTCTCCAACTCTCAGTCTTCTGTCAGCCTTCTCCTGCCTTTCCCATCCCACTGCACTATTATGATATTACACACACACAAAGTGTACTGATCTGTAATAAAGTTCGTTTTTTAGTTCAGTACAGTGCACGCAAGCATCTAGGTGTCCAGCCAGCTACCCGCCTGCTTTGGAAAATCACGGCACCAGAACGCTCAACGTAATACACAACTCGCGAATGGAATACCTACGCGGTTTGCACAAAAATCGCACTGGTGGATAACGCTAAGGGCTTAATATCTCGCTCGGTATCTCCCTGCACGGAAGGGCGTTGGGATTAGCAGCATAAGGCACGTCCACTGGAGTACTGGCCAGGTACGTCTACCCACCACGACCCTGTATCAAACAGACATCTGGTAGCCCCAAGCAATATCCGAGCAAAGGTGAAGCGTCTGGTGGTGCGCGCCGATGTCAATTCTCGGAACAGCGTCCCGGAAACGGACTATCCCGTCGGAAATGAAACTCCGATAGCTCTACCTTGAGAAACCAGCCCAAAAGCATTGTTTGTGAAATACCCGTAGTGATTTAAAACAAAACAAATAACCGCGCAGTTCCCTTGAATTTTCAGTTCCCTGTCGATCGGAAGTGGTTAGAGGGGGGGGGGGGAAAGAACAACTCCTGGCTCTCACCTCTCTCTTCTGCTCCTCCAAGACGCGAACTTTCGTCTCCAGGTCCCGGTTGGCAATGACATTAGAGTCCCTGCGCATTTCGGTTTTGTTCTCCATCTAAGGTGGCAACAAACACACGCACACACACACACCTTGAATACGCAGCAAAGATAAAGACAAAGCCCTCCACCCCCGTGTAGCCTGTAACAGACTGTAGGGGCAAGTGCTGTTAGCGAGCACCTATGAAGGCCGGTACGGCACACGAGGGGGTGGGTGGCCAACAACCACGCCCGGCCGCCTTTGTCTCCCCAGTGGCGATGTTTAGGCACTGCACCAGGTACTCATTAGAGGCCGCGTCGACCTCGGGGAGGCCCACGACCGGTTCAGATAATCGTCACTGGCGTTGGTGGCCGTGAGCGGGAATCGAACTCGGGTCGCCGAGTTCGCAGCGCAGCGCGCTAACCGCTCCACCTCCGCTCCCCACACAGTTCACACACACACACGTGGTTTAACACACACACTATTACTCTACCATGGGTCAGAAACCAAAATAACAAGCGGAGACTTTTTTTCTTCAAAAAGATGGACCCAATTTCAAAGCAGTACTGGGTCCATCTTTTTCCAACACCCTGTATTTCAAGATCCGCAATGCGCCGCGGTGGTCTAATACGAGACGGTGGTCCAATAGGAGACGGTGGTCCAATACGAGACGGTGGTCCTCCTTAATAGAATAACGTCCCGAAGCAGCCAGCGGTCCTTCAAGAGCCGCATGCGGTAGCGGAGTCGCAGGCTGCCGACCCCCGTGTACAAGTACGGATCAACCAATAGCCCACGGATCAACCAATAGCCCTCTCAGCCTCTGCGAACAGCATCCCCATGGGCGCTGCACATTCACGGTGGACGTGGATTCGCAGCCGCACGGCGAAGAAGAGGCCAGGTTAGGAGCGATAGCACAGCGGTTAAGCGCGCTACGCCGTGAACCCGGTGGGACCGAGTGATATTACCAACCTCCCCCCCCCCATGATCGACAAAGCGTGTTGGGGAGGGGGGGGGCTTTCATCCAGCAGTAGGCTAAGTGGATGTTTCTGTTTAAATCGTCGCACCCAGCAGCGGCCTATCGCACAATGTGGCCAGCTCCTACGTTAAGAGCCGACTTCGCGTTGCCGTGTGATCACAAGGTGGGGGTGGAGGGGGGGCAGCCAGCCCGTGGTGTTAAGCCGAGTTAATTAACCGAGTTTTAAACTCGAAAGCAAACAATTAGCGAATGCAATTAACCGAGGTATTTATGTTGAACTTTGTTCGCACCGTACGTAACCAACCGTGCTAATCGGAGGTGCGGGGGCGGGGATGGACAACAAACTAAACACAAACAGCAGTTCTATAAATAAATTCGTGCTCAATACACGAGATTAAGAAGTGCATTGCGCCAGTGGCGTTCCAGACGTGTTCATTATATACGCACTATCCGTAGTAGTACGCATGTGTGTTTAACGTGTGCATGCATCCACAGTGTGTGTGTGTTAACATATAAAACGTGCGAATGTATACACAGCAAGACGTATGCATGGTGTGTTTATATGTAAAGAATGTAGGTACTGTACAACTTTAGCGTGTCTAGTGGCACGTGCGTCTGTCTGTACGTATCTAGTACCACGCAGACTACAGGCGTCTACCTTGCTGAACAACCGCACACAAAGACAAAGCCCCCCCCCCCCCCAGATAGCCTGAACGGACCGTTTGAGCAAGTGCCCTGAGCGGCATCGATGAAGGCAAACACAGCGCGCACATCGCATAACCACAATCATGACAACCCTAACAGCCCACGTATAACAGTGTCTCTAACAACGAACCTTACCTGTGTTTAGTAGTATAGTAGCGAGGGACTTTGGTACTTGTTCGAATATACTTATCCGCTTTGGCACGTCAATGTCAGAAGACGTGGAGTGGTGTCCGTACACAGCTGGCTGAATAGCCTCGCTCGTTCCTTGTTCAACCCTCTGAGCTGACTGCGGTACGGCACGCGACTCGTGGCTCTTTATTGTCAAGCGAGCGAAGGCGTGGCCCACATGGGGCTGAGTCACAGCGAGTGCCCGTGGGGGGGTGGTGGTGGGGCATGTTCTCAAAGCCCATTGAAGAAAAGTACGAGACGTGCATTCCCGGTTCGAACTGGCAAATCCCGCCCAGCACCACCAATACCACCCCCCTCCCCCCACCGTCAATGTTGCGGTTTGTGTGAAGAACAAAATGGTCATATCGAAAGAGTCGTGGCTGCACCGTTTACGCACAGCGAGCGAACTCAGCAATATGCCCAAAACGCAGGCAAATTTACGTCGGCTGCGATCGCTCGTCATTGAAGCGCGTGCAGTCATTTGGCCGATAAAGCAAATTGAAAAAATAATTCGCTTTAGCTTTGGTATTAGAGTGTGTGCAGTTTTCATCGTGACTGTCAGCAACAGCAGACATGGTCAATCCGTTGCTGTGGTTGAATGTCCGCCGCTGGATGTATCTATCCACCGCTGGATGTATCTATCCACCGCTGGATGTATCTATCCACCGCTGGATGTATCTATCCACCGCTGGATGTATCTATCCACCGCTGGATGTATCTATCCACCGCTGGATGAATGCCGCCCCCACCAAGCCCCGCGATCCGGCGATGTGACTTTTTTTAGCTTTTGTACGTGTTTGTTCAGTCTCCGCGTGTGCGTTTGTTCAGCTAATTTGGCGAGTCGTGCCCAGGCACAGCCAGACTGCCAAATGGCACGAGTGACGTTGTCGGAAGGCGGCTCCGCTTTCGCGGGCGGGTCGAGGTTTATAACTCTCGCAAGAGGACTAGAGGCTACGCGGTGCAACGAAAACGGAGCGAACCCTGGAAACAGAGACACTCACAGAGACAGACAGGTAGAGATGTATAGATAGAGACGCACACGCGGAGACTGGGAAACGTCGATGCAGATCGACGCAGAGGGGAGAGATGGAGACTTACAGAGATATACAGAATTAGAACCTTTTCTGAATCGTTGTTTAAACTGCAGGAGGGATCCAATGGGCTACAGCGCTCCCTTTTCACATATGTACAGTATGATCGGGTCGGCGAGTTACAGGAATAGCGACAGACAGAGATGATCACAGAGAACGTGAAACGCAAAGACAAATATGCCCCGTGTAGCCTTAATAGACTGTTGGGGCACATGCAGGGAGCGAACACCTATCAAGGCCGGAACGACACACGAGGGGGTGAGGTGGCCAGCACCACGCTCGGCCGCCTTTGTATCCGCAATGCTGATGTTTACACACTGCAGCAGATACTCATTTAAGGCTGAGTCGACCAGTGGGAGGCCCAGGACCAGATCAAATATTCGTCACTGGCGTTGGGCGTGTTTGGGGCTCGAACTTGGGGTGCCGGGTTCCCAGGGCAATGCGATAACCACTGTGCTAGCGCTCCTCTCAACACACAGAGATAATGACGGAGATATTCAGAACAGAGAAAGACATAGAGAGATATCGTGAGATATCGTGAGATATATATGGGACGTGGAGGGAGCGAGAAAAAGAGAGATTTACACAACGGGGACAGCCACAGAAAGATACACAGACACGGGGACAGGAATAGAGACACGGAGACAGAGGGAGCATACATCGACACGGAGATAGACAAAGAGGTCCAAGGAGATAGGCAGACACAGAGACACATCATCATCTTCATTGCACCAGATGAAGACAGAGAGCCAGGCATTCATCCAGCAGTGGATTGTGATAGGGCTGTGTATTATATGATACATTATATAATACACAGTTAAGCCGTTAAATTGTATTCCTAATGTCTACAAATACTGCATGAGCAACATTCAAATATATATGTAAGGAAGCGTTCGGATGTTGGACAACTTCCCGTTTTTGCAAACCAAAAAAATGTTTATTTTGCTTCGTGTGGGAGAAAACCAGAATCCCGGAAGAAAAACCATGAAACCCGTGAAAAAAGTATTTGAAAAAATCCAGCGAAGACTGGTTCACTAACCTACTTGCTGTACCTAGACATCAGT
The DNA here is from genome assembly GCF_048934315.1 of Petromyzon marinus. NCBI lineage: Eukaryota > Metazoa > Chordata > Hyperoartia > Petromyzontiformes > Petromyzontidae > Petromyzon > Petromyzon marinus. Next base: position 19,559,593 of record NC_133674.1, read on the forward strand.
TGCCACGCCAGAGCTGGTTGGACGGATCCCCTTATGCCTTGCCTCCAAAGAAACACCACTCCTAAGCAGGCTACCCGACAGCAAGCTTGTTCGAGTATTCTCCGGATTATAAGACGGTTCGGTAAGCAAGACGCACCTCGAACTTGTGTCAATGAAGTTGCCCGAATGTGGTCACTGACGCAAACACCTACCGGATTATAAGACGCACCCCCCCCCCCCCCACCACCACCAACTTTTGATTTAAAACACAGGGATGAAAAGTTCGTCGTCTAAAATAGTTATCCCCCATGGACTTATATCTTAATAATACCTCCTAAATTATTAAAATTACAACGCTTGTTTAATGAGGAAAGGCTCGCTGAGTCTCAGGACTCGATTTCAAGAGGGTCCTGTCAGATTTACACAGTAGGGGGCGATGGAGAATACCACTTGCGTAACGGTGCAACCAGCCGCACTGTAACAGGATAAAATGAATCCGCGCCAGAATGAATGATGCATTATGTTAATGCGGAAGGAATCCAATCAGCGTCAAATCATCTCTTTAGGTCCAGCAATCACGGTGATAGGATTCACGTTGACGATGAAATATTTTGTATTCAAAATATCACGGCCTGATCCATATATGGGCCAAAAGCATGACCATAATGTCTCATTCATTCTGTCGCGGATTCACGTTATCAGCTTCAAGGGGGGGCGAGGAAATCGGTCAGGTCGGGCCCTAATATTGTGATTTGTCTCGCACGGTCGCACCTAGAGGCCATTACCAATCGCGGCTCCTCTCGCCTACTCGACGTCGTCGTTACGCTCGCGGTCTCGAACATTTAACGCTGTGGGGGCGCTCCGTCTTCGCAAAATGCAGCCAACGCAGCTCCGTAGCAGTGCCTCTTTGCGACACTACGTTTATACCGCTCTCATTAAAGTTAAAGTGAAATACGTGGGACGTAAATGAAAGCATTTACATAAAAAAAATTTAAACCGCGTTTTAAATACTTTTTGTTCGTTTAAACAGTTGTTCGAAAAAAATATCTCACGGTGGTCACCAGGGGCGAGGAGAAGGAATGGGGAGGGAGACAAGGCACCCGCCTGCCTGCCCCGCACTCGTTACGCCAACTGGGTCCAATCTTTTTGACTTGAACCGTGATGTCTGTACGCAACGGGCCTCCCCTTGCGAATTAAGCCGCGGGATCTTTACCCTCCATCATGGGGCGGGATGCGCGAATGCCATGCTTAGTACACTGGAATTTGAACCGTAAACATCTGCAAGCAGCGACGAACGCGTTACCGGCAGATCGTGTTTATTGAGCCGCAGAGCCTCGTTTCTCCGGACTCTGCTCACCTCGCCACGATCAGCCTAGCGCAAAATACAAAGATCCCCCGTATAACCACAACAGACTATTTGGGGCAAGTGCTGTGAGCGAAAATCTATCATGGGGGTTGAGGATGTGACCAATCTACCAACAATCCCGGCCGCCTTTGTCTTCCCCTAGTGCTGATCAATAAATGCCATACCCGGCACTCATTAAAGACCGAGTCGATCTTGGGGGAAGCCAATGAGTGGTCAGATGGCGCTCGCCACTGATGCCGTGACCCGCGGTCGAACCCAGAACACCAAACACTGACGTCACCGCCACCCACCTCACCGTGCACGTGCACAAAGGCAACCCGTATCGCCTCGAACGTATTCTCGGGACAAGTTCCGTCAGCGATCTTACCCATCAAGGTAACATGTTCTGTACGCAAACATACGCACAACGGACAGACGCCTGCACGGTAACATTTTTAATCCACTGCTGGATGAAGGCCTCCCTACTCCGGGGATGTTGGTTAAAAGAAAGCTGATGGGACCGCTTCAGATCCGCTTTCGCTCACTGCTGCTGTTAGCTGTGGCTGAGTATCGAACTCAGAATAATGTTTTGCCATCGCGGAGCAAGTGAAATCTATCAAGCGCTGCACATCATGCAGAAAAATGAAACCCCTAAGATGGTGCAATGAATACGAAAATATGTTTAAAAATCGATTAAAACAAAGATCGAGTCACGTGACGTACTGCATAGTACGCAATACAATTCCGATTAGGAAGTCAAAATGCAACCGCATCCAGCAGTGGACAGGTGGTGTACGTTGAACTTCTTTCGCACCGTACGTAGCCGACCGTGTTAATCGGAGGTGCGAAATATAGATCGTGGGTGATGGCGAAGTTCTAAGGTATCCGAAGAATCCTCGCCAAACGGAGGGCCCCAGCATCGGTCACCGGTGTTGAATCGAACTCGGGTGGCGGGGTTCGTAGCGCAGCAGCGCGCCGACTGCTGCGCCACCGCTCCCCGCCACTGAGAGCCCAACAACCAGATGGAGTTTGCGCGGCTAGACGGGGTGCGTGCCTCTCCCCAACGCGTATCGCGCACTCTCCACACGCTGTTCCGTTTGCCTCGACAGCGCCCTTGCGTCTGATCCGCGCCCAAGGGGAATGCGTGGGACAGAGTGTCACTCTGGCTGGGCACGTCGCTGCAGTGAATGACGGAGATGGTGAGGTGGGGGGTGGAGTAGGGTCAGAGAAGTTGGGACTCCAGAAATCACGTCCACCACGGAGGCGCAGCGGTTGAATCGGACCTCGTGTGTAGGAGCGAGATTGCTCGTTGCATCACGACAGCTTAGGGGAATGCCTTCGTCCAACCATGAACAGACCGTGGGCTCGTGATGCTTCTTGGTCTCATCGGCTAAAAATATCCCAATAGGAGGAGCGGGTGGTGGTGTGCAGTGAATGTTTGATGGCATTCTTCTCTTATTGTTTCTATGATGAAGAATTGTTTCCGTATAGAGAGCGGTGGGGGATATCTGCGTAGCAACGCGGGCGGGTGACGCACATTCCGTCCTTGACAACTCTCGCACAACGCGACGCAAGCAACGTTTGCCCAGTGCGAGCGACGCGCGGTATGTTGTACAGTGTGTGTGCGTGTGTGACCGCAGTGACGCACACGTGCGTGTGAGTGTGGCGCCCGACCGCACGTGCGTGATAACATAACGTAGTTGCTTAGGCAACCCTCTATTGTGATCGATGCTGGTTAGAACACGCGGCGGGGGACTCTTAGCAATCCAGAAGTTTGACGCTTGGGTTCTACCTCCCGGCGCGGCATACGGAACAATGGGGGCAACTTCATTTAATCCCAACTACCCCCCCACTCCCCACCCCCAGCGTACCGCGTGTGGTGACATTTCTGGCCAACGTGGAAGAGTGGTTGGAGTGAAGGCCCGTCCGCCAGCAGTGGTGCGAGCGAGCATGTGCAAGACTTTACCTTTTTAATTGAATGGAAATCCTGACCTCTGCCTTATTCAAACATATGCGCGACCAGTTCCCATTTCCTTCAACACCCCCCGCCGTCTCTGCCCACCCAGCATCACAACCGCGCTGTGACCACCGTCGAACGGCGAGTCGCGTGCGTGTGGTGGGGCAAAGTGTGGGTACTATCGCTTCCTCCGAGACGTCTGGCCAGCGTGCAAAAGTGTCCCTGAATACCCTGTGGACGGTCTCTCTCGTGGACGCCCTTTCGCCAGCAGTGGCGTGAGCAAGAGTTTATTGGGCTGCAATTTTATTTTATGACGTTTGTTCACCTTAGCCTGGCGTGCCATGTGACGTCAAGGGAGGGAGTGCTCTTATCAATAACATCTTGGCAACAAACATTACGATGTGTTTAACCAGTGACTCTGCTGCCAAGTTGTATGCACAATACTGTTTGCACAGTTTTACACCAGTGGTACGCCTCTGTGTGCGTGTAGAATGAAGCAGGGTCTTTTGCAAAAGTCGAGAAACGTAACGATTATTTTATTTGCGGCTTTGCCAGGTCCGGTTTAATCTCTGGGCGCTCCTGCGACCCAGACATATGAATGCTTCTGTAAGCGCGAACACCACGTCCAGTGTCGCTCTCCCGGTGCCTGTAGCTACGAGTGGCGTGTCACCAGCCAACCAGCGATCCATAACATTAACATTGTCGCCAGCCAACCAGCGATCCATAACATTAGCATTGTCGCCAGTCTACCAGCGATCCATAACACGTTTGCTTAGGAAATCAATGATTCTGCCAAGGTGGCATCTATATGGACAATGCCGTAAACCTGCAAAGTGCATTGGTTGTTTTGTGTCCAGGGTTTCCCTCTCAAACAATATATTTCCGACTCAGAGGGCTTCCCCCTGGGTTAAAAATAAAGTTGACCACGTGGATGGTAAAAGGCGTGCACACGGGAGTGCGTGCTCTTGTGTGTGCGTGTGTGTGTGCGTGTATGTGTGTCTTTATGATGCAGTGGGGAGTGGTCGTGTTATCTGTCATCGCACTGCGCTATGAACCTGGCGACACGAGATCGATTCCCACTCACAGTCAACGCCAGTGGCAATTGTCTGAACCGGTTATTGGCCTGGTTCTGGCCACTCACCCTGTCGTGTACAGCGGCGGCCTTCAAAGTGTTCGCTAAAAGTACTGTTAAGGCTCTACGGAATATATTTGTGTTTGTTATATTTATATATTTCTTTTGTCGGTATGTGTGATCGTGTTTCTGTGCCCGTGTGTTTTGTGATGCAGGTGATGTGCGGTGATAATGTATTCAGGTTGTTCATGGTTGAGTCTTCGCAGCGGGCTCATCCACATCACCACAGATATCATCATCATCATCATTTATTTTAACAAGTGCAAAGTATTATTACGATCATCTTCATCATTCGCTTGACCGTGCTCTGATGAAATTCACATCGGTCAATTGCTTTTCGTTTTTCTTTTGTCGTGTTGGTGACCCATGTCGCCCTTACGATTGAGACTCCTCGTTGGGCCCTTGAGTTCTGACCGCCTCGTTGAACAGGTTTCCTTTTATTATTCAGCCGAGCAAAGTCTTCATACACAGAGCACCACAGAGCTGGGGCAATGGTTGTCCCCGGCTCCCCGCCTGGCTGACTTCCCGCTTATCCGTGGTTCTTCACACCCTCCCAGTCGTTTTCTCTCTTCGAGAGCGAGCAGATAGTGTGTGGCGCGTTACAAGTTGAAATTATTATTGTTTACATCATCAAATCATCGTCATCATCATCGTCGTCATCTTCAATATATTAGATTAAGTTAATATCAAGAGGTCATCACGGCCATTGCAAACGATGCCACTCCACCTCGCCATCGCTTTCTTCCTTCTGCCACATCCCCGAAGTTATAATCTTTACTCACCTCTTGCCTATCACACGCCTCACGATTCTCACCGTCGCCGCGATCGCACGCGTAATCGCGAAACCTCGACCACGATTCTGTGAAAGGGGACTGCACACAGCCGTCGACCGCGGAGACGGAGCGACGGGATTAGCTGGCGTGGAGATGTTGGGTGGAATGTTGCAACGTGGGAGCTTGAGGGACAACGGCGACGGTTGGTGGGGGGGGGAGGCCTTCATCCGGCTGACGTTGATGATCGATGTCTCACGTTGAAGAAAGTGCTATTGCGTTGCGCGGACTTGCGCCGTGCGTTTACACAGCGAGGGTGACTGTGGCAAGTTCAAACAGAGAACCAATGGGCTCTTGTGCACACTCGAGTGGCGTGATTGTGACGTTGAGCAGCAGCAACACCCTTAGTCGGTGTGCACCGAGTCAGTATTTTACACTGCGATGGAATTGGCAGAGTCAATATTTGCGTGTGTGTCTGTGTGTGTGAAGATGCAGTCTCAGTCAGTCGACCCGTGGCACCTGGGTCTGCCCCGTGACCTCCTGCCAGCGGGCGTTCGACACTTCCCGTGGCCTCAAGGTGCACATGGCCTGGCACAAGCGTCGTGGTGACGTCACCGGCACTTCGTAGCGAATGGCGGTTGTTGAAGATGCACACACGTGGAAGTGCCGGTGGCATAACCTTCCTGTTACTATTTTATTACGCCGTACGTCAATGGAGGTGGTGTGGCAAGGGAGGGCACTCCGTTACCTCTAGACACGGTCAATAAATTACCCCAAGCTTTATAACGCGGCTATATTTAGCAACGAGCTGAGATGGAAGCGTGGACGGCACTGAGACCATTAAACTAATTTAAACTATAGAGAAGAGAATACATATTTCCGGCCTTGAAAGCACAGATTATCACGGCTGATTGGACTTCAGTTGGCAGAGACTGATCCAGACCACGGGCCTACAGAGGAACCACTCCGTTCTGCTGTACGAAGTCGAGTGGTTCACACAGCAGCAGCAGATCGATATGGCAGGTGAGCGTAAGTTTCGAGACGGATATCTGTGAAAAAGAGCTTTATAGCTCATCGAATTCCTCCAGTATGAATACATATCCTGATTCTGGATGGTATTGCCCAGGTAAAGTTAGTTGACCGGTTCACTTTGCTACAAAAGGAAGTGTTGCGATCTTCAAGTGGACCGCGATGCACAGGTCATCGGTGCGTCTCCTCCATGAGGTCGATTGCCAGCCATGGCTCACATCGGCTGTGGACACTCCTGGGGCCTGTCTCCCAATTCACCAAGCCGAACTGTCCAGTGTGGTGAAATATGGTCAAATAACCCCCCGAGCCCCCCAAGACCGAAAGGCATGGTAAGTCCATCGCCCAGCAGTGGATGGATAAAGGGTCGTGCATTGCATAATTTTCGTCAATCAAATATCGCTTACCGACAGTCTGGCAGTAAAGGGGCGGTGACATCACCACAGCACGTGTGCCAGGCTAGGTGCGTCGTGAGACCATGAGTAAAGTGCTGGGAACCTTAGTCTTCAGCAAAGGTCTCTTGTATAACCTCAACAGGATTCTTGGGGCAAGGGGTGTTAGCCAGCACCTGTTAAGGCGGCCACTGCATCCGGAGGCATGGTGTGGCCAGCAGCTCGCCTTGCCACATTTGTCTTCCCGGTGCTGATGCTCACACACGGCAAAGTAGCACTGGCGAGTCCTGAGGCCCAGCACATCTGCCCGGGATAAATCGGCACAGCCACCGTTATCCTTTATGCACAAAGCCATTAATATCTGAGATTATAGAAGAAGAAGAAGATTGACCGGAAACAAACGAATTACGTGTCGAATGTAATTACAGAGCCGAGTTTATTTCAAGGGCACGCAAGGAATGTTGTTTGACAGCGCCATACGCAACGATGCCATTCATGAGGTATGTACAAATATATTTTAAATACACATTTTTACCCTATACCCTAGATATATTAATAGACATCAAAATGAATATACACACCGATATAGCCTGTGGGTATGAGCACAAACAATGTGAACTTTGATGATGAGTGCGTAAGTAAGCGTGGAGAGAGACAACGCACCCCCGCTTGGAGTTACACCGAGAATTAGAAACTATGAACACGTGGATTAGAGAACACCCGCAGGTCAATGCGGCGACCATCACTCGTGGTAGCCGTGGCCGGCAATCGAAATCGGGTGGCCCAAGTTGTGTAGATCTGTGTTATAACCACTGCGCCGACCGCTCCCCACGAACAAACACATACTCCTCCCCCTTATAGACTCCTCGGGACGAGTGCTGTGAGCGAGCAACAGTGAATGCCGGTACGGCACACGAGGTGGCCAGTACCACGCCCGGCCGTCTTTGTCGTGGCGATGTTCACACATCTCACCAGGCACTCATTTGAGGCTGAGTCGACCTAGAGAAGGCCCAGAACTGGTTCAGATAACCGCCACCGGTGTTGGCCGTGAGCTGGAATCGAACTCGGGTCGCCGGATTGGTAGCGCAGCAGTGCGCTAACCGCTGCGCCACCGTTCCCCACGAACACACAAAGGCAGGCTTCTCTTGAACCCAGCACACAGACGAACATTCTAATAAAACAATCTGCATGCGTCACTTTATAACAAACCTGCAAGTCACTCCACACGCGCACACAGCGATGCTATTAATACCCCCCCCCCCTCCCGCGGTGCGGGCATAGGTCATCACGCACACTTGGAAATAAATGTCCCGCTGGGCGAAACAGTCTACGACGGGGGCACTGTTAACAACGATGTGGCCATAAAACGTCGTTCTGCAGTTGCGCGCAGGCTGAGCAGTGGCGACCTGAGGACACAAACAAGCACACGCGCCTCTCGCCCTTCCCCTCTTGCTCGATCCCTCCCATCCCCCCCTGCACTGTGTATCGTCTCGAACAGACTGTCGGCGCAAGTGCTGTTAGCGATGGCCTATGAAGGCCGACACGGCACGCGAGGGGGTTTCAGGACAACACCACGCCGGGCCGCCTTTGTCTCCCCAGTGCTGATGTTTACACACCCCAACAGGTAATGTACTCACTTACGGTTGAGTCGACCTAGGGGAGGCCCAAGACCGTGTGTTTTTTTTTAATTGGTTGTGAACGTGCCAATGAGTTACTACTTTCAGCACACCGGTGTGTTGGAGAGCAAACGCATCACATTTAATGTCCCATTCATGCAGAAGATGTTCTTCTTATCGTCCTGTTGATGTTCCGATGCAGTTGATGGTCACACCACCGGTGTCTTCGAGGAGGAATTTCAAAGCCCGGAGGTGCAATATTTGGGTCTCGAACGAGGTGTCTATTCTGGACTTCCTCATTGATCCACTCTGTAGGCCAGCCTTCTTCTGCATCTGGGTGAGATTCCACGGGTGTGGCAGCAGTAGCAGCAGCAGCGCGATCTCAGCGGAGAGGTATTAGCTTTGCGAATTCGCATTGGAATTAACACGGAGAGATAGGAAGAGGAACACGCTTATTTAAACGCCATATGCAGGAAGAGTCATCGCATAGAGCACAAAATATTAATGAAGAGGACTTGGGCAGAGCACATTTACTACAAGGAACGATGGTCAGCAGCAGAGGCTGTAGATAGAATGGCAGCCAAAGGAAGGAACAAGCGGGACCGAGATAAGGGGCCGGCATCTTCTTGGTTGGTTTTTTCGGTAAAGTCACCAAGAATGGAAATAAAATAATAGAAATAAAACATTATTTTATTAAATTTTCTACGTGACTTTACCGAAAGAACCAAGAAGATGAATCCCTGCAGTCACGAAAACTTTAAATCGAAATTTAAGGGGCTGGCAATCAAAACAACAACAACAAAATTATAATTCGGTAAAACTCAACTTTTAAAGAGCCGCAATGGGTGTGGATACGAGGCGGTGGTCCTGAATAAATAAGGGTCACGAAGCAGCAGTCCTTAAAGAGGCGCATACGGCTGCGGGGCCACAGGTAGCGGGCCCCTGACCTAGATGGATCGTTACGTCGCAAAAGACAAAAACAAACAGTGGATAGATCACGGCCGCTAACGATATTAGACAAAGCAAGCTTGAAAATTGCAAAAAAAAACTGTTTTATTTTTTTTATTATTTTATTGTTTCCCTTCTACGTGACTTTACCGAAAGAACCAAGAATATGCTTGAAGTCGTAAACAAAGATGACAAATCAACACGGAAATACTAGTCTTGCTGCAAACCAGGACAATGTGCATGCAATCTATGCAAAAATAATAAAAAGAACAATAATTGCTATCATTCAAGTACTTCAACTGTAAAATGAAGCAACGTCCAGAGCAATACTGGAATTGCTTCGCAATTACATCAGTGGACACTCAAAACACTCCCCAAGGTTGTGTCACACACGCACACTTGCGCAACACCATCCAACAGCCTTGGGTGACCTGAATGACATCGAAATATTCACAGCAGATGTCTGCACTTAGGGGAACAAGCGAGCACAGAGTTATTAGTTCGTGATACGCAAATTGGAACGCCTCGCAAATTTTTCTCTTGATTTGTCTTCCGCTGGTACTACCAAAATTGAGCAATGCACCTCAACCACGACGACACTTTCGCTTCTCGAACGTGTCCGTTCAAGTGCACGTGCAATTGGTCGCTCTGCCTTTTTGCAGACTTGACGTTATCAATGTTTTGTTTTGTTCGTGTGTTTGTATGTCTGTCTGTATGTATGTCTGTCTGTATGGCTGTCTGTATATCTGTCTGTATGTATGTCTGTCTGTATGTTTGTCTGTATGCCTGTCTGTATATCTGTCTGTATATCTGTTTGTCTGTATGTCTGTATTTCTGTCTGTGTATCTGTATGTATGTCTATCTGTATGTCTGTCTGTATGCCTGTCTGTATGTCTGTCTGTCTGTATGTTTGTCTGTATGTATGTCTGTCTGTATGTATGTATGTCTGTATGTATGTATGTCTGTCTGTATATATGTATGTCTGTCTGTATGTCTGTCTGTATGCCTGTCTGTATGTCTGTCTGTCTGTATGTTTGCCTGTATGTCTGTCTGTATGTCTGTCTGTCTGTCTGTATGTCTGTCTGTATGTATGTATGTATGTCTGTCTGTATGTCTGTCTGTCTGTATGTCTGTCTGTATGTATGTTTGCCTGTATGTCTGTATGCCTGTCTGTATGTCTGTCTGTATGTATGTCTGTCTGTATGCCTGTCTGTATGTCTGTCTGTCTGTATGTTTGCCTGTATGTCTGTCTGTCTGTATGTTTGCCTGTATGTCTGTCTGTATGTATGTCTGTCTGTCTGTATGTCTGTCTGTATGCCTGTCTGTATGCATGTCTGTTTGTATGTTTGCCTGTATGTCTGTCTGTATGTCTGTATGCCTGTCTGTATGTCTGTCTGTATGTTTCCCTGTATGTCTGTCTGAATGTTTGCCTGTATGTCTGTCTGTCTGTCTGTATGTCTGTCTGTATGCCTGTCTGTATGTATGTCTGCCTGTATGTCTATCTGTCTGTATGTTTGTCTGTATGTCTGTCTGTATGTCTGTATGTCTGTATGTATGTCTGTCTGTCTGTATGTCTGTCTGTATGCCTGTCTGTATGTCTGTCTGTCTGTATGCTTGTCTGTATGTCTGTCTGTATGTCTGTATGTCTGTATGTCTGTCTGTATGTCTGTCTGTATGTTTGCCTGTATGTCTGTCTGTATGCCTGTCTGTATGTCTGTCTGTATGTCTGTCTGTATGCCTGTCTGTCTGTCTGTATGTTTGCCTGTATGTCTGTCTGTATGCCTGTCTGTATGTCTGTCTGTCTGTATGTCTGTCTGTATGCCTGTCTGTCTGTATGTTTATCTGTATGTCTGTCTGTATGTCTGTCTGTATGCCTGTCTGTATGTCTGTCTGTATGTCTGTCTGTCTGTGACGCGTTCCGCGAGCCTTGTATTGTCGTGCTCGTCGTACTGAGTCGACTCGCCGACTTTGCCATTCGGGACATGATCGCGTGCCGCTGTTTGTGGATTGTTTCCAAGTAGGCTTTTTTTCCGCTGTAACCTAAAATACACCTAAAATAAGCACCTAAACATTGTGCGGGGATTATTTGGCTTGAACGTTAAATGTACAATGTTTTAAACCGTAACGTGTACTCAAACTAACTCGACGTAACCCAGGTCGCCGTTGCAAAAGAGACAATGTCGGGTTTACATCATCCCTTGGCCAAATAACGAATACTACTGACTCACGCTCATATCCAAGTGCGATTATGATGGGTTTCGAGGTGACTAGGGCACGTGATGAGTTCAAAGTGAGACATTTATCTTTTCTTTACAACATCTTTAGAATTCCATTCACCGTTTGAGGCTCTGTGTGTGTGTTTGCATGTCATGCAATGTGGTGACATCAGTGGTCTGGTATATCTGAACCAGTCCTGGGCCTCTAGGCATAGATCTGCTAAGCCTTAAATGAGTATCTGGTGGAGTGTGGAAACATCAGCTTCGGGTGGGGGGGTCTTTGTGTTGATTATTGTGTGTGTGTTTGCATTGCAGTGGTAGATGGTTACTTAAAGAGTCAAAGATTGACTTATTAAAATACCTGTAGTAGTAGTAGTACAAATAGTTACCTATAGATGAAAGCCTCCCTCACACTGTGTTGGACAATTGGGGTGGGAGAGGAGCTGTTTGACCATACTTCACCGGTCGGTGCAGGCGGTACAAAACGCGTGCTCGTGTTCGTTGGCACGTACACCACCTGGTGTTGCCGCGGGCTCTTGGTTTGCATCATTTCTGGTCACGTGCAGTTCCACGTGCTTTTGTTGTTGTTGTGGTTTTGTTCTTGGTTTTATATCTGATCACATGGAGTGGTGGCAAGGAGAGGGCCAGAACCGGTTCAGACATCGCTCGCCACTGATGTTAGCCATGATACGGGAATCCATCTCAGCTTTTGTAATGCATTGCGCTCACCACTGTGCCACCGCTCCATCCTATCAGACATTAAACAATGACAAAACAACGACAAGAATCACGTGGAACTGGACGTTCCCAGAGATGTTGTTACCCCATCTTATGTAAACCAAAAAAGTCCACGACAACAGCAACTGTCGACCTGTGGAGGTGCCAACTAACACAAGCACGCGTTAGGCATACCAATCATTGTTTATGTCGTATTTAATTATTTATATCCAAAGTTCCATAACCTCACGAGTCTGCTTTACGCAACACGATGCAAATAATACAAAAAAGGTGTTTTTACAATAAATTATATATTTTTTATTCAAAAAGCTCACAAAGGACAATGCCTAGGGCAGGGGCTGGCGAAACGAAATAACAATAAGAGCCATTGATTTGGAATTCGGTAAAAAAACCCTCAACATTTCAAGACCCGCAATGCGTGTGCTGAGCTCGAGACGGCGGTGGTCCTGAATAAACGGCGACGACACGAAGCGGCGCTCCTCGAAGAGCCGCACGCGGCTTGCGGAGCCGCAGGTTGCCGACCGCTGGCCAAGTGCAAGGGTGTTTGTAGCAGTGGCGTCAAAGGGAGCAAGCCGTCAACCATTGCCTGTCAGATGCTCACGTCCAGCGGGGTTACGGGGCCCGGGGCGAATCCCACTGCGCACCCCTTCCCCTACCGACGCCTTCAAACTAAACCGGGACTATCACCTCTCACGCCGTGACGTAGAAGAACGTTGCCCCCCCTCCCCCAAAGCGCGGGGCCTCGGGCGGTCACCCCGATTCGCCGTTACCATAGGGACGGTGGTGCTCAACGCTCCCACTCGCCGTGTGAAGACTACTCTCGGATTTTCGAAGACCGTTCAACTCCGATACAATCCTCATCCCCCAGCCAGCAAACTTTCGACGCGTGATTTATTCATCCGGTGCTCTATACGCTCTCTCTGAACAGGCCTCTTCTATGGGTCGGCAATGATGATGCTGCATCGGATATGATTCGGAAAGAGATGTTGTGGTCGGTGTGACGCGTAGAGGATGGCTGACAGCCAGGAGCCGCGACAGGCATTGAAGTCGTCTCTATGACTCCTCCAGTCATCAAGTGGAGGACTGCAGGTCGCGTGTCGACTGTGTGACAGCCACGGGACTTGGTGGAGGGGTTGAAAGCGTTGGCGATGGGGTTTAGTGTCATCAGCAGCTTTGGTCATGATAACGTCTTGACCTTACATGATGATGATGATTTTGTTTGGAGGAATCGAAGCATCTCACGGTGTCGTGTTAATGTTGACATCCAGTCAAGAGCTTCGGGAGATGCAGTAAACATCAGAGAGATGTGTCCAGGAAATGATTAGCAGTGAGCAGTTTGTCTGCTCAGTCATTCCATTGTTTGAAGTTGGTCACCACCACAGTGGCGAACGCGGATTGTCCTTGAGTGCCCGTGCGTGCGGAAGCTATCCCACAGCAGCAGTGCGATGTTCTGACGCGGTCCATGGCCGTCATCCACGGTGGCAAATGAAGTGGGAGGCCAGGAGGCTCACTCACATCTCATGTGTATGTATTGCATGTGCAACGTACACGCACGGCTCTGCGTGTGTATGCGTGCCTCTTCTTAACTTAAGGAGAGAGATGCCCTGGTGGTTATCATATACTCTTCTAGAATTGCCGGGAAAGGTTCTGGCAAGAATTCTGCCACATCGCTTTGCCGGGCATTCTGAAGAGAGGCTTCAGTGTGGTTTAAGGCCGGGAGTGGCCCTGCACAGACACCATGCCGTTCTCGGTATGTCTGCTCCAGTAGCGGTTCATTAGATGTCATTATGACCAATAATTCCGCTTTGTTAACCCGATTAAAGCCTCAAATGTCATCAAGAAGCCAGATGTTTTGATTGTTCTTCGTTATTTCGTGATTCCTGAACCTGTTCACGATCGTTAAGGGCCTTTCCACACCTCCGGTTAGCACGTTGGTTATGTACGAAAGAAGTTCAACGTACATACATTCGTGTGGCTAGGAGGCAGAAGCATTCTAAGTTCATCTTGGGGTGCCACCGGGCTGTCCTCCTGCTCCTTCACTATTTTAACATCTTTATAAAGAAGTCTTCCACGCCTGTACCAATCTAATTTGCATCTGGTTCAGTTCAAATGTGAGACTCATCTCTGCTTCTGACTGGTCAGCCATTGCAATACAATTGTAGCTCACTCTGAGAGGCGTCAGAAACTCTGCTGCTGCACGTGGAGTATGTCACAAAGAGGTGGGACCTTCCTTTCAACACCACGAAAAACAAAACCGTTGCCTCGATACGTCGTGTTATAAAACACTCCGCAACCTCATTCAAACCTCCATGAGTAATGGAGTGCTTGTGCAGACGACGTCGCTGTGACATACTGGGTTAGTTGGCTCATGGCCAGCTGCAGTTTGGTCCCAGCGGGAATCAGTCGAGTAGCGTCATCTTCTCATGAGCTGAGTAACACCGGATGTATACAACCTGGATGTCCGTATGTGTGTGTGTATGTTGCACTTCTTACGCACCTTACGTAACCCACCATGCTAATCGGAGGTGCTCTGCAGGAAGCTCCGAGTTTTCTGGACCACAGGTATGCCTTCTCTTTTCTATGCTTGCAAAATATTGATCCCTATGTAGGAAATCCTGATCCGGCTTGAAGCATTCAGGCTCGCCTGCCTATGATCAGTCCTTGAGTCTCATCAGACTGGATGGTGTGAGCAGGTTCATCTGTTAGCCATCTCAGTCAGTTGACCCGTAACACCTGGCTCTGTCCTGTGACCTACTGTGACCTACTGTGACCTGCTGCCAGCGAGCCTTGCACACCTCATATGGCCTCAAGGTGCACCTCGCCTGGCACAAGTGCTGTGGTGACATCACAAGCAACGAGTGGCAAACGGCGGCTGTAGTCGTTGTTGGGGCTCGTGTCAGAGTGGTTCGTGCACAACGCAGCGAACTCGACGATCCTAGGTTCGATTCCCGGCCCCGGCTAACGTCAGTGGCACAACTGAATCTGAACCTGCTTGGTATATTCCCTAGATCAACTCGTTATTCGATGGGTTACGTGGTGCGGTGGATAAACATCAACACTGGGAGGTAAAGGCAGCCACGTGTGCTCAGTGCTGGTCATACCGGACCTAATAGGTGCTCGCTAACAGCTCTCTCTCCAATATTAATGATTGAATTCATATTTGGAAAGTTTTGCATTTGCTAATTCTAACTAAAAGTTGCAATTGTGCAATATGAATCAGCGATAGCCAGCTGCATTACGCCAGCAAACACGTACTTCCTAATTACTGATTGGGAAATTACTTGTCCGTATTCTATGCGACAACGCGTGGCTTTGACTATGTCACTCAGAATGTGCTCGAACTTGTGGGTTATAGCAAGCTCAGAAGGCTTAAGCCTGGATAGGGCATGGATGGGAAACCAAAATGCACATCAGGTTGTCATAGGTCTTGAGGGGTTACGTGGTTTGGCAGCAGAAGGCAGCACAGCACACATCCATTGTCATCCTGTACTTCTATGCGACCACGTCTACGCTCTCCACATTTGTTGCCAACGGACCGGCGTTGCGAAGTGTCCGTCGCATGGCCCTGCGCCTGGCGTCGTATTTGGACGGGTAAACTGACCGACGGCGCGGGCGTGGGGGATGGCGATCCCCGATAGGAGAGCCGCGGCGCGGTGAAACAACGCAGCGTGTGGACGCGCGCGTTCGGCGGGGACCGACCGTCAACGCAACTCGGACCAAAACCCTCTTGAGTGCGGGGATGGCGATCAGCAGCGGGGGACCTTCTCCCAGCAGTGGATGCATCACATCCGATGATTAGTCGTGTGTGTGTAAGTGTGTGTGCACGTGTGTGTGCGCACGTGTGTGCACGTGTGTGTGTGTAAGTGTGTGTGCACGTGTGTGTGTAGGTGTGTGTGCACGTGTGTGTGTGTGCACGTGTGTGTGTACGTGTGTGTGTGTACGTGTGTGTGCACGTGTGTGCACGTGTGTGTGTGTGTTGAGCTTCTTCCGCACCATACGTAGCCGACCGTGCTAATCGGAGGCGCGGGGAAAGGACAACAAACTACACACACAAAATCAGTTTAATGATCAATAATCTTGGTTATATTATGATATTACCCAGGTTATTGATGTCCTTACCATGCTTATTAAGAACTCTGCTTATCGATCAATAATTAATGTGTCCTGTGTGTGGCCTCAATTGCAGGCACCTTCGCTGTCTGTTGCATTCACTCGTTCTTCATGGCAACTTTAATTCTGACATTATTTTATTGTTCCCATGTCTCGAGAAGATGTCGTTGGATTTCAAAGCCGCTTAACGCGTAATTAAATTGTTCAAAGGCACGTGTTCGTCTTATCGTGTTATCACGGGGTGAAATTGTCTATCAAAAAAAGTTTTTTTGTGTTTAGTTTGTTATCCTTCTCCCCGCACCTCGGATTATTAGAGCTTGGCTATGTACGAGATTGGCTCAATCGTTATCTAAAATGAGCCAATCTTGTCAGATCTCCAAAAGGCTAAGCAGGTTTGATCCTGGATTGTGCATGGTTACGTGGCCACCGTGCATAACAGGTGTTATAGTTGCGGGGGGGGGGGGGGCTACGTCATGGGCATGAGAACGCAGTGCAGCCAAATTGCATTGTGGTACTGAACTCCTGTTTCCACGTCTATGCTCCCCGCCTTCATCAACCTGCACTGACTGACCGACGTGATGAAGTATGGTCAAAGAAACCCCCGCGACTCGCTGGGCGTAGGGGAGGCGCTCACCCAGCACATTATATTGACAAATCTATCTGACACGCACATTATGAACAGTGCCGGATTAAGCTGGTGCGGGGCCTGTAGCATATGTTATGAAGGGGCCCTAAATATAAATACATAATACATTACAACACATTTTTTTTACTTGCATAGTACAATAATTGTATTTTTTTATTTGCTAGACAGCCAGATAATACGACAAATCGCTAATCTTAAACACCCAGTCGTTCATAAAAGTTGAAGGCAGTATAGTACTATAGTAATAGAGCGAGTGCAGAATCACTGAACCCGAATTGATAGCTTGAAAGCATTTAGGGCAGGGTTCTTGAAAGTGCGGGGCCCCTAGCATATGCTACTTTTGCTACTAGGATAATCCGACACTGATTATGATTGTTGTTAACAATAGCAATTTATATCCCATTGTCACTCGACTGCTGGATGAAGGAGTTTTGTGTTCGCTCCACCGTGCATCACCACCCTGCGGTGAGTGTGAGTCGATGAAGGGAGTAACCCCGGGACCGTTCCGGCCACCGCTTTCCACTGCCGTTAGCTGTGGCCGGGAAATCCGACTCGGCTCACTCGATTCAAACCTCTGCGTCACCGCAAATTAAATTAGTATCGTGCCATTGTGATTGTAAATAATAAAGTGGCTTACTTTTTTTAGAGGTAATAATCCCCGTAATGTATATTTACGTGTACTTTTCGCAAAGTCTATCGGGAATTCCCGCTCAACTTTCCCATATGGTGGATGCCAAGCGAGTTGAAAGGTAAAACCCACAGCAGACGCTGCAGACCCCTCCCCCACCCCGAATTCCTCGGAGCGTTTGAAGCTCGTCTCGTACGGAGCTGTGGTCCAACTACAAGCCAGGCCCTTGGGCGGATGTGGGAGTGGGGTGAGGAATGGAGAGCAATGTTAATAATTATAATGTACCGGGGTGGTACAGATGTCTCGCGACTCCCCATTTCATTCTCAAAAAAACGTGACATTGTTTTTTTTGGAAGTGAGGTTAATTTAAAACAGAAATTAAGACGCGAAGGAAAAAAAAATATTAGAGGGTCAATTAATTGTGGCTCACAAGACACGCGGACCATTGTGTAGAGCGGAGAGGGAGGGGGTGAAGAGAGTATAGTTTAGTCGAAAATGTTGCTAAAATTGGTGTAATTAAGCGATGGTCAATTAAGCGATCACGGGCCTCTGCTGTTTGTCCCGAGGGGCAGTGAGAGCTCGGTAAGGACGAACGACAGACACGAGCCGGTCCATGCATCGTTACCCGTTCTGCAGGTCGGAACGAGCGTGGGAGGCAGGCAGGGGGTGCCTTGCCCCCTCCCCTGGTGGCCAAAGCTACGAGTTGGGTTCCTCCCTTGACGACCGCCGTGAGATATGTTTTCAACAACAGTGTAAAATAACTAAAACTTATGTAATGACGTTGATTGGGTAAGAGGAGTCGCGATCTATAATACGGCCGTGCGAGTCGAAGCAAATATTGGGACCCCACCTAACCGATTGCCGTACCCCCTGAGCTGATAATGTAGTTACGACGCCACTGATAATGTAGTCACTACACCACTGATAATGTAGTTACTACACCACTGATAATGTAGTTACTACATCACTGATAATGTAGTTACTACACCACTGATAATGTAGTTACTACATCACTGATAATGTAGTTACTACATCACTGATAATGTAGTTACTACGCCACTGATAATGTAGTTACTACGCCACTGATAATGTAGTTACTACGCCACTGATAATGTAGTTACTACATCACTGATAATGTAGTTACTACATCACTGATAATGTAGTTACTACATCACTGATAATGTAGTTACTACGCCACTGATAATGTAGTTACTACACCACTGATAATGTAGTTACTACATCACTGATAATGTAGTTACTACATCACTGATAATGTAGTTACTACATCACTGATAATGTAGTTACTACATCACTGATAATGTAGTTACTACGCCACTGATAATGTAGTTACTACGCCACTGATAATGTAGTTACTACGCCACGGATGATGTAGTTACTACGTCACTGATAATGTAGTTACTACACCACTGATAATGTAGTTAATACGTCATTGATAATGTAGTTACTACGCCACTTATAATGTAGTTACTACACCACTGATAATGTAGTTACTACACCACTGATAGTGTAGTTACTACATCACTGATAATGTAGTTACTACGTCATTGATAATGTAGTTACTACGCCACTGATAATGTAGTTACTACACCACTGCTAATGTAGTTACTACACTACTGATAATGTAGTTACTACGCCACTGATAATGTAGTTACTACGTCACTGTTAATGCAGTTACTACGTCACTGTTAATGCAGTTACTACGTCACTGATAATGTAGTTGGGTTCGGGGAGCGGCGGTCTAAATTAAAGGGGGATCAGCCATGGTCATCCTGGTGTCAGCAGCAGCAGCGGCGGCGTTTGGATCGCCATCGAACACAGGCGGTCACTGCATCGCGTTCTTTCAGATGCGCTTCCTCTGCGGCCGTCTGGAATGCTCTTCCTTCCGATATTCGGAAGCCGCTGGTTGCCATGCACTTAAAAATCACCTACATTGAGAACTCACTTCTTTAGAATTGTTTTTTGTGTTTAGTTTGTTGTCATGCGCCCCACCCGCACCTCCGATTATAGCACGCTTCAAGTTCAACACACACACAGAGATATGTTTGCTTTGGGAGCTGGAGTCTGATTTTTGTTGTCGTTCAAGAGCCGGGGGTTTAAAGTACCGTATCGTGGCGTCACACAAACATTGCTGCTCTGCAAACACTCTGTAAGATAATGGCCTGAGATCTCACGGTACGGATCACGCCGGAGAGAGAACGCCCGCCCCTCCGGAGACGGAGCAGTGGAATCAGCTCGTGTGCCTGCAGGAGCCAGGGACGTTGAATCGTTGGCGTTGCATCGCGAAACCGTAAAGGGATTTGGCAAGGGCATGCCTCCATCCAGCAGTGGATAAGACCATTGCTGCTGATGATGACGATGGCAATCAAACGCACGCGTCACATGCGCGAAAATAATCGATTCTTCCGAGCGATTGTTGATATTATAACATCGCTTCAAATTCGCAGCGAGGTGGTGCTGGAGGAGGGGGGGGACCCTGAAGTTATTTTTGTCCAAATATGGGAATCTCTGCACGCCCTTGGGTGACATCAGAGGGGGTGGGGGGGGGGGAATCCCACGGCGGTGACGTAACACCGCTCCGTGCTACTCCGCACGGACGCACCCTACCGCGGCGATGATTATGCCAGGAACCACTGCAGGCCCTCCCGGTTTGTTCACACGGTCACAGTGGCTCTTTGTGTGATGTGGTAATCGTACAAAGACAAAGATACCACCCCCCCGCCCCCACTGCCCTTATAAAATTAACAGTCTGTCGGGGGAAAGTGCTGTTAGCGAGCACCTAATGAAGGTAATCACAGCAACTCGAAGCATACTAGACGGGCGCGAACACAGGAGTGCAGTACAACGTCAGGTGTTGCTGCTGTACTGACCCATCAACCCTTGCACGCTCCCCTTTAGTAAAAAAAAACCCCATAAAATAACCTCAAGAATCACGAATCAAATAATATTATATTTTTAACGAATTATTCTGGCTAATTTCGCAATGGCCAGCTTATCGATCAACTTTCTGGACGAGGGAACTCCCCCACGACGTGCCGGGCTAGTTGACCATACTTCACCGCGCTGGTCAGTGTGGGTAGCTGAAGGCGAGTTGTAGGGAAAGAGGAACGGCAATGCCACCTACAGAGAGCGCCTATCTCTATTGCACGGTGGTCACCCATCCATGGACCCGATGGCCATGCCCGGGGCCCACCTGCCTTGCTTTAGGGCTCTTTACGGGATCCGGGAGCATCGTTGGGTGATTTGGTGGCGGTCGTTCCTTGTGCTTACAGCTTCATTCATTCATTAAACCGCCTCGTGTCGCAATTATTATTGCCCTCCCTATCGGTTTCCTGTACTGTATATTGAACGGCGTTTATCATTTGGCTTGTATCCCTCGAACCCAAAAAAATATGCGAGGAATGAGCAAATACGCCGCAAATCAGCAGAACATTTACCCTTTACAAATCCCCCGAATTCAGGATGTGTTCGTCGAGACGGCTTCAGCAGACCCGGAGAGCGTGCAATACTAACAACAACAATAACAGCCGTCAACGGAATAACAACAGCGTCTCGCGGAGTGCCCCGCATCGCTGATTGTGCTTGCTCCATGGAGACACCTACTGAGATTTATCTGAATTACACAGATTTTGTTTCCAACTGTGCACTGCAGAATATGGTACTGCCTTGCCGTGTTGATTCTTGAAAGATGTTCATGAACAGTACCTTCATCCATATACAGCATACACATATAAATCACGTGGCTTCTCTGTGGCCACTCCCACTCTGAATGTCAGAGGTAGAACGTCGCTATTCATCACTATTGTATGAATGTTGAACTTATTTCGCACCAACCGTGCTCATCGGAGGTGCGGGCGAAGGACAACAAACTAAACAAAGACATTCTGGACGTGCGTCTTCAACGGTACGTGATGTCAGAACCGGTCATGGGCTTCCCCGAGGTCGTCTCAGTCTAAAGTGACTGGTGCGTTGCTTAAACAAAAGCACCGGGGAGACACAGGCGGTCTGGCGTGGTCCTGGCCACGCCACCCCGCCGTGCGCTGTACCTGCCACAGTAATAGGAGCTCGCTAACAATACGCTCTCTCCAACAGTCTGTGTTCTAAACCGTGGGGGTCCTGACTTTCACATAGACAATCAAAATCAATAGCGTCGATCTCAATTCGAATGCAATCTTGAAAGATAACTTCCAATCATCAGGCGCGCGCAGCGTGCAACGGCGTAATTTGAATTCCGCACCGAACGTGAAGGAAGTGGAACCGTGGTGGGTTTGAGAAGGATGCATTTTTTTAAAGAACAAACAACCTCATTTATAGCAGAGCACGCGACTTTTAAATATTCAAAACAGCTGCCCCGTAAATAACTCAACTTTCGCACAGCTAGAGCAGCAGACAAAGACTCCCGTATAGCCTAAACAAACGTGTTGGGACAAGTGCTGTCAGCAAGCACCTTTAAAAGGGGTGGGTGGCCAGCACGAACGCCCGGCCGCCTTTGTCTCCCTCGTGGCGATTATTACACATCGCACCAGCTACTGTACTCATTTAAGGCTGAGTCGACCTCGGGGGAATCGAACTCGGGTCGCCGGGTTAGTAGTAAAGAATGCTAACCGCTGCGCCACCGCTCCCCGCCAGCACCCCGTTGTTGCAACGTGCGGTGCTTTGTATTCAAATTAGTCGCCTGCGCTTCCTTTGCGTAGCGATGTTCCTATGCAGGGGTGAATAATCCACGGTCGCTTTCAGCAATGCCTGCCTCTGCTGATGAGACACCGAATGTCGAAACCGGCCTGCCTGGTATCCAGCCAATGCTGCTGAAACAAAATTAACTCTTAAGACGGCCCACGGGACGTGGGAACGTTGATATATTTGTTTCTTTCTTCAGAGGCACATTTAGGAGAGGGGGCCTATTGTCAACTTGTTGAGTTTGTTAATTGTCTTCTCGACAACCGTGGTAATGATTATAGATCAATCCATAGGTCCCCCTTTCTGTTCGATCTCCCGGCAAGGCAATTTCAATATTGGGCACGTTACCCCCCCCACCCCATCCTTCCACCCATCCCCCACCTCCGCATCTGTCCACTTTGACCGTATACGTGGGGACAAACGCAGTTAGTCGATGAGCAGGATCGCCGGCGGTGGGGTAAAGTGTGGGTTACACCCACCTCTTGCGGTACGTCTGAACCAGCGTGGAAAGAGTAGACCAAATAACCCTTTTTGAGGGTCGCTCCAGTGCTTCCTTCAGTGGAGGCTCTTCCGCTAGCAGCGGCGTGAGCTAAGCAATTGCAGGCCTGCCCCTCTACCTTGGCCTCTGATTTGCCTATGAGTTGACCTCCTCCGAATGCGCAACGCGGTCTAATTGTGCCCAGTGAAAATGCTGAGGGTCACTTGGCTCGACGGTGGTGATTGTCACAGAGAGGGGTGGCGTCACGTTGGTGTCGAACTGAGACAAAGCCGCGTAAGGCCATGACTCACGGATTTTCTTGTGCCGGGACACAATGTTGGGTAAGTGCCAAGATGCTGCCATTGAGCAACAATTGTAATGTCCACTTCTGTTGTGAGAGCACAGAAAAATCCGAATAACCATGATTTCATCATTATTGTCATCATCGGTGGTAGGGGGAGGAGGAAGTTATGGCGCTGCAGTAGGGACGCTGAGATAAGAAGCCGACGGTCTAAGTTCGATTCCCAGCCACAGCTAACATCAGCAGTGAGACTCTGATTTGAACCAATCCTGCAAGCCTCCCCTTTCACTAATCCGCACTGACCAGAATGGTGAAGTATGGTCAACAGACTTTCATGAAGCCTTCTTCCACAGCAGTGGATTAACAAAAGACAGTGCATTATTATAATAATTTAATTATCATATTCTTGGTTCTTTCGGTAAAGTCACGTAGAAGGGAAACAAGAAAATAATAAAAATATAAAACAATAGAATTCTCACGACGTTTCGACTGAAAATGTTCTTGTTGTGGTTTTCACACCTGATGATGATTGCTTGTGTTGCAGTCGAAACGTCGTGAGAATTTTATTGTTTTATATTTTTATTATTTTATTGTTTCCCTTCTACGTGACTTTACCGAAAGAACCAAGAATATAAATCCCTGCAGTCACGAAAGCTTTAAATCAACATTTAATCATCATCATCAACCACGATCTCTCTACTGCTGTATGAAGGCCCCCCCCCCCCATCACCACCGTGTCGTCTCCATCCTTGGCCGTGCTGCATTTCCACGACCCATGTCACTCCTACACGGGCTTTGATCTCAGCGCTCAATCTCTGCATTGGTCATTTGTCTCGGATGCAGCCTCTCCATCGGGCTGCCATTCCGTCACCGGTCTCGTCCTACGAGTCCTACCCAAACCCGGCGTCCCTTTCCTTAACAGTCAGCACGATTAGCCACGTACGGTGAGAAAGAAGTTCAACAAGCAGTACATAGAGTCAATGAGATTTGTCTAATTTGTATGTATTTCCCGATCCCTGCGTTGCTCCTCCTGTCTCGTTGTGTTTCCGCGCTTGTATCTCTCCACGCCTTGCGCACTTTTCACTCTTCGTTTATGTTGTCAGTGCCCAAGGGCCGTCTCTGCTCCGTATGCGAGAGAGCTCAGCAAATGTCACTATTTTTGAACGGACACAACTGGAAAACACGGAAGACTATTTATAGAGGGCCATTCTTCAAAGGCAGGCTAGGATTTTAAAAGAAAACATGAAATGAAAAGGAGTGCTTCTGGAACATGGAATTTGATCATGAAAAGCCACAAACCATTGTGCCTGATGAAGAGCGTTTTAAATCAGTGCGCTCTAAAAAAACGCTAAAGGAAAAGCATATGATATGCTTTGAAGTTGTTTGAAGACAACGCAACGCTGTATACAGTATGCACTGCTTGAAAAATCCATTGCGACATTCCAGTTTGACTGCGTGAACATTTGGGGCAGTAAAGATTTAGACTACCTGGAACCTAAACTGATCTGCTTACATTTGAGCTGTCCCACATCAGCCTAGACCTTTTTTATTGTTGTTGTGTATATCCAAACTGACCTGAATTCAATTCCCGTCCGTCGCTAACGTCAATGGCGAGTGACATATGAGCAGCTTCTGGGCCTCTCCCTATCCACAATCAAAATATGTATTCATACTGGAGGAATCCGATGAGCTATGAAGCTCTATTTCACAGACGTCCAGTTGCAATGACAAAGACCACCACCCCTCTCACCAACCTGCACTGCCCAGCACGGTGAAGTATGGTTAAACGTCGCTACGACTAACATGGAGTGGGATGGACTTAATCCTGCAATTTAATTTAAAAAAGAGCTTCATAATAAAGGTTTTTGGGTTAAATCGCGTTATTTATAAATGATTCGCAACCCTCCACCACCCGACACGGCCAATCAGTAAAAAAAAGTCACGTCAACAAAAGACAAATATTTCGCTACTTTAGCCCACCGGTGTGTTGAAGAGTGAATCCACAACATTTACATTTTTTGAGTACGACGTTTCTCTGGTAATTACATCCAGCATCATCGGGCGATTTGTCAGAATAGTGGAGCCCTCCATTTGCTCCCGGTCTTAAATAGAGCAGCAGGGTGACATACTCTTTGGTTCTATTCGGTAAAGTCACGTAGGTAAAAAACAAAACAACAAAAATCACGACATTTCGGCCACAACACAAGTGGCCTTCATCAGGTGAAGGGACCAAACTGTCCAGAGGACAGCGTTGGAGTGAAGAAAGTCAAGCGCTGGTCGCCTCCTTTAAGCTGTGAGGGGGTAAACAGAAAAAACGCCTTGACAAAGGAATTAGCATAAAATGTAAAGCTGTGTAAGCTTGGAATTAGCATAAAAAAGACATTAGCACCACCGTGAGAGTTTGGGATGCCACTAATTGAATAAACATACTGTACCATAAAAAAATACTTTAACGTTTGGTTCGATTTAGAACTTCTTTCCAATGGTTGCTTAATTTGAAACCATCTTCTCGGTTGAAATTGTGTCTGTGTTTGTAAATCTGAATTGCCTCGTGAACAAATCTCTGATAGAAACCTGTGGGTTTGTAAAGAACCTTGGTATCGGAGAAAATTATATCGTGATCACCCACAGCGTTGTAACAGTGATCAGCTACGGCAGAAGAATTCGTTCTGCCGTGTTTCAAATCTGATTTGTGCTCGCGAATTCGGTCAGAGGCATGTCGTTTCGTCTCCCCGATATAGCAGTCACCACAGGTGCAGATCAATTTGTAAACTCCGGGGTACTGTAAGTCAGGAATGACATCCTTCACAGAAGGGATAAGGTCACGGATTTTGTGTACTGTATTGAACCGGACCAGGATCTTGTGTTTGTTTAGAATTTTGGAGATCTTTTTAGTAACGCTTGCTATATATGGTAGTGTGATGGTTTTGATCGGAGTATCAAGTGGTTGTTTCTGTATGGAGGGAGAAACAGCTTGGCGGATGGTACGGTCAGAGTATCCATTCCTTTTGAGGGTCAGATGTACATGTTTTAATTCACTGGTCAGGTGGTGTTGGTCCGAAATGCAATGAGCCCTGTGGTATAACGTTTTGATGAGATAATTATTTTGCGTCGGGTGGTGGTGGGAATCAGGTTTCAAGTAGGAATCTGTGTGGGTGGGTTTCCTGTAGACAGAATGTCCCAATGAGCCATCAGGTCTCCTCTCAAACAGAACATCCAAGAATGGCAGCTTGCCATCTTTCTCCACTTCCATGGTGAATTTGATGGCGGGGTGTCTGGAATTAATGTGGTCTAGGAAAAGGTTCAAAGCTGGGAGGCCATGTGGCCAAATGAAGAAAGTGTCGTCTACATATATCTTCCACAGGGAAGGTCTGAGGGTGGATGTCTGGATGGCGTCTGATTCAAATTTCTCCATGAAAATATTGGCTATCACTGGTGACAAGGGGGAACCGATAGGGGTACCCTCATTTTGTTTGTAGAAGATCCTTGCAGTCACGAAAGCTTCAACTCTAGAACAGCAGGGTGACGTCAACATTTAACCCAATCAGGTGCAGAGATCAGAGGCGGAGGGGGGTATTGTAATTATATAATAGATTAGTAATCAGTTAGTTGTTATAATTAGTAATCAGTTGTAGATTAGTAATCAGTTGTAATGTGTATAATAACTGAACCCAAATAATAACTGATTACTACTACGTTAATTAACTGATTACGTTAGTAATCAGTTAATTACGTTAGTAATCAGTTAATTAGTATGTGTTTCCCCTATAAGGAATTGTAATTAAAATGTCTTATTTAATAATACGCTTCCAGGCCGCACTAAGCCTGTAACCTACGTGTTAAACAAAAGCTAAATCTTGACTTAAAGCTTTCGTGACTGCAGGAATCCATACTCTTTGGTTCTTTCGGTAAAGTCACGTAGATAGAAAAATAATAAAATAATAAAGAGCTGTTCTTTTTTTATATTATTCCAACAGTGACTTCATAATTATATAATTTATCAAGAGATTAAATATTTATTATTCCTGTATGACGAAACGTCATACAATATCTAGTATCTCGATATGGTCCCTAGTGAGTGAGTCACTGACAGAGTGAGTCAGCATCACCATCATCTGCCATGGTCAATCCACTGCTGGATAAAGGCTGCCCAAGCCGCTGCCACCACCCATGATCATGCGGTGTAATAATCAATGCACGAAGCGCCTGCGCACGAGTGAGTGAATGACTTGTGAGTGAATAGTTTACACAGGTGAGTGAGTGGCTTGTGAGTGAATAGTTTACACGGGTGAGTGAGTGAGTGAGTGGCTTGTGAGTGAATAGTTTACACGGGTGAGTGAGTGGCTTGTGAGTGAATAGTTTACACGGGTGAGTGAGTGAGTAAGTAGCTCGTGCAAAGATGGTGTTCTTCTCAGAGTGGCTGGCTAAATGTCTAAAATATGGCACAAATGTTGATAGGCAAGTCTATCCAGTAACAAACGTAGCTACAAATGCTACGGACCCCGCACTTTCAAGGGCCCCGCGCTAAACGCTTTCAAGCTATCAATTCCGGTTCAGTGATTCTGCACTTGCTCTATTATTATAGTACGATCCTGCTTTCAACTTTTATGAACGACTGATTATTTAAGTTTAGCGATTTTGTCGTATTATCTGGCTGTATAGCAAATGGAAAAAATACAATAACTTTACTATGCAAGTTAAAAATTGATGTGTTCTAATATTTATAACATATGCCAAAGGCCCCGCATCCGGCACTGAGTCTATCCCTATCAATAACAAAAAAAACCACCCCAGGAAATTAAATATTGAGCCTCCCAAAAATGTGTGGCGGGGAGGAGAAGATTGTTAAACAATTTTTTTTTTAAGTATAAAAGTTCTCCCAATTTTTGGAAAGTGCTGAATAAACGTGTGACATCACATTTACGAGAAGTACATTCACTTGCGATGAGTGTTGGAAGGTGGGCGAACCACTCGCGTAGTGCCATGGCAAGTAGCGGGCCCGGAAGTTGAGGGATCGTGCGGTGGTGGGCCACGGGGGGTTAGCGCGCTGCGCACACGAACCCGGTGACCAGAGTTCGATTCCCACCCACGTCTAGCATCAAGCTGCGTTGACCAGCGTGGTGACGTATGGTTTAAACCCCCCCTACGATTGACACAGCGTGGGGAGGCGTTCATCCTGTATTTGATTGACAAAGGGCAGTACTTTTTAAAATGTTCTTGCTGTGGTTTTCACACCTGATGGTGATTGCTTGTATTGCAGTGGAAACGTCGTGATAATTTTATTGTTTTATATTTTTATTATTTTATTGTTTCCCTTCTACGTGACTTTACCGAAAGAACCAAGAATATAAAGGACTGTACGTTTGGAATGATCTGTTTAAGCTAACTTTGCCGACTCATGCGAGTTATAAACACATTTTGGAAACAGTTGGACAGTCGTAAATTTTGTAACAATGCATCCTATCATCATGTAACATATACAGACGGTCATGAGCGAGCGCAGAGAGTCGGTGAGGAATTAATGCACATTCAGATGATGTTCTGGAAAGGGTCTCGAAATATTACATTTGTCATAAAAAGCCCCAGCCAAGGATGTTTCACTTGCCCCCCCTCCTCCCACCCCCCCCATAAGTGGCGGGCATTGTGTCATTATAGTACGTTTAGTATTGAAACTAAAACTCAACCTTCGAAAGTATTTTTCTGAAGGGTCGTTCGTCCAAATTTTTACAGTCGATAGTTTTTAACGAGTCAGTTTTAACGGATATTTGTGGGAAGAGTGTGACGCTGAAGCTGATAGAAAGCGGGGCACAAAGACGCCCTTGGCCCAGTCTCATGGGTGGTCCAGATGTATTGTGACCCCCCCCTTAATTTCTCTAAAATTATTTATTTTTAAAGTAACCCTCAAGGCCTCCAGGGTCTGGGGATGCAGATCTTGTCTGCGTGCCCGGCTCAGGGAGGCTGTGGTGGATGGGCGAGCGAGGTTGTCCGCGTGTGACCCCCCACACTCTGAAACTCTATCCTCTCCCGCACGAGAAGCCAGCATCTCCAAGTCTCTGGCCATTTGTATCGCTCCTGCCTTAAATGTTAATCTCACACATCCGTATGTTCAACTTTTTTTATAACATTCAGTAAATTTATTTTAATATAAATTTTTATTATCATTATTATAATACAGTTTCTTAGGTTTTTTTTTTTTCCCATGAGTTATTTCATGTCGAATGTCCGCTGCTGTTTTGCACGCTGTTTTACACAAAGCTTTGAGATCGTTGATGAAAGACGGTTAATAAATACACTAATTATTTCGATTTAAAGCTTTCGTGACTGCAATGATTCATCTTCTTTGGTTCTTTCGGTAAAGTCACGTAGAATGAGAATAAAATAATAAATTGATAAAATAAAATAACACAATAATATTCTCACGCTGTCCTACCAGACAGTCTCGCTCCCTTCACCTGATGAAGGCCGCTTGTGTTGTGGCCGAAACGTCGTGAGAATATTATTGTGTTATTTTATTTTATCAATTTATTATTTTATTCTCATTCTACGTGACTTTACCGAAAGAACCAAAGAAGACACTAATTATTATTATTCCACTGCTGAGCAAGTGTCTTCTCAAGCTGTGCTTTGCAATGCAACAATCCGCGCGGCACAACACAGACGTATACTCGTATCCCTGTGGTCGTTATAGGAACGTCAATTTCTCCACGTGTTCGAGCGATTCTTCCATCCTCCGCAGCGGTGCGTGCACAACGTGTTTCTGGTCCATACGTCGGAGCAGATTATATTGGTGCTGCCCATCTGATCACCGGTTTCATCTCGAACATGATAGCCGGCTGTCTTTATTTAAACTTCGGAATGAATCTTACAGGTGCCGAGTCGGAGTGTTTGTTACATGGCATGGCCATTCAGAGCATTCTCGTCGAAATGGCGTGGCCCCAACTGACTCTCGAATTGAGCCACACTCTGCTCCTATCTTGCCTACTCCGATATCGACCGACGTTTACAAATTCACAGTTATTGTGATCACACTACTGGGCTACGTTGTGGGACAGTAGGGAGCTGTGCAGAAACATAACGTATATTGTTGTACTGTACCTCTATATACCCCCTACATGTATGCACTCCCCGCCTTCACCAACCGGACCAGAGTGATGAAATATGTAATATATACACAGTCGTATGTATTGACACACAGACTCGCGGGATATATGTTCTATGGCACGACTAGAGTGTTCGCCGCATGTGAATGAAACAAAAAAGCCAAAAAAAACTCTCAGAGCTAGAAGTAGCCAGGGCACGCGAGGAAAAAGAACCACACGGTTAAATTGTGATCGGGGGATTTTTTGCCCAGTCATTGGTGGCCGAGTCTACAATCTGTCTGCACTTAGGTATCCAGTTTAATCACAGGCAGTGGCTGAAACTCATAGATTCAAACCCAGGATGTCAATGCATCCCGTACGCACATCGCTGCATTACACATCCCTTCCATTGTTCCCATTGTTCTCGAATTAATTCATGTATTAATCATTCATCTGCTTACGTCACCTGCGATGACAAAACCCAAGGTGGAACTCCCTTCCTGCCTGAGGTGCTGGCTAGACTGAGAGCATGGCGCGTTCCTGGATGATTAACATTTTACTTTGCTCACAGTGTGCACCTTTATTTTGCAAAAGTACCGCAGGGCTGGGCTTTTGCTTTGAATCATAAAGAAACTGTGGGGCGGGGGGATTCCTTGATTTTCCCGAACGTTGCTGTTCCAGGGCTGAGATCAACCAACTCGCTTCACTCGAGAACCCAGCGTTCATTAAAACATTTTTGGCGCTGCTGCTGCGTTGGCAGAGGGGCAACAAGCACAAATTATGAATAATAATCACAGTAAACACTCAACACATTCGTCAATAACACTGTGGCCTTCGAATAAAACTCTATAATATGTGGCGTTTCGGGAAATGGCCCTGCTTCAAGCACACCGAGAGGCCAAAGAGGTGTGCTTTGAAGACGGGCCATTGCCCAAAACGTCGCCTGTTACATGTAGTGTTTGTCACAGTCAACGCAGCACCATCGCCATATAATGTTCGGTTTAATTACAGACTCAAACTCATGGAGTCGGCCAAGAGATATTAACTCCCTCGCCTGGTACACAGGAGCTCGTGGGTTCGATCCCGTTCCTGACGCCTGCTGCCGCTGCTGTATATTTGGAGTTTGAATGTTCCCCGCGTGCCCCTCTCCGCGTGTTCGCGTGGATTTTTATCATCTGGGTCCTCCGGTTTTTTCCCCTCCGCATTTAGAATCAACATCACGCGTTTCGAGTATTTGCCTGCTATAAATTCCACGCGATAAGCCACTTCGTTGAGCTATCATGTGGCCAGGTCACTTCTGAAAAAGAGCTATATAGCTCAGTGGGCCTTACCTGCTAAAATAAAATCTAAAAAAAGTTTACTAAATCTATGCAGAAGCTCAAGAGAACAGACGCCAAGCACGTTGGCGCATTCCTTCTAACTTTATCATTGTTAATAGTTAATTAATTAAAACTTGATTTGAAACTTTCGTTACTTCAGGAATTACTCTTTGTTTTTTTCGGTAAAGTCATGTAGAAATAAAATACATTAAATAATAGTTTTCTCTCTCTGCTTGTGTGTCTGTCTGTGTCTCTGTGTGTGTGTCTCTCTGCTTGTGTGTCTGTCTGTGTGTCTGTCTGTGTGTCTCTCTCTGTGTGTCTCTGTGTCTCTGTGTGTGTCTCTGTGTCTGTCTGTGTGTCTCTCTCTGCTTGTATGTCTGTCTGTATCTCCGTGTCTGTGTTTTGCCTCTCTCTCAAATTTAGTTCTACCTGATGACGGTTGCTTGTGTTGCAATCGAAACGTCATACTCTATAATTTTATTTATTTTCTACGTGACTTTACCGAAAGAACCAAAGAGTAGTTAGTTAATTAATCTGTCACGTGCTCGTGTCACCAAGTGACTTACAATGCGGAGGTCGCCGCTTTGATTCGATCTGCCGGCGCGGCAGTTGAAGCAATGGGGCAAGATTTTTTTTTTTTTTACAAATATATATGTAATCGTTCCGCCCACTTCACCTTTGCTATCTACCGGGCAGTTTTAATTTGGTACACCGGAATTAGTCACGTGGAGGGTCACGTGTGGTGGGATAAAGTGTGGGTACTTCCACCTCTTTATTCCAAGTTATCTGCACCAGCGTAGAAGAGTAGACCTAAATGACCCACTTAGAGGGACTCCGTAGAGTTCCGCTGTTAGCAGAGGGCCTTTCTATCAACAGTGGCTTGAGCAGGAAAATGCAGGGCTGCGCCTTTACCCAGATTTGGCCACCTTCAATTACTGTACAAAATCCAGAGGATGAGCTCCCTTCCTGCCCGACGTGGTTCCTCCGTGCACGTGCCTGCATGAATACAAATTGTATTTGGTTTACTTGGTCCGCGCATGGTTTTATTTTGACAGAAGTGCCGTGCCTGTTTGGTTGGAACAATGTCAAAGAAACCGAGTGGGGATTCCGCGCCCCTCCTTTCTTTTCGTTCTTCCCCCAGAAATCTCAAAACGTGCCGCATACCACCCCACACTTAACCCCGCCGTCTTTAAAGCTACGGTCATTGCACCCAGTCAAGCACGGCTCCACCGCGCAACACTCGTGTGTGTGTGAAGGGGGTCACCTCTGACCCTCCCAGCCCTGACAGTTGAGTGTTAACACAAGATTTGCATGCCGGGCCTTTTGAAAAGTGCCGCGTGTTTGTTTTATGTCGAGTGCTTTTTTTGGGGATTGTCAAGCCGACCGAGGTAGAAATGTTTATCTGCGGTGAGCGAGGTGTAGCCCCCCGTGGCTGAGATGACAACGACACGCTCAGCCAGCGATGTTGAGAACCCTGGTTTAGAAACCGGGTCGTTATTTTTTGGCCACCCGTGTACAAACTGGGTGCTCGTGCTGTGGTGGATAGTTGACGGTCTCCGTTCGACCACGCAATTGCACTGCGCAGCAACAAAAATAGGCGCAGCCCTGCAATTGCTAAAGGGAACTCTGCAACGCCCCCTCACATGATATTTTTGGTCTACTCTTCCACGTTGGAAGAGGTGAGTTGTACGAACACTTTACCCCCACGACACGAGACATGTTAATCGACGTACTGTCTTGATTTGAAGCTTGCGTGACTGCAGTTATTTCGGTAAAGTCTACCTCCGTGACTTCACCCAAAGAACCAAAGAGTATCGACGTACTGTCATTTGTATGGAGAGAAGAGAAAAGGAAGTTACCTTCCCGACGCCTTCGGCGGGACATGAACATTAACTGGGGGGGGGGAGGGGCTCCGTAAAACGGAGAAGTAAATTTTACTGCAGAGAACAAGAAAACACTGAAAACGAGATTTGGATTTTTTTAGCGGTCAGCGCTGGAGATTTCAACAGTGGAAGAGACATCTCATAAGCGCCGGGAAGAGGCAGGAAGGCGCGGCGAATCGATTCCCGAAATGAGTACACGTGGAATGAATTGTTTGAAGGGGTCTGGAGGGAACTCCAACTAAGTTTTTAGGAAATAAAAAAATACATATGTCGCACAGGTTTTCCAAACGGAAATCCTTGCGACCCTGCCACCACGCGACGTCTTTTCGTGTTTGCCAATTTACTCCTCCCAAATCAAATGCAAAGTAACGCGTCCCACGCTTCACGTGCCCGATGATTGTTTAACAGGTCCTACGTGATGCGCTGAACAATTAACGCAGTCTGCGCCACGTGCACACACGCACACCGACCTCACAATCTTAATTTTGAATTCGGCTCTTTGAACGCACACGGCGTTAATTGTTGTAGCGCGGCACGTGGGAAATGTTTAACAATCATCGGGCACGTGTAGCGTGCCCGATGATTTGAATGGTGAGGAGTAAATTGGTAAGCGTGGAAGACGGAGCGTGGTGGAGCGTCGCGAGGACTGCGGTTCTTGGAAACCCCGGCTTAGCAACTATACCGTGCAAACATGTGTTGTTGAAATTGACTCAGCTCGTTAGAAATAAAGTTAATAGAAGTAGGGTCTGTATGTGTGTGAAGCATGTATGTATGTGCAGTGGGGAGCAGTCGTCCGCTGCACTCCGAACCCGGCAACGCGGGTTCAAATCCCGTTCACGGTCAACACCAGTGACGATTATCTGAACCGGTCCTGGGCCTCCTCTAGGTCGACTCGGCTTCAAATGAGTACATGGTGCCGTGTGTAAACATCGCGAATCGTCAGACAAAGTTGTCCGGGCGTGGTGCTGGCCGCCCAGCGCCCTCGTGTGCCGTGCCGGCCTTCATAGGTGCTCGCAAATAACACTTGCCCCCACACTCCGTTTAATGTTTTGGCGAATCCATTGCTGGATGGGAGAATGAGATAACACGTCTCACGTGCAGACGCTAAAATGTCGACATTGTAAAGTCTACCGTCACTGTGATTTGAAAAGACGTTCGCAAAAAATCAACATCTATTTTTTACGCACAAACCCAGTGCAAAGAAATCCCCACTTCGTGACAGTGGGATGCAAGTCAAACAACAACAACAACCACAATACAACTTAGATTAAGGCCATCAGTTTAACTCCATACTACAACAAAACAAACATAGCCAAACCAAAAAACATTTTCGATATCACCAAAAAAATAAAGCCATAATTGCAATGTAACAGTGATCATAGGGACTGTGACCGATTTTTTTTTACAATAAACTACATAAATAACATGTAACACCAAATCCTAGAGCCATGGCTGGCTGCATGAGTTACTCCACAAACAACAGAAGCATCAGTCGGAGTATCACATTTTTCAATGCACCTTTAAGATCAGCACGCGAAATCAAAATACAGATAATACTTTGCAGCGTCATCCAGAGCGAAACATTTTTTTTTATTTTACGCCAATGAATAGCAGTGGCATAAATTTAAAGCTTTCGTGACTGCAAGGATCCATACTCTTTGGTTCTAT
Source organism: Petromyzon marinus (assembly GCF_048934315.1). NCBI lineage: Eukaryota > Metazoa > Chordata > Hyperoartia > Petromyzontiformes > Petromyzontidae > Petromyzon > Petromyzon marinus. The sequence goes on from NC_133674.1 coordinate 19,594,519, forward strand.
TCGGTAAAGTCACGTAGGTAAAAAATAAAACAGGCATGTGCACTTGCATGTACACCACTTCTATGCTAAGTCGGGCAATCAAATGCTATTTTTTATGCTAATTCCTTTGTCAAGGCACTCTGTTTCCTCGCACACAGCTTAAAGGTCGCAGTCTGAGCGTGGCTGTGTTCCACTCCAGCGCTGTCCTCGAGACAGCCCGATCCCTTCACCTGATGAAGGCCGCTTGTGTTGTGGTCGAAACGTCGTGATTTTTTGTTGTTTTATTTTTTACCTACGTGACTTTACCGAATAGAACCAAAGAGTATGAATAGCAGTGGCAGCTAGGGGTGTGTGTTCATGGTAGTTGTTTGACCATACTTCATCACGCTGGTCAGTTTGTGGGTTGATGAATGGGTGTGTGTGTGTGTGTGTTGGTGGTGGGGGGGGGGGACAGTACTATAGGACCATAGGGGCAGTACTATGAGACCACATTACATGTCACTTGTTGCTGTTGTTAGCCATGCCCGGGAATCAAACTCAGTTCGCGACCAGGTCCATCCACACAGTGCATTGTGGTAGCCACTGTGCCCACCGCTCCCATCCCTCTGTAGGAATGCATGTCATGTACAGATATCAGAAAGACAAATAAGGTGCGAATGATCTACTTCAGTGAACTTCCTGCATAGAGCCGGTCGAGCGAAAAGCGCCAACGATACTTCCCTCTCACTTCATATTTCCTGTAGAGCGAGGCAGGCGGCGAATGTCTACGTCTGTCAGTGCACGTGCACAGATAGACATGTCTGAGATGATTGCGAGAGCATGTGTATATTTTTCAAGAGGGAGGCGATGAGGAAGCTACCTTTCAGACGCCTTAGGCGAGACATTAAAACTTAGTTGGGGGCTCCGTAAAAATGGAGAATGAATTTGACTGCGTAGAACAAAAACAAACTAAACATGAGGTTGGGATTTTTTTGTTGTTGCGGTCAGCGCTGGAGCCGAAGATTTCAACGATGGAAGAGGCATCCGATAAGCACCGGGAAGAGGCAGGAAGGCGCGAGTCGATTCCCGAAATGAGTACACGTGGAATGAATTGGGGGAAGGGGGCTGGAGGGAACTTTAACTTAGATTTTAAGAAGTAAAAAATACACACGTTTCACAGGTTTTCCAAACCGCAGTCCCCGCGACCCCTCCACCGCGCTCCGTCTTTCCGCGTTGACCAATTTACTCCTCAAATGCAAATTAAGGAGGTGCACGCTGCACGTGCCCGATGATTGTTAAATATGTTCCACGTGACGCGCTGGGCAATTCACGCTGTCTGCGCCAAGTGTACACACGCACCGACGTGTCAATCTCTATGCATGAATCAACAGCCAAAGTCAAAGTGTGTGTGCTCAACTCCTGCTTACAGCCCTGAGCCAGTGGTGGAAATTCCACATTGTTATGGTGGGGGTTCATTCACAGGACAACCACTATTGACTTCCCCTCAAGGTGGTACCTATTTTATTTAACCTAGAGAGATGATGGGCTGAGTCAATCCCCCACAACCGAAATTGGAACTCACAATCGTCGCATTGCTCGCCACTCGCTCTGCCACTAAACATGCCAACGACGTTCGGCCTAACATTGTTGGCATGTGGTTGGAACCGTTGAGCAAACATTGGCACAACATTCGCCCCACATTCGCCCGACGTTGGCTCAACGTTCGCCCAACGTTGGCTCAACGTTCGCCCGACGTTGAACAACGTTCGCCCGACGTTAGCTCAACGTTACACATTTATTGGGTAGCTACCACTGAGTCACTCGCCTGGGCGGTTACATAACCACTTAATGAGTCGACACGACACTTTCGGTTCGTGTAACTATGTACACATGCAAATGGCCATACTGAACATTTAAGTAGTTATTTTATTATGTAAAACAAACGTTGAACATTAAACAAAGGCAGGGCGTTAACACTCAAGTGTGAACCAATTTGCATGATTTTGGGTGAATGACACCGGTTTACAGGTAAACATCCATTGAGACAATCTGTGCTTTTTTACGTCTCTCTCTCAAGCTGTATATGGGAAAGTACGGAGTTCATATAAAACAGGGCTGTCTCACCCAGTGGCGCCAGGCTTGTAGTTGCTACAGAAAAACAAAGTGTTCTCCTTTATTGAGTTAAGTCTACTCAGGCATGGCTATCAGGTTACGTTCTCGCCTTGACAGACACTCGAGCACGGTTGATGACCTCGTATCGTTTCCCATCTGGTCCCAGGGCTTTCCCATCTGGTCCCAGGGCTTTCCCATCTGGTCCCAGGGCTTTCCCATCTGGTCCCAGGGCTTTCCCATCTGGTCCCAGGGCTTTCCCATCTGGTCACAGGGCTTTCCCATCTGGTCCCAGGGCTTTCCCATCTGGTCCTGCATATTGCCCGCTGTTGTTTTTGTTAGATCCCATTGTGCCAAGCATTTGTCTACTTTGTATATTCACGGTGTCCTGGGTGTTCCTCTTTTCTGTCTTCAACAATACACTGTGATTGGGATGATTCATTGTATGCTGTCAAGCAATCAAAATGCACGATGGGCTTAATGAAGAATTGTGCTGTCGTAATAATACAAATCAATGGACTTCTTTCAACGTGTGTAATTGTGATCACATATCAAGATGCTGCACAGGAATATTCGGTATGTTTATAATACGTAGAAAGGGGTGGTCATTCATCGGCAGGGAGACAATAGGAAGCTCCTTGAGCCGAGACTTGAACTGAAGCCGGGGGGAGTTCTAGACACTGCGGGCACCAGAGGAGAATGAGCGACCTCTCACTGACTCGAAGGTTGACCTGTGAGCTCGACAGGACGCCTTATATGCTGGAGCAGAGAGTGCGTGGAGGGGAGTAGAGTGAGATGAGAGGGGAGATGTAGGGGAGTGCATGGAGGGGAGTAGAGTGAGATGAGAGGGGAGATGTAGGGGAGTGCGTGGAGGGGAGTAGAGTGAGATGAGAGGGGAGAGGTAGGAGAGTGCGGGGAGGGGAGTAGAGTGAGATGAGAGGGGAGATGTAGGGGAGTTTATTTTTCAGTTTTTTTCAGTTTATTTATTTTGGTATAGCCCTGTGAGCCATTCGGCTCTTGAATCGGGTGCAACCACAACAAACAAAAAAACAAAAACACGAACAAGAAAAACATCTTAAAGTGACTATGTGACTGTGCAAACAGAAAATCCATGAAAAAACAGCAAAAATATTCCTGAAAAAAGCACCGTACACCAACGCTGGGTGCAAAAAATCCCAGTGGGATGCAAGTCAAACAACAACAACAACCACAAGAAAACTTAGATTAAACTTAGAGTAGAGTGAGATGAGAGGGGAGAGGTCGGGGAGTATAGTGAGATGAGAGGATGGGAGAGGTCGGTTTAGGAGCGATATAAAATGCGCTTACTGAAGCAATTCGTAGATAATTGCTCAGTTGGGACTATGCACGGCGGCGATCAATGCCCCCTACTGGCAGCCTATCGCCACACTTCACTCTTATTTAATGAGCCGTGTCCCGATCTCTTGAGTTATCTCGCCTGGTTAAACACGAAGTTAACGTAAAACCGTTCATGTAAATTTGACGGATGTGCAGGAAGGCGGGGAGCGTGACGCTAGTGCAGTGCGGCTCTCCGTACCGATACACAGGGGTGCTCCAGATCTGTCTTGTGATCCCCAATTATGTAGAAAATAAATTAAATAATAGAATACGACGTTTCGATTGCAACACAAGCAATCGTCATCAGGTAGAAACTAAATTTGAGAGAGAGACAAAACACAGACACGGAGACACACAAACAGACACACAAGCAGAGAGAGACAACACAGAGACACACAGAGAGAGACACACAACATAGACGCACAGAGACCAAATACTTCTGTGTCGAGGCCTTAAATATAGAAAGGGGGAGGGAGGCAGAGAGAGAGAGGTGGGTCTGCTGGAGTAGCTGCTGGAGTAGATAAATGAGCATGTCAATGAAAGACCCAAGAAGACTGGTACATTTTAGAGAGAGTGGTGTGGAAATCCACCCCGAAGCGACCGAGGGAGAGAAAGAGCGAATGGACCTATGAGAGCCTGGTAAATTTTTGATAGAGAAATAGGCCGTTTGGGAAAACAAACTTAGCAATTTTTTTGGAAATGTAATACAACACAGAGAGTCGGCTAACACACAGTTAACGCATACCAGGCTCGCATAGGTCCATTCGCTCTTTCTCTCCCTCGGTCGCTTCCGGGTGGATTTCCACACCACTCTATAAAATGTACCAGTCTTGTTGGGTCTTTCATTGACATGCTAATTTATTTGCTCCTGCAGCTACTCCAGCAGACCCATCTCTCTCTCTGACCCCCCCCCCCCCCCTTTCTCTATTTAAGGCCTCGACACAGAGGCATTGGGTCTCTGTGTGTCTATGTCGTGTCTCTCTCTGTGTGTCTCTCTCTGCTTGTGTGTCTGTCTGTGTGTCTCCGTGTCTGTGTTTTGTCTCTCTCTTAAATTTAGTTCTACCTGATGACGGTTGCTTGTGTTGCAATCTAAACGTCGTATTCTGTTATTTAATCTGTTTTCTTTCTATGTGACTTTACCGAAGAACTAAAGAGTAATTCCTGCAGTCACGAAAGCTTCAAATCAAGTTTGATCCCCAATTAATTGACCCTAACATTTTTCCACCCCTTTGCATATTTATTTCAATTTGAAATAAAGCTTACTTTATATAAAAAATCAATATTAAGTTTTAGAGAATGAAATGCCGGTCACGAGACATCTGGACCACCCCTGTATAACGTCTGTTTCCTCCACTCTGCCCGAAGACTTCTGACGAACGTAGCCGCAACAGGAAAAGTGAGCCCCCCTCCCCCAATTCCTCCCTCCCCCAATCCCCCCTCCCCCAATACTCCCCTTCCCCTACTGCCCCCCTTCCCCACCGACCCCCTCGCCTACCGACCCCCTCCTCCCCCGCCCACCCTCCCCTACTCCCTGTCCAACCCCCCCCCCCCACCCTTTATGCAAACGACTCTTCCGTTCAAACTTGATTTTAATCTTGCGTTCTGCCTCCCGGCATTGAGAACCCGCGCGCGTTATTTCGCGCAACTCCGGCTGAACGGAGAGAAGCTGGAGATGATGTCAGAAGTGAACATTGAACCTCGTGGTGGATTTAAAAAAAATAATAAGTACTTAAAAATAGGAGGGATTTTTTTTTTAATGAAAGATGCACGTTACATTACGCGAATACTGGGTTGAATGTCGGTATAGTGGAGGTGAGTGATATCTTAACTGGTCCTGTCCACCACCGCAGTGACCCGTATGGTGAAGTATGGTCGAACAAGCCCCACAACCGACATGACAGGCCAAGACCTTCATCCAATCGGTGGCTTGTGATAGGGTCTGTAAATATATATTTAATGGCACTGATGTGTGCGTGTGTGTTGTGTCTACACGTGTGTCTGTGTGTATATGTGGCGTTTATAGGTGCTACTTACATGTAGCAGCCTTTGTAGGCTACGTGGGTTTTTTTTGTCGTTGGCAGTACATGTAGTGAGAAGTGTCTCTTTCCGAGTAAAGACCACTCCACAATGAGTGTATGTGTGTTTCTGTGTATGTGTGTCTTTGTGTATGCGTGTCTCTGTGTATGTGTGTCTCTATGTATCCAGTGACGATTATCTGAACTGGTCCTGGGCCTATCCTAGGTCGACTCAGTCTCAAATGAGTACCTAGTGCGGTGTGTAAACGTTGCCCATGGGGAGACAAAGGCGGCCGGGCGTGGTGCTGGCCACCCACCCCCTCGCGTGACGCTCCGGCCGTCATAGGTGCTCGTTAACAGCACTTGCCCCAACAGTGTGTTAAGGCTACACGGGGGATATTTGTCTTTATGTGTGCGAGTAACTGTGGTCGTGCTGAGCTTTGTCACTCGCCCAGTATTCAGGCTAAGCGTTTGTTGGGAAGATGCTACATTTGTCTTTATGCTATTTTTCATTAAAACGTCAATTATGGCGACAAATTACCATCATCCACCCATAATCAGTCATGTGCTACGAAGAAGCGCCAATTATATATTGTATATATTTAAATACATTTTTCCTTTAAAGTCAGTTTTCGTCAATAAAACTGTTGAGTTTATTTTGGCATCAGCCGTGATCGCTCCCCCGCTGACTGAAGGCACCCCAGAGCCCTCGCCATTTCTGACGGTCCTGCCGTGCAACATTCTACCCAGAAACTATGCACAGGCAGGTCTTATCGCTCCATCCCCGCGGTGCAACGGCGGGACAGCTGGATGAGATGATAGGGCTACATTACTAATAAAAAACATTGTAATGCCCAGTATCTAATCAGGAAGGTTTCCCAAGCCTCTCCATTGGAGGGTCCTGCGCAGGGCCTAATATCCCACTCGGAATTTTCTGAAACCCTGCACGCTAAGCTGGCTTGAAGTCGGGATTAGTGGCGTAAAGCACTACTACTAGAGTAGGAGGGAACGCCTGTCTATCCACAATATTCCTATATTATTGTACCCTATGTTCCTATAATTCTATGAACAGGTTTGTAGAAAGAAATAGGTCCGGTGTCATGAGGACACACTCAGGAGAGACGGGTGTGGTGGGACAAAAATGCTGGAACAGCGTTCCGGACTGTTCTGGCTTTAAATGAAACACTGACATTGCATTACGATGGCGAGATGTTAACTACCTCGCCTGGTAGACAGAAGGTTATGCGTTCGATCCCGGCCCTGATGCCTGTATATTTGGAGTTTGCATATTATCCCCATGGTCGCGTGAATGTTTATCCGAGTCCTCCGGTTTTCCCCTCCACATATAGAATCAACACGCGTTTAGAATATGTGCCTGCTATAAATTTCCACATGATAAGCCACTTTGTTGAACTATCATATGTGGCCAGGTCGCTTCTGAAAAAGAACTACTGTACGTAGCTCAGTGGGCCTTACCTTGTGAAAAAAGATTTTGTTGAAATATTTTTTGTAAGTTGTTATTTGACATGTGGGATGAATCCGGAGCACCCTGATAACACCCAAAGTTCCACACAGACTGATTCACGAACCCACTTGCTGTACTGCCGTCTCCTGTCCACCTCGCAGCCCAGTGGGTTTGAGAATTCCGCGGATCTCTTTGTGATCCACCATACCCTGCCTCCAATATATATTGGATCGTAGGTGTGCATTAGCAGGGCAAGAAACGTCTTTGGCACGTAATATTTTTGGCACCAAAGTGAATTCCCTAGTCAGTGTATACGTAATCACACCAGTGGGAACGTGCTCATCCTCTAGGTTAACTCGGCCTAAAATGAGTGCGTAGGGCAGTGCATGCATCAACAGGAACACTGATGAGAGATGAAGACCACTGGTCGTGCATCTTGCTGGCCACATCGCCTACTCGTGTGCAGTATTGGCCTTAATAAACACTCGCTAACAGATGCCTCAACAAATGTAGAATTCCAAATGGTCACGAAGGTATGGCTATTTGTGAATAATGCTGATGTGCTTACGATCAAATCACAATGAATGCGCTTGATCTCGTCAAAATGGTGACTACCAATCGATTGTCGGTTTGGGCGTATGCACAGCCAGGAGATGGCAATCGAACACGAGGCTATTGGATACACCTGTGCAGAGTTTTCTCTCTTGCATAGAGTGACCTACAGTGAGGGAAAAAAGTATTTGATCCCCTGCTGATTTTGTACGTTTGCCCACTGACAAAGAAATGATCAGTCTATAATTTTAATGGTAGGTTTATTTGAACAGTGAGAGACAGAATAACAACAAAATCCAGAAAAAACGCATGTAAAAAATGTTATAAATTGATTTGCATTTCAATGAGGGAAATAAGTATTTTACCCCCTCTCAATCAGAAAGGGAGTGCTCCTAATCTCAGCTTGTTACCTGTATAAAAGACACCTGTCCACAGAAGCTATCAATCAGATTCCAAACTCTCCACCATGGCCAAGACCAAAGAGCTCTCCAAGGATGTCAGGGACAAGATTGTAGACCTACACAAGGCTGGAATGGGCAACAAGACCATTGCCAAGCAGCTTGGTGAGAAGGTGACAACAGTTGGTGCAATTATTCGCAAATGGAAGAAACACAAAAGAACTGTCAATCTCCCTCGGCATAGGGCTCCATGCAAGATCTCACCTCGTGGAGTTGCAATGATCATGAGAACGGTGAGGAATCAGCCCAGAACTACACGGGAGGATCTGGTCAATGATCTCAAGGCAGCTGGGACCATAGTTACCAAGAAAACAATTGGTAACACACTACGCCGTGAAGGACTGAAATCCTGCAGCGCTCGCAAGGTCCCCCTGCTCAAGAAAGCACATATACATGCCCGTCTGAAGTTTGCCAATGAACACCTGAATGATTCAGAGGACAACTGGGTGAAAGTGTTGTGGTCAGATGAGACCAAAATGTAGCTCTTTGGCATCAACTCAACTCGCCGTGTTTGGAGGAGGAGGAATGCTGCCTATGACCCCAAGAACACCATCCCCACCGTCAAACATGGAGATGGAAACATTATGCTTTGGGGGTGTTTTTCTGCTAAGGGGACAGAACAACTTCATCGCATCAAAGGGACGATGGACGGGGCCATGTACCGTCAAATCTTGGGTGAGAACCTCCTTCCCTCAGCCAGGGCATTGAAAATGGGTCGTGGATTCGTATTCAAGCATGACAATGACCCAAAACACACGGCCAAGGCAACAAAGGAGTGGCTCAAGAAGAAGCACATTAAGGTCTTGGAGTGGCCTAGCCAGTCTCCAGACCTTAATCCCATAGAAAATCTGTGGAGGGAGCTGAAGGTTTGAGTTGCCAAACGTCAGCCTCGAAACCTTAATGACTTGGAGAAGATCTGCAAAGAGGAGTGGGACAAAATCCCTCCTGAGATGTGTGCAAACCTGGTGGCTAACTACAAGAAACGTCTGACCTCTGTGATTGCCAACAAGGGTTTTGCCACCAAGTACTAAGTCATGTTTTGCAGAGGGGTCAAATACTTATTTCCCTCATTAAAATGAAAATCAATTTATAACATTTTTGACATGCGTTTTTGTGGATTTTTTTGTTATTCTGTCTCTCACTGTTCAAATAAACCTACCATTAAAATTATAGACTGATCATTTCTTTGTCAGTGGGCAAACGTACAAAATCAGCAGGGGATCAATTACTTTTTCCCCTCACTGTATACCCCTTTTTGTCTGCGTGGGATTTCCCCGTCCGATCTGGTTTCCTCCCATATGCCACGCATTCCATCATTAGTGGAAGTCGTCAAACTTCCGAATGCAGGAAACCTCGCAATGACAACAAGCTTGCGACTCAGCGAGACACGTCTGGGAGTTATTGAAGGGCACTATTGTCAACAACTCGCCTGCCGAATAACCTGTATTTCGCAATGTTCGTGTCACGAATTGGGAGTTTCATTGCCCTGCATGTAGTCTTGTTTTGATATTGGGTTTTTTTTACAAACCAGTGATGTTGATGTTGTGTGTGTGTATATTGTTGTACGTCTAAATGTAGGTAAACCTACAGACAGGCAGTGAGTGCAGTGGCTAGCGGGACTGCGCTAAGAACTCGGCGAGCTGAGTTTATTTACCGCTCACGGCCAACATCAGTGGCAAATATCTTAGCCGGTCCTGCTCCTCTCCCTATTTGACTTAGCAGCGTGTAAATATCAGAACTGAGCAGACATAGGCGGTCGAGCGTGGTGCTGGCTACCCACTATCTCTCTTGTGCCGTGTCAGCCTTCATATAGGTACTCGCTAGCAGCACTTGCCCCAAGGCGATACGCGGGGGGTCTTTGTGTGTGTGAGTTGGGAGCAGTGGCACAATAGTTGTCACACTGCGCGATTTAGAATCCCGCTCACAACCAACAACGGTGACGAATATCTGAACCGGTCCTGGGCCTCCCCTTGGTCGACTCATCCTCAAATGAGTACCTGGTGCGGTGTGTAATCATCGGGGAGTCAAAAGTCGGCGTGCGCGGTGCTGACTACGCCACCACCTTGGTCTATACAGATATATAGGGAGCCATTGTGGGGACCTTTGTCTTTTTCCATATAAACGTGTGTATGTACATACACATGCACCACGGTGGGGCTGCAGGACCGATTGTAATGTAATTCGCCACTGAGTTACATTACAATCCGTGGCCAGCAATCAAACGGCGTCCGTGGGGCTCATAGCACAGTGCTCGGCGAAACCGATGCGCCCACCACTCCACCCCGACACACGGATAGCATCATTATCACCATCATCATCATCGGTAGCTCTGATGAAGAATCCGCTGCTGGATGAAGGCCCCTACGAGTAGTTCCTTCCGAAGCCCTCTTCTCGGTCCTGCGAGGCAGTAACCGGCCCAGCACGTGCGCACGCGAGCAGGGTCACGTGCGTGGATAAGAAGTGTGAAGGCGATGCACGCAAATTGACCGCGAGGTGGTGAACCTGCCAGGACGACACCCCCCTACAGATGAACGCGTGCACAGTTCCCGTATACGCGGGGTATCTGTTGACGACACGAACTAATCGTAGGCGCAGTTGTGAAGAATGCAAGTAACACAATGACGAAATTAAATGACAAACGACGTTTCGGGCAATGATCCTTGATACATGTGTAATATGCGACGTTTCGGGCAATGGCCCTTCTTCATATCGCATGTGCTATTTGTAAATCATACTATACCTCGAATTTCCTGGCTGGCTGCTGGCTAGGCTCCTCTCCACCTGAACAATATCTACAGTCCATTGCCACCGAAACTAGCTGGGTAAATGTCTACACGGGACTTTTCATGCAACAAGTAAAACATGGAATTGCATTTAAACGGCGCAAACAGTTCAGGTTGTGAGTACCGAGTACATAAGACTGACCTCGGCTCATTTAAAATTGCTCTAACTTGTAAATTTGTGCTCCCGATAGTGCGATTATTTTGCCACATTATTTAAATCTTATAGAATAAAAAAATACCACACAATAAACATCCTTCCATTTTATTCCATAAAAAGCAGATTACGATTCTGGGAAGAACATGACAATATCAGCTGTCCCTTATATGCCATTGCGGTTGTTCTACAATTAACCACCTGCGCGAATAAATATTTTATTTGTAACAAATGTAGCGGCCTCTAGTGGCTAGATACGGCAAGTGAACACGCACGGGTGATGCCATATTATTGTATTTGCTGTATCGTGAGCTGAATAATCGATTTTAATCAATTGATGCATCAATGTGATGTGCCTTATGTGCGTCTCTTTTTCTGATACATGAGTTCCTCTCTCTCTGTTTCTCGGCGTATTTCTCAGCATTCAGCTCTCCACGCTTCTTTGTGCACTTTTCAGTTTTTATTCCGTTGCCCGAGTTTCTAGTCCATAAGTCAAAGCTGCAAAGACCATGCATCACATATACATTACACGTTAAAATAATGCTGGAATAAGACAAATCACGTGAAATCAAGGATTTTCGTATCATGGTTTGTTTGTGGGCAGTTATTGGTGCCCGTGTTGAAACCCATAACGCCATATTCTTTGGGTCTTTCGGTAAAGTCACGTAGATAGGTTCAAATAAAATAACAAAAAACTACGTTTTCATCGCAACACAAGCGACGTTTCGATCAAAACGTCGTAATTTTTTATTCTTTTATTTTAACCTATCTACGTGACTCGACCGAAAGACCCAAAGAATATTAATTCCTGCAGTCACGAAAGCTTTAAGTCAAGATTTAACCATAACGCCATTACAATTGAGAACTTGGTGGCTGAAACCCAGATTCAAACCCATCCTCTCAGTGTCGCCATCTCATTGCTCAATATCACGATCAGTATACCCTGAGTCAATGAGCCTCCCCCCCCCCCACTTTGTATGTGTTAACCCGTTATCTCGTTCTATTTTATGACCTTACAGGTGAAGTGTGTGTAATTCTCAACTTATTTGCATCTTGAAAAAAAAGTACTTATAGTGCACATGTTGTTGTCATGCCTTATCGGGGTGCAGTTTACGTTATCTGGGAATCTTCAGCTATGGACGTATTAATTTGCATATATTCACATTCGGAAGTAAAATTCACACCGCGCTCGGGGGGGGATCTCTGAGTCAACCGGCAACCTTTGTCAGTCACCTCCAGAACCCCTCCAGCCATTATCGCCTCTCCCGATGGTCTTTCCAGTTGAACGTTGGTGACTCTTCTGCCGAAACCCCGCATTTTGAAACAAGTCCCTTTGTTAATAGTGGGCAATACCGTCTGAGTCACACCAGGATGTTTGAAATGTAAGCCGTCGGCCAAATGTATACATTCAATTGCTTTATTCAACCACGTGTGTTTATGTCATTGTAATTGTGTACGAACAGTGCCGGATTATCCTCGTAGCAAAAGAAGCTACAAATGCTACGGGCCCCGCACTTTCAAGGGCCCCGCGCTAAACGCTTTCAAGCTATCAATTCCAGTTCAGTGATTCTGCACTTGCTCTATTACTATAGTACTATACCGCCTTCAACTTCTACGAACGACCGGGTGTTTAAGGTTAGCGGTTTGTCCTATTATCTACCTGTATAGCAAACGCAAAATACAATTACTTTACTATGCAAGTAAAAAAATCGCGTTTAATGTTTTTTTTTATTTAGGGCCCCTTTATAACATATGCTATAGGCCCCGCACTAGCTTAATCCGGCACTGTTTACAAAGGAATACATACATCACACTACATGTTATGTAAAACATTTTTTTATAATAATTATCACCGTCGATGTGGAGAATATAAATAAACAAAAAATATACGCAGATAATACCCCGCCACGTGTCTGTCCCTGCAATGCTGTTGAAATCCTGCACTCTCAGAGAGTGATGCGGCTGATGGGATGTGTAAAATAAAACTGTATACAGTGAGGGTAAAAAGTATTTGATCCCCTGCTGATTTTGTACGTTTGCCCACTGACAAAGAAATGATCAGTCTATAATTTTAATGTTAGGTTTATTTGAACAGTGAGGGACAGAATAACAACAAAATTCATAAAAACGCATGTCAAAAATTCGTATAAATTGATTTGCATTTTAAAGAGGGAAATAAGTATTTGACCCCTCTGCAAAACATGACTTGGTACTTGGTGGCAAAACCCTTGTTGGCAATCACAGAGGTCAGACGTTTCTTGTAGTTGGCCACCAGGTTTGCACACATCTCAGGAGAGATTTTGTCCCACTCCTCTTTGCAGATCTTCTCCAAGTCATTAAGGTTTCGAGGCTGACGTTTGGCAACTCGAACCTTCAGCTCCCTCCACAGATTTTCTATGGGATTAAGGTCTGGAGACTGGCTAGGCCACTCCAGGACCTTAATGTGCTTCTTCTTGAGCCACTCCTTTGTTGCCTTGGCCGTGTGTTTTGGGTCATTGTCATGCTGGAATACCTATCCACGACCCATTTTCAATGCCGTGGCTGAGGGAAGGTTCTCACCCAAGATTTGACGGTACATGACGGTGGGGATGGTGTTCTTGGGGTCATTGGCAGCATTCCTCCTCCTCCAAACACGGCGAGTTGAGTTGATGCCAAAGAGCTCCATTTTGGTCTTATCTGACCACAACACTTCCACCCAGTTGTCCTCTGAATTATTCAGATGTTCATTGGCACACTTCAGACGGGCATGTATATTTGCTTTCTTGAGCAGGGGGACCTTGCGGGCGCTGCAGGATTTCAGTCCTTCACGGCGTAGTGTTACCAATTGTTTTCTTGGTGACTATGGTCCCAGCTGCCTTGAGATCATTGACAAGATCCTCCCGTGTAGTTCTGGGCTGATTCCTCACCGTTCTAATGATCATTGCAACTCCACGAGGTGAGATCTTACATGGAGCCCCATGCCGAGGGAGATTGACAGTTCTTTAGTGTTTCTTCCATTTGCGAATAATCGCACCAACTGTTGTCACCTTCTCACCAAGCTGCTTGGCAATGGTCTTGTAGCCCATTCCAGCCTTGTGTAGGTCTACAATCTTGTCCCTGACATCCTTGGAGAGCTCTTTGGTCTTGGCCATGGTGGAGAGTTTGGAATCTGATTGATTGCTTCTGTGGATAGGTGTCTTTTATACAGGTAACAAGCTGAGATTAGGAGCACTCCCTTTAAGAGTGTGCTCATAATCTCAGCTCGTTACCTGTATAAAAGACACCTGGGAACCAGAAATCTTTCTGATTGAGAGGGGGTCAAATACTTATTTCCCTCATTAAAATGCAAATCAATTTATAACATTTTTGACATGCGTTTTTCTGGATTTTCTTGTTGTTATTCCGTCTCCCACTGTTCAAATAAACCTACCATTAAAATTATAAGACTGATCATTTCTTTGTCAGTGGGCAACCGTACAAAATCAGCGGGGGATCAAATACTTTTTCCCTCACTGTATATATGGGGAGACGGATATGGGTAGGAGGCGTATTTTCTGCTTACTTTTTGACTATCAAAATACATAACCCCTCGTCCCCACATTCGTATCTCGTATTACACAACGCATGGGCTCCACGGCTTTCTGGGGGTGGTGTACCTTATCATCAGGATTGGTGCAATTAAACTGAAAGTGTCCCATCAACAAATCTAGTCTTGCTTGAAACAATGCTGGTCAGCTGTTTATAGGCAAGAACCCTTTCTGTAAAAAAAAAATGGGTCAGAAGCATATTGGGATGAAGTCATTATATTTACCACAATAACGTAGAGTCCTTGTTGATTTGTTTGGGCGTATGGGCTCCATGGTTAACTTCATAGGCACTGATGCAAGGAATTATTTCATCCCCTTTTTATCCCTTTATTCATCGTCCGGCGTTTGTTCCTCTCCGGCCTATGGGCACCGGCGCAGTTGCATCACCTGCACATTCAATAGTTACGCCGTGGGATGGAAGTAAGGGAATGGAAAATAGACGCGGGAAATGTCCGTGTGGCTGGACTTCATAGAATGGAGACTCCGCGTCTCAAATGCACTGCTGGACGGAGACCTCTCCACGTTCATCATGAGGGATGTTTGACGATACTTGACCCACGTTAGTCACTACGCGCCGGTGAAGGGGGTTCCAAGGACTGGTTCAGTTATGAACCGCCGGCATTGCTGATGTTAGCCATGGCTAGAAATCGAACTGTGGTGACATGGCACAGTTCGATTTCTAGCTATGTCTGTGGAGTGCTGTGGGTTAACCACAGCACTCCACAGACATACACACGCGCACGTGCATAGACAGAGCCGTGTGAACGCATGGAGACGACAAACAGGTACACACTCAGACACGCACACACACACGCGTACACAGATACACACAAAGACCCCCAGTGTAGCCTTAACAGACTGTTGGGGCAAGTGCTGTTAGCGAGCACCTATGAAGGCCGGCACGGCACACGACGGGGTGGGTGGCCAGCACCACGCCCGGCCGCCTTTGTCTCCCCAGTGGCGATGTTTCCCCACCGCAGCAGGAAACCATTTGAGGCAGAGTCGATCTAGAGGTGGCCCAGGACTGGTTCAGGTATTCTCCACTGTTATTGGTCGTGAGGCGGGTATCGAACTCGGCTCGCTGGGCTCGTAGCGCAGTGCGCTAACCACTGCGCCACTGCTCCCCACATAGACACGCACGTGGACACACTGAGTGGGAAATCCAGAGTCGTGGAGAGATGAGACGTTGACATTTGATGTCGGTGGAGTTAAATGTTAACACACATGTGCGAGAGACATTAAGAGATCAGCAACACCTGGTTTTATAACAATACTGTACATGTCTCTAGAGCAATATAATCCCCACTTGCATAATACTGCAGTTGCATGAGAAGGGAAATTCAACACGCGTGTCGCTTATTTACATATCAATAACAACAATAAATATGCAGTTTATATGATCTCCCCATGTTCTACTTTGGGTTTGCTCAACGCGTAATACAATAATACTGTAATGATGATTTAGCAACATTATTAGAAACTGCAGTGTACTGGGGAAGACCAGTCATGTTAATCGGCTACACAGCAGTTTTATATTGGGAGTTTACCGATTGGATGACCTGATAATACCTGGAATAATACCACACACCAACAGGTCTGTACTTGCCAATAACACTGCCGCCTTGAAATAAAATAAATATATGTCACCGTTTTGGGAAATTACCCTTCATCACAGCACATACATTATTATTTTATGGATTATTCACGTCTGCGTTTCACATATTTATCCTAAACGTGACATCGCCTCGCATCACAACCAGCCATGATCTAGCTACTGCTGGATGAGGGCCTTCCCAACCCTCGCCATCCCAAATGGTCTTGCGGTGCCACGCTCCATCTCCACCGTAGGCATCCTTGAGGGCATGCACCAGCTAGCGCAACGCGCTATGAACCCGGCCACCCGAGTTCGATTGCCGCTCACGGCCAACACCAGTGACGATTATCTGAACCGGTCCTGGACCTCCCCTAGGTCGACACAGCCTCAAATATTGTTGCGATATGCAAACATCGCTACTAGGGAGACAAAGGCGGCCGGGCGTGGTGCTGGCCACCCACCCCTTCGTGTGCCGTGCCGGCTTTCATAGGTGCTCGCTAACAGCACTTGCCCCAACAGTCTGTTAAGGCTATAAGGGGATCTTTGTCTTTGTGTTATTTTCAGCTGTCATTCTCTCACCAGTCCATTGCCCATTGCCCAGCCCACTTACAGTTACTGTATTTACTTCTCAGTCCAGATGTCTTTAATTTGCATTTACCCCGCCGATTTAAATATAGAGCAGACGATGTTTCGGGCAATGACCCTTCTTCATAGCACGTGACGAATGTGTTATTGAGTTATTTTGTTTATTGTGCGCCACCGCAAAAGCAGCATCACAAAGCAATATATTTCACAACTCGGAGTGAACAAAATTTTTACATTTTTTGGTCGACTCGACTCATAATTACACAATTGGAATCCACACCCAGACCCTCCTAAAATTCCACAGGTTGTCATCGACTTCACTGAGACTCTTAACTCTACAAAAAAATGTTATATGACTAAATGAAAACTTGCCCCAGACCCACCAGTTGAAGGTTTTACCCTTGCGGGCTAAATGAACCACCCTCGTCACGTGCGTGATGTGTAAAGGACACTGAACTGCGGTCATTTACAGCCGGCGAGCCGTGCATGAATCACTATGACGTCATGATTTCAGTCTCCAACTGCTCCTTGCCACATCAGAGCTTTTGCCTCTATAAATATTTTTTTCTATTTTGTTCGAGAGGCGGAAAATTTCCATTAAAAACAAAAAGTGTATTCTTTTAGGATAGAAACGTTTAGCTAACAGGTCAGGGTCGGTGTGGGTATCACGTAAAGTGGGACATTTTTTGTGGAATTTAATTATTTACGTGCCAAAAAAAAGGGTTATCTATTTATCTGATCTTTCTAAATTACTAAGATTATCATGCAATTATTCACCGTTATCGAACAGTGCTGCCACTCGAATAGCCACAACCGCTCCACGCCCCACAAAATCTGATGGAATATTTCCCGGGGCTACACAAAGGCAATACAAATGGCATTGAGGAAATGTTGATCTGTTTACAACCCTCAGACGGGGTGGTGGAAATTTTACATTCCAAAGGGGGGGTTGCTATTCGATTAATCGATTCATAGAACCACCGTGGACTTTTCCTACATACGGTACTTATTTTTTATCGACCCCGGGGGTGGGAGGGGGATGATGCACTGGGACACGTGGGCGGTACATCTGCACAGAAATGACATTTCCGGAATTATCGAGAGACATTGTTTTTTTTGTTTGAGAGTCGCATCACGCGCAGAGCTGATTGTACACAGACAGATTCGAGCTTAAACAAAATAGGTGATGGATTAAACTCCGTATATTTATTCCCCCCGCCCCTTACTTATTCTTTAAAAAGTACTGTTTGACGGGACATTATGTCGTCACCAAGACATTCCTTAGTGACCAATTCCCTGCCATATTTAAACAATGTCCTTTTAAATTTTGATTTAAAGCTTTCGTGACTGCAGTTATTCATATTCTTGGTTCTTTCGGTAAAGTCACGTTGAAGGGATAACAATAAAATTATATATTTTATTATTTTATTGTTATTTTATGATTTTATTGTTATCCCTTCAACGTGACTTTACCGAAAGAACCAAGAATATAATGTCATTTTACGTTAAATTATGTTTAAGGTTTCAGCTTTTTTTTAAACGGGAGCCCGCAAGCCAAAGAGCCGCCGCATTTTTTCCGATCCCCTAATCTCCAGAGTTCTCGTATAGTCGGTATAGATACATATCTGTGGCATCCGTGGCAATTTGAGCTGGAATCTGGCGGTTTTTACCCGTTAGATGTGGCAACACGGACAGACCACCACCACCCACCACCACGCCAACACACACGCGTCGCTCTCTGGGGGTGGCTAAGCCCCTTTCTGTTCGCTAAAGCCCTGCCCAACAACCCTGCTCTCAGCCATTGCCGATAGTCAGCTGGAAGTCCCAACCACGACCACCACCAACAATAAACAAAAATATCTCCCGTGTAGCCAGTAACAGACTGTAGGGGCAAGTGCTGTTAGCGAGCATCTACGAAGGCCGGAACGGCACACGAGGGGGTGGGTGGCCAGCACCACGCCCGACCGCCTTTGTCTCCCTAGTGGCTATGTTTACACACCGCACCAGGTACTCTTTTGAGGCTGAGTCGACCTAGAGGAGGGCCCAGCGACCGTTTCAGAAAATCGTCACTGGTGTTGGCCGTGAGCGGGAATCGAACCCGGGTCCGTAACGCAGCGTAGCGCTACCTGCCCCCCACTACCACCGCCCCCCCACTACCACTGCCCCCCCACTACCACCGCCCCCCCACTACCACCGCTCCCCACGACCACCGCCCCCCACGACCACCGCTCCCCACGACCACCGCCCCCCACTACCACATACACACGGACACAGAGTGACGCACACACACACCCCCACCACGGGTCACGCGGCGCATCTCGCCCACAGAAAACAACCGGACAAGAAGAACCCGCCTCCGCCTCCTCCTCCCCCCGCCGCGACCCCACGGGGTTCCGCCGGTTGCTCGCGAGACCCCTCGCAAAGTCACGTCACGCGCACATTTGTTGCGAGCGACTGTCGTCATCATCATCATCGCCGCCGCCGTCGTCATCACAGTCGTCTCCCGCCATCATCAGACCTCGTCGGCGTCACGCGTTGGTTGTTTTTGCTGAAGTACGGAGAGGCGCTGCCCGCCCTCTTCCTCCTCCTCCTCCTCGTCGTCGTCGTCCCGAGGTGAGGAGCGCGTGCGGGAAAACAAAACTACACACAGACGAAAGACAAGTCGTCTGTGTGTGTGTATGTTACACACACACACGCGCGCGCACATGTTTCTGGTCCGTTCCGTCTGTTGTTGCGATGTTGACACGGGTGTATACGCCGATACACGTTAAGCGTCGGTGATCATCATTGTCGATCCACTGCTAGATGAAGGCCACGCTGCCGCCATCCCTCCCTCGCCACGGGTCCCAATGTGCTTGGTGGTGATGGTAGTGGCGATGGTGGCAGTGATGGTGATGATGATGGTGGTAGTGGTGATGATGGTGGTAGTGGTGATGATGATGATGGTGGTGATGGTAGTGGTGATGATGATGATGGCGGTGGTAATGGTGGTGATGATGGTGGTAGTGGTGGTGATGGTGGTAGTGGTGATGATGGTGGTGGTAATGGTGGTGGTGATGATGGTGATGCTGCACCAACTGATCTCACCGCTCCGTCTCCCCTCCACGGTGGCGGAGCACACCGACACCCACACCGACACTCACCCCGGCACCCACCCACCCCGTGTCTTTGTGCGCCTCTCTCGTTCCTCTCGACCCCCGTACTCGCAGTCAACATCGTTCGCATCTCACCGCTCCCACCGTCTCTCCACGGCGATCGCGAGAGACGCGATTCCTCCGTCTCTTTGAAGCACCTCGCACAGCGTCGTTGTCCATTTGCACGAAATCTCAACAACGCGGGAGACCGTGACAATGGGGAGATGGCATGCAACGTAAACGACGCCTCGCTACGTTGCGGGGTTGGTTTTTTTGTTATTTCGTGTGACCCATGGGGACGATTGATGGTGTCCGGCTTGATGTGGTGGTGGTGGCGCGGACCTTCGCTGAGATGGGAGATGGAGCGCCACACGCGGGCGAATATCCGATGAGCTGGAGAATGGGCGAGGTGGTGATGATGGTGGTTGTTGTTGGGGTGGGATCTTGGTGAAGAAGGACAAAAAAGCCACACATCCTGTAGGTTATCTCTCTGTGCGCCATTATACAGAGCGGATGGGTGTTGGTTAATACAGTACAGACATGGGGTGGGCCAGATGTCTTGTGACCCCCCCTCCCATTTAATTCTGAAACACCTATTCACCTAATATGTATTTAAAAAGTAAGGTTTATTTAAAACAGAAATGAATGTGCTAAATAAAAAAATGTTAGGGGTTAATTTATTGGGGGGGGGGGGGTCACAATACATCTTGACCACCCTTGCACATCATCCTCAGCCGCAGCAACAGGCCAAGTCCTGACTCCTGTCGGTCAGAGCCGGCTTGCGGCGCTTCTTCTCGCAAAGTGGTCTCCTCTCACGGAATGTTTATGGTGTGGAATCTATCGGCCATCTGCCGTGGTCTATCCACTGCTGGATGAATGTTTATCATCATTAGCAGCAGCAGCAGCAGCCATTCTCACCAACTCTCAGCTGAGCTGGAGAGTGGCGTCTCAATACGGAATTCACGTGCTGTCTTATGAACTACTCCAGTTATTTTTCGATTTAAAGCTTTCGTGACTGCAAGGATTCATCTTCTTTGGTTCTTTCGGTAAAGTCACGTAGAATGAGAATAAAATAATAAATTGATAAAATAAAATAACACAATAATATTCTCACGCTTGTGTTGTGGCCGAAACGTCGTGAGAATATTATTGTGTTATTTTATTTTATCAATTTATTATTTTATTCTCATTCTACGTGACTTTACCGAAAGAACCAAAGAAGATACTCCAGTTATTGTTGTCACCAAGACTCGATCTATTGACTGCTGGATGGTAGACCTGTTATCATTCTCCATGGACTATCCACCGCTGGTTGAAGGCCACTATCATAGTACATTATATAGTCGCCATCAGCCATGGTCTCTGCATGAAAATCCTCCCATCGTCAGCAGCTATTGCATACCCACTGCTGAATGAATGCTTCATCATCAACAGCCATTGGTGAACTTCTGGATGTAGCTCTACCATCATGCCCCAGACTGTGTGAGCGTCACAACAACATTGGTCATGGTCTTGTCCACTGCCGGACTAAAAAAAAACCCTCATTATTAATCCGTGCATCAACTAAGTCAACGCAGATAAATCTCCGTAATGTATTTACGTAGCAAGCATTGCCTTATACAGAGTAATGCAGTCACGTGTTTTATTGTCTGTGTGTACTGCAAACAATAAACACCGCCAACGTACAGCCGTTACCCGTATTGCGTGTAATTAGGACGCAATGTTGGCACGAGATTGGATAAATGTGAAATAACCACGACTGCATTTGCACGCTCGCACGCGTCATTAAAATGCGCAGGATTAGCACGGATGGCTGCGTACAGTGCGAAAGAAGTTCAACGTTTACAGTAAATTACATACCTGCCTCTGATATTGCAGATCATTTCAGACCTCATTTGTCACCCCGTGTCCTTATAAATCTCAACGTTAATCCTACATAGTCCCATCACAAGGGAGAAACACAAACACATAGTTCAGCACGTAGGCTTTGGCGACCAATATCATCCATAATCGTTTTTTGGATTAGATCGCATAAATAGATTGGATAAATGTGAAATAACCACGCGATCTAACCCAAAAAAAAACCTTATGGACAAACAAATAGATATTATTTTTGTCCGTATTGAAACGGCTGTGCGCCGTATTGATCTGCAAACTCTATTTCCCTGTACAAGCATACGGGTAAACCGTATGGGTTGACGGGTATGTACGTACACAGCGTGATTACCAACTGTTATGAGTTCATGACCAGGTCAGAACCCATTTGACCAAACGCTGCTGCGAATCTCTTTTGGCGATTTTAAAACATAAATCAGCAAGTGACTCTTCGGATTGCACTCGAGTGGTTAGAAATATAGTGACGATACCTGTGATGATGTCCCGAGTAAACTCGCATAACGAAAATAAATACCCTCGTTAGGAACGAGCTGTATTTGGTCAGATATTGAAAGCTAAGCAGTGTTTCAGCCTGGGATAGCGCTTGAGATGAGTTTACAACAATCATGCACAACAGGTTGCTGTCGGCTGCTGCGAGGCTACGTGGTGGGGAAGAACTGACAGGTCAGCAAAAATAATACGTTGTTGTACTGCGCTTCTATGCTAGTCCGCCTTCACCCAACCCACCCGCACTGACCTGCTTGGTGAAGTATGGTCAAACAACTCCCACGGCAGGTACAGCAACGGAAGGCCTTTATCGCTCTGTGGATTGTTACACTATGAATGGCCATTATAGATGAGAGTCTTGGCGAGTCCATGACACTTTTTTTTCAGGAGTATCTTCAATTGGGAAGTTTGGCAATTTCACGATTGGGAAAAGCCACCATGGTATGTGACCTTCACAGCGGTTGTAGACCAATGGCCCAACAGCCATTGGAGCACCTTCGGCAAATGTTGTTGGTATAAGGACCTATCACGGTGGCTAGGAGATGTTAACTACCTCGCCTGGTGTACAGGAGGTCGTGGATTCGACCCCGACCCTGACGCCTGCTGTATATTTGGAGTTTGCATGTCCTCTCTCCCTGTGGTCGCGTGCATTTTTATCTGGGTCCTTCGGTTTTCCCTCATTTAGAATCATGCGTTTAGAGTATTTGGCCGCTATACATTTCCACACTTAGTTGAGCTATCATTTGTGACCAGGTCGCTTCTGAAAAATAACTATATAACTCAGTGGGCCTTGCCTAGTAAAATAAAAAGTTTATATTTACTTGTAGGGGTGGCCCAGGAAAGAGTCGGATGTCACTTGGCAGGACGCTGTCCATAACCTACCTAAAGTAGTTCAACTTCAAACTTGAGGCAGGGGGAACACCCGCCCATGTGGAACGTTACGCGATGGTTTGGGGATGTTTGTAGAAGTAACTGGTTTATTTTTATATCGCTGTACCTGTATTCTTCAAAGCGCCCCCCTCACCACCACTTCCCGAACGGTCAAAACTTTTACGTTCTTAAATAAAACCACGCAGCTCTGTGTTGGGTCACTTACTTTTGCTAACACTGCCAACGTCACACTTTTATTATTGAAACGAACCAAAAACAATCTCTTTCAAAACTGCTGCCCTATATTGTGGCGATACCCACTTCTGGTTGATTTCCCAAACGGGGGAAAATTCTACCCAAAAAAATGTTGAAACAAGATTTCGTGACTTTGGTAGATTACATCTGTGATTTAGACAATTTGTTATCTCGTTAACAATAAGCAGCGGAAATACTCGGTTTATTCGAAACCGTGTATGTCTGTGTGTTAACTTAACGCTTCCAAATGCATAATTGGAATGAAAGGCTTTTTAAATCCAATCCACTTCTTTTTTTTATGAGGCTCTTAAGTTGGGAGGTCTGGAAAATTCCGCATTCGGGAACACCCAATGGTATATGACCACCACAACAATTGTATAGAAACCACCCAACATTCATAGGGGGCGGGGGGGGAACGCATAGCCGGCGATGTTTCAGGCAATAGCCCTTCTTTGTAGTACGTAAATAGATGACAGAGAGAGTGAACAAGAGTTGAAGACTGGGCTTTACACCAAGATGCCTGATAAGGATTGCACGTAAAAACGTTTCCTGACTAACAGTTTTCGCACATGAACATATTTAGAATTTGCTGTGGAGAAGGGGTCATTGCCCAAAACGTCACCTATTCTGCTTTCAAGGCAGTGGTGTTGTTGACGAACGTGTTGGGTTTTTTGTGCCATTTGTGATTTTTGCACCACTGACAAACACATCGTCACCACGTAATTTGTTACATTCATGTTTGTACCTTGGCAATAAAATAACACAAATTTTAGCCTTGTAGACTGTTTGGGCAAATGCTGTTACCAAGCAGCCATGTAAGTAAGGTTCTCCGTGGCACTCGCGTGGCCAGCACAGCATCTGGTAGCCCTCGTCTCCCCTTTGCATCAGGTTTACACACCGCATAAGCCGTTTATGGCCGAGTCAACCTAGAGGAAGGCCAGAAAAAAATAAAAATGTCACTGACCACTGGTGTTTTCCCTGACCTGAAGCAGTATAACCACACAGAAACACCTGAGGCATTGGGTTGGGGGTGACAACCCACCGATCTGGGACATTCGGTAATGGCTTGAGGATGCTTGCAATAGGTGACTTTGGTTTCATTTTCTATGGAGACTCTTTTTCAAATCATCATCATCGCAGCCCACTTCCCGAAACTGGAAAACCGTTTCTGTTTAAGATAAACCACGCATCGCTGTATTGGGTCACTTCATTTCTCTTAAATACAGCCACCAAAATCGTACAGCAATAAAAAAAATACTCAACATCCTGTCCCCCACCACACCTGCCAGGGGAGTTCCGCTATCGTGATAACTGCCTCGGTTTAGTTTCTGAATGTGGGGAAATTCTGCAGTGCAAAATCCAGTGTTGAAAGTGAAGCATTTAGAAAAACGAGATTGATCGCTCTTTTGGGATAAACATACACGGGGGATTTAAACAATTTTTTGCTGCGTCTCCGACGAGAAGCAGGAGAAAACAATAAGGTTATACAAATGTATGTTAACTTTTACCATTCTCTAATATGGAATGGTTTCTTTTTGAAGCTACGACTGGCGCTGTGTGATTATTTAGTTCCTGGCCATAACTGTCAGTGATGGAATCTTATTTTAATTTAAGATGTTTTTTTGCATCCAAAATCTATTTGTTTTTTTTTTAAATATGATAAACATTTCTATTTTAGTTTGGAAGGGGGAACTCGGTAGCAGTACAGATATAACTCACGACTGATGTTAGCCGTGGCCAGGAATCCAAATCGGGTCGCTGAATTTATGGCACAGTGCGTGAATGAATGCGCATCCACTCCACTTCATCCATAAATGTACCTATTTATAAGTAGTGTGCATGTGAAACCTTTCCAGCCAACTTGCAGATACTTAAATATCGTGGGGACATCAGTGAGTGAGGTTGTCTCAATGTTCTCACCACATCATGCCTGAACTAAACTATTTTGTTTACCAGGTAAAGCGCACTCGGCTGTTAGCTCTTTTTTTCAGAAGTCATTTGGCCTCACATGATAGCTCATGGAAGTGGTTTCTATGATTGTGTATGGGAATTTATAGTGACGGCCAAATAATCTAAAAGCTTGCTGCTAAATGTGCAGGGCAAAACCAGAGGAACCGGAGAAATATCCACGCGACCTTCACGGGGAGAGAATACATCTCGGCACCTGGTTACATATGGGTAATTTCCCTTTAACTAGATGAGATATCATGGTCATTCATAGTTTTTTTGGCAAAGGGACATGTAATGTTAATATATTGACGGGACTGATTATATTTTTTTCTTGCAAGTGTTTTCCACCGTGGCTGTTTGAACATTACACCGATACCTATAGGAGTGTAATTACCTACTCTTACAAATGGAGACAATGCATGATGTTTACTGGATCAACATCCACCCTAAAATAGGCAGTGGACATTCCCCTTTGTGTCATTGTCATCTTCGGTTTATTGAGGTCCTCTTTCAGAGCCGTGATAGTGCACTAACAGTTGTGAGAGTTCAAAATTGGGAATTTAATATTATGACAACACAATTGATAAGTCAATTGGGGACAGGGAAAAAACAACAGAAAAAAAACTTGCATGGTGTCCGCCATTTTGGACGTGAGCAGCCACGCCCATTCTCACCGCTCGGAAAATGGCGCACAGGTAGTCATGGCACCTGGCATTGATCATTGTGAGGTGCACTCTTACGCAGGTACAGCTAAACCAGGGCCGAGTCCCATGAGCCCAGACCAAATATATTACTTGTTGGTACAACCTCAGGTGACAAAGCTTTAGCCATTCTGGGTACTGCAGTTTCCTTTCAATTGCAAAGAAATGCTCCTTTACAAAGGAAATGGCCCAAAATCAAAACGCAGAACACCCCTGAAAACGAATATTTCAACTCAGCGAGGCTTTGCTAATTAAACAAATGGTACTTAAGTGACACGGTGTCTCCCCGCTAAAGCAACCACTAGCACTGCGTCTATCTCCATCTGCAGCCTTCACATAGTGGTGTAAATTCCACGTTATGACAGGGGGCAGTATATCTATGAGGTGATCATTGGTGACTCACTGGAACTTTGATACTCATCGACCCTAAATTTACTCATTGACTCCGGAGGGATGATGGGCTGAATCGACCAATCCTTGACCGAAATGTCAACTCTAATGCGCACGGAGCTTTCTGATTGTGAGTCACTCCATCATTATCACCACAAGGCCACCAGGCCAGATGTGATGGCGGTAATGTTATTCATGGCACAGAAATACTTAAAGATTTTACAGATGTTATCTGACCTGAAAAGGCCTTTGCAGGTTGAATTACTTGAACGTCGCAAATTGCATGGTCAGACAGATAGCACGTGGAAAGGTGTGAATAAAATATATGTATACGATATATATGTAAATTACACTAGACGTAAATGTATCATAAGTGATTGACACTGATAAAAATACATTACTTGCAATTACTTAAGCACTGAAATTACAGTACAGTAATTCATACTTGGGAGGGGAGTGGTGGCGCAATGGGTCGCACATGGCACTCTAAACCTGTATGGATGTGTGTTGAACTTATTTTCCACTGTACGTAGCCAACCGTGCTCATCAGAGGTGCGGGAAACCTAGCCACCTAAGTTTGATTCCCGGTCGTGACTGATGTCAGTGTCAAATGACACCCGAACCAGCCGTGGCCCTCTTCTTCCTTTCAACCAAATCGCTCTGACCAGCGTGAAGAAGTATGCTCAAATAAACCCCCATGGCTTGCCACGGCTTGTGGGAAGGTCTTCATCCAGCAGTGGATTGTCCAAGGACTGTAAATGTATAATTGCAGCATGATGAAAAAGTGTTCTGTACACTTGTGTGTGTTTTGTGTACGTGTACAGTGAGAACGTATTTGTACCTTTAGTATAGTTAGACTTGTATACCACTTATTTTAGATTTGAGATTACTATATGTTGAATGTATGCACCTTCCTGCCAAAGTAAATTCCTTGTCTGTGCGAACTTTCATGGCGAATAAAACCATTTCTGATTCTGATATGGTTTGCAGTTTAACTAACCTAAAGGGAAAAGCACAACACAAAACGCTAAATTCTTTAAACATTATTTATTATTATTTACGGGGTAAAGCCCACATAGCTATTAGCTCTTTTTCAAAGGTGACCTGGCCACACAAGACGTGGATTTCATAATCATCACACGTGGGAATGTATAGTGACAGCCAAATTATCTAAATGTACTTGTCTAAATGTGGAGGGGAAACCCTCCACATTTAGACAAGTACGGGGAGAGAACACGCGAATTTCAAATATACAGGCATCGACAGGGTCGGGATCAAACAAACGACCTCTTAAATTTTGATTTAAAGCTTCCGTGACTGCAGTGATTCATATTCTTGGGTCTCTTGAATGCCAGATGTGGGAGATAACATCTCGCCATCGGTGAAATGTTAAGATAATATATGAAGGACCCTTAAAAAAAGTGAAGCATTGGGTGACGGCTCTTAAAAAAATCTGCTTGAAGCTACAGAGAGAGAGAGAAGTGGCTGTCTGATTTGGCCCAAACCCAGTCTCTCTCTCTGTGCCTGTGAGTGCGGGCTGCAGAGCAAGTGTGGTGGGTGTAGGCCGGTTGCCAGAGCGATGAGGCAAGAGGGGGGCCTTGAGGCAGGAATTAGACACTTAAAGGCCCGCACGCCCACGTCATCGTGCACACCCCGAGTGTAGGATGTATACGAGAACACCTAAACAGAACACGTACAGACATGGATTTCACAATTTACACATGTGCCAGTCGTATTGAACCTGCACCGTCGAAGCCGTCTATAAATTGTTTCCGATGCAACGATTAGAAAGATAGATTTAATTTATTTCAGCAGGAAGGGCCCAATAAGCTGATTGGCTATATTATAGTATTGTACAGTACAGGTCCGAGTTACAATCATGGTTACATCGGTCACGGTACAAACAGCAAGCTTTGGCTGTACATGACATATGGTGTGTTCATAAGAGATTTGTTTATGCTACTTTGTCCTTCAGCAGCCTGCACTGACCAGCGTGGTGAAGTATGGTCAAATAACTCCCATTACTGACAAGGCGGGGGCGCACACCGTCATTCAGCAGTGGTTCGACCAAGGGCTGTATATATATAATTTTACTGGTAGGAACGAAGTTGTAAACTGAGTGTACCAGCCTGCAATAGATTAATGTGTCCGTCCGTCCGTCCCCTTTCAATACTTTAACGAAGTGAAATCTCGTGCTGTTGGGTGCAAAATCAGCAATAGACAGCGCAGAGACTTGTCCTACCAGCCCACCCTGCAGGGACCTGTTTGTTAAGTAGCAAGGCTGTGATTCCGTTATTAAAAATATGTTTGTATACTCATGATACTTACGATTTATGCAAAAAAATATGCACGTTACAAAGAGCACAACTCGGTGAACAAGATTGGACAAACAAAAATGTATTGAATTATTATAATGGGTAAAACCGCTGGATTGTTAATCATTATTCACATTGACATGATGCGTTCACCAATCTGAGCTAGCATTTTGTGCATTTTATATTCTTTAAAGATATTTAGAAGTTACGGTATCATTGATTTTTTGTTAATCAACTGCTGGCTAAAGGCCTCTTCACCCCACGTGGGTGTGTGGGTGTTTGTGAGTTCAAGAGCTGTGCTGAGACCGCATGAAGAAGGTAGCTAAAGTACACACCAAAGGGGGAGTCGGACACGCCATCACGCAGTCGTACCGACGATCACATTTACGTCGTTCATTCTAAATCGAATCGCTGTGGAATTTGTGTGGCACGTACAGTGAGCGTTTCTTCATTACGGTAATGGTAATAGAAGACCTGATGAGTGCGCAAAGATGTGTGGATAGGTGCTTGCACATGCCAATGAAGTTGGCAGATGGAAGACAGTTTGGAGACGTCAGCAGAACACGTCGGTTATAAAGAACAATGGCCGGTGGTAGAGACGAACGGCAGAGTGGCAGCCAAAGGAGGGAAGACTCGAGAGGGAGTGACGTCCACTGCGGAGAGGGAGTGACGAGATCGGCTCTTGTGCAGGAGTGAGATGGACGAATGCATCGTGAGACTGCGATAGACGGTGATGACTTGGTGATGCCTTCATCTGGCAGTGGAGAGATTGAGGCTGATAATGATGATGGTGATGTTCATAATGCAGTCAACAGAGCGTAGCATTGTGTTTACTGGTTAAACCCAGCGCATACCAATTGGGTGTGGAGTCTCGTCTTGGAAACTTGTAATGTAATGTGGGCGGTTTTGGGCAGTTTGGTGAGGTTTTATCAGGATTGGCTGGAGCCAAGGCTGTGTGCCCCAAGCCATTAGCACGAACGAGTCTCATGGTCTGCATGTTCCTCTTCTCTGCGGTGCGTGCACGTGATGGCATGGTCGCCGGCAGAAGACATGCGATGATTAATCTCACGTGAGTTGCTTTGTGTCTTCAGAGACGGGAGCTCGAAGGTGCAACTGCTGACATCATGGCCAAAACTGGGTTTAGCTACCCCAACTCTGAATAGACCAGATTTCTTAAGGTGTCGTGTGCAGATGGTCTCATCGGTCACCCCTCTGACTGCACATAAAATATATATTTTATTTAGTCGGGCAGTCCATAGGGGAGGTCTGGGGATAATCCCGCTGTGTCGGCCCCCTATTCTGGGAATATTACGTCTGACACTGACGTCAAAGCGCAGGGCCCGGGGCGATCGCCCCGATCATTTGTACCCTCGGGATGGTTCTAATATTTTGGTTCCAATTAATCTGTTCATAAATGACAGCATTGTAAATAAATACATTTACTTTAAATTGCCTGCATCGTGGCTACGTATGGTGCGAAAAAAGTTCAACATATGCACAGTTCAACATATGAACGTATATATAGAAGGAGCGCATGGTACAGTTGCCCTGATGTGGATAGGAGGTCATGTGAAGGCATCTCACAATTAGTTTAGTGATATCCGTTCATGGGCCATTATCTGATGTTTTTAATGCTGCATTGCTGTGCATGAGTTCTGAAGGGACACCGTCTCTGTTGACATGCTGTTGATAGCACATTTGTAATAAAATTCGAAAAATCTATTTTACAGCATGTTATCGTGCTCACGACACATGCGTCGCTTGGTGCACATGTAAATGTTTTATTTCCAATTTCTACTTCGTATTTCATGGTAGTCGTTCATGGAAACCCTATCACGTGTGTGAACGTTTTGCTCGCACTATGAATTCACAATGGCAATAAGGAGATTGAATCCTACTTTGAAGGTTTCAGTGGTTGTGCTGCATATCTGTCAGTTGTGTTTTTGGCTAAACTGTGTGTCGTTAGACATAGTGTCTGACGTTTCGAGCTGTGCGCCGGCAATCGTGATCATGAATTGTGGGGAAGAAATCATTTTCTTGCGTAGTCAACGTGTCCCTTTCTCCCCACCCCTCTCTTCCTGACAGGGATCCTTCTTCTGCAGCTCGGCTGACCCTCTTGTGCTAAATAAATGAATCCGTCGGCACCGCCTCCGTACCCGGGTGCTGAACCCTACCCGCCGTACCCTCAGCAGCCGTACCCTCAGCAGCCGTACCCTCAGCCGGCAGGCCCCTACCCAGGTCCTGGAGGACAGCCCCCACCTTACGGAGGCCCAGGCCCAAACCCATACCCAGGTAACTATGCAGCGCTCTCACCTGGTGAAGGAAACCCCCATTCGTCCGATAATTTCTGTTTGAGAACTGAGATTATGTAAGTAATCGATTAGTCTGCCGATTATCTGTTTGACTGTTTGGGTAATTTTATTGAACCAAAATAGTTGGCCGTTCCCACGTTTTGCTGGGTGGGAGGTGATGGGCAGGGCATGGTGGTTTTGTCGGCATCGTCTACTGCGTCAACCTGGGGGCGGGGCTTGTTGGGATTTCCCACCTTCGGGAGGCTGCGTGTGTAGGGAGGAGGGGCTGTCATTTTTAAAGGGCACAATAAATCAACTACAAAAAAGTAGGTGATTGCAATTTTTAATCGGTTAATCAACGAATCGTCCGCGTTTTATTTTTTAAAGGCAGGTCCATCTTATTGTACTCATATTCAGACCGGCTTGTCAGTCTATTATTGTCTAAAGTCTCTAGACCTTGTGGTGTTTCTCCTGCATAATTTCAATGAAATATATATCCCCACTGTGTTTTTACAGTGTCAGATATGTCCAAATTGTAATGTAAATTGCCCTGTGAAGGAAGGACCCTTTCAGATACCAGTCTGCCGGTTGTCTAAAAACACCATCAGAGACCGCTCAATCTGTAGAATATTATCTCGGGATCCCATCAAAGATCGGTGCGTCATTGTAAAATTGTCCAAAGACCCCCCCCCATCAGACGCTGGTGCGTCAGTCTAATATCTTTCCAAGACCCCAACAGAGAATGGTCTGTTAATCACATGCTGACTAAAATGCCCAGCAGTGGCACAGTGACACTTTCTATCTCTGTACGGGGATACTTGGAATAGTGACACTCGTTATAAGTAAAAAGTAGTTGGCCTCTTCAGTGTCATGCACAAAACACAATACAACAACCCCCTACCCCCCATATAGTACATTTACATTATTAAATGTGTTATTTTTAAATTTGCCATGCTCCCATTAATCTCACCCACACTGCCTTGCTGAACTGGGCCACTCATTGTTTGTGATGTCACTGCTGGGCAAACAATGCTCTTCGGTCCACTTAAGTCTGCCACTAAGTCCGTTTTGTTGTTGTTTGTCATGCGCTTTGTAACAGCAGCCTGCGGTAAATGTCACAACTTCAACAAAGACACTTTTTTTTTCACCAGACTCCTTGCTTTGCGTGTGTCTGCGCAGGTGTGTAAATTACAGCGTCAAACCCCCCGAAGGAGAAAACGCTGACCCCCCTATACAATAACGGATGGCTTTAAAAGAAAAAGCATGTTGACTACTTGTGCGCGGGTTTTCATGGTTGTGTTGTGCAGCTCCCTCGAGCGTAGTCGGGGTGTGCGCTCTGCCTCGTTAGACACACGATGCCCGACATTGCGATCCACGTGCTGGAAGCGTGTTCATGAACTTCGTCTTGTCCCCTATTACATACATGTATAACAACTTGTTCTCCGAGTGGCAACGTTATGTTTATATTTGTTTTTTACGTTTCCCTTCCCTCCCTCCAATGTGCACAGCCGCTCCACTTAAGCACTGTGCTACCCAGTGTCACAAAGCTGTTTTAGAGAGCAACAAAAGAATGACTCTGTACTTTACCCGTGCTGTGGATGCGTAATGAAGAAATACAACCACATTCTTTCTCATGTCAATCGTTTGTTTATTGAACGCGTGGAACGAAATGTACAGGCATTTACACAGAGGTATTTAAACGATATTAAAGGTACATGCTTGTTTAATGAAATTAAATCAATCGGCAGAATAAAGTCAAGTTATTTCCTGCTCAAATGAGTATTATGACAGTGCTCTCATCTCATCTGTATACCCTTGAGCCAGTGGTGGAATTCATCATAATCTGAATTTATATTTATACTGGAGGAATCTAATGAGCGCTAAGCTATTTTTCTCAGATGTCCAGTAGGGGCGGTTAAGAACGTTACAACAACAAACAATAAAAAACATGATAGCAGTGCAAAGTACAAGAAAGGTAAAAACAATAACTCAAACAAATGCAATGACAACTAAACCATCCCCATCCTACGAGGCAAAGCCCACTGAGGTATTCACTTATTTTTCAGAAACGACCTGGCTACCACTAAACGATAGCCACTCAACAAAGTGGCCCCATCATTTGGGACGAGTCTCTCCAGAGGACCAACCACCACCCTTGGTTTCCCAACCAAAGTGTGGAGGGCTGATGAGCCGAGTCGGCCGCTCCAATGGGCTTGTAAACTCGCGACAGTTCCATTGCGAGCCGCCCGCTCTCTACCACTGAGCCACCTGGCCGGTTGGTGAGTTGTGCCATGCCTACAGGGGGCCCCTGCACAACAGTTAGAAGGGGTTGGGTGTCAGCTAAGCCAAAGGTATGGGAGAATGCCCACGGCTCGAGCTTGGATTGCAGTTCAAGGTGACCTTAATCCATGCTTGTACTTGCAGAGTATGCGTCTGTGTGTGCGTGCGCGTGCATACGCTAAAAATCTCCACAAACAATAACATTAAACCAGGTAGTCTGAATGTGGATTCGGTACTTTCCAGTGCTTGGAGCACACGGCTCACAAGTCGGTAGGTCGCAGGTTCAAATCCCATTCGGGGTTCAAATTGGTCCTACAAATATCATCAAGTGGCACATTTCCACGATCAACTTCAGTCAGGTTTCCTGGGCAAATAATGAATGATAAATACAAATCTAAGTACAGTAAATTTAATTAATCCTCGGGGGCGTGTGCATTTTACGGTGGAGGATTTTGTTGTATGATTCGGTGCTTAGTGATGCTGTCCCAAGGGAAGAGTGGAGTTCATTAATATCTGTACAACAGACACATTGGAGTATCACTATACAAACAGAGGCTTGTGTTACATTGCTCTCATGTACGCAGCATTGCAAGGGTGCGCAATAACGAACGTACAGTGTATATACCCCTCTTTTGTACAGACTTTTGAAATGTTTCATTTAGAGGGCTCCATGAATGCGAATATATTTTACCAATGTATGCAATGGGGGGGGAGGGGAGGTTGGCGTGGCGACCAGACACTACGTTCGGTTCCTGGCCATGGCTAATATCAGTGGCGAATGATATTTTGATCATTCCTGGCTCCAACCTGCACTGACCAGCGTGGTGAAGATTGGTCCAACGTCATGTCAGGAGACCATCATCCAGCAGTGGCTTGATGAAGGGCTGTATATTATTGACGTGTGCATCGATTCTTCCCAATATCACAGTTTGGTTTGTGATCAAATTCAAGTCAATTATTGTCCCGTTTAACTGTCTCGTTTGTATTCTTCCTGAGTTTATCCCGTCTGGTTTGTGGTTTCGTTAACTTAAATTCATGAATAGCGTGCCAATACCAGACGTCATGTGCAGAAACCTATGGATAATGTAATGTCCCTTAAAAGTGAAGTCATTTTAGCCATCACGAGGTATAGATTTTTTCATGTGGATGCCCACTTTTTGTAAAGCGTTTTGAGGTGCAGTCTTATTTAGATGCTATATTAATCCACGTTGTATAGTACTGAACCCATCTCCTATAAGTACACTGAGCCATTGTTGCACATTCAACATTTTTGCAGGGGTTGTCAATCAATACAAATAATCAACTATGGACATCTAACAAAGTAGTACCAAATTTTGTTAATCCTGAAAGAATAATCAGCATGCTTAGTGTTCACACTGATAACTACAATATCTGCTGAAAGTGGTACACATTGTATTAACCGTGCAGGGATGGTGGGCATGTTTTGTGTTCACACGGAGAAACAGATCTGCTTCAAGTGGCATTCATTGTATCGACCTTGGAGGGTTGATGGGCATGTTGCGGTGGTGAGATGTTAACTCCCTCGCCTGGTATGCAGGAGGTTGTGTGTGTGATCCTGACTGACACCTGTATATTTGGAGTTTGCGTGTTCTGTCAGTGGTCGCGTGGATTCTTCTTCAGGTCCTTCAAATTTTCCCTCCACATTTAGAATCAACATGCGTTCAGAGTATTCGGCTGCAATACATTTCCACTTGACGATAAGCCACTTTGTTGAGCTATGTGGCTCCTTAAAAAAAAAAGAGCTGTATAGCTCAGTGGGCCTTACCTGGCAAAATAAAGATTGTTTAGTTTAATAATGTAGTAGTTTACACATACAGGTGAATGTATCCGCTGGGCACGCTTTATCTCTTCGTCACATTCACCTTGTGTTCGCCGTCTCTCCCCAGCGCCCTACCCTCCTGGTTCCCAGCCGGGCTACGGGCCGGGACAGCCGCAGTACAACTGGCAGCCCGGGGCGCCAGGCTACCCGGGATACGCTCCGCAGCCACAGCCGCCGGGGCAGTATGGCGCGCAGCCCAAGCCCGATACAGGTACGGCTACCGGCTTCTTGCGTGGGCTCAACCAGGGTGCGCCGTGGTTCCCAATCCTGTTGCCAGCCACGCCCACCGCTCGTAGGCTCCACCCACTCGCCTGCCAACCTCGCCCACTACATGGGTAGCTTATATACGGGTTAGAGGGGGGGGCGACGGGCGCGTGGGGGGGGGAAGTACTTTGGCCTGTGGAGCTGGGTGCGGGTGGGTGCCGAGCCTGTTGGACCTCAGTGTGTTACAAGGATAACAACGTCGCTTGTATGCTAGGGGACCACTCGACATGTTATACACTTTAGTGAAAAGTGAAGTTTCGGCTGCCTTGGATCACACCCTAAGTCAACTGCTGGAAATGTAATTCTTATCTGTTAATATTTACTGGTTGCTCAGGATTCCCTCTTCTGCTCTACGTTAATGCCTCTATACTTTGTCTATATATATAAAAATGTGTTTTTCACCAGCGCTGAGCGACCGGTAAATATAGAGGGATTGTCTTTAAACAAAACACGCAGTGCTTCAGCTTAACGGGCAACTGAATAGAATCGGGAGGCTTGACTTGGAAAATAAATAAATAAAACTTGAATGTTGAGTGGCTTCTGAAAAATAAGTTAATACCTCAGTGGGCTTTGCCTGGTAGGATGGGGATGGTTTAGATTTCATTGCATTTGTTTGGGTTATTTGTTTACCTTTTTGAACTTTGTACTTCTATCATGTTTTTGTATTGTTTGTTGCTATAACGTTCTGACCCGCCCCTACTGGACATCTGTGAAAAATAGTTTCATAGCTCATCGGATTCCTCCCGTATAAATAAGTATTCTGTATACTCGGGAAAGCCTCGCGGAGGCTTTAACTTGTGACAGAGCGATGTGGTGAATTTGAGACTGATGGCCGTTGCTTGTGACCAGATAAAAAACAGTTTAGTTCCAGGGGTCCTCTTCAAGAGGGAGAACCTGGGTTTCAATAGCTCCAGAAACATGGCAAACAAATTCAAATATGTGAAACAGATAGGCTTTGAAAAAAAAATCACAATTGTATAAGAATAATAATAATGGACTTAATTTATCCCGGGAAATCCTTTGCCGGATATTAAGAGGGGTGGACTGTTTCACAGGGATGCACGGCCAATTCTACGAATGTGTTGTGTTTGGCATGTGAGTGGAAACTGGAGAAGCCTACGTGTTAAACTGAAACTAGAGAACCTGGAGACAACCCAGGAATACGAGGAGGGGTAACCTTTAAATCTCCACACAGATTCACCATCTTCTGCCCACGCTTATAGGGAGAAGGGCACTACTATGCTTAAGGAGATCATAGTGAAAAGGTCAAATGAAAACGGTGGTGGTTGTAGTCATTAGTCTGTTTATCGAGTGTCACAATGGGATGAAGTAGGCACAGCACCATTTGAAGGGAGGGGCAGTGGGGAAGTGGAGAATGGGGCAGACAGTTCCGTAATCTGCTTCATTTACAATCTGACCCGAAGATCAGCACATTGCAGATGCTGTTTGCAGATGAGCATTTAAATTAACATTTACACCCAACTAGGGGAACGGTGAGGGACATGTGGGGTGCTGAGTGAGGCATGGGAGTTGTAGTTGTTGATCAAGCTATAAAAAAACGTTGCTGTTTTATTGATATGTACCTATAGCTATGTATGTTGAAGTTCTTTCGCACCATACGAAGCCAACCGTGCTCATTGGAGGTGCGTCACGAAGTGGCCTTGGGGATAGTATGTCAACCAATTAACTTGAATTAAAATACAAATAATTTCCCCATCTTCCTTGATAGAAATGCCGTGGTGTTGGACGATCTCGGTTGAACTGACTTTAGCCGGAGTGATGGTTACATTTGGTTTGGTGTACGAGTCAAAACATTGACCCGTTCCAGAAATATCTCATCTCTGTTGTGCGGCTTTGATCGTAACATTATTATTCGTAACTAAGCAATGTGTAATGCATGATTTTTCTTGTTAAAAGTTTGGTTGGAAAACCCGGAGCAGGCACGACTGTCCACCGAGAAATGTTTTTGCAAGCCTAATGCACTTTTCCCTGAAGGCCCCCTCTCTCTCTCTCTCCCTCTATCCACGGAGCCCCATGCTTTACCCGGCGGTGAGTGGAACAGAGCACGCGTTGTGTCTGAACTGGTGCCTTGTTTAGCATACGATACAGGGTGGGAGGCCGGTTGGCATGGCTCTGGTTATATTTGGTGTGTGAGTCGGGCCTGCGACACCATCCCCCCCTAAGAGGCTGCTGGTGTACAGTGGTTGCATTTCGCTGGAAGTTGCTCGCCGAAATAAGGGCCCCCAACGTTAGGGTTGGTGCTGCCTGGCATTTGCGTCCAAAATATTTTTTTATTTCTAAAACAATACAATGTAATCTTGATTTACAGCTTTCGTGACTGCAGGAATCCATACTTATTGGTTCTTTCGGTAAAGTCACGTAGGTAAAAAAATATATATTTTTTAAATTCTACCTACGTGACTTTACCGAAAGAACCAGAGTATCAATACAATGTAATTTAGTTTATATAGCGATCTCAAGACGTTGTACAGGATGAGTGCGCATATGCATTTTGTGGAGGCAGTCAGGCATAGACGGAAGGTCTTAAGCTTGGACTTGAACAGCAGCAGGGAGTCAACAGCACAGATGGTTGGGAGAAGGGATTTCAAGACTACGGGGTCGGCAGAGGAGGATGGGTAACCTACTCACTGGAACGATTCTATATCACGCCACTCTTCGTTCGCGACTGCGCAACAAGGAAGCACGCCTGCGACTGCAAACGTCTCCTAATGTTCTGAAGAAATATCTGACGAAAGCCTTTCTCCACGTGTCTCAATTTCTGCTTTGCACCGCTATCTCGCCGGTGGTGTGTTGTAGGGCACAACAGCCCTGAAGCGCACGCTGAGGTTTGTGCGTTACCAATGCGACGCTTTGTAAACTTGCACAACTTACCTCAATCTTCCTTTTGCGTATTAAGTGTTGCAAAAGTCCTGGACAAAGGTTGTTGTTCAACTGCAACTACAGATTTTAATCATCACCGGAAACTCATTTACTTTGAGCAAATACGCCAACTTTGCATGATAAATCAGCAGTGTTTATCTGGTCATGTCTGGTGGGTGAGCCAGCTTTTGAGTAGCCTCATGGTCAATATATCTGAAACACTGCTGGTGAATGTTCAAGGGGATGGTGGCCTTCCCACGTACTCCACAGTTTTAGATTGGTTTCTGCAGTTGCACTCTAGGTTATTCCTAATTGTTCAGTGTGTATGGCAATCGTACCATTGATTGATGGAGTTTTGTCTGGCCAGTGAAAACAAGTGTTTGTTGCAAAGTGAGTGATCAACAATCACTGGACTACAAAACACTGCAACCTCGGGTAGTGCGCGTGACTTCCGGCAGCGATTCAGATTTGAAGTTGCCATCCCAGTTGTCCGTTTGGGGGAGCAGTTATCAGCACCTTAGAGCGCGTTTCCATGAGCCACAGGACTTGAATAGCGACTCAACTTTCTCCCTGCGCCCCCCCCCCTTCTCCCCCCGAGCACTCTGGTTTCCATATTTTTTGTGAACATTTAGAATAGTCCAGGCTAATGCATCACTCCTCTCGTTTTGTTTCATCTCTACAATTTTGTCCACTCCATTAACCCAACTGCAACATTTGCGTGTGATTTGCGTTTGACATAATTTACAAATTGTCACCTGCCTGTATCGCTAGTGTAGCAACCAAGATTGAAGTGCAACCTGGCTTAAAATTCACTTCATTTTAGACGTTCAGCCAAAGTAACAAAAACACTTGCTATTTGTATTTTCCGGATATGATCCTCAGACTTAATTGAAGAAGCCTTCCTCCTGTGAATCAATACATGTTTATTGAGGACCAAAGTATGACATAAGTGTCCCTGAGTGGACTTTTGCTCTCTCGGGGTTCTTGAAGCGTGTGGCACTTGCTGGCTGCACTTCCTGTTAACAGTCGACTAAACGGCCGTCTTCATTCTCGACTTTAGCAGGCATGCGATGCTTTTACACCTGGATAGTTCTACGCTTTTGGATGTACATGTCAGACGCCTTTAGGCTGTGGGTAACGATTAGCAGGTAATGATCACAAAGTGGCTATTTGTTTTGTGTTGGCTCTTTATTTGGGCGTAGCGTGTTAACCAATGAGGACTGTCATTCAGATAGACATTTTTTTCTCCACTTTTATTAATCGGGGAGAATGTTGTTAAAATATCATCGTGGTGGACAAACTGACTTTTTCATCCACCCTGGGATGGTGATGGTGCATTGAGTTTCATTGAAGTGTCAATTCGTTAGTTTATTCCATGACAATCCATGTTTTCTAAAACTATCATCATCTTCAAAATAACACTCCATATGTAGTCTTATTAGAATGATAATGAAATTGACCGCATCCCATCATATGAGGTCTCAGAAGCTAAGCAAGATTGAGCACGGATAATGCTTGTATGGGTGATCACCATGTATGACAGTTTATCATAGGCCGTGGAGCTACCTGGTCAGAATCGGAGGACAGTTGTATTGTACTGTGCTCCCACATCTATGCTCCAACGCTCACTGCCCAGCGCACTGAACCGGTAGAAGCGAGTCGCCCCCGATGACGCACACGTGGTGAGAAGGGCCGCTCATCCTGCAGTGTGCATTGACGCACGGCTACACGATGGCGTTAGGAATTGCAAGCTTGCCCTGTTCGTGGAACTGCCCCAACTTCTCTAGCCCCATGGACACCACAGTCCCTATCCCCCACAGACTTATGGGACGTTTTATCTTGCACGGTTTGGAGGTCGTCGTGCGTTAAGGGCCTGCGTTTGTGAAATGGCACATATAACGTTTAACCTATCGCAACCTGAGTGACCGATGTAAATTCTAATCGCATGCTGATATTTAGTGCAAATATAGTCGAATCTATGTTAAGCTCTTACGCAAATACCAACGTTTTCCAATTGTGGGCCATTGAAAATTATGGCCGGGAGTTGATTTGGTTTTACGCATAGGGTAACATTGGCCTCAATCTCTAATTTGTCTTATTTCACGCTAACACTTGCAAACAAATGATCCTCGTCATCGGTAAACCCGGTAATTTGCCTTCCATTGAGTGTGATGATGATATAATAATGTGGGTAAAGTCTACTGCCTGTTATTGATTATGAAGGTCACCTGCGAATACATAAATTATGGCACGTTCTCCTGTTGTGTGTCTGATGAATAATTAACAGGGAGACCTCCCTTTTATTATTTCTTAAAACGGGGTTGCAGGGATGTGGCCGGGTGGCTCCGCTTTTCCAGCAACATTGAGGGCCCAGGGTTCATAGTCCGAGATTCAACCGTGCATGATTAAAACCAGATTTTCGAGGGGAGCGAGTTAATGATCAATAACTGTACCCAAAAAAACAACAACACTTTTAATTTGTGGTGAAATTTGTCTAACGTTCTTCTCTTGAGAAGGTCTATAGTGTAAGTTTGATGAACACTTTGTCAATCCACTGCTGAATAGGAGCCTCCCCAATGCCCACGTGGGTCATGGCCGTTATATGACCGCTCGTCTGTGCGGGTTGATAATGGTGGGGAGCGTTGACGTGGGAGCATCAATGTACAGTACAACAATCGATTTTGCTGCACTGCTATCTGGTTTCCACCACGCAGCCAAGCAGCAACCCCATGTTGCACAACTTGTTATTCCATGGTGGTCGCCCATCCAATCCCCTCGCCAAGCCTGACCCTGCTTAGCTTTCGAGATCTGACGGTTGAGTTCGTCAAAGACCGTGCCGAAGTTCGGTTCCAAAGTTGTAAACTCGTCTAACACGTGCGCGCTTGCCGTTGTTGTTGTTGGATGTCGTGTCGCCCTCAGTGTACGTGGTGCAGGAGCAGAGACGCAACAACAACAGCAGCACCACCGAGACGTGCCTGACGGCCTGCATGGCCGCGATGTGCTGCTGCTGCGTGTGGGACATGCTCACCTAGGTGTCGCCACTGCTGCGGGCGCCGCCTGTATATACACCGACACGCGCACACACGCACACATGCACACACATGCGCAC
Source organism: Petromyzon marinus (assembly GCF_048934315.1). NCBI lineage: Eukaryota > Metazoa > Chordata > Hyperoartia > Petromyzontiformes > Petromyzontidae > Petromyzon > Petromyzon marinus. The sequence goes on from NC_133674.1 coordinate 19,635,775, forward strand.
ACATGCACACAACAACAACACACGCCCTTCGCCACTAAGTGGCGGTGACGTCACCACGGCGCTTGTGCCAGGCTATGTGCACATGCACACGCATACACAGACACATGCTGCCCAGACGGATGTTATGGGTGTGTTGCCAACATTGCACCAAAAGTCCTTGTTTGTGTGTGCCGAAAATCACAGTGCAGTAAAAATGCACCGTCCTTTCGCGTACGCATGGGCAGGTGCCACGTCGACAAAATCGGCGGCCGTCGTTCACGTTGAGGGGGTGGTGGGGCTCTCCGACGTGTCGTGCCGCGTGTCGTGCCGAGTGACGTTCGGCGCGACGCCCCGGGGCTGAAGCTCCCCAGCATGTGGAGCGAAACGTCGGGACAACGTTACCGGACAACACGCGGTACAACCCGGAACCACATCGGAACAACATCGCAGAGTGACACAGTAACACAGGCTGGTGGGGGGGTGGGGCGCACGTAGGCGTTTGCGGTCGTGAGCGTTAACACTTAGACGTACGCACACACCCGACCCTTCCTCGCGTCCATAAATACCCGGCACAAGGCCCCCCCCTCCCTCCTCCCGCCGTGTTTTGCCCACGGTGACGAGCGGCCATGCACCAGCCACCTCGGGCTTGAGTTTCACTCTGGCCACCTGCCAACTCGACTTGCACCTCCCTGCACCCCCCCCCCCTTCTCCACTCTCGCCGCTACACCACCGCCCCTCGCCCACTGCATCTCATGCTTAGGTGAGGCGATCGAGCGACAGAGGGGGGACAGCAGGTATTTTTATCTCCGGCAGTTGGCGCTCACTCGGGCGATCTGCTCACGTCGCCGTTTTCCCCCCTAGTGCCTCGTTTTTGTAGAACGTCATCAGCGAAGGCGACCACGTTGCTTTGGAGAATTGCGATTGGTGTACTCTTTTTTTTGGCTTCTGATTTCCTAAGTTGCATTTAGGTGCAGATCCTTACGGTTAAAACACGATGCGTTTTACTTTTTCCTGCTGTGGAGGTAGGCAGATTATAAGGCGTTGTGAATAAAATCATTGCATTTTTAAATAAATACGATTGGAAATTTAATTGACTATTTGACACCGTTAAGAATTGCAGTTCCGACCATCCCTACATTATAGCTACTGGCCTGCAACCCCGAGTCCCTTGAGTGGGAGCTAAAGAGCAATCCTCGCTGTGTACGGTGCGTACAGTACGTACGGGGTGCTGGTGTGGTTAAACAGCCCGCGTTTCACAAGTCGCGATGCAACAGCAGCTAAAGGTCATTTGGTTGTAAAGGAACCTCGAAATGTATTTATACTGCAATTGGCAGGGCAAGTGAGGAATAGTCGACGTTGAGCACTCGGTAGCCGTCGCTCTTGCTAAAGTTGATCTCATCCACCGGCTCGGGCGGTGATGCATCTGAGATGATTGTTGGACTTGGCGGCCCCATCACCCCACAATGACCTGTAAGCCCCATTTGAGAGAATGTATCACAAGCGTGTCCGATGCGGATTGTGGTGTTGATAAACCGGCAGCCTTTGGAGAAGTTGGTGACTGGGATAGTGGAATGATCCTGTCCATTTCCGGACAATGTGTGCGTGCGCGTAGGGAACGGTGGCGCAGTGCACTACTAACTGCGCAACCTAAGTTAGATTCCAGCTCATGACCAATAGTGACAGCGAATATCTGATCCGATCCTGGGCCTCCTCTTGGTAGACTCGGTCTCAAATGAGTACCTGGTGTGACATGTAAAAACATCGCCACTGGGGAGGCAAAGGCGGCCTCGGGCGTGGTGCTGACCACACCACCGTCTCGTATGCCGTTCTGGCCTTCATATGTTGTTGCTGACAGCACTGGGCCCAACTGTCTGTTAAAGGCTTGTGTGTGCAAATGCCAGCAACTACATATTTGTGCGAGCACTGATTTAGGACTTAATAATGGGCAACAGACTGCTATCCTTCGTTTATATACCAACGTGTAATCTGACTTGGTTTTACTGACTTTGTCGTTATCATCCTCCACCACAAGCCCGTGAATGCCAAAAGTCGTACTCTGCTCTTCCAATCAGTATCCCCCTCCGAAACTATTTATCTCAAGCATCCGGCCACCCGAATCATAAAGCGCACAAACTTCCCACTGTCACAATGCAATTAAGAAAAAAAAATGTGCAGAGGTTTCGAGCAAATTTCAAATAATGGAGTCAGTCATTCAGGGACGAAATGCCTTTTGGGTAGCTGTAGATAAATACACCTCGTGTGCACTAACGTTGATGTTATCACGTGGATATTATTGGCGTCGTACGTACAGACGCTGAAATAAATGCTAAAATTATTCAATAGCTGCCATGCTTGCAGACATAGACATGGCACGCATGACATACATATGGTTGGTAGGTCAAGCGCTTAAGATAAAATTAGTTTAAGCACACGCACGCATTCGTGGTGACTGTGGTTTCGAGTGGCTGTTAACTAAACCACCGGAGCTTAACATAAAGCAGATAGCATAAAACATGTCTTTTGTTTCTTTGCAGAATATTAAATTTGATTTGGCAACCTCAATTGAAGGAAATGCATGTAACTGTGCATGTACACCACATATGCAGCCTAATACTTGGTGACTCCAAGCACTAATTATTTTTAACATATTCAACTTATTTTGATACAAATTCATATTTGCCAGCTGACATTAATTTAAAAAAGTCTCTTAACAGGTACAATGTCTCTTAACATTTACGGAGACTGCATATGCATGTATCTATGTACAGACATTAACCAAATAAAACCTAACTTCTCAGCTTGCTGGTTTTATTCACGCACCCCAATCTATTTTTGCTTGGCTGCAAATGGGTTGGTTAAGCTGGGTGGACGGACGGACGATTGGATGAAATGTGACGTGACGGAGTTGTGCCGATTTCTACAGAGGACGCCCTTATATTGTATTTAATTGCTGTCGATATTATCGTTAGGCATAAGTACATCCTAAATTTTGATTTAAAGCTTTCGTGACTGCAGTGATTCATATTCTTGGTTCTTTCGGTAAAGTCACGTTTGAAGGGAAACGTGACTTTACCGAAAGAACCAAGAGTATAAGTACATCCTGTTTAGTGTGCTGTTAACGAGGTCTATGGAAGGACGATGAATCTAGCTTTATAGTATAGCAAAATGTATGTGACGTATGCTGCTATTCTTTTGAGAGGGGAGGAAACCCATTAACGTCGACAAGTGCGACTCTAATTGTGACACGCAAACTGCTTTGCACACGTGGGCATTAAAAGTGTATGCAAGCGGAAAGAGAGTGCAGAAGCTTGCACGCTTCGACCACCATCCCAGTTAACCTGGGTTTGAGCCTCGTTGCTCATCCCTTTGGTAGGCTGAGCCAGCCAAGAATGTGCATATCCTGCAGTTTTCAGGCTTAACTGCACCGGATAGACAAAGGTGGCCAGGTATGTCACTGCCACTACCACTGCAATCTTGTGCCACGCTAGCCTCAATAATTGAGAACAGCACTTGTCCTGATAATTTGAGGCTAACATGGGCATCTTTTTTTATGTTATCAAATAAATGAAAAGACCTTCCACTTTGGTAATTGTAGTGGGTTTTCTCCTGTTCCATTAATTGTGCTTTAGGCTGTAATGATGATGTAAGTAAATATTGTAGCATAAATATATTGTTAAATACTGATATCAGGTCCGTAAGGTACTTTTAAAAACATGCAATACTATTTTCTCAGCGTGTGCGTTCACTAGTGGACAATTGTCGACTACATAAATCTCACTTTTATATAATAGATGGTTTGAAATTGATAGGTGTTTGATGTGCGCCTTTGTATGTATTCCCGCATCACGGGTTCCATTCAATGTCATGTGCTGTCTCACCTTTGGAACTGGGAGGCTTTTTTCAATAAATTAACTGTTGCCATTATAAGACGCGTTTTATGGTAAATTGTGCTAAGACGCACACCTGCAATTGCTCCCTCCTAGCGATGTGTCCTGCCCAAACTCACTTGCTTCTTCTTAACCATTAAAATTGTATGTAACCGTTAATAAATGTACTCCCTTTTTTGTCTCTCAATACCCCTCAAAGAACACCATATTCCAATGGGAATGCTTGCTCATTCGGAGAACGTTCCGGTTTTAAAATACATGTTCCATAGGTTGCAAGAGAAAAATCCTCACGCTGATGATTCATTGTACCCTACTGAGTCCATCTTGACACCAACTACCACCCAACTTCCAATACTTTTTTTTAAACAAAGGAGGCTCAAAGGCCCAACAAGTCAAGCAGTTAGCAACACAGCACTGTCAGAGTTGTAATAGGATTTAGCACATTTCTTGAAATGAGAAAGGCCATAAGAGCTTTGAGAACGTTCATGGGAAGACATTTGGATGGGAGAGAATTTACTGAATGGGAATATTGCCTGAAAATAACAGTTGGTAAAAACACTTGACATTTAATTTTATTATCAGTATCCCCTTGAACCTAGTCAGTAAAAAAAATACAGCCGTCTTTAAAATCTATAATGGATGAAGGCCCTCCCATAATGTGGCAGTCACGTTGGTCAGCATGGGTTGTTGGTACAGGTCCGAACCAGATAATGTTGAGCCGTGGCCTGGAATAAAACGCCGGTCGCTCGCTGGGTCCCATGGTGCAGTGCGCGTGCACAACCACCGCCACTGCACCCCATAAAAAACTCGTGATTTGATAAGATACATTTGTATTCCGCTTTAAAATTGAGAACCAAAAGTAGAAGAATGAGCAATTCACGAAAGATGTGTAACAACAGAAAACTCCGCTTTTTAAAAAGGCGACTGTTTTTTTTTAAAATGGAGTTACTGGTTGTGATTGGTTACTAGAGCCACCTATTGACAGATACATAAATTACAATACTTCAAATATATTACTGTATAGTAAACTCCGGCTTAAAATGCGACATTTTTCCCGATGTAATTTAAAGCAAGGTTTGGTGGTGAGTCTTATAATCCAGAAAAAAGGGTATCGATTTTAAGTCGTCTGCCCAGTAAACAAATCAGTGTGCTGTGTAAAGTGCCGATACACGTTTCATAATTTTAAATAAACTTAATCTATAACACAATCATTAAGCGTCGTTGTTGGTGACTAATCATTAATAATGCCTCCTTCCCATATTCGTGTCTGCACATAAATATAGCATATTATCAACAACAGCAGCAGGTTAAATACAGCCACTTGGTTGAGCGAACATTTGTGTCCAGGTAGCTTCTACGTAGTTTAGTGGGCCCACACCTGGTAAAATAAAAACTAGTTCAAAGACTGCTGAACTGGCAGATGTCCGTCTATACTGCGGCCAGGAGAGGGCGCTATCAATTCGCACTCAGTACCCTGGTCACCCCGATATGACAAGTGTACAATAATGTGCGTTTAAAGCGTGATGTCACAATTTATCTAGAGTCGAATGGATTCATATTTTTTGTTTTTTTCTATAAAGTTACGTAGATAGAAAGAAAAAAATAAAGTGAATAAAAATATCACGACGTTTCGATCGCAACACAAGCGGTCATCATCAGGAAAAGGGGTTAGCCTCTAAAGGCAAACTGTTTATAAAGGTTTAGAGATGGGCGTAGCCCAAGTGTATCAGCAGCACCAGCAGTATGGGCAGAGCAGTATTGCCAATGCAGCAGCAATGCCAATGTAGCAGCAATGTCAATGTAGCAGCAATGCCAATGCACCAATAATGCCAATGCAGCAGCAATGCCAATGCAGCAACAATGCCAATGCAGCAACAATCCCAATGCAGCAACAATGTCAATGCAGCAACAATGCCAATGCAGCAGCAATGCCAATGTAGCAACAATGCCAATGCAGCAGCAATGCCAATGTAGCAACAATGCCAATGCAGCAGCAATGCCAATGTAGCAACAATGCCAATGCAGCAGCAATGCCAATGCAGCAGCAATGCCAATGCAGCAAAGGGCCACCAGGAAATCACTGCTGACGGTGGAGGTTGATTGACCAGAAAACACAAGTCAAGTCATGACCCAAAGTGGTTGATGACATCTTCCAATGATTGCACCAATAATGCCAATGCAGCAGCAATGCCAATGCAGCAACAATGCCAATGCAGCAACAATCCCAATGCAGCAACAATGTCAATGCAGCAACAATGCCAATGCAGCAGCAATGCCAATGTAGCAACAATGCCAATGCAGCAGCAATGCCAATGTAGCAACAATGCCAATGCAGCAGCAATGCCAATGCAGCAGCAATGCCAATGCAGCAAAGGGCCACCAGGAAATCACTGCTGACGGTGGAGGTTGATTGACCAGAAAACACAAGTCAAGTCATGACCCAAAGTGGTTGATGACATCTTCCAATGATTGCACCAATAATGCCAATGCAGCAGCAATGCCAATGCAGCAACAATGCCAATGCAGCAACAATCCCAATGCAGCAACAATGTCAATGCAGCAACAATGCCAATGCAGCAGCAATGCCAATGTAGCAACAATGCCAATGCAGCAGCAATGCCAATGTAGCAACAATGCCAATGCAGCAGCAATGCCAATGCAGCAGCAATGCCAATGCAGCAAAGGGCCACCAGGAAATCACTGCTGACGGTGGAGGTTGATTGACCAGAAAACACAAGTCAAGTCATGACCCAAAGTGGTTGATGACATCTTCCAATGATTGCACCAATAATGCCAATGCAGCAGCAATGCCAATGCAGCAACAATGCCAATGCAGCAACAATCCCAATGCAGCAACAATGTCAATGCAGCAACAATGCCAATGCAGCAGCAATGCCAATGTAGCAACAATGCCAATGCAGCAGCAATGCCAATGTAGCAACAATGCCAATGCAGCAGCAATGCCAATGTAGCAACAATGCCAATGCAGCAGCAATGCCAATGCAGCAGCAATGCCAATGCAGCAAAGGGCCACCAGGAAATCACTGCTGACGGTGGAGGTTGATTGACCAGAAAACACAAGTCAAGTCATGACCCAAAGTGGTTGATGACATCTTCCAATGATTGCACCAATAATGCCAATGCAGCAGCAATGCCAATGCAGCAACAATGCCAATGCAGCAACAATCCCAATGCAGCAACAATGTCAATGCAGCAACAATGCCAATGCAGCAGCAATGCCAATGTAGCAACAATGCCAATGCAGCAGCAATGCCAATGTAGCAACAATGCCAATGCAGCAGCAATGCCAATGCAGCAGCAATGCCAATGCAGCAAAGGGCCACCAGGAAATCACTGCTGACGGTGGAGGTTGATTGACCAGAAAACACAAGTCAAGTCATGACCCAAAGTGGTTGATGACATCTTCCAATGATTGCACCAATAATGCCAATGCAGCAGCAATGCCAATGCAGCAACAATGCCAATGCAGCAACAATCCCAATGCAGCAACAATGTCAATGCAGCAACAATGCCAATGCAGCAGCAATGCCAATGTAGCAACAATGCCAATGCAGCAGCAATGCCAATGTAGCAACAATGCCAATGCAGCAGCAATGCCAATGCAGCAGCAATGCCAATGCAGCAAAGGGCCACCAGGAAATCACTGCTGACGGTGGAGGTTGATTGACCAGAAAACACAAGTCAAGTCATGACCCAAAGTGGTTGATGACATCTTCCAATGATTGCACCAATAATGCCAATGCAGCAGCAATGCCAATGCAGCAACAATGCCAATGCAGCAACAATCCCAATGCAGCAACAATGTCAATGCAGCAACAATGCCAATGCAGCAGCAATGCCAATGTAGCAACAATGCCAATGCAGCAGCAATGCCAATGTAGCAACAATGCCAATGCAGCAGCAATGCCAATGTAGCAACAATGCCAATGCAGCAGCAATGCCAATGCAGCAGCAATGCCAATGCAGCAAAGGGCCACCAGGAAATCACTGCTGACGGTGGAGGTTGATTGACCAGAAAACACAAGTCAAGTCATGACCCAAAGTGGTTGATGACATCTTTCCAATGATTGCTGAGTCTATAACCTTACTCTCGGTGGAAATTGTGTCTGTGTCTGTATATATGGACGGCTTCATGAATCTTTGTTGATAGCCAGTAGGCTTGCAAAGTACCATCGTCTTAGAGAAATCAATTTCGTGTGAGCCAGCCGCATTAAAATAATGATCAGCCACGGCATAAGTATTGATCCTACCGTGTTTTAGATCTGCCTCATGTTCACGAACACGGTCCGAGACATGTTGCTTAGTTTCCCCAATGTAACTGCTGCCGCAGACATGTCAGGAATCTTGTCCTTCACAGATGGGATCAGATCACGCATTTTATGTACTGTGTAAAATCGAACCTGGATCTTGTGTTTGTTCATGATTTTGGAAATATTTTTGGTTACCCCTGCTATGTATGGTTTTGATTGGATCCACAGATGGCGCCTTCCTCACTGTTGGACTTTGCGGATTGTGTAGTCAGAATATCCATTCGCCTTGAGAGCTTGGTGTACGTGTTTGAGTTCACTGGTTAGGTGTTCATGGTCGGAGATACATTGAGCTCTTTGGTGTAGCGTTTTGATGAGGGAATTATTCTGGGATGGATGGTGGTGGGAATCAGGTTTAAGGTAGGCGTCAGTATGGGTTACTTTCCTGTAGACAGAACGGCTCATTGAGCCATCTGGTCTCTGATTCCCACCACCATCCATCCCAGAAGAGATGCCCTGGCCAGCAACCACAATGCACTATCCTCGAGATTTGGCAATGCCAACACCAGAAGCGGTGGCCTGTGCAGAACATTGGGGGATAAAAGACGATATAGGTTGGACAGGAGAGACGACGAAGAAGAAGACGACCAGGGAGTGGGCAAACACACGGGCCGCACTCGCTCCCCCAAAAGCCTCTTCCTCCGGCCCGCCACGTGTTTAAATTTCATGACCTATTTATATATTTAAAAATACATTCTAATCCCCCTCTCTCCCTATCGATGCCCCCTCGCCTAGACCTCACGCGATTTTGGACAATTTTTTACCCCCCCTCGTCGCACAAATATGACGTCACAAAGTTCTGCCCCCCCCCCCCCAAAAAAAAACCTGCTTCAAATCGCTTTAAACTATTGTCATTGTAGTGCGTATTTAACGTGGCGCTGCACTCTGATGTTGTAGGAAAAAAAAACATTTATTAAAAAGTCTATTTAATTAAATAGAACGTGTATTTATTTAAAGTTGCGCATTTTGATGTCACGTCACATTTCTCAAACCCCCTCCCGCCGCTCGTCACACATCGTCACAAATGTCTGACCCCCCCCCCCCCCAGGTGCGTGACGTCATTTATGGACGGCCCCTTTGTCTTAGTGGAGGTGAATGGGAAGCAAAGATGCTTGATCTGCACACAGCAAATAAAGGTCGCAGTTCTCTCGCAAGTTGTTCCGAACTTTGATGTGTAGCGATTCAAACAAAGAGGCGTCAGACACCAGGAAGTGAGCTCTACATACCATTTCATTCATTCATATGTTGTGACATTAAGCGGCTTGTTGACGTGGATCGAGCTGCCGTTTTTTACACAGCCGATGTTCGGCAATTGAATACCGTGCTGTTATGCTTTTTCATTTTCATCGGCCCAACTCGGTGCATTTTAATCCAAAGCGGTCCGCTGTCCGATTGAGTTTCACGTCCCTGCTGTTCACAATGCCACGCATCTTTTTGTGACGCACGCGGCATTATTGACAGCAGTGTTCCGTGAGTTCCACCAGAGGGCTCTGGCGAGCCCCCCGTGCATCCTGCTGAGTCGGTAACCCTAGAGACCCAATTGCGTTGCCCTGGCAACATATATTGTGTCTGCTCAAATCTCACACACACACACAAAGGCAACAGATTGAGATCCTCCGTGTAGCCTACATAGGAGGCTGCGGGGCACCTGCTGCTAGCGAGCACCTATTTACGCTGGGCGGGTTCAAGTGTGGCCGGCACCACCCCCGACCGCCTTTGTCTCCCTTTTAGGGTTGCCACCTCTGTTCCCCCATCAGACGCAGACATATTTGTCAGTCAGCCTCGGTCGAGCAAAATTGTGCAGTTGACTAAACCTGGACACGTGGCAAGCCGACTCCCCAGAGCTGACGTTTATACATCACACAGTTAGGTCGAGAAGATAAAGACAACGATCCCCCGTGTAGCCTTAACAGACTGTTGGGGCAAGTGCTGTTAGCGAGCACCTATGAAGGCCGGCACGGCACACGAGGGGGTGGGTGGCCAACACCACGCCGCCCGGCCGCCTTTGTCTCCCCAGGGGTGATGTTTGCACACCGCACCGGGTACTCATTTGAGGCTGAGTCGACCTAGGGGAGGGCCCAGCACCGGGTTTAGACACTCGTCACCAGTGTTGGCCGTGAGCGGGAATCGAACTCGGGTTATTGTTGCCGCAGTGCGCACACACACACACATGCATCGGCCCCGTTGCTCCAGTCCACTGCAACAGGCCACTCGTGTGTGCTGCACGATATCGACACTCGTGACGCCCAGAAGAGACGGTCACGTCAGCCCTGGTGATTCAGGGGCCATCAATCGGCGGATGAGTTTCAATTCCAGGCCGTGGACAACGTCAGTGGTGAGCGAGATCTGAACTGAACCGAGAACCGATCAACCAACAGCCTCATCAATGCGTGCTACCTTCAACTCGCACAGACCAGCGTGGTGAAGTATGGTCGGACAACCGTCACGGTCGACGCGTCGCGGAGAGGAGGGGTTCATCCAACAGTGGACTGAAAAAGCGGGTTTAGAATAAAAACCCCATTGCGGAAGGTGACGAAAGGGTGGAACGGCATGGATGACGAGGCTTTGTGTCCGCGTTATGAAATGACATTTCACTCAATAGGAAAGCAAGCGCGTGCATAATTTAGATGCAGGCAACAGGTGCATGAGATGTATTCGACGATTAAAGAGCCGCACGGATAGAACCAATAACGTTTGCGAGGCTGACGTCAGCATCGCGTGCGTGAGTGAGGCTGATGCCAGCAAAATCAGTCAATGACTTAATGACTTGAAAAACTCATTAAAGCGTCATAAAAACCCGTCATGGAATCTCATCTGCCGAACTGATCTCATGCTAAGAGGAGCCCATCTCAGGCTCGCCATCGTGCGTGGAGCGACTTTAATGTGTGAGTGGTAGATGTGCGTTCGTGTGTGGAGTGTGGTGTGCTGGTGAATGAGCGGGGTGTGTGGAGTGGTGTGTGCTGGTGAGTGTCGTGTGCTGGTGAGTGGTGTGAGCTGGTGTGAGCTGGTGAGTGTCGTGTGCTGATGAGTGGTGTGTGCTGGTGAGTGGTGTGTGCTGGTGAGTGGTGTGTGCTGGTGAGTGTGGTGTGGTGGTGAGTGTGGTGTGCTGGTGAGTGGTGTGTGGTGGTGAGTGGTGTGTGCTGGTGATTGAGTGGTGTGTACTGGTGAGTGGTGTGTGCTGGTGAGTGGTGCGTGCTGGTGAGTGGTGTGTGCTGGTGAGTGTGGTGTGCAAGTGAATGGTGTGTGGTGGTGAGTGGTGTGTGCTGGTGAGTGGTGTGCTGGTGAGTGGTGTGTGGTAGTGAGTGGTGTGTGCTGGTGAGTGGTGTGTGCTGGTGAGTGGTGTGTGCTGGTGAGTGGTGTGTGGTGGTGAGTGGTGTGTGCTGGTGAGTGGTGTGTGCTGGTGAGTGGTGTGCTGGTGAGTGTGGTGTGCTGGTGAGTGTGGTGTGCTGGTGAGTGGTGTGTGCTGGTGAGTGGACGAGGACACTGCAGATCGCGAGCAGTACGAGGCGTACATGAAGGATCTGCACCATGTCCAATACTTGGCCCACTTTCGTGTGCCATGTTTGACGACTTCATCTTCATCGAGCGACTTTTTTGAGCTTTGGCTGTGCCGACTTTCTGCGTGAAGGAGTGGACAGCTCTGTCGGTGGTGCGGAGTTCACCAGTGCCAGCAGTAGATTTGGCCAATGGCGTTTCGAGTATCAACATTTATGTATCAAAATTATTATTTAATAAATAAAAGTATGACAGATTTGCCGATACCAATGACATTCCAATCGCAGAATATCACTGTAGATTCCACAGATTCCCTATGTCGACTCAGCTTTAAAAATGAGCAATCGCGTGTAGGCACGAGCGATTGGGAGACACCGCCGCTTTAAGATGTACCGCATCACCCCCAGCGGCTCAAAGACCTTACAAATCCGGATCGGTCGTCATCACTCGCCATCAGTCCACTGCTGGACCAAGGACTCTCCAAGCCGCTACTGTGACGTAACAATCCACCTAGCACCTGCAAACGAGCCGATTTCATTGCTCCATCTCCACCCTGGTCGTCCTCTCTGGCGCGTTCCCCTCCCATCAGTTTCGCTCCTTTGCTCGTCTCTATCACCGGACTTCATTCCTTCTAGCGACGCGTCCTGCGCAATCTCACTTTCATTCACAGTCAAACGTATGGCTTGAGCCTGCATACGTCTATTAAGTAGCACCATATCCCTCTGTACATTTATGCTATTTGGAGCTGGTTGGGTATTAGATACGCGCAATAATTGTACGCATCTGGTTAATTGCAGAGTGACTGGAGCCAACTGAATGCGGGTCGTGTGTTCCCCACATCAGGTAGGTTTCTTCGTCAGCTCTCACTGCCCAGCGTGGTGAAGTATGGTCACGTAGCTTCTCACAATGGAATTAAGAGCACGTCATACATTCCCCACGACAGCACCCACATGTACACTCACTCTCGGCGCTTCATTTCTCACTCCATAATTTCCAGAACGACTTGTTTAGAGTAGGAGGGATTATTGGCGTAAGGCGCAACCAATATAGTACAAAGTACGCCTATCCATAATAATCCCATATGCTGTACAGTATTCCTATCACCTTATGAGGGTTAATAATTATCACGAGGACAAGATAAGGCGAGATGGATGTGGAGTGGCAAAAAGTATAAAGAGAACAGCGATCTGGACTGTTACGGCTGAAATCAAGCACTGAGCCTAACCCGAACCTAACAAGGTCCATGACCACGCACGTATGTGTACAGCCGTTTTGGGAATCCACTGCTGGATGGAAAATAAAACCCATCAAACACATTTGTCAATGGCAGTGCCTTAAAGGGGCATCAATATCTGCGACGTTTTGAGCAATGGGCCTTCTTCATAGCACACCGCTGGATGAGCGGCCGTGGGGATTGTTTGAGCATACTTCCCCAGGCTGGTCGCTCAGGCTTGGTGATGGCGGGGAGCGTACACACAGGCGCACAGTGCAGCTCAACACATTTTCTGCACTGCCCACAACGTAGCCTAACCGAATCGCGAGACTATCCCTAAGCTTACCCCAGCGGTGCCCTATGCAACTCAGGTCTTCCTTTGATTGATTTTCATCCTATGCATTTATAAACGAATGTTTATCACCCCTACCACGAGGCTTAAAGCAAAATATGCATTACCCCTTGTAACCACAATGGCATCGTTCACAGACAGTGCTGCGTCCGGATGATATTAGGCCGTACCACTAACTGCGGGTGTGCGCGACCTCATTGTGCGCAGATGGTGCTTTAATTAATGACAGTACGTTAATTTACGAGCCCGTCTGTAAATCTACTGCTGGATGAAGACCCAATCACGCAGTGTCTGCTCATGGGGGTTGTTTGAGCATACTTCAGGGAGGGGTGGGGTCAAGACTCATTCTTGTACCACTCTCGGCTGATATTGGCTGTGGCTGGGAATCGACCTGTGGTTTCCCTTGTTCACAGCGGGCTGCGCTAATCGCTGCGCCACCGCTCCAAGCCAGCCATGGCCAACCCCGATGATGACCCCCTAGTGCTGGCTACCAGATTATCGGTTCGATTGGATTGCTCGACTAATCGGATGAAGTGAACGTATCACCTGCTTTTTATACGTGTGCCGCTGGACGGGAGGTAATGGGCGGGACTTGGCAACGCGGTCAACATCATCAGGCGCATATGGATGGGCGGTGGCTTATCATGGGGGTTTCCGACCTTCGGGAGGCAGGGACCAATGGCAACTGCCACACAACAAAACAGTCAAATATATTTAGAGTCGCTTAATCCACTTAACCGACGAAGCATTACAGCTTTACACCCCCAGGGCTCACTAATCGCGCAGCCGGCGACAACCACTAGAGGCGCCATCGTGCGTGCGGCTGCTCCTGCTGTCCGCGCGCAGCTGAACGCTCGCTGCTCTCGAACACCACCCACGGGAGGGTGGGATGCGCCCTTCCCCTCCCCTCTCCGCTGCCTCTCTCTCTTTCCGTGCGTCTCGCAGCTCCCTCCTCCTCCTCATCGTCATCTATACCTCTCCTCCTCGTGTCACAACGCCGAACCGCTCCCATCGCGGCCGCAGCGGCGCAGCTATCCCAGGGAGCCACCCGCGATTAAGCAGGAGGACGAGGAGCGGTTTAGCGGCGCAGCAGCAGCAGGAGGAGGAGGAGAGGTAGACGGAGGATCGGGATGAGGCTGCGTCATGAGGATGAAGAGGCGCGGGCAGCGGTCGCCATGGCTGCGGCGCTCCGAATGAACAGAGCTGCGGGCGACGCTCGCGCCGGTCTCTGAGTCCGAGGTGGACGCGAGAAGGTGGTGGTGGTGGTGGTGGTGGACGCGAGATCGTCGTGGACACAACTATCGTCGAGTCATCGGTGGACTCGATCCCCGGCCCTCGAATAAATCCGTGGACGCGAACCGTGGTGGTCCAGCTGCAGTGGTGGTGGTGGTGGACGCGACCATTGGTGGACACGAACCGTGGTTGTCACGAGGCCTTAACGAACGCAGACCGTGGTGGACACCGGGGCCTTGGTTGACACAAAGCTGAACCTGTGACGTCTTCTCGGCGGTGGACACGCGGACCGTGGTAGACATTAGCCCGGGGGGCCTCTACAAAAATTTCCCCACGGCGAGTTTGCGGTGTCCAGCCCTCTGGATCGTGCACAGCACAGCGGGCACCATGGGGCTCATCTTCTCCGAGATCCAGTGCAACAACGAGCAGCGCATGTGGTGGGCTTTCCTGGCCTCCTCGCTCGTCACCTTCTTCGGTGGCCTCTTCATCATTCTGTCGTGGCGGTCGCTCAAGTACCTCTGGACGGTGTGCTGCCACTGCAAGAAAGTGAACAAGGTGAACGAGCGTGCGTGACACCCACCTCCCCCTTCACTCCCACGGACACGTGTAGACATGCAATATTCATTGCACCTTCGACGCTGTGGCGTGCAAGGGCGCGTCAAGCTCTTTAATTTCTAACCGCATGTACATCTCTATGCACATAGAGTATCACGATTGCATGATTGCTGTTCCACAAATACCGACCCTTGCCTTCCTTGTCAGTTCAGCTTTGATTTCATATGAAGTATTGTGACCCCCCTCCCCTCCACCACCACCCCCAATCTCCCACATCTTTCTCCGAACCGGCACTGACCAGCGTGGTGAAGTATGGTCAAATGACGACCACGACTGCGTGGGAAGGCCCCCCTATCCAGCAATGGGTAGACAACAAAAGGGGCTGTAAATGCGCGTTTTGATTGCTCCCAAGATATAGGGGTCTGTTGTGGTGTAGTTATATTTTGACAATAATGGTTCCGGGATCATGTTTTGGAAAAAAAAACCTCATCAGTAGATATGATGAAGATCATACCCAGTACGATAATGGGGGTGGCTCATTCAAGCATTAAATATCCAGGCTCAAACCTGCTCAGCTACCGAGATTTGACGAGCTCCGACACGTTGATGAAAGATATCGTGTCGATATATCTCGATTCAACACCTTTGGTGTATATATATACAGCTGCGGTAGTAAACTCTACGTATATCTGATTTGCAAGAATAATGTACGAGCCTTTTCAATCCACTGCTGGACGAAGGCATGTCGTGTTGGTACACGGGAGTTGTTTGACCATACTTCACCACGCTGGTCATTGCGGGGTTGGTGACGATTCGAGGTTTACAAATGGCAACCTAACCGTCAGAGGGTGGCCCGTTCGGTCGCTGTCGTAGCAAGCACGGATACACAGACATGAGGATTGAGGGTGCAGCAGGGATGCGGAACATTTTCCTTCGGGCCCAATAGGACTTTCATATCTAGTATAGTTTACCTTTAGTGGACAACCAAATACAATTAACCTCCTTATAGCCTCGAACAAACTTGCGTGGCAAGCGCAGTTACTGAGCACACATACACGGTGCAGGGAGGGGTTTGGTGGCCAGCAACACGACGCCCGGTCGCCTTTGTCTCCCCTGGGGTGATGTTTACACACCGCACCAGGTACCAATCTGAGTCAACCTGTCGGAAGAGACCAGTACCGGTTTAGATAATCGTCACTGGCGTTGGCCGTGAGCCGGACTCTAACTTGGGTCGCCGCACGGGTTCGCAGCGACCTACCTACCGCTTACCACCACCACCACCACCACACCTGAGCGAGACGTGTGCCTCCAGGTAGGCAAAGGCGCAGCCCTGCAAGTGCTTGCTCACACCTCAGCTGGTGGAAGGGCCTCCGCTTTGATAGAGCACCCCCTCTAGAGGGCATTTGGCCTACTCGTCCACGGTGGCCAGGCGTCATGGAAGGAGTGGGAGTAAGCCGACACGTTACCCCACCACACGCGACCTGTATGTATGTAGGTTGAACTTCTTTCGCACCGTACGTAGCCAACCATGCAAATCGGAGGTGTTATCCATTCACACTGCTGGGATGGACAGAATTCGGGGGTCATTTAGGAAACGTGCCCCATTGTTCCAACTTGCCGCGCCAGGAGATCGGGGCCGGCGAGCTTCGGGATTGCGAGCCCAGGAGCCGCTAAACCACGAACAGCGTGAGCACTCCCCGTTCACTGGACTGGCGGAGGAGACACAACGGAGATCTTTGCGGTAAAGAAGCGGAGATAATGAACGTGCAGACGATCAGAGAGGAGCGAGAAGAGATGCTATCACGACGCGGTGGGGGGAGGGGGGCAAACTGATTCTGTGTTTTATATAAGACTCTGACCAAGGGAGGCTTCAGATTGGAGCTATACGGAACCTTCAATGGCGGAATGAAAATGGATTAAGATGAGGTACAATAAATCACGATAATAATTTGGTGATTGCAGCAGCTGGAGGGCGGATCATATGAGTGCATTAATAATCATATTGTCGTGCAGAAATTATTTCCTCCAGCGTCTACGCTCCCCCTGCCTTCACCAACCCTCGACTGACCATCGTGGGGAAGTATGGTCCAATAACTCCTGACACGTTGCAGAGGCCCGCATCTAGCAGTGGATTGACCGGAGGAGCTGCACAGATGCATCTGCAGTAAATTAGACAGCCCATTGTTCGTCCACTGCTGGTTGAGGGCTTCCCAACGTCACGTCTGTCATGGGGGGGTTATTTGACCATACTTCACCCACGCAGTCAATGCAGGTTGGGGTGCCACGGTGGCGAGATGTTAACTACCTCGCCTGGTGTACACGAGGTCGTGGGTTCGATCCTGACTGATGGTGATTTATTTTGAGTCTGCACGTTCTCCCCGTGGTTGCGTGGATTTTACTCTGGGTCCTCCGGTTTTTGCCTCCACATCGAGACTCAACATGTGTTTAAAGTATTTGGCTGCTATTAACTTCCACGTCATAAGCCACTTCGTTGAGCTATCATTTGTGCCAAGGTCGCTTCTTAAAAAAAGCTACATAGCTCAGTGTAAAATAAAAAATAAAAATAGTTTAGTTTTGGTGAAGGACCGGTTGAGATATCACTTGCCACTGATGTTCGCCAAGGCATGTAATCTAACTCTGGTCACTAGGTCCGTATCACGAAATTGCGCCAAACACTGTGCCACTGTTTCACCGAAGATGATATGCATAGTGCGGTACGTACATTCAAACTGTTCAAATATACAAAATACGCACACGATTTTCGAAAAACAAATTTAATGAGACGATGCCCAAAAAAAGATATATGCTTCAAGTGAGCGTTTTTTTGTGATTACGCTGAGACCATTTGGCATGAGATGCCCATCATCTCCTGTGGTGGTGTCCCTTGTAAGGCAGCTAAGTAAGTAGGTTTGATAATCTCTTCAACGAATTTCTGAGCATCGCTCTTACCCTCTTGTCCACTTTGGTTTTCTCTCGTGTCCTCTTAAAATGATAATAAGATATAGATTTGGCAAGCATGTTGGATTGCCTCTTCAGTTTCAGAGGGTTCTCGCTCATGTGACCCCAAGCAGAACTTTCCAGAAATAGCCTTCGAGAGATTCAATGGAGGCGGCTTCCATGGGTATACAAATACATTCATCATCCCTATCTGCAGTCGTTGTCTGTTCCCCGCTTGTGCGAAGGCCTCCTTCCCATGCCGATGTCATCTCTCACTGTGCCCGCAGACGTGAACTGATCTCACGTTGCTCCATCTCCAACGTTGGGAAACTTCTCGGATGCATTTCCCTCTCCTTTGACTGCCATTCCATCACGAGGGTCGTCGTCGTAGCTTCGCTATCACCCCTGCGAGCAACGTGTCCTGCCGAAGCCTACCGATTTAACCGTCAACACGTCTCTGATTTGCGTTTGTTCCCTGAAGCATGCGCTCCTCCTTCCTCTCTCTCTCTCTCTTTCAACGTGCAACTCTGGACGTGCAACTTCTCTGCGCTTCTTTGCTGCGCCCGTTTTTGTTTGTTTTTGTCTTCTATTCCAAAAGCCAAACTTGCTGTAACGCGCGCGTGAAAGTAGTTCTAAAATAAGGAACGGGAACCCGACGCTTTCTTTGTTTTGTGTGTTCGTTGTTTACGTGACGAGTGGTCTTTAATGGCTCCGCTGACAAGCATCTTTCGGTGCGCAGATATAATTACATGAATTTTTAATTGCTGTCATGGAGACACTGTATGCATTTTTTATTCAATTACAGCAGCAGCGGTGCGGACCCGGAGAGGGATGTGAATAATGTAAGGGGCTAAATGTCTCAACGGCGAACATGAAAGGGTCCGGCCCCCCCCCCCGCCACCGCCTCTTCATTTGCGTGACCTACAGTGAAGCGGCAGCGATAACGGTTTTCCGCGTTAGCAATTGATACGTGAAAGTAGAGGCAGGGAACCTTTTCCTGGAACGAGACAATTAATTGGTGGTGGTGGTGATGATGCTTGCTGCTGCTGCGTTGGCAGGAGTGCACAAGCTCTAATCACAACAAACTCAACACATTCGCGAATAACACTTTGCTCTTAAAAGAGGCAACGTGTCGGGCAATGGGCCATCTGCATGGAAGTGTTATTGACGGATATGTTGCGAGGTCTTTATTTCCTTTACTGAGGGTTGAACTGGAATTTCAAACAAAATAAAAAACTTTGGCGGCCAACCACAAGTTTGGCACAGGCCCGCACGAGCCTCGGTCTCGTAGCACGATGTCAATGCGGCAACGTTGGTGATGGAGCGAGCGAAAAAATAGAAACGCATTGTTGCTGCCAAGCTGAAGATGTACCCCCTCTAGTACTCGATTAGTGCGGCTACGATACCTGCCCGGATGGATTTGGACCCCGGGACGTCACGGTCCAAATGAAGTAAAATTTGTTCGCAAATGGCTTAGTTGCAAAAAAGCAAGAGCAAATATTGCCTCTGCCCTACTGGCAGACGAATGGCCACTTGCAGCCCAGTGCTGCCTTCACCTCGGACAGCTGCCAAGCAGTGGGTCACCGAGGCCCAGCAAACATAATAATGACAACAACGACAGCTGGGCATTGGAATAATGGAGATGAAGATGTTCAGGCACTTTAAATCGCGGAGGCATTTAAGCAACCTCTAACCACGAATTATTATCCTTGCACTTTAAGTTGTCAGCGATAGGTAAACGTCGTACATAAGGGATTTTTTTGCGTTAGATCCTGTAAATATAAATATTGTTAAATCGGCCACCACCCGACATAGCCAATTAGCAAGGTGTGTCACGTAAATAAAAAAAATGCCAATTATTTATGAGTTCAGCACATCGGTATGCTGGAGAGTGAACCCACAGCATTTACAATTCGTGTACGGCGTTTCGCGGGCAATTACAACCAGCATCATCATGCTACAGCAAGAATGTCAAACATTTGGCGGTCCTGACATCGGTTGACACCAACTTTGATCGTGCTTGAACCGCCTACATTGACTTTGTGGTCAGGGCTACTTACAAATCCAATGTGTGGGCTGATTGCGCAAAAATTTGAAACACAACGTTGCGATGATGCTTTCATGTTTTCCCCTCCAGTACCCGATTAGTGCGGCTAAGCTGTTTGCTCTCATTGTTGTATGTTTGTTGAACTTCTTTAGCACCGTACGTAGCCAACCGTGATAATCGGAATGAATTGTTCAGTAAAAATTGTCGTTGGCAGTTTGGATGTATGTTGAACTTCTTCTGGGTTCTTTCGGTAAAGTCACGTAACTTTGCCGAAATAACCCAGAAGATGAATCCCTGCAGTCACGAAAGCTTTAAATCGAAAAATATGTTAAAGTTTTTGTCGCACCGTACGAAGCCAACCGTGCTAATCGGAGGTGCGGAATGGTGTTGTGACTTCCTCCTCTGCCGGGCAGAGGTCTCGCCCACGCTCTTGCATTGCTTTCCTGAGCTGCTCCTGTCCAGTTGCGGCCTCCCAACTCCCGTGACGGCGTCTCGCTGCTGCAGCTCTTCGGGCGGTCTCCGCTCTGGAGTTGTCCTGCCCAGTTCCCCCTTTGGCTTCTTTTGCTTTAGCAGCATCATCATCATATGATCGCTGTTCATATCATTAATTCTATTAATTCCTTCACCTGTCATTCGTGAACCTGCCACTTCCTTCTACCTTTGTAAATCCAATGCTGGACGAGTGCTTACTCACGCCCCGTCAGTCATGGGTGTTGTTTGACCATAATTCACCAAACTGATGAGGGCAAGGTCGGTGAGGTGGACAGACAGGAAGACCAGTTCAGATACGACTCGCCACTGATGTTAGCCATGCCTGAAAATAACAGTCAGGTCAATGGCTTCATAGCGCAGTACGCAAACTGCGGCGCCACCACTCTACCACTCATTAATTTGGTTGAGTGGTGGGACGGTAGCTAGCACGTTGTGCCACGTACTTGGCAACCTGAGATGAATTCCCAGCCACGGATAACATCAGTGGCAAGATATATCAGATCCGATCCTAGGTAACCCTCCACGTCCTTCCCTCACCAACCCGCACTGACCAGCATGGTGAAGTATGGTCAAAAATACTCTGTGAGTGACAGAGCATGTGGAGGCCTCCATCCACTGGGGAATTGAGAAAAGGAAAAAAATGTAAAACGTTACTCAGCATAGATTATTTACAAGAAATGTATTTTTTTTACCCATCAATGCAACTTACATACACGTTCCTTGTGCAATTAATTGGTTAGTGAAAATTTATTTTAATGAAAAGATGCGGATTGCAGTGCACACTGAAGTCTAGCGCCAGGGTTTCGTCCACGTGAATGCGGCGTCTCAATTCTGCCTTTTAATTAAGTTAACATTGGAGCAGTGCGGTAGTGACTGTGCCACGTGTAATATTACACCGGTAATGTTTATTTTTATGATAATACAATGCAAGTTACATGATGAAATGGCTTAATTAAATATTTAGAATGGAAATATGGAGTGGTGTATGTTAAGATATTACCATTTGAAATGCAGTTAGTACTGTGAGTTGTGTGAAAATAGATGATATTGTGATGAATGGGAAGCCAATGGTTTACGTATGACTGCTGTCGACATGATTTATCCACTGCTGGATGAAGACCAATCGAGAGTGAAGCCCTCTCCAGTCCGTCACAATCCTCATCCTGCATTTGCCGCAATCCGTCGCTCCCGAGCAACAGAACTCTTTATTTCATCGCTCCATCTCCGTGGTGGGCGTGAGTTTGCGGTCCTCTTCGACGAGTCCGCTGCAGTTGACTGACATTCCGTCATCGGTCTCGTCCACGTGCCACCATCTGTCACAGTAACGATGCGTCTGGCCCAAGCCCATCTCTCTGAATGGTCAATACGATTGCCGTGACATGTACTTACACGGACGGCCATTATGTGTTTATACTGTCAATACGATGTCCCATTATGTTTTTCGCTCCACGCGGTTGGGATACAACGGTGGAATATGAATTGTATGTATGTGGTGTACGAATGTTGAACTTATTTCTCGCAGTATATTGCCAATCGCGCTCATCGGAGGTGCGGAAATGACAGATGTTATAACGTGCGTTGTACTCCAGCTGAAAGGCTGCTTTGTGTCTCAGTGTTGGCACGGCGATAACGCACTGCACTACAAACCTCGAGAACCCAGTTCAATTCCCGAGCACGTCTAACATTCGCGGTGAGTGATGTCTGAACTGATCCTGGTGCTCCCCGACCCCTCCTCCCCAACCAACGCCACTTACTTCACCAACTCGCACAGCATGGTGAAGTATGGTCAAACAACCTCCTACGATTGACAAAGCGTGAGGGAGGTCATCACCCTACAGTGGGTTGACATAGTGTTGTAAGTTATTTTTAGAAGCGTGCAGCCCTTAGTCATTACACCGCTTGATTGAAGGGCTGCCCATGCCGTGTCTGCCACGGGGGGCTGTTTGACCATACTTCACCACACCGGGCAGTGTGGGTCGGTAAAGGGGGTGTCGCCTCAGACCGGTTGAGGCGTCACTCGTCACCGTTGTCAGCCGTGGCTGGGAATCGAACTCAGGTCGTCAGGTCGGCAAGCGCTCCACTTCGTTAACGACCGTTACATCGCATTTCCAGCCCAGAGTGCCTAATTTGTCCACTGTTAAACGATCGATGAAGGCCGCGTTGATACAAAGCGCACCCCCTCCCTCTGCTCCTTCTCGTTGCGACAGGAATTGCAGAAGATAAAAGCCGACGGAGCGCCTCCCTCCGAGGGCACGTACCGACCGCGAGAAGACGCCGAGGACTCGGAGGTCGGCTGGATGACCTCGGTGAAGGACTGGGCCGGTGTCATGATCTCTGCGCAGACGCAAACCGGCCGCGTGCTGGTGAGCAATCCGCGGTGGCGTGGGCATGCGCGCACACACCTGCCAACACCCGTTTGCGAAGGTCCCACGTTTTATTTGGCGGTACCGCTGCCGCAGCTGCCCCCACTGCTGCGATGCCAGTGATGTGCAAGTACGAGTAACAATAAAATAAACCTTCGTATTCCTGAATAACGTTGTTTAGTTTGATGTAGCGTCGTTCACGCAAATTGCATCTCTCGCCATCGCTGAGGAACTACGCCAGGGGCTGGAAAGCGGCGACCGGGCGGTGAGCCGGTGCCAACAATTGCCCGAGCTCTGCAGTCCTCTATGAATTAAGATGTCTTCAGCCAACGAATGAGTGTTTATACGCGTGGGAGGAAACCCTGACCCATGTAAGGGGGCACTGTGGCCTCCAAAGGAAACATAATCGGCGACGTTTTGGCCAAACATCCCTTCTTCAGAGCAAATTAACCAAATTGAAATGTTAGGTCGTCGTCGTGATGACGATTATGATGTTGTTGTTATCTTTGGGGTAAAAATTAGAGACCGTGTTGGGAATCACAAAGCGATGAAAGTCATTTGTGGTCCCCGGCCTCTTCATCATCATCAGTCATGATCAATCTACTGCTGGATGAAGGCCTCTCCAAGTCTCTCCTTTGCCTACTGCCTTGTCAATAACCTCAGCTACCAACCTCCATCCCTCTAAGCGATGTGTCCTGCCCAGCCCACTCACTTTATTTCACATTCCAAATAATGTTTCCTACCTACATTCTATTCAACTTAATGGTCTCTACCGGTCACCAATGACTGCACATTAAAATTGGTTTTGCACTTCATTTTTTTTCTAAATTCCAGCTCCAGGTAAATATCGCCGCAAATGTCATGCAACGGACATTAATCTCCCCCGGTAGAGCGGGTGCGAAAGTGCTGCCTAGCGGTCACTTTGAAGGGGTCTCAGAAGTAGCTCTGTGATATCCGCTTTCCATGGACCGTTCTCTAATGCGAAGGGTTGCACTGCTCTGCAAAAGTTCAGAATGGATTCTGCAGCGCATGACGACGCGGATAGCACGAGTAGGATAACATTTGGGGAAGATAAAAAAAAAGGATTTTGAAACAAAAAATGACTAAAAAGATAAACTCATGTTCCTGTCTGTGGTTCCTTGTGGAAGTTCCATTGATCGCTCAGCAGCCGTAGCCAACCCTTGGGGCAGCACACTTTACCCATGACCCCAAGAGAAGTGTCGATTGCACATAAACCAAAAACCCTCTCGTTGGCCAATGGAACAAAATGTATGTTGTCCTCGTGAATATTATAATCTAGTGTACTTTGTTGGAGATGTCATTGCAGCCTTGGCTTGACAGATTGCTCAGGCTGAAAGGAAATGCCAATTAGCCAATCGCTTCCTTGCAAGGCACCGTGGGGTGTGAGCCCAAATTTAGATATCGCTATTTGTGGCTTTTTTCCAGTGGAAAAAATTTGTTGATTTGCACGCAAAGTACACAGCATTTCCTTTCTTCACAAGCTCACTGTCCATGCGGTGTGTCGCAAGTGATGGGAATATCATCCATAACACACACCACCAATAACAGCATTGCAGTTCAATTAACAATTCCCATTACTATGATAATCATCATCAGCAGCATCATTATCCGCAGCAGGAGCAGTAGTTTCAGCCATGGTAAATCCACTGTGGGATGGATGAAGGCTTCCTCTATCCACTGCCATCTCCCACGATCCCACTATGCAATGATCCACCTCGCACCGGCACTTCGTCGCTCCATCTCGCCAGTGGGTGTCCTCTCGGACGTGTTCCATTCCAAAGCAATCGCTATTCTTGTACGAACTTCTTTCGCACCGTGCATAGCCAACCGTGCTAATCGGAAGTGCGGGCGAAGGACAACAAACGAAACACAAAGGAATGAGTATTTAATCGAGATTGAATAGTGCATAGCCTCCACTGCCTTCCTAATATCGCAAGGAAGAGCGTTCCAGATGGCCACAGAAGCGCTTCTAAAAGCGCGCGATGCGGTGGCCATCTTTGTTCAATGGTTATCCCTAAAGTCGCTGCTGCGAGGATGAGCGGAGTTGGCGTGATCACTTATGCTCCTCGACGAGTTCAGCGAGGTGTTGTGGTTCATTTTCTGCGAGCACTTTGTGTCTAATGAGTTCATAGTTCATAGTTCATTTATTTGGTATAGCCCTGTGAGCCATTCGGCTCTTGAATCGGGTGCAACCACAACAAACAAAAAGACATGAACAAGAAAACATCTTAAAGTGATTATGTGACTGTGCAAACAGAAAATCCAGGGAAAAAAAACATCAAAAATATTCTTGAAATAGCACCGTACAAATGCCTCCATGACCATTGGCCATCACCGTCCCTTCTAGCGGAGTGTCCAGCTCAAGTTCACATACTTTTCCTGGCAGTGTGATGATAGTTGATTTAATACCTATAATATGGTGAGTCCCAAGGAGGAAAAATGGCAACCGCAACAGTGCAGTGGGACTGTGGGTAATCTGTCGGTGGGTAAAGGCGGATGAGCCTTGGCAAGGCTCTCGGTGCCCATACACACACTGGGAAACGAGTGGCCTCAACTTGGGGTATTGCTCCAGCCACCAATCATCAACCCCCCCCACCTTCCACAGCGATGAAAGCGTGACAGCATTCAGGGCTTTGGTCACGAATGACACCTTGATGTTTGGATACGGACATACCCCACCTCTACATGCCGGTGGGCGCAAGTGGTAGTGCAGTGGTAGTTAAAGCACTGCACTGTCAGCCTGACGACACCGAGTTCGATTCCCAGCCACGGCTGACATCAGTGGCGAGTGATATCTGAACCGGCCACTGAGTGCACCCCCCCGCCCACCCCGTCACCTTCGCTAACGAGCACCAACTAACGTGGTGAAGTATGGCCAACACAACCCCCATATCTGGAATGTTACGTGGGAGGCTTTCACCTAGCAGTGGACCGACCAAGGGCTATCAATTATTTGATGTTATAATTATTATAATTAATATTATTATAATTACTATTGTTACTCGTAACAGACAAGTACACACTGCATTATCGAATGTGATGAAGCTGCTGCCTTTCAGTTTCTTCGTAACAACTGACTTGGGGGAGGCCTTCATCCGGCAGTGGATTGATCGTGGCTGATGATGATGAATTTCCACGCTCGTTTTGTGTACAGTGTTACGCCGCTTATCCGTGACGACGTAAGGGGACGGGCTCCCAGGTTAGCCATTTAACTGCTAAGAAGATTTGTCCCCCCGGGGATATCGTCTGCTCGACGAAGGGGGCCCCCGGTTAAGTTGCACCGCGGTGTCCCTGGGCCGTTCCGCGTCACGCCGTGTTCGTCATTGCGCTGGCGATCCGGGTATTTTGAGTTGGGAGCTGTGACCTCTCCCGAGCCTTCGGGAAATCGATAACTCTGCCGAGTTTCCACTCATTAACTGGGCGGAGTATCGGCTATTCGGATTAAACACGAAAATACCCGGAGGGGGGGGGGGGAGAAATCTTGTCTCACGTTTGTGTGCCGCTGGACGGGGGGTGATAGGCGTGGGCCTGGTGATGTCATTGGCGTC
Organism: Petromyzon marinus; assembly: GCF_048934315.1. Classification (NCBI taxonomy): domain Eukaryota; kingdom Metazoa; phylum Chordata; class Hyperoartia; order Petromyzontiformes; family Petromyzontidae; genus Petromyzon; species Petromyzon marinus. The sequence continues at coordinate 19,662,225 of NC_133674.1, forward strand.
ATCGGCATCATCAGCCTGGTCACGCTGGGACTGGCGAGTCAGGAGGTTTCTGTCTTCGGGATGTCCGCCATGGACCTAATAAAAAAAGCAGCCGTCCACAATAGTCGGGTAATGTTCTTAAACGTCAACAATCATCTTCGCTAGTTTCCCAAGCTCATACCAGTAGACACCATGGCATCCGATAAGCTACGTCCTGGGCATTTCGCACAACTTACAAAATAAACAAGGATTACGTACGGCGCTGCACAGCTTGGCAGAAAGACGTGATGGAGCAGTCACGTGGTCCTCAGTGCCCACGAAGGGGGGCATTCGTTAATGTTCACCGCTACATTTTCATTCCATTTAGCATATTTATATCCCCTCCCCCTCCTCCCCCCTCCCGAAAAGGTTCATGTAACGTCACAATTGCAAGGGGGCGGCGGGGTGGTAAATAACTTAAAGTCGAAAGGAGTTGACGGCACGGATGGCTGGGGGTTGTGAGAAGGCTATTGCAGACTGCTCCTCTATCGCCAAGGATCAATGGATCAGTGTTCGCGCAAAACGTTTGTTAGAGCTATCGTTGCACCATCACACCCCTCTCCGATTCTTTTGTCGTCGTCGTCGTCATCGCACTCACCACCAACTCACCAAACTCACCACCAACTCACCAAACTCACCACCAAATCACTACCACCCCCCTCCTCTCCCCGTGGATGCTCGCAGGTGGTGCTCGTTTTCCTTCTCAGCATCGGGGCTCTGGTGATTTACTTTATCGACTCGTCCGAGTAAGTTCATCCATCACACAGACACCGGGAGAGGGGTGAGGGTTTTAGGGGGGAGGCGGGGCAGGGGGGTGCAATGGAAAAGAAAGGAAGTATGGACAATCCCCCCGCTCCCCCACCGGGTGATGTCGACAACACGGCGTGGGGTGGCCAGGCTTTCATCCAGCAGTGGATTGACAAAGCGGCTGTAGTTAAGGTCATTCAATCAAAGGTGATTATAACGTCGTGGAATTTGTCTGCCCCTGTATTATTTACGTTCACAATTTCGGATGCACAATTGTCATCTGTGGGAATAGCAGGTGCAGAGAAGAGAGGGGGTGGGGGTGGTGCAGGCTTCTGGCTGTTGACACACATCACTTGCCATTTAAAGCAAGAGGGGTTTGTAATGTCCCATGGTGATATTTATTAGAAGAACAAAAAAACATCGCCGTGGGTTCTTTCCCCTGCTCTCGATGGTGTCGGTCTTCAGGCTGGAATTGCGATATTGCAGCGATTCAAGCTGTTTCTAAATCCAATATGGTGTAGCCGACTCGGAGAGCCTTTATTGACAGTTTGACACAGCCACTAAAACTTAGATTACCAGCCACGTAGCGGGCGGGGTGGGTAGTGAGGGAGGGCCTGAGCCCCCCACTCATATTGATGGCTAAGCATTCCTTACACAAATCATCAGAATCAGAATCATGGCACGATATTTAACGTCGGTGGCAATTTAAGAAGGTGCACTGCAGCCCGTCCTCAAAATACACGCGAGGGTACAGTTTGTTTAACATTGACTGTGTTGTGCCCTCCCTGACCTCCCCCCTCGGTTTTTGCATGGCCCCCTTTAATAAGCAGGGCTGCTGATTATCAGCAGCCCGATTTATTACAATTGTCCGCGGCTTTACCCACAATGCACAGCAAAGCAGTTTCCTGATACTCGCGATCTTTCCACAGAAAAGAGGAGTCAAATTAATTATATTATCCGCGGGGTTATATCCTTTACAATGAATGAAATAACTCCACCGATAATAATAGGTGTCCCCATACAACCACGGATAAGAGGGGTTATCCTGTATTGCCGATTAAAAGCCCTGTTGAAGGCATTTGAAACGTTCACTAATTCATCACCAGAATTTCTGCCTAACCTCACCGTGAGCTCCATTTCCTTAGATTTTTCTTCATAGCCAAGAAAACGGTTTTCGTAAACCGAGCGTAGCGTATAACGTCACTTATCCCACTGTCACATGTCCGCCCTGACCCATTAACTGCCCACAGATACGTTCACAAATCCAACCTTTACCGCCCGTACCACATGGAACTGGGATGCGCAACATTGCACCGAATGGCACTCGAACTTTAGTCCGTTTGCGAATTTCTTTTAAATTTGCTCTGTTTACCAATTAAGGAAACGAAGGTAGATATTTAATCGAGGACGTATGTTACTTTATTGACAGTGAGACCAAAGGCGTTGGCCAACATCTTACGACTAAACTGAAGTTCTACGACCCCGTAGGATTTTGCTTCTGGGTTGTATCGCATGTCGCTCGGCACGACGTCCGCCAGTTGAATTCCGACGTTCCACCTCTGCATGCTGCGAACGCGCTTTCACTTCCTCAAACGGCTCCCGGGCAATGATGAGCGGACCGTCAGACATCGTTCCGAACGACACGCGGTACCGACCCGACATCGCATGGGGAGAGCCACGCTCTCGGGCGCTTTTCTCCAGCTGGAGAAGAACATCAACAGCCACTAAAAATGACAATGCCTTGCACACAGGCCCTCACGTGCAAAGCATGCCGGGGTTCCTGTTATTGTTTGCTCTTCAAGGAGCCGAACAATTGCTTCCTTCGCTCGACTCTCATTAAATTTTTTGCTCGTCATGTTGGTGAGCCAGATTACTGTCTTGCAAGTGAGGCGCTGTCCTGGTCTTTTGAGCTCTCGCCTGGTTAAACGGAAAAAAAATTGCGCTCGTGTGTGTGTGTGTATGTGTGTGTATATATGTAACATTGCAAGGTGGTAGGCTCATTTGTTTTATTTCCCCCCCTCCCGAAATATTACCCGAAACCCTGTTCCTGGTGTAAGTGCGACGAGGTGAGTGTGCATAGACTGACTACGTGTACCCGAGTGATTTCGCGCGTGTGTGTGTACAACGCATCTGCATGCCCTTCTGCGTACTCTCGGTACACCGAGTGGCTATGTTTTCAATGAACCTGCAATGTGCGACAGAATCCCGCCGTGTCGATTCAGAATTATAACGACACCTACCGCTGATGCTGGACCGTTGGGGGCTCTAAGCATGCGCTATTGTTGACCCCCCACCCCCCTGAAAACTTTCCTTGTGAGGTGAGAGAAGGGATGCAGACCCTTGCCGTAGTGAGATGAGATACAGTTAGGAGCAGAGACACAGATGAGCCAGAGATGTCGCCAATTGAGCGAGGTCTCGGCAAGGGATGTAGATGTGAGATGACGGATGGGCTGTAGGCAGGAGATATATAATGAGAGGAATTGCAGACACGAAAGATGCGGAGAAGATTGGCTTTTTTTGATGTTTGTTGGGATTTAAATTTGAGATGATATTTTATTGCATCCCATTTTTTTTTTCTTTGGCGGATCCGGGGCGCCCATGTAGCTACTTTGGCACGCTGAAGCCTAATGCTCAGCCTGCTTAGGCGTAGCTCCATCGCTCGCGGTATCTAGTCAGTCGCGTGTTAAATTGTCAGACGAATTGGCATGACGGAGGTGAAACCGCGGCGGGTGCTTAGCAGATATCGACGGTGGCGTGATAAGCCATGCCGATGGTTGCTTGGAGTCGGTTGAGCGATCCAGAATGTTGATGCCCATACTTTGTTCTCACCAAACGCAGCGGCAGACCTGCCCATCCACTCCACAAAGGCCTTTACAGCTTCGTGTAGCAGTCACGACGCAGTGTGAATGTGACCGCGTGTACAGACACAGTGTGCATGTTAACGATTGGCGTTTCTAGGTAAGAGTGATTAAATTGATGTTACACTGCAACATTTATGAATTTACGTTCAAAGTAACTACAATGCCAATTTTAATCACGCGAATTGACAAAAGTAATTAAATCCCGTAATGAAAACAGAATATCGTTAATGTTAGCGACTTCAACGTGGACAGCCATAACATTAAATATAAACTCGGCATACGCTTTGTCTTGCCGGAGAGGCCTTCATCCAGCAGTGGGTAGGTCACTGCTGCTGCTGACGCCGCCGACGTTGACACGCCGCGTCACTTTCCGTGCTCACGCGAGCCGTGATATTCGCCGTGACATCCACAGCGGAGCGAGGGTCAGCAGAGAGGTTGTTTCATTAGGAACAGAAATTTGATGTCGTCTGACGGCAACGGCTGCCAGAGGATTATTAGCGCGGCGACGCGAGCAGAGAGATTCATTGCAAACATAGCGCTTGGAATTGCATGCACAGCTCTGCTGATTATTCATTTTTTTTCCGGTGATATTCAAAATCTTGCGCAACCCCATTTCCACACATTTGCAAATGTCTCGTTTATTTATTCGTTTGCATATACGAGTGCCAGAGTTTCAAATTGGATTTTGCTAAAAATATATATAAAATTATAACCATGCCTCGGTTTGCTCTTTGAGTTGATGACCATAGTGTGGTGAAATAATAATACAAATTTACTCCAAAGAGATTTCCTACTCAAATGAGGAACGTGGTGATGCTCATTGCCCATTTACGGCCCTGCAGAGCCAGTGGTGGAAATGTATTCGTTGACCATACTTCACCAATCGAAGTCAATTTGCGATTCGCGATGAGGACACGCAAGCGTAGTACAGCAATTATTCACCTACAGAAAGCACAAGCCAGCGGTGGAAATTCCACTATACTATGGCCGAAAGGAGTGACTGTCCGTAGGGTAACCAACGTTTTGAATACTCAATGTGGGGGAAGCACTGCTACCTTAGTGGCTTGTGTTGTACTTGCCAGCGGTCGTCACAAATTAGATTTTTTTTGGTTTGATCGTTTGTTTGACGTCGAGGCCACGCGTGCCACCTTCGACTGATTCCATTGGCACTTTGCCCATATTACATTGGCGCTGTTGGCTCCAAGAGTCGCTATGCAAATTAAATGGATGTGCTATGAAAGTCATTCGAGTGGGAAATTAGAAGGTGAATCGATATTATGATGCGCAATGAAATGTTTGGGTCAGATCAGCGTGCGGAAATAGCGTGTGTCGTAAACACTCCACCACCCAAGACAGACAATTAATAAAGTTGTCACGTGATGAACAGACGTGGCAAGTTTATAACTGCTGCAGTAGTCACAGGATGCCCATGACATTGAACAGCTTCATTCGGCCCTGCCCGCTGTAATAAACTAAATCTGTCTTCCTGTAAATTAACATGAATGTGGGCAATTCGCCACCCTCCGAGTCAACTGTGAGTGTTTGTCCATCTTGGACATGAAATAACTCCTTCCCTTGTAGTCCACACACACACACACCACCCGCTCTCTCGCAAGTAGTTATTGTGTCAAAAAGCACTCGGCACAATAACTACAATAACAGTGACTTATTCAAGACGTTTGGCCCATTCCATTGATGAGCGTTGGGCTTCGTGTGGGAAGACCATTGTAATGCCCAGAGAACACCACCTCGTACAAAGGGTGATAGTCGCAAGCTGTAATCTGCAGGTGAAAACCTCACAGCCCCTTCGCCTGCAACCCCTGGCACGCTCTGGTGGTTGGTCACCCACGCAAGTGTGAATAGCCAGGCTTCAAAAATTCCTGCTTAGCTTGCGAGATGGGGCACATTCATAATCATTCGGTTGTAGATCTCTGAAATTCTCGATTTTTTTTTTTGCTATGCAATCATTCATTCTGCTTGCACGTGCCGTCGGTGATCGTCACTTTTCGCCGCAAGCATTTTTTTTTTATTTCGCTTGTGAAATGCCATGAAGCCGCTGTGCGCGTCCACGTGGTTAGCCAACTGGTCCTGTCCCGCGCGCCCGCGTGTCGTCTCCACAGCCCCATCGAGGATTGCCACTACTTCCAGAAGGACACCACCCTGCAGTTCGACATGGGGCTCAACATCTTCTTCCTCCTCTACTTTGGCTTGCGGGTGAGGCAGAAGACGCAGCCGCCGCACTTGCGTTCGACTTGCCCGTGCCCCTTTCACGAGTCACCCACCCAACGTCCGTTTAGCGTTGCTGCAGTTCAGTCCGGCTGTCGTGGCTCTGAACGGTCAAAAAATTATCTGCCCCTAGCCACCTTGCGCTTAGGGGAGGGAGAGATTTATTATTTCACTTCGACCCGCGTCTGGGGAAATATTTACGATTGCTCATGTCACGCAGTTTTCTTTGGCCAGATTTAAATTTGCTTCCAACGCTGTCACTTTATTTAGTTTTGCGTCTGTCATTTTGGTGACCCGGTGTCTCTCTCGCAAATGAGACCTCCAGTCCCCCCGGTCCCTCGAGTTCCCACGCTGGTTACATGGAATGCTACTGCTGGATGTCTGTGAAAAAGAGCTTGACATGCTTATCTGATTCCTCCAGTATAACTATTGTGATAATTCTGAGAATAAACGTGAAACTTGAACATCGTCTCTTACACCCGGGTTCCTCACATGCGAGTCCCCACAAGCAGCCACCACCGCCGTCCATCTTCCCCTGCTAAGCAGCCTCCCCATTTAAACGTGAATTAAGTCGTTACCGACTGCACGTGCCTGATGATGGATAAACAGTTGCGCCTGTAACATAGGGAGCACTGATTAATCCGTGCGCCGTGTCACATAGGACACACACGCACACGTGCACACGGATAGACACACACAATCTCAGTCTTAATTTAAATTAGCTCGCATTTGCTGGAATTGCAGCTCCTGTACTTTGATTACTTGTTTCCAAAACTCATTTAATTAATCTCAACCCTTGCGTGTGTGCGCTCGCGTGTGTGTGCATGTGCGCGTGTGCACGCTCGGATGCATACGTGAGCGTGTGTATGTGTGCGTGCATGGTGGATGTCGGGATTTGTGTGCGTATGCCTGTGTGTGTGTACGTGTGGGATGCCCGTGTCTGTGTGTGTAATTCTTGGGTCTGCGCATGTGTGCACGTGCGTGCGTGTGTGTGTGCGAGCACGTGTGCACGTGAGCATGCGTGCGAGCGCGTGTGATGGCCGTGTCTGTGTGTGCGTGCGTGTGAGCGTGTGTGATGGCCGTGTCTGTGTGTGCGTGCGTGTGAGCGTGTGTGATGGCCGTGTCTGTGTGTGCGTGCGTGTGAGCGCGTGTGATGGCCGTGTCTGTGTGTGCGTGCGTGTGAGCGTGTGCGGTGCGTGTTGGGTGCTCGGGTCTGCTCCGTGTGCCCGTGCAGTTCATCGCAGCCAACGACAAGCTGTGGTTCTGGCTGGAGGTGAACTCCATCGTGGATTTCTTCACCGTACCTCCAGTGTTCGTGTCTGTGTACCTCAACAGGAGCTGGCTCGGTAAGCCCATACGGTTGCCTTCATCGCGAAACACAAATCCCATCCAACAGTGGGTCACATTGCCTCGTGCATCTGCACACAACATGTTGACGTCAACTTATTCTTACTTGTCTTCTTATGTTCTTACACCATCGGGCGCATGAATAATACACAAACTTTAGATGGCTTCGTGGTGCTTCATTGCATTTCGCATGCATATTTAACCAGGGCACAAAGCACATGGGAACACACACTGATTGACACAAGCATTTAATTGATGCCGTGTGAGACTGTGATGAAAACAAAGTATTTGGTTCATGACAGCCGGGGCGGATGAGGTTTGCGTCGCCCCGCGCGGTGCCGCTACACAATTGGTCGAGAAGGCCCAATTACACATCGCAAAGAGGGCGTCGTGGAAGGTTTTTTTGTAATTATTGCGCTTCTCAGCGAGTCGCCGTGGAGTGGTGCGGCGCAGCGGGCTAGCGAGCCGTGCCACAAACCCTGCGACCCGAGTTCGATTCCAGGCCCAAGGCACAACCGTCAGTGCCGAGTTGACAATGTGAACCGGCCCTGTGCCGCCCACTTCACCAACCCGTATTAACAAACAGGTGGTGAAGTACGGTCAAAGCAACCCGCAGCGGATTGGCAATGGGCCGTCAGCAGGATGCGCCGCGAGAGGGCATGGCGGCCGGTGGTCGAGTATCAGAATCAGAAGATTTATTTATACTGGAGGAATCCGATGAGCTATGAAGCTCTTTTTTTCACAGATCTCCAGTAGGGGCAGTCGAGACATGGCAACCGCCCGAGCAATGGGGAGTGATGAGTTCAGCTCGTGGCACGGAGGCGCGGGTGGAATCTTGCCTCGCGGGCTCGTGACCGATGGGTGACGGCTTGAGAAGGCCTTCACCCGCCAGTGGTTTGATGATGGCTGACAGCGACGATGACGACCATTGGAGCGTTCAACGATGTCCAATGCAATGCCAGTGCACGGAGAGGTGTCCTCGTGTTTCATAAAACCTCCGGACGCAGCTAAATCTAATTCGGGCGCAGTGCGCATTAGAACTTCACCTGTAATGTTTAATTAAAGCTAAAAAAACAAAGCTATCTTCAGCACGCTATTAAATTACAGATATTTAATACGTGCAACCAAAGGAGCTGTCTCAAATTTGAACACTCGGTACATCTCGGGGGACAGCGCGATTAATTTCATCCCATTATCCGCACCCTCCGATTAGCGCGGTTGGCTACATACGGTGCGAGAGAAGTTCACCCTGCGTACATACACATGTACCATGCTGATCGGAGGTGCAGGGGAAGGACAACAAACGAAGCACAAAAAGCAGTTGTCAAGAAATTGGTTTTCAATCTAGAGTTTGTTTTTGTTTGTGTCCGTGTTCCTAATCCTTACGTCACAGCTGGCAGGACGTGTTGATTCCGAGACCGAATCTCAAAACATTTTGACTTGTTTTGGACAAATTACACGGACCCAAACTCGTTGGGACCGGTCCAAAGAGTGTAACTTATGCAATTTTTATTTATTCAATTTTTATTATTAGTTATTTGGTTACCATTCCTATACTTTGCTCTCCTATCGTTTTTTGCCCTGTTTGTGGCCGTAACTTTCTGACCCGCCCCTACTGGACATCTGTGCAAAAGAGCTTCACGGCTCATTGGATTTCTCGAGGATACATACAGATTCTGATTCTGAACTGAGCTCGGAGGGACATCTGAACTGAAACTCCGACGTCCTCTCTGGACGACTTGAGCGCGACATGCGGGATTGTGCTCTTACGAGTGCGTTTCGGCCGTTGCATGTGAGAGAGCGGGTGGTGTGTGTGGACTACAAGGGAGAGAGTTATTTCATGTCCAACATGGACCAACCCTCACAGTTGACTCGGAGGGTGGCGACGGACAGGATTGGCAGGCCCACGTCCGTCCCGTCGCCCGTCCGTCCCTCCCTCCCTCCTGGCCACCCACTCTTTTTGTTTCCTCAGAAGAGAATGAGCCGGCACTAATCCAGCTTTCGCTTGTGAACGCAACGCAGGGGATGGACTGTACCGGCCTCCCAGGGGGGCAGTACCGTAAAGCAGATTAGCGTTTTAATCTGATTGGAGGATTTGGCCGGAGTTTATTGCAGGCTGTCCCGGTAAGGTTGCCACTTTGTCCCCACACACAAAATCCGGACATGTTTCTCTATTATTGTTGTTTTTCTCGGTTGGCCTCGGTCTATCAGAACTGTAGCAGTAACCTGTAATAAAGTTCACACAAAATAAAACCACAATTCCGGCACCAGGTCTCGGCACAAATCAAGTGATTCCGCCACCCCAACACGGATGCCATTCTGCGAACTGTCCGGGTTAAACGGAGTGGCGAGTAGGCCAAGCCGCACGTCCAGGTAAAACCTGGACAGGTGGTAACCCCTACACGAGGGCAACTCTGGGAAAACAAAATGTCCCGCCACTCTCAAACCTCGTTAAACTAACCCGAGGGATTTCGTCCCCCCACGCTTTAGGACAAGTCTGCTAAGTGTGAACAAGGATCAGGGGCCAAGTTGACCGACGTGGTTTGGTTTGGTAAAAAAAAAAATCCCCACAGCATGGGGAGAACTCTCATCCAGCAGTGGATTGACAAAAGTGCCGAGCGTCTTAATCAGCAGCGAAGGCGATCTCTTGCTAAACCGATCGTTGAGGCAGCGCTCATATGCTGTTCACAGCGCTGGAGCCAATGGTGGAAATTCCACATTCCTATGACACGAGTGAGTCTACAAATTGGACAACCACTGTTGACTATGCACGTGGCTGCCTGTACTCCAGCACTGTGGGTGTCGAGGGAGTCCCATACCCTAACTCGCCAGGAGAAGGCAGTACAGCAAGTGGACGAATCGCCATCTCTTTCCATCTGTACGGGGATAAAGCGTTGCCCCCTCGCGCGTGTGTGATTTCTGTGAGTGCTCTGGTTTCCTCCCACTTGCATAATAAACATTCATCATCATTCGGTCAACCCTGCCTTCTGGACATCTGTGAAAAGGAGCTTTATAGCTCATCGGATTCCTCCAGTATAAATACAGATTTTGATTCTGAAAATATCCTCGAATTAAATCCTAACAGAGAAACCTCCTGAAGAAAAGTCTCAGTGTGGCTCTCGTGGACAAAGTGAATTATTAAATTAATTGTCATATCAACTTATTTTAACAATCCGATGACCTGGAATAGTGATCAGTAATCATCCACCACTGCTCTTATTCATTTTCCTATTATTTTCAAAGCCATATCTCACGACAATCCATGGTGGAGCTCACCAAAAGTGCAACGGTGGCTAGGAGATGTTAACTAGCTCAGCTGATCTACAGGAGGTCGTGGGTTTGATCGCGACCCTAACGCCTGCTGTATATTTGGAGTTTGCGTGTTGTTCCCGTGGTTGTGTGGATTTTTCTCGGAGTCTTCCGCTTTTCCCTCCACATTTAGAAACGTGCGTTTTGAGTATTTGGCTGATATCCATTTTAACGTGATAAGTTTATTCTAAAAAAGAGCTACATAGCTCAGTGGGCCTTACCTGATCAAATAATAATGTAATAGTTTAAGCAGCCGACTCTCTGACGTGGCTTCCGGGCTGCGCTGCTAAGCGTGATCCACGGACGCTTTGCCGTATAATCGGGGGGACGCAGAAAACCGGCCGCTCAATCCAGTTTCCCCGAAGAAGCTCCCAGATGATACGTGGAAGCGAAACGTCAGACATCGCGCCCAACAAAGCGCGTGGGTACAGCCTGGGAGCCGTGCGGCACTCGCAGGAAAGGCACTGGACGCTTCTGACAAACGAGAAACTTTCCACAAACAAGGCTCTCCAAAGCCTTTTAGCCCCATGAACACCGCTCCCCATAAACACAGCTGCTGGGATCCCAAGCCATCTGGCCTCCTGGATTAGTGCTTCTCTCGGCCGCTAAAACATTACAACCGGGGCTTACTCGTCCATCCACTGCCTCTCCCCACTGGCCGCTCAACCCCGCCAGTGGCAAATAAAACGACGCGGGGTTAGCACGAGTTATTTTTCTTTCTCTGTCTCTCTCTCCTTCTCTGTCTCCGTCTCCCTCTCTGTCTCTCTCTCTCTCTACGCACTCCTCGTTGACGCGACGGGGAACCGTGCGAGTGCAGCTTTTCACTCGGCGGCTGGCCGCTTTAGTACGGAACGGCGCTCGGAGATAATTCAGCAGCTCGCGGTGTGGATCAGTCGCGACATCGGGCCGAAGTGGAAAAAAAACTAAAACGAAAATTTGAATAGCGAAACGAAGGTGAACGCGCCGGCGAGCGACGATGATTTCGAGCAAGATGCTGGTTTACCACGGAGCGGAGAGCGGCGGTGGCCACTCCGACACGGTCCAGCCGACTCGCCGCAAGAAGTCATTTGGCGAGCTCTACCAGAAGGGGTTTCGCGTCAAGAAAGACAGTAGCCAGGACAAGGAGGAGGGCCAGCGGGGGTACCAGCGCTACCTCGAGGGCTTCCACTACTGGGGTGAGAAGCGCCGCCGCTCGCCATGAACGTCACGGTGACCGTTCGCTCGTGCGCGGACAGCGTCAAAACCACCTCGCGAGTGGTTTGTGCCGAGCTCTGCTGCGTAGGCCGCCGCGGGGTTTCGGGGCTGACCGTGTGTTGCCCGGCACGGCGACGTCCGACGTTTCGCTCCGCGTGCTGGCGGTTTCACCTTCAGGAACTACTTGTGAATTTAATCCGGTTGAAATTCCATTCTTGCATATGGCTGCACTCTGATTCAGGAGCTGACGTGCCAATGTCGAGGTCTGCCGCTACTGCTGGACACAATGACGGAGATTCAGCAGAAAGAGATTGTGTAGTTTTGCTATTCCTCCTCCTCCATTGAAGCAGTGCAGGCTGCAGTGGTGGAGAGAGAGGAGAGTTGTCCTTGCAGTTATCGTACGTACGCATGTATGTTGAAGGTCTTTCGCACCGTGCATAGTCCGTACTATTCGGAGGTGCAGGACAACAAATTAAGCACAAAAAGCAGTTCTAAAGATATACATTTTCAGCCAGTAACTTTGTGTTCTAATAGAATTGTGTGTTGTGTCTTTTTTTCCCCTAGGTTTACGGTTTCTCAGGGCCTTGCGGCTGATACAATTCTCTGAAATTCTGCAGTTCCTAAACGTGTTAAAAACGAGGTGAGACCACCCCCCCCCCGCCACCCGCCCCTCCCTCTCGCGCGTGCTCCTGCGAGCACTTGCCCTCTCGCGACGTTAAAACGTGCACGGTGATCGCGGCGATCGCGCGACGGCGCGCGATCCACACGGCTCGCGCGCTCGTGAGATACGCACGCGGACGAGCACAGATGTGGATTGACGTTGTATATTTTTTGTCCACCTTAAGTCTCACTAGTCCGTTGAAACACAAAGCTTAGCCGACCTTAGATTTCGTGGGGAAATATAACATGTGGTTTAGTCAAACGGCCTATTTATTTACTTTCCCCAAGTGCAGTTAATGAAGCTCCTCCAATTAGCACGGTTGCCTATGTACGGTAGTAAAGAATTTTCTCCATACATACGTGCAGCATTTTTCCCAAGCAAAGCAAACTCTGGACCAGTTTCAACCTTCTGGGTCTCATCAGCAGCTTGTTAAACAAACGCTGCTGGATGTTATTGGGCAAGAGAAATACATCGACACTAGAGGACTCCGGTGCATGGCAAAAAGCAGTCCGAGTTTCTCGAGCGCTGGGAGTAGCGAGATCCCAGCAAAGGGCACTGGTTGTAGTTTCTGAGCGGAATACGGTTTCAAGTTTTAAGCTCCTTATAATCCACTTGAATGTCACACTTGGGGGCTACATTAGCACGAGTGTCCCGGGCCGTCTCAAACGTCAAAATGGGCTTTAGAATTAGAACACTGATGGGATACTTGCTCAGTGGCAATGTCCTGCTGATATGTATATAATCTAGATTTGAAGTTTATGTATATATTTACATGTTTTAAACATTTCTTGAAGGCTTCTTATTTAAGCCGTGAGTGCTTGGGCGCTGCATTTAATCGGGCAGAGGGAGAGTGGCGGCAGTCGTTTGCGCACTCGGAACCAGCCACGTGAGCTTGATTCTTGGCCGTGGCGAGCGATGCCTGAACTGGTCCCCATCCAGCCGTGCACTCACCCGTTACCGACCCGCGCTTACCAAAGTGGTGACATATGGTCAAACGAATCCCATGACCGGCGCAGCATGAGGAAGCCTTCATCCAGCAGCGGATTGATAAAGTACCATAAATTATTAGTTTTTTACATAAATGTGCACTATTTCTGTGACATTATATATGTATTAATTGTCGTTTTTAAATACCGTAGTTGCAAAGTGTCCGAATGGCACTGGTAGTAAGTTTGTGTTCGTACCAGAAGTGCCATTTGCTGTCGACTAAAGTCACATGACCTGCAGCTGTTGACCGTGTCATCAAGGTAGAAAGCGCCTATAAATGAAATAACAAAGCATTATACTGGTAGGAAACGTAGTGGACTGGAAGCCCAACCGGGATTAATTCACAGGAGGCAGGGGATTAATTGTGTATGTCTGTGGATGTCTGTCCACGTGTATTCGGACACCCGGATAAAATGGGAGGGATGGGGCTGAGTGGAGAGGGGAGGGTGGGGAGGGGCTGGGGAGGGTGGGGAGGGTGGGGAGGGGCTGGGGAGGGTGTGGAGGGTGGGGCTGGGTGGGGGGTGGGGAGGGGTGGGGGGTGGGAGGGGCTGGTCACCCCGTGGTGGCCTTATAAAACTCAACGTTGAACCTACTCACGCCAGCTTGTGCCCGCCCTCACAGTCAGGCATATTTGCGGAATACACCACGCCGCCATTGACCCTGGCTATTGACCGAGCAACCCAGCGTTCCTACCAGCTCGCTCCGCAGGAATGTGTTCATCATCATCAAACATGATGATGAACGCATCATCATGGTTGATGATGAACCATGATGATGAACACAAGCGTCTCGGATCGTTGACTCTCAACGATCCTTACGCTTGTTCCTCCCCCCTTGTTGACGAGCGCGGGCGCGGCGTGATTATTTATCCACGACCTTAAGTTACAGTGAGGGAAAAAAGTATTTGATCTCCTGCTGATTTTGTACGTTTGCCCACTGACAAATAAATGATCAGTCTATAATTTTAATGGTAGGTTTATTTGAAGTGAGAGACAGAATAACAACAACAACAAAATCCAGAAAAACGCATGTCAAAAATGTTATAAATTGATTTGCATTTTAAAGAGGGAAATAAGTATTTTACCCCTCTGCAAAACATGGCTTAGTACTTGGTGGCAAAACGGTTGTTGGCAATCACAGAGGTCAGACGTTTCTTGTAGTTGGCCACCAGGTTTGCACACATCTCAGGAGGGATTTTGTCCCACTCCTCTTTGCAGATCTTCTACAAATCATTAAGGTTTCGAGGCTGACGTTTGGCAACTCGAACCTTCAGCTCCCTCCACAGATTTTCTATGGGATTAAGGTCTGGAGACTAGCTAGGCCACTCCAGGACCTTAATGTGCTTCTTCTTGAGCCACTCCTTTGTTGCCTTGGCCGTGTGTTTTGGGTCATTGTCATGCTGGAATACCCCTCCACGACCCATTTTCAATGCCCTGGCTGAGGGAAGGAGGTTCTCACCCAAGATTTGACGGTACATGGCCCCGTCCATCGTCCCTTTGATGCGGTGAAGTTGTCCTCTCCCCTTAGCAGAAAATCACCCCAAAAGCATAATGTTTCCACCTCCATGTTTGACGGTGGGGATGGTGTTCTTGGGGTCATAGGCAGCATTCCTCCTCTTCTAAACACGGTGAGTTGAGTTGATGCCAAAGTGCTCCATTTTGGTCTCATCTGACCACAACACTTTCACCCAGTTGTCCTCTGAATCATTCACATGTCCATTGGCAAACTTCAGACGGGCATGTATATGTGCTTTCTTGAGCAGGGGGACCTTGCGGGCGCTGCAGGATTTCAGTCCTTCACGGTGTAGTGTGTTACCAATTGTTTTCTTGGTGACTATGGTCCCAGCTGCCTTGAGATCATTGACAAGATCCTCCCGTGTAGTTCTGGGCTGATTCCTCACCGTTCTCATGATCATTGCAACTCCACGAGGTGAGATCTTGCATGAAGCCCCAGGCCGAGGGAGATTGACAGTTCTTTTGTGTTTCTTCCATTTGCGAATAATCGCACCAACTGTTGTCACCTTCTCACCAAGCTGCTTGGCAATGGTCTTGTAGCCCATTCCAGCCTTGTGTAGGTCTACAATCTTGTCCCTGACATCCTTGGAGAGCTCTTTGGTCTTGGCCATGGTGGAGAGTTTGGAATTTGATTGATTGATTGCTTCTGTGGACAGGTGTCTTTTATACAGGTAACAAGCTGAGATTAGGAGCACTCCCTTTAAGAGTGTGCTCCTAATCTCAGCTCGTCACCCGTATAAAAGACACCTGGGAGCCAGAAATCTTTCTGATTGAGAGGGGGTCAAATACTTATTTCCCTCATTAAAATGCAAATCAATTTATAATATTTTTGACATGCGTTTTTCTGGATTTTTTTGTTGTTATTCTGTCTCTCACTGTACAAATAAACCTACCATTAAAATTATAGACTGATCATTTCTCTGTCAGTGGGCAAACGTACAAAATCAGCAGGGGATCAAATACGTTTTTTCCCTCACTGTATTTAACAGATGTGTCGTGCCTCTATATTTTCCAGCAACTCTATAAAGTTGGTGAACCTGCTGTCCATTTTCATCAGCACGTGGCTGACGGCGGCTGGCTTCATCCACCTGGTATGCGTTTGTGGCTTCGCTCTCGCGTCCGTTCGAATCGCGTCGTCCGATAAAAACCAAAACACCGCCAGCGAGCGTTCATACGCGCGCACGCACGGCGCTCATTCAAGTCCGAGGCTGGATTAGGGCCTCCCCGTGCCGCGTGAATGCTGGGGTCATTTGGCGGTCCGACCGCGCCAGTCAGTGTCGGTAGAATACAACATCGGTGTTTGCTGTACTGCCGTCTCCTGGCCACCGGCGCTTGGTACGTACGGGCAGTAGGCCCATACGAGCACTATCCAGGCTCAAATCCGCTGACGAGGTCAGGCGTGTTGCGGGTGATGTTGTCAGAGCCACTTTCGCTCGACCTCAGAAGCCAAGCGGGGTTGAGCCTGGATCGTGCCTGGATAGGTGACTGCCATGCATAACAAGTGTTATAGAGTTGAAGCTTTCGTGACTGCAGGAACCCATGCTCTGTGGTTCTTTCGGTAAAGTCACGTAGGTATAAAATAATAATAGATCACGACGTTTCGATCGCAACACAAGCAACCGTCATCAGGTGAGACCAACACAGCAGGGAACATCCTGACGAAGGAGTGTTTCCCCCTTTCTCTGTGTAGGCAGCATTCCCCTGCTGTGTCGGTCTCACCTGATGACGGTTGCTTGTGTTGCGATCGAAATGTCGTGATGTATTATTTTTCTACCTACGTGACTTTACCGAAAGAACCAGAGAGTATGGGTGTTATAGACTTTGTGGTATACGTTGGGGTCAACGCAGAATAATCCCCGGGACCGGACCTCCACGGGGATAACTTGCTAACTCCAATGCCGGGGAGCGGAAGCTTTTTCCGGCTCGCCGATCCGGATGGACTCGGTCAAAATGAATCACTCTGGCTGCTGATGATGACGATGCCGATGATGACGATAATAATAGCGATGCTGACGATGACAATGATGACTACGATGATAATAATGATGCTGACGATGACTACGATGATAATAATGATGACGATAAGAATGCCGACGATGATAATGACTACGATGGTGATAAAGACTATGATGACGATGTTGACGACAGTGATGATGACGATGGTGACGATGGTGACGATGGTGACGATGATTCCGATGATGATGATGAGTGGGCGCCACTGCGGGCAGGTGGAGAACTCGGGCGACCCCTGGAACAATTTCCAGAACTCGCAGGAGCTGACGTACTGGGAGTGCGTCTACCTACTCATGGTGACCATGTCCACCGTGGGCTATGGGGACGTCTACGCCAAGACCACCCTGGGACGGCTTTTCATGGTCTTCTTCATCCTCGGGGGACTGGTGAGAGGTCGCGCGTCTCTGCGAACTTAAAAACAAATGTTTCTATTATATTGTGAGTTTTATTATTAGAGAACCGCTTAATACGAAGGTAATTTTATACCCTAAGCCTGACGAAATTGGATGGCCTAAGTAACAATGTGTATATTGTTGACTCAATTCAGAATGCGCATGATAACATCACCCCCTACTGCAAAACTACTGCAGACTATAGTCTGTGAATCAATGCCTTCCTATGCGACGGCCTTGCGCTGTCACATGGGAATACCAAATAAGTGGCCATGATTTGTTTTGATAGTGATCATCGTTACACCCCCCATCCGACCTCGTGGCAGACTGATGCCCACTTGTCGGCTGATGCAGTCACCTTGTGACGCACACAAGGACAAACTGCGCAGAGACGTATCGTTACAATTTTGGGCACAATACAAATGCAAATATCGGTATTTAATTATCATTGCATTGAAAATATTTGAAGACTAAATGATTAGAGGGTAAAATAGCAGGCGATTAGAAAAAAATGATCAGGTTTTTCTTTTTATTTGAACCAGAAAGTGATTTACAAAATACGATAGACCACAGATGAGTCGATCGGCAGGTGTGGTGGGGTGCAGTGTTGGTCCTCCCACCTCTTCCAAGATTCATGGCCAGCACAGAAGAGTAGACCAAATCACATGCTAGAAGGGCTGTGTAGAGATCCCTCTCGTGGAGGCCCTTTAGCCTTTAAAGAATTTAGGGCCATGGGAACGATTTTACATCTTAAACGAGCTGTCATAATTACCCGTGGGGTAGTGGCAATGCTACGGTTCAGTGTTGTATTAAAAGGATCCAACACAGGTTTGTCTTGATGTTGTTGTTGTGATTAACATTGTTGTTTGATGTAGTTGTTGTTGTGGTGATTAACATTGTTGTATTGCATTAAAAGTTTTGGCCGTTTATCAATCCACTGCTGGATTAATGTCTCTCCCCGACATACCAGTCGTGGGGGTTGTTTGACCATACTTCACCACGCTGGTCAGTGCGTGTTTTTCATGATGGGGTGGGGGAGCTCAGAACCCGTTCAGATACTGCTCGCCACTGATTCTACGCTGCTACGAACCTGGTTTCCCCGAGTTCGATTCCCGGCCGTGGTTAAAACTCAGTGGCAAGTTTTATCTGAACTGCTCCTGGTGCACCCACACTGACCAAAGTGGTCAAATAACTCTTCATCACTGACCCAGCTCGCATATGGCAGTGGCTTGGCAAAGGGCCGTACGTTGTTAAGTCAGTTTGATTATCATAATTAACAAGTTGTTATATACTATGAATGTGCTATAATTTAATTGGATTTGCGGTTTCTGTATTAATCCAGACTTCCCCCTCGATCTGTGAATCCCTTCTCGTCTTCCCTCTCTGCCAAGAAACATAACGGCCACTGGAGGGTTTCCCGTTGCGATAGAAACTGCGAGGGGGTTGCCCTCCTCACCCTCGCCATTGAATCGGCCCTCCCCACCCGATCGGCTCGCAACAATTGAGTCGCGATTCGACGAACACAGCCCTCCCGACGTTGCGCCAGGGTTGTTGCCGCCGCGCGCAGTCCGGTACGACGTCCGACGTTCCGCCCCACGTGTTGGGGAGCACCGTCTTCAGGAGCTCGATTGGTACAAACAGACAGCGAAAAAGCCACTTCGTTGAGCTATCATTTGTGGCCACGTCGCTTCTGAAAAAGAGCTACGCAGATCAGTGGTTGATTAGAAAAAAAAACATTTGGTTCCTGGAATGAAACGTCGGGCATCATGCCGGGCAAATCGCGGAGCAACCCGAAAACACGTCGGCGAGTCGTACGGCACAACCGTAGAAAAATCTCCGCAGGACAATTTGATGTCCCATCTCGGATTGGGGTCGTGAATCGATTCAGGAATGTATTCGTTTCATTGACGATGCGGTGAATGGCAGTGCCTCTAGCGTTTGTCAGGTGAACATGCTACAATTTCAACGCAATAATAATAATAATGAAAACATTTGTTCGTACGTGCGCAATCCAAAGGTGCACCGTGGGTGCACGGATCGATTTTAATCCACGAGGCATGACACCCCCTCCTCCCTTTTCATTACAGTTCAGCTCGAGACATCGTCATACACACACATTACACTTCACGACGATTGCTAACAACAATACACACCTCCCCGAGAATGCAATTGATTCGCTGGGTCGTCTGCGGGGTTCTCTGGGTTCCTGCCGCGTGAAGCCGTTCCTGAACCTGGCCCAACATCCCCATGTAGCAAAACCCTCCTGCAGCGACAGCCTTGCGAGACTCCAATGAGGCCTTCGAGTCTTCGTAAACAATTGACGTGACGGTTGTTATTTTACTGGAATTAAATTTAATCGGCAAAGCATCACGTGCATCATAACGACTTCAATCCACACTAAATTATTTTGCTGGTAAAATTTCTCCATGAGATGGTTTGGCATTTCATCATCATCAAGGCACATTTTCAGTGTTAGGCATTTAAAATTCTTGTCCCCTTTAAAGTGATGACTATACCCCCGACTGTTTCATGTGAACTCAAAGTTATAACGATTTGAGTTGCTTCCCAGACAATTGCATTGTAATTGCTATGACCATTTCCCCATCGCAAGCTGCAGGTTTCCAATTAACGTTTTCAAATTCGAATAAGTGCCGTCCGTTTATTTCGAATGAAAGCTGTTTGGGAAAAGAGATAGGATGAATAAAAATGTATATATATATGTCTTTGCTCCATTCCAAAAACTAAACTCTATTCTACTCCCAAACGTGGATATAATGCATTCGTGCTACGAGCGAACACACTTTCGATTTTAAATTAGCTACAGGTGGCACATTTCATCCAATCACAGATATTTACAATGGGGGACAAGCTGAAAAATAAAACATCGAATCACCATCACACGATGCCAGTGGCAGCCGTGAATGTAAACCGATAAGACGTTCATCGCAAACAAACTCGCATTTTGCTTCAAATTAGCCCAGTTTTTTGCCCCCCCGTCCCACCCGCTTCTAACTGGCAAGCCAGTCATGTTAATTAGTCACACTTGTACAACATTTATCGCAAGAAATCCTCCACGGGTTTATGTTTGTTGCAACAACAACAAAAACATGGCCTCACAACAATGCTTTGTTGTCTCCGTGTGTCCGACCCCGCTCTCGACGTGTGACCGTGGCGGCTATTTCCTACGTTTCCGTTCATTTTCAAAAGTGCTCAGGACGAGTTCTTGTTGGGTTTTGTTATTACTATCAAAGTAAAGTTGCAGAGTTGCAAACGCAACTAGCGCGACATTAATTTAATTCTCCCGTAAAGCAATCGCTGCTCATTGCGCCACGTGGGGAAAAAAATTGCCTCGCGTAAGGGTAAATCATTAATCTTACTCACATCCACAATTTGCGATCTGAACTTTAAGAATTTTGTAAAAGTAATGCAAAAGAAAATGACCACGTGTTTCACGAGCATATGTGTGTGTGCGACACGGGTCACGGATACAACCGGTGGACTGTGAAACATCCGACAACAGTTAAGCTCTTCAGTTCCTTCTCTGCACTCGAAACTTGCTGTCTTTAGTCTCTGTGTTTGTCTGTTCTTCTCTCCTGTTTTCCTCTTGTAGGCCATGTTTGCCAGCTACGTCCCTGAAATAATAGAATTAATAGGAAACCGCAAGAAATATGGTGGCACCTATAGTGCTGTTAGTGGAAGGAAGTAAGTATGGCATGCTGTACACAGAGGTTTCCCCATCCTCCCCATGCTCCCCATGTTCCCTTCACCCCCTGCCCCCTGCTTCACCCGCCCCCCCTAAACATCCACGCTCAGAGGCAGACACCTCTCCGCATGCTCTCTTTCTATTCCATGATGCATGTAGGCAATGTTTGCTCGCTACGTGCCAGAAATCGCTGCGCTCATCCTAAACCGGAAGAAATACGGTGGGAAATATAATCCGACGCGGGGCAGAAAGTAAGTCGACCGAATGAGCGATGCGGCCTCGAACGTTTGTAAAGAACGCTGACGGGATGTGGCTTGGATGCAAGGTGTCCGCAGCCCTGATTGCGACTCGCATCATTGCTTTCCGCGTGTGACTTCGTCGCCCGTTGTTGCTCAGGCCGCCTGCCTTCCAGGCGGTCTCCGCCGACCACTTAGTCCAGTGTTCTTCACTAATGTTCGGAGGGGGGAGCACTTTCGCCGATAATACATCAGCAGCGTGAGGGCCGCCACACCACCTGGAAGGGGTCTTTTCACATTTGTGTATTGTGGGGGGGCCACACTAAAGGCCATCGGGGGCCGCCAGTGGCCCGCGGGCCTTGCTATGAAGAACATTGATTTAGAGTCCACCTTCGAAACTAGGAGTGGGAGTCTTAACACGATGGGACATGTTACCAGTGAGTGAATACTACATATAATGCTGTGGATAAGCTTTCTGCAGCCAATGTTATGAATCACAAATGATTAGTTTCGGGTTAGATTGCGTACGTAAGATAACGTGTGTCGCAAACACTTCACCACCCGACGCAGCTGATTAATAGGGTTTGTGGCGTGAACAAATGTGGCAAGTTCATAACTGCTTCAGCAACACCATCTGTGCAATCCCATTGGCACATTTCTTCATGTGACTGCATCGGGTGGAGGAGGGTTTATGACACACATTTTATTTGCGCTACGTGTCCCATTTTTTAAAGAATGAAACAGAGTATTAAACTTGCGTTTTCAGTCAGTGATTTCCTGCTGCTTAAAATGAGGATCAAGTTCATCCCCGGTTTACAATCCCTGAGCCAGTTGGTGCAATTTCCACATTCCAATGGCAGGGGCGAATCTATCCATAGGACAACCACTGTTGACTTCCCCCACGAAGTGGAATCAATTTTACATCAACCCCGGAAGGATGTCAACTCCCAATGAGGATTTTTGAACTCACAACCTTCCCTTCCGCTTGAAATCCACTCGCTCTCCCACCACGAGCCACCTGGCCGGATGAAATCTGCGCTCGCTGGTAACACGAACCATCTCGTGCACAGAGACCTGGCAAGAGGAGGGCGACCTAAGCAACAACTGTAACACTCCTGATTAAAATTTGAATATGAAACGTGGCTGTTGACTAATTTCGATGAGCCTCACGAGATGTTATGTAAGCGAAGGCTCGGAAATGGTTTGAATGCACACGCAGCGATTTAAACCTCTTTGGTGATCGTCAGCATTCCAAAAACTGTGTCCGATTTTTTTCTAGCCCGACTGGAGCAGCTGTTACGACATGCACTGATGGAGGTTTCGTAATAAGCGCAATCGAGAGCGCGTCCGTTCGCTCGGCGTAATGAGTTTTTTCTCGCAAATGCTTTTGCACGATTCCTGTCATGCCAATCGGCTGTGTTGGCGGCGCGCATGTTTGCATGTCGTGTCTGGTGCCACTACGACTGTTGCACTGCATTCAAGTGAATGTGCACCCACCGACATTTATTTGTGAGCGCAGGTAACTGGGGCTTAATTTTTCAGTGAATATTTGCTGGGTTGCTAGTAATTTCAAATTTAAATTGTTTTTTTTTTTAACCAGATGTGAACTCAAGATTAACTGGATATAGTCCAATTTGTCAAAAGTGTCCTGGGGCCACAGTGCAATAAAAGCCAACACAAATAAAAGAAAGTACAAGCAACAAAGCAAATGGAAGACCGCAGTGGGTCGTCACGTGATGAACAGCCACCGCCAGAGGGAGAGGCAGCATTGGATCCAAGGCTGGGACACCTGAGGTCGAGGCCAATGCCAGAAGCCTTTCAGGTGGAGGCCAGTATCTAGGCCAGATCCTCTAGGTGAAGGCCAATGTCAAGGCCAGATTCTCTAGGTGGAAGCCAGTGTCAAGGCCGGATCCTCTAGGTGGAGGCCAGTGGCAAGGCCAGATCCTCTCGGTGGAAGCCAGTGTCAAGGCCGGATCCTCTAGGTGGAGACCAGTGTCAAGGCCGGATCCTCTAAGTGGAAGCCAGTGTCAAGGCCGGATCCTCTAGGTGGAGGCCAGTATCAGGGCCAGATCCTCTAGGTGGAGGCCAATGTCAAGACCGGATCCTCTAGGTGGAGGCCAGTGTCACGGCCGGATCCTCTAAGTGGAGGCCAATGTCTAGGCCGGATCCTCTAGGTGGAGGCCAATGTCAAGGCCGGATCCTCTAGGTAGAGGCCAATGTCAAGGCCAGATCTTCTAGGTGGAGGCCAATGTCAAGGCCGGATCCTCTAGGTAGAGGCCAATGTCAAGGCCAGATCCTCTAGGTGGAGGCCAGTGGCAAGGCCGGATCCTCTAGGTGGAGGTCAATGTCAAGGCCGGATCCTCTAGGTGGAATCCAGCGTCAAGCCCGGATCCTCTAGGTCAAGGCCATTGTGAAGGCCGGTGCCTCCAAGCCAAGTCCTCGGGCGAACGCCAAGGCCAAGGATGAGAGCTGAGAAAATGTCCTCGAGCTGACCTTGAGGTCAAGGTCTGGTCTCGAGAACCTGAGACTGGTGAGAGCTATACTGGGTGCGGTGTGTAGAAATATTTTCCAGGTCACTGACTTGGTCAGACCTAGCTCACAATCAAGCCCTGAATGTAATCTTACAGAGGAATTCTGTGCAGTCCACCGGTGGACCTCATAATGTACACTACAGCTTGCATATGAACAGAATGCCACCACCTGTTAAACTACAGCAGTACTATGCAATGGTACAATACAATTTTGATTAATATAGCATGTCAATATGCCGCACAGAAACAGTGGGCATGGTGCTTTTGCAGAACGAGGCAGGCAGAGGGAGAAGAGGAGGAAAGGTCTTAAGCCTGACCTTGAACAGCAACAGGAATTCAACAGAACGGACGGCTAGGGGAACAGAGTTTCACTGAGTCAATTCTCATACTGTAACGGACAAATTACTCGGCAAACAAATGAGTACATTTTTATCTACCCCGAATATTTGTATCTATAAAATGAAGTGCAAGTAACGCAGAAAATAGAATACTGGAGAGTAGGTCGGCACGGGAAGAGCAGCCACCGCCATCAACAGCCAGCAGAGTTTCCAGCCTTCTGTGCATCGGTTTGCTTTGTGACCAGGCGATGATAATGCCAAATCACCTGGCTTCTTGGGGGGAAGGCGAAAGCCAAGGCGCCAGATCCAGAGCCCCCGCTAAGCGTCATATGCGTCTACCGCGTTCCACTCCATCCACTTGTAGTCCGAGTCGGCTCGTGATCTCCAATAAACGCGTTACAGCTCGCCAATCCACTGCTGATCTCAACCCTTGGCACCCCTCCATGTTCACACACTCCGTGCGCACGTTACATCACCTGTGCATCTGCCAGGCAGTGCCCTTCACACACAAACACTCACTCGTGTTATACCCAGGGCTTCATTTCTCCATCGATATATGTATTTTTTTGTTCCAGGTCACTAGTTACTGGGGTTCGGCGCGTGATTAGTAGCGCAAGCCTCAGCGAGGTATACTGGATGTTGTGTGTCGGGAGTGGATGCTATTGTCCAGGCCGCTAACCTGGACAGACTCCGGCTCAAACTAAGCCCTGGTCATATCCAACCGCTCTATGAATCTCCATAGATCTAAACAAATTATTTGCCGATCATGTCGCTGGCAGCAGTGCACACCAAGTAAACATGCA
Source organism: Petromyzon marinus (assembly GCF_048934315.1). Lineage (NCBI taxonomy): Eukaryota > Metazoa > Chordata > Hyperoartia > Petromyzontiformes > Petromyzontidae > Petromyzon > Petromyzon marinus. Next base: position 19,687,105 of record NC_133674.1, read on the forward strand.
ACGTCGTTGGCGCGTGGGTAGAACCGTTGGACGAAGTTCGGCCCAACGTTCCATGTTTATTGGGAAAGCAGAAATAACAAGAACACGGCGATGACAAACGTGTCGAGGTTTTTTTCTCTTCCCGCTACGAATCGTAATTTGCTTCGTAGCCATAGAGCTCTGCCCATTCCCAGTACGATTTGTAAATCGAATAAAGAAGCAGAAAGATGGAGAGGTGTGAAAGCGATGATGCAGCTGGGCAGTTCCGAAAATTAGGATGCACATTGCGGACACAATTTAAAAGTTGTGGGGTTGCGAGTCAATTTGACACGTAGGCTTTCATGCCCAATATTCAAAATTAAGGTATTATTGGTTAGTTCGCCTAAGTATGAAAGTGTCGTTGACAACGCCAGCACCCAACACAGCCAATTAGTAACGTTTGTCACTTAAACAAAATGTGCCAATTAGTTACTACTTCAGCCCACCAGTGTGTTTACGAGTAAATCCACAACATTTACAATTTGAGTACGACGTTTCCCTGTCAATTACATCCAGCATCATCGGGCGCTTATTACCAGAATTTTCATTGGTACGATCACCAGGTGGTGTTTTCATGGGCATACCACATCAAACAATCAGGAACCGTAATTCACATCGGGGGAAAATGACGTGTCCACCTTTCTTGGTAGGGGAGAAATGCGCTCAAATTTCCACGGTGCCGGATGTACTTGGACGAAGTGACGCTTTCATCTACGCTGGGATGGTGGCGGTGCATTCCGTTTGATGCGCACAAGTCGAACCCCCCACTTGTTCCACAGAGAATCCGTAATTATCAACAAATGTAGATAATTACCTTTCAAATAACATCTGTGTGTATTATACGTGCCATTTTCGACCGAGAGGTCGCCTAAATTGTGGACCTGCCAAGCTGTAGTAAGATCAAGGTCAATTGTTTTCATATCTGAACATAATTTTCGTGGGACAAACGATAAGAGCGATAAGAACGCACTGCGTTGGGAGAGATGCACAGGGCACGACTCACAAGCAGCACATTCCTCGTTAGCACTGCCTTCTAACGCGATGCGTGATTAATTCTGTTCGATTGGTTTATGTATTGCCGAAAAGAATGTTCACTCTCGTGTCGTTATGCGGAGATTGATGCTCCCCTCCGCTGAGTCGTACCATTTTGTAGGAATTCAGAACTGGCTCCTCCATCATCATCACGCAGCCGTTATCAATCCACTGCTGGATGAAGGACTCCCCACGCCACAGCCATCTCTCACGATCCTGCGATGTAATCACAATCCGCTCAGCGCCTGCACACGAGCGGATTTATTCACTCGATCTCCTTGGTGGGCGTCCCTTTGGGCGCGTTCACTCCCCTGGTTGCCACTCGGTCGTCGTTATTATCACGAGTGGCTGTTCCATGGAAATTTCTCCCCAACCAATAGTCATGTGGAATTCCCACCACGGACTCTGGACTGACCAATGAAGGATGAGCCAGGCCCCAATGGTTATGAGAGCATTTTCAACTCGCCGGCTGTTGTTACGTTCAGCCCAAAGCACTATGCTAGGGTTTGAATGTTAGACTCACAGCCAGGAAGCAGCGGAAGTTGTGCACCACAGGAATTATGATAAGATGAGATCTCGGGGATTGCAAGACTGGATCGGCTCAAACATTGAAGACAATAGTATCAATTTCAGACAAGCTGAGAGAAAGTCGACTCGGATGACGAGGATGTCGTTGAGAGAGAGGAACACCGCATGGGAAGAGAGGCGATGAACATGTTAGCACTGGGGCGGAGACTGAGAGGCACGGCCTCAAGAGGGGTGGATCCAGGCAGTGAACGAGGATGTGAACGACTGCGAATTGGATGTGGGAGACGATGGCCCGAGGCAGACACGATTACAGAAAGAGGACCAGGATGGCAGAACATCACACGAGCGGGGAAATGCCAGGAGGAAGGGAAAATACCGCACAGAGGTCAGGCACGAGAGCGGTGCTTTGCGCGGGAGCGAAAAGAGATGAGTTCATCGGTTGTAGAACAGGCGCAATGACACAGGGATCAGAAACATTTGACATTGACCAACAAAGTGGAACAAGCTATGAAAAGTGTGCAAAGAAGCGTGGAGAGATGCATACTTGTAATGACACTTAAGAGACAGACAGAAAGAATAAATTATTGATCATAGAATTGTTTAAAGTCAAGGAATTTGGGCTGGACACGTCACCAGAAGAGATTATAGCCATTTTTTTTATTTAAAGCTTTCGCGACTGCAGTAATTCATATCCTTAGCTCTTTCGGTAAAGTCACGTTGTTTTATATATATTTTGTTATTTTATTGTTTCCCTTCAACGTGACTTTACCGAAAGAGCTAAGAATATTATAGCCATTGTCGGAGACTTTCGACGCAGTAGCAGTCAATGGGAGGGCATCCAGGGTGGAGAAGACACGACGAGATCAGTTTGTGTGCAGCTCGATGAATAAGACCTGAGAGAGAGCAAGAACTTTGGTAGACATTTTCCCAGCAGTGGATAGATCATGGATGATGATATGCACTGGAAATGGCTTTTTCAGAACACAATGAAATGTAGCGTTTACATTGTTATCATAGTACCCGACCCCAGATTATCTAAAAAGGGGAATTTCGTGCCCCACGCCAACACTTAAATCACTTTGATTGGGCAAAATTTTTGACTGCTCGAGTCAAATGGATGCTGAGAATAACTGAAAAAATTTTTCACGCGATTTACATATTTTTTAAAATTCTACAGATTGCCATCGTCTGGTCTAAAAATATGACTACAACAGAATACCTTTTTGCCCCCACTGTACCAACCGAACCGTGCCATGGCGTGCCCAGCCAGCCTCGCACGGCACAGCGAAGGGCCACGTTGGTTTTCCACTGCAGAAGCCGAGCAGAACCGTTGGGGCCACACGTGAGACGACGCAGCGACGCCGTGCTCCTCATCGACGTCGCACACGCAACGAGAATGCTCTAGTAGCTCCTGGCCCTGCTTGGCCCCGAGCCAGACTGAGATGGCCAGCATAGCACGACTCGGTTGCGACTCGGTGCTGCAAATTGGCAGTGAAAGACCACCCTGTACCGCGAGGGCCCTGCGCCGGCTCGGCACGGATGTGGCCAGTGGAAAAGTGGCGACGATGCCGATGAAATCCTTTCTCATTCCGACACGTCCGCAAGCTGCGGGGTGGGTGTCCTGTTCGCCGCTGAATCTCAGAACGCGCAGGCGGCTCGGCGCTAATTTTATTTTAGAGAGGCATAGCCCCGTTATGAGACCTCCTTTGCCAGTAACTATAGGCATAGCCCCGTTATTTTTGACTCGCTGTAGAGGACCGGAGCGACATGACCGCACTCTATGATAGCCGGCGCCAAACTGTGCCACACGCCCTCCCGCATGACCTTGCGGGAGCCTCGGTACCGATGAAGTTAGTCGAGTTTAGTTTTTCACGTACGCCATCGGAATGGGAAAAGGGGCGAAACGAACGCCGGCCGACCGTTCATAACCGCGCCCTGCGCTGTTTGCGTTCCTCAGACACATAGTCGTGTGTGGGCACATAACCCTGGAGAGCGTCTCCAACTTCCTCAAGGACTTCCTGCACAAGGACCGCGACGACGTGAACGTGGAGATCGTCTTCCTGCACAAGTGAGCGCCGCCCGCCCCCTCATCACTCGCGTTGCTGCTGCCGTTGTGGCGGTGCGGAGGTCACCGCAGGTCGCCACGGATAAATCGCGAATTTTGATAACTTCTGTGGAATCTTGGACGTGGCCATGGAAACGCCTTCCATTAGGTGCTTTCTTTAAATAACTATTTACATTTATGAGGCGCAACTCATCCGGGGATCTCTGCTTCCTGTGTGGCGCACTCAGCGAACTTGGTGGTGGTGGGATTGCTATTAATTATTTTTATTTTACTTAAAAAAATTGTTAATTTCACCAACATATTTCATTGAAAAAGAATTTGTCATTTTTATTTTATTTAAAATGTAATTTAACGTTTAAGGCGGACATCACGGGCCCCCCACCTTTTCCCCCGTGACCTCTCCCAGACCGAGGCTGTGAATTTGACTCAAAACGACCGTGCGAGAATCGTAGCCTCGCTCATCATCGTGATGGATAAAGTGGCAAGAAACCACTCCCATCCGTCATCCTCTTATCCACGAATCCTATTATTATTGATGGGGTGTGGGGTGGGGGAGGCAGGGAGTGGGGGGGGCATTACTCAGTGGGGAGGCGTCGATTTCAAATGCCCAGTCTACGCTTTGCTTAATTCCTTTACTGTGCACCAAACGTGATGAAGCAAGATGGACAAGCCTGTGCGTGTACATGTGGGTCGCAGTTGGGTAATTTCACTGCACTACAGACCTCGCGGCATGTCCCCTATTCCCACTGCTGGTGTAACGCAAGTTTAACAATTGTAACACAAATACAGGTGGAACAACGCATCGATTTGTACACGGATTAATCGATTCTCAAGCTCACGATACACACGTGCATGAATCCGTGTCTCAATTCGCTTGCATTATAGGTAATGTGTTCCTGCTCCCCCTGGGCAACAATTCATAACAATATATATTCTTAGTTCTTTCGGTAAAGTCACGTTGAAGGGAAACAACAAAATAATAAAATATATATAAAACAATAAAAATTCTCACGACGTTTCGACCATAACACAAACGGTCGTCTTCAGATGTGTTGGTTTGCATCGTGAGAATTTTCATTGTTTTATATATATTTTATTATTTTGTTGTTTCCCTTCAACGTGACTTTACCGAAAGAACTAAGAATATGAATTACTGCAGTCACGAAAGCTTTAAATCAAAATTTAATTCATAACAATGTTAAGAAATAATCGATATTTGAATGGAAGCGTGACCCTGAATCGCAACGATCGAGTGAGCGAGTCGAGTGGGTGAGGGGTGAATATTTCTGCCCCTAAAAGGCCCGAAATCTTACTCATAGTCCTTGACCACCACACGCGTTGTGGTGCGTTCACAGTTGGAATCCATTGGCCGCCCTGGTTATCACTGGCAGGTGTTAGACTCATAACAACACTACGCGCCATCTGTTTCACTCACAGTGGACGTTAAAGATCCCCGTGACCTCATTCGTAAGCGTAGCACCGTCGTGTGCCAGCGTCAGGGTGCATGTCTGCCAAATTTCGGATGAAGATCTCCACACATCTCTCGCTGCCCTCCGCCGTGTGAACCGGAGGCCCCTTGAAGGCCTCTCGGAGGCAGCTCTGCGATGTCCGCTTCCACGGACCAGCTCCCCGACACGAGAGACACGCACGGATTATGCGGGGGGGAAAAAAGTCTGGATAGATTCGGAGAAGTCGACGTCTCGTCCGCAGCATCTCTCCGAACCTGGAGCTGGAGGCGCTGTTCAAGCGACATTTCACGCAGGTGGAGTTCTACCAAGGCTCCGTGCTCAATCCCCACGACCTGGCGCGGGTCAAGGTAGCGCGCTCCGTTGCACTCCGCACTGGCGGCGATCGCGAGCGTACCGTCATTACCCGGATCAATGTGTGTATGTGTATGTATTTGGAAAGTTGCCAACGTTTCGGGCATGGGCCCTGGCTTCATAGCACAATATAAGTGGTGTCCATTCCTGTGGCGTCATGTTTTTGGGATCCCAAAACTGATTTTGGTTTTCCGCATTATTCAGAAATTCATAGCCAAGTCTAACTTTCGAATTTTTTGTCAGATTAACGTGAAAGTTGGCGACCCGTCGTGAACTCACACTGGCTGGAATCTGACCGCATCTCATTCATTTATTCATTATGCTCCATTCATTAACTCCCAGCTGAAGCCCTCTCGTCGTGGCTAGCAGACCTCCACTTTGGCATGTAGCTCCTCAATGTATTGCTGCTGCCATCACGCACAGAATAGAACAGAATATTCACCGTAACATTTATAACGTGGGGAAATGTAACTTGGAGAGGACAGAGGCGCCGTGGTGAGGGTTGCAAACTCTGAATGAATTCAGAGTTCTGGGGAGATTCTCTCCAACTTGGCGTAATGACAGCATACATTACGTATTCAGTGGTTGCACTGTCAAGGGAATGATAAATCGTTGTATTAACAACTAAAGCACTTGCGGGTGAATTATGTGCATTCATATTAATTTTCTTAAAACATCCTATTTATTAAAATCTCCCGGAATTTATTTCCATATCCACCACGAGATCGACGCCAACTCCCATAGAGACTCCCCGCCAATGTGGGAGGGTTGGCAACGCTAACCGTGGTGGATCTAAACGAAACTATTGTTTTATTTTACCAAGGCCCACTGAGCTACGTAGCTCTTTTTCAGATACGACCCGGGTATCACAAATGATGGCTCAACGAAGTGGCTCATCACCGTCACGTGGACATTTAGAGCAACAGCCAAATTCTCTGATGGCACATTGATTCTAAAACGTGGAGGGAAAAACCGGAGGACCTGGAGAAAAATCCACGCGAACTCCAAATATACAGCAGGTGTCAGGGTCGGGATCGATCCCACGACTTCCTGCATACCAGGCGAGGTAGTTAACATCTCGCCACATGTGATCGTCTGTCGTCGTCATTGTCTTCGTTGTGTCCCGGCGTGTGCGGGGCGCCGCGTGCAGATCGAGGCGGCAGACGCGTGCCTCATCCTCGCCAACAAATACTGTGGAGATCCCGACGCCGAGGACGCCTCCAACATCATGAGGCGAGCGAGCGAGCGAGTGGCACCGGGGCCAGCGCCCTTAGTGGACGGCAGGCTCACTGCCACGCGTCCGCACGAACGTGTCGGACACGCTTTAATGCATGGGTGGCCGACTACGTGTGTATGTTGAACTTCTTTCGCGCCGTATGCTGCCAACAGTGCTAATCGGAGGTGCGGGGGGAAGGACAACTAAACACAAAGCAGTGGACTGAGGGAGTGCGTGGGCGGCTGCGTGAGACGCTGGGGGTCAGAGTGGCTGAGTGGATGGCTTGGGAAGCTGGTTGAGGGGCTGGCCGGTTGACTGGGTGTGTGAGTGGCTGGCTGGAGGGGCTGGCTGTGTGGCCGGATTGCTGGGTGGGTTTGGTGTGCGCCAGCAGCATTGGCCACAGCCAACAGCCAAACATCACTTGGTTCCCATCCCACGGAGTTGGCCGAGTTTGGCGATGCTGCCACGGACTTGAAGGTCGCCGGTTCAATTCACTTGAAGCATTTAAAGCAATGGGGCAGGTTTCTTAAAATCACGCCACCTCTGTCTGTCCACCCAGCAGTATCAATGTGTACATGGCAGTTATCTGATTGTCAGATTGCATACGGTGGGGTAAAGTGTGGGTACTCCGACTTCTTCCAAGGCATCTGTCCAGTGTCTACGGATTAGGTGACATCCCTCTAGAAGGTCTGTCTGGAGGTCACCCTGGTGGAGGCCCTCCTGAGGGCAGTGGCGTGGGCGAGCGATCGCAGCGCTGTAACCTGCGCTCGCTCTGGTGAACCACGTGGCTTGCAAGCGAGTCTAGAGTTGTGCTCGCATCTGTGCACTGGTGCGTCCGTCTGAATTGAATTGTCGCTGGGCTTTGCTGGGCCGTGCCGCTTTTGTTGTTGCAGGGTCATCTCCATAAAAAACTACCATCCCCGAATCCGAGTCATTACCCAGATGCAACAGTACCACAATAAGGTACCAGCTCGCCATCCATCTTCTGCAATAACCACACGAATGCTCTCTCCTCGTACACACGGCCCCAAAATCCTTCAACCCGCCAATGGCAAAAAGACAAAGTGCCAGGACTGGGGAAGTGGTTCAGAGGTCAGAGTACCGAGGTGCACGGCTAAGACCCTGAGATCAGATCCGGGTTCCAGCTCACCTGTGATTAAGCCCTGCTCGCAATAACTGTATCCAACTGCACACGATGATCAACATTGTATCCAACTCCACTATTAATTTCTCGTCGTGTGGCCGTGGGTTTTGGCTGTTTTACTTTTGTCATTGTGTTGACTCGGGTTGCTCTTGCACGCGAGGCTAATCCTGCTCTTTCCTGTTCTTACCTGGTTCAACACAACACACCCTGTGCAACATTATTTTTAGTGCTTCATCTGCAGAACTTATATTCCAGCCGTCTGCGTACACCGCTGGGTCCGTCATTATGCTGCTGTTTTTTATATATATTTAATGAGTATTTAGTTTTCATACACTTTTTTGTAACACTTGCTGAGCAATAGGCCCGTAGGCCAGCAGACAGCGCGAGCAACGTTGTAAAAGACGAGAGTTTACGTTCCGTGAATTTGGCGAGGTTATTGTAAGAGATTGGGGAAAGAGACGGTGGGAGGGAATTCAAAGGTGGAGCCGTGGGTGGGAATAAGCAAAAAGAGAAGTGAGCTGCAGTGTGGGGAGTGAGTGGGTGGGTGAGTTGATGTGACCTGCAGTGTGGTGTGTGTGGGCACGTGGGTGGGTGAATGAGTAGGTAGCCAAGTCAGCGGGTGGGTGAATTGTTGTGACCTGCAGTGTGGTGAGTGGATAGGGGTGAGCGTTGCTATGACCTGCGGTTGCTTGAACACCACTTCCTCCGTTGTTGTTGTTGCTCCCCCTGCGTCCAGGCCCACCTCCTGAACATCCCGAGCTGGAACTGGAAGGAGGGCGACGACGCCATCTGCCTCGCCGAGCTCAAGCTTGGGTTCATCGCCCAGAGCTGCCTCGCGCCCGGCCTCTCCACCATGCTCGCGAACCTCTTCTCCATGCGCTCGTACATCAAGGTGAGCGTGGCCCAAACCGGCGAGCATCAAAACTCGCCGTTTCGAGAAGAAACAAACAAAAACTAAACGTATTTTTACTCGTTATTTATCCACGCACACAATTTCGTAGGATCGCAGGAACATTGGCTGTGATCGTTTAGCATTGCTGTTGATAGGTATAACCTTGTAGGCTCATGGTGGTAACTTATGCCAATAATTCCTACCTCCAAGCCAGCCTAACAGCATATACAGAAAATATTCAGCAAGTCAGGGGATGCTACCTTGGTTCTTGTAATATTCACTGTATAATTATATTTACAATATATTATATATTATACAGTCCAGAGGTCACCGGTTCAATCTGCTGGCGTGGCAATGCAAATGCGTACGCCACGCTTAGTCGATCAGCAGGTCATGTGTGGCGAGGAGAAGTGTGGGGTACTTCCCACCCTCTCTCCTGAAAGACGCCTGGCTAGCATGGAAGAGTAGGCCAAAATTAATTTTATAGAAGGGGGGGCTCCATTGAACTCCGCTCTCCATCAACATGCGCACGAGCAAGCAATTGCAGGGCCACACCTTTACCTCTTTACAACCCACGCAATCAGTGGCAGCCTAAACACCGCCCGGCACGAACACTGGGGGAGTGTCCACGCGGGTTTTTAATTCTGACTAATAAGGGGAGGGGCACCGCATTTTGGTCCGCTTGGATTTTAGTTTTTTTTCTTCCACAAACGGAGGATGCAAATCGAATGAACACTTAGAGGTTTAGGCCGCCGTGTCTCCTAGGGGCTACTTCGAGGGCACCTGTAGATGTGCGAACGCACCGGTGACACTTCCAACGCGAGTACGGTGGCCTCGTCCCGTCAAGCCACGCTGCCAGTAAGGGATGGAAACCGAGTGGGCGGGGCATGCGCTGCGCCGCGTCAAGGGCTGGCCACGTCCGTACCTCGTTTATAATCCAGCCTGAAAACTCATTCCTCTAGAACTGCTGTTTGTGTTTAGTTTGTTGTCCTTCCCCCACACCTCCGATTAGCACGGTTGGCTACGTACGGTGTGAAAGAAGGTCAATGTGTGCGCGCACACACACACACGGGCACAGCGGTCGTGTCGTCCGACCAGGTGGCTCCGCGCGATTGAGCGGCTCGTGAGTCGGAAGGCCCCGAATTAGAATCCTGGGTCGGAGATTGACGCACCCCTCTGTGCTCAATAAAATAAGCACCACTTGGTGGTCGTCTGCCATGGGAACGTGGAAAGTTCATCACTGGCTCAGAGCCGTACGCAAGAGAGCACTGCGTCAATGATAGTTTGAGCAAACATCACTTGGACATGACATCTGCAGTTTGCTTTTAGTATCTGGCTTTGCACTCTTGTTCTGTCTAGACATTAGGATACAACTCTGCCGCTCTTCATCCTCACCTAGAAAATACTCACAAAGGTGCAGCCTATGATCAAGTCACTGGGAATGTTACAATCTTGCCAGATCTTGGCTAGCCAAGCAGGTGTTGGATGGACAACAACCCTGTGTGACAAGTGTTATAGGCTGCTGCACAGGGAACAGACAAGCAACCTATATTGTTGTACTGTACTTCTATGCTACTACAGCTATGCTGCTCATCTTCACAGCTTGTACCGACCAGCACGATGATGTACGGTCAAGGCCCCCCCCCCCTCCATGATCAACACGGCGGTGGAGTAACACAGGGCTGCGAATTATTATAATTTCACACAGCATATTTAGATGCTTATTAAATCAATGTTTATGCATGGCTCATAACTAAATAAATTCATATTTTAAGAGATAAAGCTATAACAATGCAACCCCCCGCCCCGCACCGGCAATAAATATACATCTGACTGTATTCTCTGGATTAAAAGATCTCACACGGAAGGTGGCACGCTCACAGTGTGCCTGGAGAATACGGCATCCCTTGTGCATCTCAGCGTGCTCTAGTTGCCGGCTTGATTTGCATCGGTCGGTAATACCTACAACTGCTGTTGACCGCAGATTTATATTTAAAATGTTGCATCAGCCACCAGGTGCCCATCGGAACATCACGCTATGTCCGACAGATATTATTCATAGGCTGTGATTTGTATTCTTCATCACCATGAGCTGTGGTCAATCCACTGCTGGATGAAGGCCTTCCCAAGCAGCCGCCGCCACCTCTCGCGATCTGTATGCTGTAAACGATGCACCCAGCACCTGCACACGGGAACCAATTTCATCGCTCCGTCTCCTTCGGTTGGACGTCCCTCTCAGACGCGTTCCGTCCTGTGCGCCGTTATTTTGTTATATTACTATTTATAGCCCTTTTGTCATCCGGGACGTAACAACATACTGTATTGTGTATTTATAATCGCTGTGTGTAGAATTGCGTTCAAAAAGACACCCAGAATAGTCCCGAGTCCCCAGGGGGGGTCGCACCACCGCGTGTGATTGACCGAAGGTGTCAGTCAAAGCGCACAGCACGGCCATCAACCCACTAGCTAGGGGGTCAGAGCCTTGAGCCAGCGCCGCCGAGAGGCTGGGTTCGATTCCGGGTTTTCGGTCACCCGTGTGCCTTAATACCGGGTTCCTCGAGGAGGAGCGAGCCCATGATCTCAGGCCAGCTGCCAATGACCGTGCATGAAAAGCGAGTGTGTCAACTTTGGCCTTGCACTTACATTTGGATTATTTCCAGCTCGCAGTTAAATATAAATCGGTTTGAATGCCGTGCGGCAAACCAAAAAAAAAACAATGGCCTCCTGTAGCAGGGAGGGTGAGAAAATACGGAATCCCTCGTGTGGATGACACATCACTTGATGACATTTAACAGTAGTTCTGTGATATCTCATTCCCCTCGGAGCGTCCCCTCCAACCCCCCCCACCCCAACACTGCACCACTCTGAGATTAGTTTTTGTCTCACGGCACTGACAGTACAATTTGGCAATAAAATTGTAGGAAAAGACACAACAGCAAAAACAAAAGACGTGTTATTAGACGTGGCGAGCGTGCCGCTGTCACCGGCATCACCACGCTCCCTGGGGGTCGATGCCATTGACAATGGGGATGCGTGCCTCCCCGGGCTACGGTTTTCTCGCTGGGCATTTTGCACACTTACAGCAGCCGGCTTGTCAGAAATGACAGTTACACCACGAACAAGAACTGCAGTGGTTTATTGTTCTCGGCGGCTACGCGACATCTTGCCGGACCATGTCCAGCAATGCAATTCGATGCGACCGTGTGTGTGTGTGTGGGTGTGTGTGTGTGGGTGTGTGTGTGGGTGTGTGTGTGGGTGTGTGGGTGTGTATGTGCGTGTGTGTGTGGGTGTGTGTGTGGGTGTGTGTGTGTGTGGGTGTGTGGGTGTGTGTGTGTCTGTGTGTGTGTGGGTGTGTGTGTGTGTATGTGTGTGTGTGGGTGTGTGTGTATGTGTGGGTGTGTGTGTGTGTATGTGTGTATGTGTCTGTGTGTGTGTGTATGTGTGTGTATGTGTGTATGTGTGTGCGCCTTTGCGTGCTCTTCTGCGTGTCCCTTTGCCACACCAGATCGAAGAGGACACTTGGCAGAAGTATTACCTGGAGGGAGTGTCCAACGAGATGTACACCGAGTACCTGTCCAACGCCTTCACGGGGCTGTCCTTCCCCACCGTTTGCGAGTGGGTCTGCGTCCCCTGCACCATCACGATAGCGCCACCACCGCCGCCGCCGCCACCACTGACACGGCCATGAAGGAAAGGAAAACACGACATCGGCCGTTGGCGGCGTTCACAATGCCCAACCGCGCTTCGCCGCTACCGCAGCCGCAATCCACGAACGTGCCTCGACGCCGTGGCATTGCCGTCAAGTGTGCAGGCGGTGCCATCGCACGACAGCCACAGCCACCCCCCCCCCCCCTCCATGCCAACCTTCTAGGAGGGCTCCATTGAACTCTCACTTTCTGCCAGCAGCAGTAGTACAAGCAAGCGATTTCCCATGCCAACCACGAGCAGCACCACCTTAAGGTCCAGTGCTCGCGGCCCTCCACGGTAACCAGCTTTCCGTGATTGCTAAGCACCAGGTGTAGCAGCGGATTAATTTGTGTTTAAGTGGACAATAGATTTGTAAACACGGAAAAGTTGGACCGTGCCGATGGGTCCAGACACTGTCGTTGAGCAGCACTGAGCAATATTGTGCAACTTGGTAATGTAATACATTTCAGTACCGTTGTAATGCACATTGCCAACGTTTAATTAAGATAAGCGCTCTTATGTTTATGGGTGGGGGACTGTTTGCCCATGGTCACACGAGACCCACCGCATCGGATTGACCCGCGAACGACACTCATCCGTCACTGCAAGCATCTTAGCCCCACTAATTGGGTAATTTAGGGGGGGAAATGTGCCTACCTCCCAACAGCAGCACTGCATTTCTCATTCTGTGCACACAATCACTTCTTTCACTGCCAGAGAAATTACTGCTGCTGTGTACCGTGCTGCTGTGTAACGTGTTACTGTGTGCCGTGCTGGTGTACCGTGTTAGTGTGTACCGTGTTAGTGTACCGTGCTGCTGTGTAACGTGTTACTGTGTGCCGTGCTGGTGTACCGTGCTGGTGTACCGTGTTAGTGTGTATCGTGTTAGTGTGTACCGTGCTGGTGTACCGTGTTAGTGTGTACCGTGTTAGTGTGTACCGTGTTAGTGTACCGTGTTAGTGTGTACCGTGTTAGTGTACCATGCTGCTGTGTACCGTGTTAGTGTGTACCGCGTTAGTGTACCGTGTTAGTGTGTACCGTGTTAGTGTACCGTGTTAGTGTGTACCGTGTTAGTGTGTACCGTGTTAGTGTGTACCGTGTTAGTGTACCGTGTTAGTGTGTACCGTGTTAGTGTACCGTGATAGTGTCTACCGTGTTAGTGTACCGTGTTAGTGTACCGTGCTGCTGTGTACCGTGTTAGTGTACCGTGTTAGTGCGTACCGTGTTACTGTGTACCGTGTTAGTGTGTACCGTGTTAGTGTACCGTGCTGCTGTGTACCGTGTTACTGTGTACCGTGTTAGTGTGTACCGTGTTACTGTGTACCGTGTTAGTGTGTACCGTGTTAGTGTACCGTGCTGCTGTGTAACGTGTTACTGTGTACCGTGTTAGTGTACCGTGTTAGTGTGTACCGTGTTAGTGTACCGTGCTGCTGTGTACCGTGTTAGTGTACCGTGTTAGTGTGTACCGTGTTAGTGTAGCGTGTTAGTGTACCGTGCTGCTGTGTACCGTGTTAGTGTGTACCGTGTTAGTGTACCGTGTTACTGTGTACCGTGTTAGTGTACCGTGTTAGTGTACCGTGTTAGTGTACCGTGTTAGTGTGTACCGTGTTAGTGTGTACCGTGTTAGTGTACCGTGTTAGTGTACCGTGCTGCTGTGTACCGTGTTAGTGTACCGTGTTAGTGTACCGTGTTAGTGTACCGTGTTAGTGTGTACCGTGTTAGTGTGTACCGTGTTAGTGTACCGTGCTGCTGTGTACCGTGTTAGTGTACCGTGTTAGTGTACCGTGTTAGTGTACCGTGTTAGTGTACCGTGTTAGTGTGTACCGTGTTAGTGTGTACCGTGTTAGTGTGTACCGTGTTACTGTGTACCGTGTTAGTGTACCGTGCTGCTGTGTACCGTGTTAGTGTGTACCGTGTTAGTGTACCGTGTTACTGTGTACCGTGTTAGTGTACCGTGTTAGTGTACCGTGTTAGTGTACCGTGTTAGTGTACCGTGTTAGTGTGTACCGTGTTAGTGTACCGTGTTAGTGTACCGTGCTGCTGTGTACCGTGTTAGTGTACCGTGTTAGTGTACCGTGTTAGTGTACCGTGTTAGTGTGTACCGTGTTAGTGTACCGTGTTAGTGTACCGTGCTGCTGTGTACCGTGTTAGTGTACCGTGTTAGTGTACCGTGTTAGTGTACCGTGTTAGTGTGTACCGTGTTAGTGTGTACCGTGTTAGTGTGTACCGTGTTAGTGTACCGTGCTGCTGTGTACCGTGTTAGTGTACCGTGTTAGTGTACCGTGTTAGTGTGTACCGTGTTAGTGTGTACCGTGTTAGTGTACCGTGCTGCTGTGTACCGTGTTAGTGTACCGTGTTAGTGTACCGTGTTAGTGTACCGTGTTAGTGTGTACCGTGTTAGTGTGTACCGTGTTAGTGTACCGTGTTAGTGTACCGTGTTAGTGTACCGTGTTAGTGTGTACCGTGTTAGTGTGTACCGTGTTAGTGTACCGTGTTACTGTGTACCGTGTTAGTGTACCGTGTTAGTGTGTACCGTGTTAGTGTACCGTGTTACTGTGTACCGTGTTAGTGTACCGTGTTAGTGTACCGTGTTAGTGTACCGTGTTAGTGTGTACCGTGTTAGTGTACCGTGTTAGTGTACCGTGCTGCTGTGTACCGTGTTAGTGTACCGTGTTAGTGTACCGTGTTAGTGTGTACCGTGTTAGTGTGTACCGTGTTAGTGTACCGTGCTGCTGTGTACCGTGTTAGTGTACCGTGTTAGTGTACCGTGTTAGTGTACCGTGTTAGTGTGTACCGTGTTAGTGTGTACCGTGTTAGTGTGTACCGTGTTAGTGTACCGTGTTAGTGTACCGTGCTGCTGTGTACCGTGTTAGTGTACCGTGTTAGTGTACCGTGTTAGTGTACCGTGTTAGTGTGTACCGTGTTAGTGTGTACCGTGTTAGTGTACCGTGCTGCTGTGTACCGTGTTAGTGTACCGTGTTAGTGTACCGTGTTAGTGTACCGTGTTAGTGTGTACCGTGTTAGTGTGTACCGTGTTAGTGTACCGTGTTAGTGTACCGTGTTAGTGTGTACCGTGTTAGTGTGTACCGTGTTAGTGTACCGTGTTACTGTGTACCGTGTTAGTGTACCGTGTTAGTGTGTACCGTGTTAGTGTGTACCGTGTTAGTGTACCGTGCCGGCCTTCATTAAACGAAGGCCGGCAGGCTACACGGGGGGGGGGGGGGAATGTCTCTGCATGTGAAAACGGTATTTGTTTATTTATTTGAGAGGCATGCTCGCCATGAGTATGGTGGGGAATCTTTTCCATTGCTCCATTTCAAAACGACAGGGTTAGTCGCAACCTCCGTGGCACCAGTAATTGCCGCGTTCGTTTTGTACAGATGTTGAACTTCTTTCGCACCGTACGTAGCCTACCGTGCTAATTGGAGTTGCGGGGGGGGGGGTGGAAGTGCAACAAAAAGTATGAAAGCCCTGTGGTGGTGGTGGTAGTGCACGCCGAGCGTCCGTAGTGACGGCCGTGCGTGTGTCTTGCAGGCTGGTCTTCATGAAGCTGAAGCTGCTGCTCATTGCCATCGAGTACAAGTCGGACATGCGAGAGAGCAGGTGAGCCGTGCGCATAAAGTGCGACCGTCACGTCCCCCGAGACCTCGTAGCGAAGCGATGATGCAAAGCGGAAAGCCACGCAAAACAGCCCTAGCGTGCCATTTTACACATGTGCCTGTTGATTAGTGCATATGCAACTGTTAAGCGAAAGGGGAGCGGTGGCGCCACGGTTAGCGCAATGTACTGTGAAGCCGGTGTCTGGAGTTCCATTGCGTGCCATGGCTAACGGCAGTGGCGCGTGGTTTCTGGACCGGTCCTCTTGCCCCCCCCCCCCCCCCCCTCCATTCACCAACCGACATTTGCCCATCGGTGGACGGACAAAGGTGTGTAAAGTAACAATTATTTGTCCGCTTGGACTTTAACAGTCATCCGTTGGGTTTTCATACCGGGAGAACACTTTGTGCAACGGCCACGTTGCACGAAGTGTCTTGACGCGATGAGCAACTTTGACAAACAACATCGGCACCTATCCAGGCACAGATACCTAATGAAACACCATGGAGGTGTGTGCACAAATGTTAGAAGCTAATCAAAAAAAATCTGTTGATTGCACGAGTAATTGTTGCCCGTGTATATTTAGAGTACAATTTATAGGGTGGCAATGAATGAGAAGAGCTGTGAATATACCTTGGGACACCAGCCTTTAATTAAATAAACACAATTCCTTGACTCCAGTAAAGTTATTGAAGCGATCGTCAAGATTAATTGCACCTTTAAAATCCCTCGTTTCCACAGTTTCGAGATTTTATATATATATACAAAATACGTGAGAATGCGTGTCCGAATGGGTAAACGGTGGCACGCTGCGCTACGAACCCAGATGCAGAGTTTGATCGGCTACCGTCAGTGGCCAAGCGATTTTTGAACCGGTGCCGAGTCTCCTCATAGGTCGACTTAGCCTCAAGAGTACCAGGAGCGGTGCATAAACCATCAGTAGCGGGGAGACAAAGGCGTGCTGGCAACACCACCCATCCCCGCGTGCAGCTTCGCCCTGAGTTGCCCACTAACAGCACTTTCCACGAAGATCTACACGGTTGTTATACCAGTGGTATCTTTGTGCATTTGCAAAGTTGGCGAAGTGCGTTGACAAGAATAGGTCCAGGCGAGTGTGGACACTCGTCGCCGTTAAATATCCCCAACCACGGCCAACCTCCACTCCACGCCAATGCGACGCTCACAATAAGTTCACTCCACTTTGCTGCAGTCAACGTTTCACTATTTAGTAAAAGACTGGTGCCCAACAAGTGCTCATTTATTATGTATGGATATTTGCATTTTTATTTATTTTAACGACCGTAAATACATTTTTTTTTATTATTACTGTACTTGTGTTTATGCAGATAGTGTTAGGTGTTCTCTCCGCACCAAGCACCTGATGTTGAACGTTACACCTACCATGCTTAAGAGTCAATCTTTGCTTTAAGACAGCCGTTTTATTACCAGGAAAAATATCTATACATCTAAAAAAATAACGCGCAATTTCCTAATGTCTTTATTTCAGCTGCCAAATGCGGTATGATCCACTACACTTGGTTACCCACCTCTGGTTTGCCTGCTTTAGAAATGGAATTTGTGTCCGTTCTGTGCCTGCGTATGCATCAAAGTGATTGTACCGGGCATATGTACGTCACGTGTATTAATTATTTTAAGTCCTCCGATTGCACGCCGGTGATCATCCTTCCACGTTTCCCCTCCCCGTCGTATTTAGTGCCGTTTTGCCCACCCACGTTAACTTGAGCGACGAGCATCTTTGCTTGCAGACAGCGCATCCCTCACCTCACCTCACTAACCGGACTTCTCCCTGCCAACTACACCACAGGCACCAGCA
Source organism: Petromyzon marinus (assembly GCF_048934315.1). Classification (NCBI taxonomy): domain Eukaryota; kingdom Metazoa; phylum Chordata; class Hyperoartia; order Petromyzontiformes; family Petromyzontidae; genus Petromyzon; species Petromyzon marinus. The sequence continues at coordinate 19,704,938 of NC_133674.1, forward strand.
GACACGGTGGCGAGATGTTAACTGCCTCGCCTGGTATACAGGAAGTCGTGGGTTCGATCCCAACCCCGGCGCCTGCATATTTGGAGTTCGCATGTGCTCCCCGTGGATTTTTTTTCCGGGTCATCCGGTTTTTTCCCCACCCACATTTAGAGAATCAACATCACTCGCTTAGAGTATTTGGCTGCTATGAACTTCCATGCGATAAGCCACTTTGCTTGAGCTATCATTTGTGGCCAAGTCGCTTCTGAAAAAAGAGAGCTGTATAGCTCAGCGGGTCTTACCTGGTCAAACAAAACTAATTGTTTTAGTATAGCCAGAACACGACGCCACGGCTCTCCGCTCTGCTGCACTGCGTAGCGTTTGGCATGAGGCTCGCCGTGTGGCTCCACGTGGAGCCGTGTGCCGGGTAGCCAGCAGATGGCAGTGCCAATTGCCGCCTCCTACCCCTCGAATGCCCCGTGTGTTCTCTGGCTTCTACAGTTTCCTCCCACACGAAATTAGCACGTGGAGGAAGAAACATTTTAATTGACCGGTCGTCATGCCGAACAAGACACGGCAGGCCAGGCCACGAACTGTCGGGGTCAAGCTCAGCCTCACGACATTGCTCTCCACCATGAAGCCTTCTATGCCATATCCAGACATCCTCTTTCAGATTAAATATGCTGCACGGGTTGTACTGCGCGTTGCTCGGCGAGACGTCCGACGTTTCGCTCCGCACGCTGCAGCTCCCTACGGGGAACCGAACCGAGCTGCTCACTTTCTCCCTCGATCACGTAAGAAAGTTGCCAGATGCTGACATTTACCGACTCGGATTGGGCTCGGCTCCTTGACGTAGGCCGGCACGTGGCGAGTGCTTTTAAAAAATCGTCAAAGAGAAATATCGGACGTTGCGCCAAACACGCATAACAACCGCGCAACGCATCAGAGAGCCGTGCGGCACGGCTTGCAAAGCCCCCTACGCAGCGGCAATGCCTTTGCCACGGCACGTGAAATGCAAATTAAACCACGGAGTGGGCCCCGCGTGCCTCGGCCCAGCTGCGAGCTCATTATTAATGATCAAGCAGCAAGCCGTTGCACATTCATCTGCGTTTGCCTACGAAACTAAATGCCCCCCCCCCACCCCAGAATGGACGCACACGATCTCTAAAGCCAAGACAGCAGGCTTTGAGCTTGGTTCGGAAACTGGATCGGCGACGAGGCCCATCCACGCACGAGCCGGGCGTGACGTGGCAGTGCCAAGTGTCGACCCCCCCCCTTGTACACAGCTCTCTCCGGGTTCCTGCCACGTGAAGTCATTCATGACATTGGCCAATCCCGAGTAGCAGGAACCTGCCGATGAGTTTTGACGTAGCGAAACTTTCCGGGGTAAATAATTGCACTCGACAAAATAACCGGCGTTAACGTCGATTTCATGAGTCTATTTTGCTTTTTGAAGACTCCCGACAGACCAGTTACACCGTCAACCTTGTTTTTATAACCTACATCACTCACTGCATTTTGCTCACAAGAAAACTCCACCATCCGTGTTCCTGCAGGACATATCCCAGACACATCACCGTCAATGCCCCGTTTGGGCACCGTTCCTCACCGCATGCACGTTCATTAATTTCTTTACAATATGCCTGCTGCTGCATGCTAATTAGTAATTCAGTGATTATCTCACAGCATGCCATCGTGACGAGTCTGTTGTGCAATATATAGACGGCATGGAGGAGCGGGCACTCGCCAGGAACATCTGGGTCACCACCAGCAGCAGTGTTTGTTGAACCAGCCTATGAGTACAAGGCTAGAAAAATGTTTGTTTGGCAGAGGCAGCCCCACTGGTTTCAGAAGTCTGTCCCCGGGTCCCGAAGCTTTTTGTGAAAACTGGCATTTTGTCCATGGAGGTTTTTGGGTTAGATCGCGTAACTAGAAATGTGCCGTTACCGACACGGCCAATTAATAAGGCGTCACGTAAACAAAACATGCCAATTCGTTACTAGTACAGCGCCACCGATGGGTTGGACAATTAACACACATTTACAATTGGAGACATTTCGCCAGTAATTACAACAAGCATCATCAGGAGACAGCCTGGCGGCGGGTTTCGCGACACATGATACGCGTGATCCAACCCAAAAACATCTGATGGATAACATTGGCCGCGAAAGCCTCCTACATATTAGTTGAACTCGCATTGTGTTGCGCAAATTTAAATAATGTTGACAAGGGGCGGGGTTACCCATGTGGGGGGCGGGGCTATATGAAAGTGGGCAGGGCTCAGAGCGAGGGGCTGCTGCCAGCTGAGACTACCACATGGGTCCAGTTGAGCCTCCGAGCAACTCTATAGCCTCTGCCGATGATCCCCAGACCGTGAGTGCCGATTCAGCGTGCTTAAGACAAACGCTACTGGATTATGCAAGGTCTGGAAGCCTAATAGGATGGACTCCTAAATATATTTAACGCAGAGAACATTTTATTTGAATACGGGTGGGGTGTAATACCAGGATTAATGCGCTAACCGAAATGCTGCACTGCGGCAGTAGGCGATTTTTCTTTTGCAAAAACGCGCAGAGAATCTAAAGCCAAGCTGCTGCCTCCCTGCCACTCACGCCGCTGTCCTCACCGGCGGTCGCTGGGAGCATTAATCGTCGTTAGCTCCGAGCGGCTTTCGTCATTAGCCGTGAAGCATTTATCGTCATTAGCAGCTGTGGAAGAGGCGCGCCCGTCTGACATCCTTTCAATATCGGAGCGAGCACGTGTCTCGCCGTAGAGCACAAGGGAGACCCGTTCATAGGGCCACGCGAAGCAGCGTGTAACAGAAGCTAAAACACAACGGATGCACAAAGCTAATCGGGCAGCCTCATGATGAGACTCGCGTGTTAATTAAACCTCTTGTAAACGCCAGAATTATTTGGGTTTCGGGCAATGCATAAGCGGTTTATTATAAAGGGGACTGGAACAAAATGTGCTTAGAACATTAGGGAGGAAGCAATTAATCACGTAATTCTTAAGTGCCTGCAATTAGCCGATTGTAACGACGGAGTTGAGTTGGCTCACCCCGTGATGCACTTAGCGGTTAGCCATCAATGGGGGTAACTGAAGCCAGATGGTGGTGACGAGACGAGCGGCAGACGGCGGTCAGGTATCGACTATGCGACAGTGGAAGGATCTGGCGGCGGTAGGAAGCGGAGGTGTTGGGCAGGGGGGCGAGTTACCCCCTTGACCGTTCGGTGCATATCGTTTGTACACAGCCACGAACTGGTGCCACCCGGCGTGCAATCAGTCACTGGAATGCAATTAAATCACGATTTTGCTAGACTATTTCGACAAAAGTAAAAAAAATCTAAATCTGTACGTATTACCGCCTTTGAAGATGTGGTCCAGCAACATGGACAGTGAACAAGGAAAATGGACAACACTATATATTGAATTCAATATCACTAATGTATTACGATATGTACACTTGGAATTCCAGAGGTGGGGTGGGGGGGAGGTTAGAGGAACTCCTGGATCAGAACATACGCAGGTTAGACATCATACGGGCTGCAAAGAGAAGTGAGCTTGAGTTGGACACATCACGAGGCGATGGTGGTGGCCAGTGGTCGAGACGAATCATGGAGCGACAGCCAACGGGTAGAACTCACCCCCTCAGACGGCATCCACCATGGGGATGCAGGAATGAGAATCGGCTCGTACGCAGGAGCCAAATGCAGTGTTCATTTTTAAGGGTGACAGCAACGGTGACAGCTTGGAGGCCTTCATCCAACAGTGCATAGATCACGAGTGACGATCGTAATTTAGTGGTTCCCTGTGCTGACTGATGTGTACCGTCAGGCTCGCTTAACCCCGCCACTCCGGTCATGTACGAATGACCAGCATCCTTGTGGGAGATTAATGTTGTTTGGCAGTGAGCAGTGCCAACCCATACCTCATGTACTCTCACCCACCCACACCCAGCCACCCCCAACAGAAATCCCCCCCCACCTCTCCATGACTACCACACCAAGTGATGGAGAACACGGACTTTACAGCCAGCACCGCGTGTCTGCTAATTAACAGAAGCAGGTGCCAGTCTAATATTTGCAGAAACAATCGGCAGCGGCGGTGGCCACCGCCAACGACTGCCAGCTTAGTCATGGATAAGTGTCGCTGTGACAGTCATGGTGGAAATGACAATGACTAAAACAAATTGCCTCACAAATTAGGATGCTATTTTGTAATTGGCCAAGTGGCTCAGCGGTAGAGCGCCACTCAAATTTGAAGGTTGACATTTAAAATTTTCGGTGGGCATCGACTCAGCCCAACATCCCTCGGGGTTCAATAAAATCAGTACGAAGCAATTGTCGGTAGTTGAGCCATGCCCCCACTATCGGAAAGTGAAATTGCCACAGTCCGAGGGCTGTAAACGGGAAATTTACAATCTTCATCTGCGCAAGAAACTTCTAACCTACTCTTTTGGGTCGATATACTATGTTTTAAAATCACGACGTTTCGATCGCAACACAAGCAATCGTCTTCAAAATTCAGCAGTCGGACTGCTGAGGCAGAGCAACTGAGGTGCACGGATAACAAATACAAATCCATCATGAAGTATAGAGGTCTTCACTCTAATAATAATCGTGTAAAATGTTTAAAGCGCCCTTACAACAATGGTTCTCAGGGCTTGACGAAAACAAATCATCTTAAAGTGGAAGGCTGAAGTGGGTGGACAAACGATGCAAAGCCAAGTTCATCCCAGCAGGCGTTGCTGGAAGTTGGCATTGAATGCAAGAGTCAGGCCAGGCAGGATGTCACCAGGAGGATGATCGGTGGGTGAGACCAACAAATGGGGACAGGGGGGGGGGGGCAGCCAAAGGAGGAACCAAATACGCAAGGGTGCCCACCGGTGGAGTCGTTTTATTTCGTTTTTTCAGATACCCAGCCAGAGCTGGGGATTGCAATGGTAGAACTGAAGAGGACGTTAGATAGCTTGGGAGTATAAAACACAGCACAAATAAATGACACTAAAATCATACACTTGATGAAAAGGAGCACGTGCCCAAGAGTCGAGTTACAGGGCAGGACAGCCACCGATGTACAGACGCATTAGCGGCGTCACTGCCGTTAGCCTGGTCACGTGCGGAGGGGTGGAGTTCCACGCGTGCGACTCCGTAGGGGTGGCTTCGCGTCAGATTGAAGGCATGCCACCACAAAGGGTTTCTATTGGAGTCGGGCAGTTTTATGTAAAAGGGAGCATAACAGGTCCCTGCAGGGTGGGCTGGTAGGACAAGTCTCTGCGCTGTCTATTGCTGATTTTACATCCAACAGCACGAGATTTCACTTCGTTAAAGTATTGAAAGGGGACGGACGGACACATTAATCTATTGCAGGCTGGTACACTCAGTTTACAACTTCGTTCCTACCAGTATAATATGAATTTAATCGAAACGCATACTTAGTGGCAACCCAGCACAAATTGACACGTTAAAAACAAGGCCGTCTTGGAGAGCCCTTCCGGATGTGTGCAGAGTCCACCTTTCAGAACCATTCGGATTCCACGGAGGGGGGGGGGGGGGTATGCAAACCTCGCGATTTTAGCCCCCCATTGGTTATACTTTTGCCCCCCTCCCTACCCAGCCCTCAAACCAGACCCCTTTTTGCACCGCAGAAATCAGATTTACCAGTTTGCGTGCAGGGCAGGTCAAGCGACACAACACACCAAATGACGCCTCGCGATACTTCATAATTTCACTTGACTCCACAGCAGTCGAACACCACCATCCAGCACTACAGTTCACACCATGCAGCGAGGAGTTGGACCCAGTCCACACGCAGGGCTCCGAGCGGCGAGAGAGGTCGCCCACGGTTGCATAGCTTCCTCTTTGCCACAGGGCGGCGCTAGAGACAGACGCCTGCCCTTTGTCATTGACCGCTTCCCGTGTCACACATCCACAAGGGAATCACTCTTGTAACAAGGAATGCCGCGTACCACATAAACTACACAGCCGTGGTTTACCCACAACGCACAGTCTGGGAGTTCCCAGTACACTGTTGAGTCGACTTTGTCAACGTAGGCCCACACTGCTTTTGAGACGACTGCCGCTGCTTGTGCTGCTCACCACCAATGCGGGTAGTTGTTGATGGCTACAAGTCTTCTGCTCTGAAGCTCTCTACTTTATATAAACAGCGCCTGGCCATCCGTAGCCAATGGAAAAACAGCTCCAACCCTAAGCAATGGCGCCTCGTCACCCGAGTAAATTTCTCCAAATCAGAACTCCGCAGACGGTTCCAGACAATCGGCTACATGATTTGAAAGCATGCAGGGTCAACCAATGTTGAGCAAGCAATGCATTTCCGACTGGGGAAATTAGTCACCCCTCTCTTTACGTGCAAGTCCCACCACTCGGGAGCAAGGGTGGTAATTCTGTACTTTTACTCACGACAACCCACTCTCCCACACGTGCAAATTGAACCAATCAGAGCTCAGTCGCTTATAATTTGGTGCCACGCATGCATCTCCAACCAATGGGTGTTGCGACTGCGAGACAAAGCTCAATCATGGCAGTCACCCCAAGTGGCAGCGTGGTGCAAAAACATGGCCGAACTCTCAAGTTACTTTAACATCACAGTGATGGCTGGGGTATGCCTTAATACAGCAGTGGATTGTTCATGGCTGCTGATGATGATGAGGCGCAAGCTTCGTTCCCTCGTTTATCTCAAGCTCACGCGCTCGGTCACTTGGGACTTGGGATAGCCTCGCACCAAAATCTTTGGAGGACTTCTCAGCATATGCATGATAGCCGGACCGGTGCGCCTTCTGGCTACGAACGGTTCTTTTGAATACTCATCAAAGTTCCGTGCAAGCAGATACCATAACTTCAAAACCAATAAGAGCAAGACATACCCTGTTTTAACAAATATCCTGGTTAGCGTGTCCATACTACATTGCTCCCGTAATGGACAGTATGGAATATATATTGGTGGTGCGGTGATCAGTGCACTACGTTCAGAACGGACTAGAATACAAATGCATTCGTGCAGTCGGTCCCACACAGACCTGCTTGCACACAAGCTGCGCTGAAATTCCGTACGTCAGAGTTTTCACTTCACCTTAGACTCTGCCCATTCAGCTATCGTCTGTGAAAAAATCCTCATCTTAGTTTTTATTTGGCCATTTTTCAGAAGGCATTTTTATCTTTCTGCATTTTATACAGCACTGGCTAAAGATTCAAGCGCTTACTCGGTAATCTTAGCTTCATAGTAGATGCGAAGTTCTTCATGTACTGCATGTATGTGTATGCATGTATGTGTATGTGTGTGTACTGTTTGTGCGTGCATGTATATGTACTGTGTGTGTCATGCAGCAGTTAGCGCACCGCACTGTGAAGCCTGCCACCTATGTTCAATTCCCGGCCACGGCTAACATCAGTGGCGAGTGATATCTGAACCGGTTCTGGACCTCCGTCTAGGTCGACTCGGCCAAAATGAATACCAGGTGCAGTGGTGTGTAAACACCAGTGCCCAGGAGACAAAGGTGACCAGGCATGGTTCTGGTCACATCACCCCCTCTTCGTGCCTTGCCGGCCTTCATAGGTGCTCGGTAACAGCACGTTTCCCAACATTCTGCAATAGGCTACACGGGGGATCTTTGTCTTTGTTGTATGACGCAGTACAACGTCGCATGTCTGACTCGCTGGGTACTGAGGTGTAGGCGGATATGTGAAACGGTCGGATAACGTTAACTCGTGCAGTAAAGTTACACCGTGCACAGTTACTGAACTTAGGAGTTTCCAGTTCAGATGTATTTTTGTTTAACCGTGTGAGGACTGGTGAGCCCAGGATAGTCTCATTTACAAGAGCGACCTGGGTAACCAGAATGACAAACGCAAAATAAATTGAATAAAGTATAGCAATGCAGCAAATAGAAATCAGAACAAAACCAAGCGTGTCACAAGGCAGCAATCGAATATGTTGCACAAACTTACAACAACGTTCATTAGCAACATCCCGTAAGCATAAGTCGTTCCGGGCAGATTCTTTTTAGGGCGGTTAATTGGTCAGAGGGGCTACGCGATGGTCGGATAGGCGACGTTGCACTGTGTGTTCAACTATTGTTGACCCCCCCCTCCCCCCAGTTGAGTGGGGTCGCAATTACATTTCAAATATAACCTTGAAACCCTTTTAAGAATTCGCAACGGAGATGAGCTTGACTAATAAGGATCCGCGTTGACCCTTTTGCAGCATCCTCATCAACCCTGGAAACCACGTGAAGATCCAAGAGGGTACCTTGGGCTTCTTCATCGCAAGCGATGCCAAGGAGGTGAAACGGTGAGTGCGTCGGTACGAGGTTCAAGATTCAATGCATGGGTCAAGAGGTTACACGCCCCTTCCCATGGACGTCCGATAAAGACAATGCACAAACTACCAGAGCATGTTGTGTTTAGTTTGCATGTTCACCACAAGTATCTGTGGTTAATGCAGACACGATTCCTTGCAAAAGGCTTCAGTTTGGTGTGTTAACATCTTAACACAAACTGTTTCATTGCCAGAAAGGGTAAAACCTATTCTTATAACTCCCACGACTTTGTAAAATTCCGCATAACGCCCCCGACCCCCGACCCCACGGAATTTCATACACAATCTACATGAAACAGTCCCTGGGGAATTTCCATAACTATAATGCAAATTCTTATTTTTGGTCAGAGGTACAGCAGCAGCAGCCTCTGCGCTCGTCTAAATGAGCCTGGGTTGTTGCCAAGACGCACGTCGGGGGTACGCAGCTCGACAGATCTAGCAGCGGTTTGTGAAATGCATTTCGCAGGCCTTGAGTCGGGCGTCTTGGAGTGACAGCTCGTTAAATAATAAATGGAGAGGGAAAAGATTTTCCGGCTTTTGAAAAATAAAAAAGGCTACTTTGGTAAAGGTCGTTGCCTATCTTGGTACGTCACACAGAGCCGTATTGTGATGTTCGTGAGTTTATCGGTCCTCTCAGGGAGAGGGAAGATGCTTGATGTCTTGGTACTGTGACAGGGTGTGACGATGCCGTACTTGGATTAATCGATTATTACTTGATTTTTAAGTGCATGATACACTACGGGTTTTCAATCTGAATGTTGTACGTGATGGAGTCACGTGGCCTCTCCCTCCTGCCACCAGAGACCGCTACATTTGCTGGAATGTTTAAAAAAAGAATGCATTATTGAACACTGTTCCATAAGTCATCTCTCACACAGTGCTCGACCAGCACACAGGTTACCACAACAGGCATCACACACAGTGTTCTACCATCAAATGAGACTCTCCTGGTATCTCTAGTTCTCCTCTGGTTAAAGAAATAAACTTGAACGAGATCACACAGTCATCGCATGCAGTGCCTGACAGCTCACACCTGGAGAATTGCTGCTGATGTGCACACACACAGACGCACGCACGTACACGGACGGCAATCATGTGCGCCCAAAGAGGGCCTAACTTGTGTAGGACGTGCGCGAACAGCCGAGTCAGCTGTCAAAACACAGAGAGTTGGAGGGGCGCTCTGTGAAAGCGTGCACGTGCGTTGATGCGTGTGCACGTGCGTTGATGCGCGCGTGGAAAGATGTTACAGATGCAAAACTCCTCGTCGCTTGCAGTGAGCGGTCAGACGTAGCCTCCTCGGCTGTCAGGCCTATAAAGTGACATCAGCACACGCGACGTAGCATTGAGAATGAAGATATTTCATAATTTGGAAGTAAATGAGACGGTGCCCTTTTTCGAATGTAAATTCGTTGTTGAATACATACTTTCGGGTAACAGCAGTAGCCATTGCGGTCATGGCACTGTGCCGTGAACCTAACGACCTAAGTTCGCTTCCCAGGCCACATCTGACATCAGTGGCGAGCGATGCCTCGACCAGTCCTGCTTCCCGCACGCTCCCTGCCTGCACAAACCCACAGTGATCAGAGTCGTGAAGTGTGGACAAACAACCATCAAGACTGGCAGTGCATGGGGAGGCACTCAACTGACAGTGTACTGATCAAGGGCTTTAAATAATGATTAATTTGTGATTATAGTGCTTAACGCATATATTTACTTGATAAATGAATGGCAGTATTATTACAATATTTTGTGGACTGATCGAACCTTTGTTGTAGATTTTATTAAGTTAAAAGATAGTTGGTGAAATTATCGCGTTTATGACTGCGCGTGAACAAAAAAATTAGCATAATTCTTATTTTTATTCTTTCGCAGAGCTTTCTTCTACTGCAAGGCCTGCCACGATGACATTTCTGATGCCAAGAAAATCAGGAAATGTGGCTGCAAAGGATGTAAGTGCTTGATTCTCAAAACATCTCCATCTCGCAGTCCCGTGGACTGGTAGTGTTCATGGTTGAGTCATTTCGATGCCACTTCCAATCAGACATCCAAAGACAAACACTCACCTCGGGACACTGATACAAATAACAGCAATGGCTATCGTTAAAAATGAAATTGTGTCGAATTAGCAAATTGAAAATGCGTTTTGCCCTGCCAGCTACCCGTCAGCCTCCGTACCGCCAAATGAACACTTCCAAAGAGCGATTGCGTGTTGGAAAGCGTTGACAGAATCCGTTCGTCCGCATGAGTTTTCCTAACTCGTAAAAAAAAACCCTGAAATGTATTTTAACAACGTACAGTCAGTGGCCCCGCGTCTGCGTCCCACGCGTCTCTGCGTGAGCACGGTTTAGTATTTTAATCTTTTGCCGCTCGTGAGTCACTTAACCCAGCACGCCATCTCCACGGTCGCCGCGAGTCGCTAAACGCTTTGTAACAAAGCGTCGCGTACGCCGGCGGAAAACCTACCATCGAATTTGCGCCCGTGTACCTATTAACGACGCGATAATACCCCACCAACAGCCGCTGCCGTGGAGGAACTCTTAAGATTCAGATCGTGTCAAATGCTTCCTGGCCTCCCCGGGCATCTGCGGAAAAATCTGAACTCGCGTTCGGAGCAAGTGGGTTGTGAGTGGAAAGTGAGTAAACACTCGGCACCCACGGGGGACGGGGCCAGCGATTGCCGCCCGCCGGCTGCCGCTCGCCACTTAAGCGGCGGTGGCTTCGACGCAGCGCTTGCGCCAGGCTGGGTGCACTTTGAGGCCGTCACGTGAAGTGTCGAAGGCTCCGCTGACAGGGGGTCAGCGGAGCTTTCGCTGACACGCACGTAATAATAATAAAATAATTACATTTTATCGCTATGCATGACACAGAAACAGACCTGGGGCAACCGACCAAACGAGAGAGTGAAGGCCACTTTATAAAGATGGGTTTTCAAAGCAGACTTAAATATAACTACCGACTCTGATTGCCCGATTTCAAGTAGCGAGGCGTTTCATAGCTTAGGTGCCACGCTAACAAAAGCCCGATCACCAAAAAAGCGCAACCTAGACCTGGCAATGCTGAACAGGACCTTGATGGAATTCATAAATTAGTAAAACGCGCATTCACACACACGCACAAAGATCCCCCGTATAGCCTTAACAGACTGTAGGGGCAAGTGCTGTTAGCGAGCACCTATGAAGGCCGGAACGGTACACGAGGGGGTGGGTGGCCAGCACCACGCCCGACCGCCTTAGTCTCCCCAGTGGCAATGTTTTTATCCACCGCACCAGGTACCCATTTGAGGCTGAGTCGACCTAGGGGAGGCCCAGTACCGGTTCAGATAATCGTCACTGGTGTTGGCTGTGAGCGGGAATCGAACCCGGGTCGCCAGGTTCATAGCGCAGCGCGCTAACTGCTCCCCACACGCACACGCACACACACACACGCACACACATGCACACACACACACACGCACTTTGTCTGCCCGCCTTCTCGTTGCGGATTCCATGGGGGAGTGGAGAGGCTGCGCAGCATTAGCCAAGCGCGCCCTCAACATTTCACTGCCATCCTGGTAACATGCACGTGGGCTGCCGTTTTTGAACGTGATTATCTATAGCTTCAGGAGACGTGGATAATTGGTGGACCTGGCGGTTTCAACACGCTCATGAACCTGAATGCACTAAAATCGTCATAATCCCAGCGTGCATGGCAAAAGCCAGTCGGTAAATAATCTCCGTTTGCCGTACACCCTTTAAAGGACAGACTGTGCCCAAGCAAAAAAATGCCACTTCACGATTTGTCCGAATAATCACCCAATGCCTTTGAAGTGTCTGAAGCTGCGGAATGGCCTCGGATATGAGCCGCATGGCACTTTAGCAGCCCGTTTATGGGAAGAGAAAAACAAATCGCTTTCCTCTTCGTCATTTCAGTTTGAAACACCCTGTAGTAAACAAAGATCCCCCGTATAGCTTTAGCGGACTGTGGGGGCAAGCGCTGCCAGCAAGTAGCACCTATGAAGGCCGGCTCGGTACACACACGAGGGGATGGGTGGACAGCACCGCAAAGACACACGCACACACAGACACACGCACACACACACACAGAACCACGCACACACAGACACACAGACGCACGCACACACAGACGCACACACACAGACACACGCACACACAGAACCACGCACACACAGACACACAGACGCACGCACACACAGACGCACACACACACAGACACACGCACACACAGACGCACGCACACACAGACACACGCACACACAGACACACGCACACACAGACAGACACACAAAGAAACACACACGCATTGCAATGTGCACCCCTTAAAACAGCGAGTAAACTTCCGCGGAAACAGAACAAGTGGCTGTTGACAGGATGGCACGGTGTTTATTTCAAGGCATTACTTTACGAACGTATTTGAAATACATCCTTTTTATACCAGTTCGATACATTCTAAAGTACGTCTCATACGTATGGCGAGCTTGGAAGCGTAGGTAAATACCCCCTTAGGGGAGCTCTCTTTAGCTCTCTCTACTGGAGCCCCTTCCGCCAGCAGTAATGCGAGCAGATACATTTCAGGGCCGCTCCTTTGCCTCTGATGGAACTGTGCACGTTTGGTTTTGTTTCGCCTCGTAACGAATGGCGCTTAACACCTCGGAGTCACGCGGTCTAAATAGAGCCTCGGTTGTGGGCGTGTCACTGCCGTGCCATCCCTGCACCGCCGCCTCCTCTCCACGGCCTCGTGGCTGCCCTTGCCGTGACCTCTCCGTGACGTCGCACCTCCGATTAGCGCGGGTTGGCGACGTACGGTGCAGAAATAAGCTCAGCACACTCCCACACACACACACTTACACACATACTTACACACTCACTCACACTTATACACACACTCACAACAACAACCGCCATTCGCCACTAAGTGGCGGTGACGTCACCACGACGCTTGTGCCAGACCATGTGCACCTTGAGGCCACGTGAAGTGTCGAATGCCCGCTGGCAGGAGGTCACGGGGCAGACCCAGGTGCCACGGGTCGACTGACTGAGATGACTGGCTGATGCACCACCTGTGCCCCCTACTGTGCCAATCTGCTGTGCTTTAGCCACCCGGCGCTCCGCTCGTTGTTGTGAGCGTCGCTCCTCCGCCCTCCGTTGTTGTTGGAGGGCGACTGCCTCCAACTGCCCAGTAGTGTCCTTCACGAGCCTCCTCCACAGAGGCCGATCTTGACACCACTGGTACCAGTCATCGGCAAGTCCACTCAGCTCCACGTCCTCCTGTACCACATCACTCCATCTCTTCTCCAGCCCATGCCGCGCCCGTTTAGCCCCCTCGATCCGGCCGAACAAAAGCTGTTTCGGCATGCGGTGGCTGGGCATGCGGGCTACATGACCCAGCCAACGCAGCCTTGCCTGCCGGAGGAGCTCACCGATGGGACCTTGCCCAGATATTTCAAGGATTTGTGAGCTCCTCACACGATCCAAACTGGTTAAACCCAGGATGGATCGTAGGCAGGCTAGCCTAAATGTTTCTAACCGGCGAAGATGTTCCATTAGGGGGTCCACGTTTTGCAAGCATAGAGAAGGGAGGGAATGACCGTGGTCGAGAAGACCTGAAGCTTAGTGCGGAGCGACAGACCAGGTAGCTTCCACACAGCGTTACGCAACCGATGAAAAGATATTGCCGCTCGACTGATTCGGAGTGAGACCTCTGCTGTTAAACTGGAGCCGGTCATAAGCACACTGCCCAGGTATGGGAAACTCTCCACTCTCTCCACAACTGCCCCATGACCGATTGGGAGTTGTGGGGGTGGAGTGTCCGATGGTACAAAATACCCAGGCAGGTGCTTAGTTTTGGTGGGGCTGATGGTAAGGCCCCACAACAACAATAACCGCCATTCGCCACTAAGTGGCGGTGACGTCACCACACACACACACTCACACACTTGGTAACAATGGTCACTCTTGTGCCTTACAGCAAGAAGGGCCTGGGTTTGATTTCCTGACTTGGGCACCTTTCTGTTTGTGCTTTTGTACGTTCTCCCCCTGTTCTGCGTGGGGTTTCTCCAGGTTCTGCGACTTCCTCCCATAGCTACACACGAACAATGTAACCGGTGTTGACCAAACGTCGCAATGCGAGACCCCCCCCCCCCCCCCCTCCTGAGAGAGGACCCAGTGTGCCTCTCCTGGGTAAATAAATAATTATTAATTAATATTACGTAAAGAATAATATCTGACAGCCAAAAAGAGGGGAGAACTGAATGTAATTGCTTAATTAATTATTATGCAACTGACAAAAACCTGGATTTTGTTATGTCCCAGGATGACTTAACAGATTTGCCAGGACAGCAGCTAGCCTCAAAATGAGCACGGTCCTGGGAAACACAGGACGGGTGGCAACACAGCACTGCGTGTTCTCCATCCTGCATTCGAGAGAATGCGCTCAACCTTTTAATGCATAGATCACAACACAATCTGGATGTATTCAGCTCATGAGTGCGACCGCATCTCGTAGACGCTGGCAGGTCACGAGCCTGGCCTTGAACAGGCGTAGGGAGTCGACGGTACGGATGGCTGGGTAATTAAGGATTTGCAGACATTGGGGGGCAGCAGAGGAGAATGAGCGACCTCCCACTGAGCGAAGGTTGACTGGGGGCTTCGACAGAAGGCCTCGGCTTATGGGTTTTTTACGCATGCACGGTCTGTCTTTACGTTTCACTATTGGTACCAGAGGACTGTGCACAACTGAATTAAGCTTTGTTAGTCGCAACATGAAGCGCAGTTTGTGTCATTGTACGGCGTGTCAATGAAGGCCTCATCCACTACTCGGTGATTACAGTTAGATGGAGTACAGGATGAGATGGCAGGATGGGATTAGGAGAGTTGAAGGAGCGTGCTGGACGGAAGTTGCGAGAGACCGTAGAGAGAGTGGGAGACACGTGGAGGAGGCTGCTGCCCAGGTAAAATCCGGTCAGAGTGCTGAACTATGCATAGAGGCTGTGCTCATCTCCCGTTCACAACTATGATCCTTTGATGGGAATTACACATTCCCGTGGCGGGGCCGAGTCTCTCCATAGGCCAGCCACTGTTGGTTTCCCCACAAAGTGGGGCTCACTTTATCGACCCCAGAGGGCCTATGGGCTGTCAACCGCCAAAGCCGGATTTGAACTCGCAGCCTTGCGATTGTGCGCCACTTTGCTCTACCGCCGAGTGGAGGAAGGTCAACGGCTGAGGAAGATGAAGCTGCCAAGGAATAAGAAACTGAGAGTCGGGCACGCTCGTGGGCGTGCAAGGGCAACCCAATTACGCTGTTTCTCATCTGCCCGTCCTCGCAGGCCTTTAACACCCCTCCCCTCCCACGGCCAACAGACCACCTTTTTTTGTTTGACGATGACCTCAAACTTTCCAATCCGATAAACAAATCGGGCCGCTTGCACGCACTGCACGCGCCCGATGTTGGGTAATCACGGACAGCCGCTGTGCAAATGTGGCGCACGGTGCCCGGGAATTGAGAATCTCTGGCCCCCCATCCACCTCCACTGTTCGAGCTGCATGCAGGAAATCCGCACACGGCCAAGGGAGCCCAGAGGGCTTAGTGGCGGCGATTTAGCGTAGGCGACGCCAGGGGGAGTCAGCCAACCGCGCGAGGACTTCCTCCACCACCGTGAACAGCCAATGAACGAACGGCAGGTTGCTGCTGAAACCCGAGGATGGCGAGCTCATAGCCACAGTTGCATTTCTCGTGGGACATTTTCAGAGTCAGAATATTTGGTTATACTGCTGGAGGAATCCGATGAGTCATGAAGCTCTTTTCTTTTCACAGATCTCCAGTAGGGGCACGGGGTAAGACCGTTACAAGAACAAATAATGCAAAAGACGCGATAGCAGCGCAAAGTGCAGGCAAAGGCAAACACATCATCCAAATAACATGCAGATGCAACTAAACCATCCACATCCTACCAGGCAAAGCCCACTGAGGTACTAACTTAGTTTGTGGAAGCGAATCTGGCTACCACAAATTGACAGCTCAGCAAAGTGGTTCATCCCACTCCCAACCCTGCCCTCTGCTTCCTGCCACAGTGTTGCGGTGGTGGCGTGTTGGCAGGGTCCATGATGGGTACTCCTTCCACATGAAGCCAGACGCTCGCTGATTTGGAATGGGCCGAACACCCCCGGGTGTAGGGGGTACCCATCCCGAAAACGGATCTTGAGATTCCAGCGAGGCTTTCCGGCGTAAATAATTTGCATTTGCTTTGTCGATATTAATCTTTTTTTGCCGCAGGATGTATTCGGGGGTCATTGCCACAATTCGTAATTGATTTTTTTGAGTTCGGACGCGTAATGAATGTAGCCTAACCAAAGTATCAATTATGGCTCATAACGTTGGCTGCGAAAACCGACGTGTGAAGTCGTTATACTACGTTGCATCCAGTGATGCGAGGCACTGGCTCTACGCTTGTTGCAGCTGGGAATCAATAGCAAGTGCCCTAATGTGAATGTGCTAATACATATACACCATGGGGAACTCTGCCTCCACCAGTGCATTGATAAAGGCTGTACATTATTACAATGCTGGGGCAGAGGGGGAGATGGCGCAGTGGTTAGCGCAATGCCCTTTGAACCCAGTGACCTGAGTCAACGTCAGTAGCGAGTGATTTTTTTACCTGTTCTGAGCCTCCCCTAGGTTGGCTCAGCCTTAAATAAGCACATGGTTTGACGTGTAAAAAACATTCTAACTGTTCCCGGCGACGGCCGACAGCAGCGTCGAATGATATCTGAACCGGTCCTGGGGCCTTCCTTATTTTTACCAACCCGCAAAAAGAACCAGCACGGTGAAGTATGGTCAAAAAACGCCCGTGACGGACACGGCGTGGGGAAGACTTCATCCGCTAATGAACTGAGAAAGGCCTATAAATGAGTGTCCATCATCATTTTAATTATTATTATAAAGATGCCCACACCTTGCCGACCTTGACACAAGGGGTTAACTACCAGGTGATGGAACCTGGCTCTGTGCATTTCTGACCATTTTTACATTTTCATTTATTGTTCTCTCATTCTGCCTCTTGTTGTTTCTTTCACTTCTCCGCCCACCCCTCCAATACTTTCCCCTGTTTGTGGACTAACACTGCGTTGCCTTCCCTCCCCCTCCTCCTTTTCCACCACATCCCAGTCAAGCCGTCATTCTACCAGAGGCTGAAACAAGCATGTTGCATGTCCACCTCCCCGCGGTACACCGACAGGACGGTGCCACCCTTCTCGTCCCTCTCTGTTCATGATTTCCCAACCACTTTCCGCACCTGTAAGTTTGACATTCCGCCTGTCCGTCCGTCCGTCGCTGTCCCGTCTCGTCCCGTCTTTGCCGTCACGTGATGTCACGCGTGGCTCACGTCGCATGCACTCGCTGTGTTTCGTCGTCCGCCTGCTTATTGGCTCGGCTGTTTGTGTAGAAGGCAGCGCTTGGTCGAACGTCCGAAAGGATTTTGTGAAAAAAAAAAGATGTTTTTTTGTTGGCTCCTCTCGGACGTGTTTTCGGGTTGTCACCTACCGCGTGTTGTTGGGCTTCGATGTCCGACGTTTCGCGCCGCGTCCTCGGAGCTTTTCCAGAGAGTGAATTATTTAGCAGCGAAACATCGGACATCATGTCGTACACCGTGCAGGGCGACTCAAAAGCACAGTCGAATAGTCGTATAGCACAGCCTGCGAACACCTACGCAGCGATGTTGTTGTTGTTATTTATTTATCCATGGCTAAGCTTTTGTTTTCACTATACAATGGTGTCCTTGTTGTTTTAGAATGCAGTGTACCCCAACGCTCTTGCGAGTGCTTCAACCTGCCATGAAAAACGTTGCAATTGTGTCCGCGTGACATACGAGACAAAAAAAACATAGGTTACTTGAAACAATAATAATCATCGGACGGACATTTAGAGGGATGCAAAACTGTGTGCGCTCATTCTCTCGTTTTCTTCATTGTGCTATCCTTGTGCTTTTCCATTTCTGTTCTCTCAACATAATTTCGTGTTTATCATTTTCATTCTTTTCAGCCAAGTACTTTGTTAATGGATTAATCCAATCACGTAAGTTATTTGCTTTGCTTCGTTTCGTTTTTGAAAATGCAACCACTTTGCTTTTTTGCATTGCTCTAGAGTTAGTGCCCTCCGACCTGCCATCATAACCACTGCCATTACCTTCAAATTAATAGCACGCAGCACATCTTTTATACAGTTAACACAAACCATGTGGGCCATGCAGCCTGCCAAGAGAGCAAACGTAGGTTGACCAAAGCCACGTTCACGAGGTGATCGTGCCCCAAAGCTTAAACGAATGTTGGGTGCCACGCATCAAACCTTTGGTGGCCCCGATCCGGTGGAGGAAGTTCCACGTTCCTATGACGGGGTTGTGGGGGGGGGCAGGGCAGTCGCGTCTACGACGAGCTTGACGTAAACATCGCTAGATGACTTCGACCCCATTCTGAACCGCTTGCCCGCTGAACAAACACGCGGGCGAGTCGACCGCAGAAACCGAAAGCCATCCGGGAGTGCAAATGACTTCAGCTGCATTTCAGAGTCCACACGGAGATTGGCAGCTGTACACTCGCGCCGATCGCAAATCCGGCACGTATAGCCAATCGGCTATAGCCAGGGCGCACGGCCTCGGACAGCGTGCAGCTCGGGGGCTAACACGGATTAGCCCCCCACCCCGCCCCGTCAATCATATTTGCCACGCTGTATAGTTGCCAAAACCTTTTTGTTACGTCGCTCTCTAAGTGATGAATGAATAACTGAACCAGGGTGGAAGAACGAGTCTGATAATACCCTTTGGAGCTTCCTTGACTGGAGGCCCTTTTTACTAGCACTGGCACAAATCAGCAATTGCAGGGCTGCATTTATTCTGGATTTGAAATTTTCGTGACTGCAATGATCCATATTCTTTCGGTAAAAGTCACGTAGGTAAAAAATAAAATAAAGTTAACCAAATCACGACGTTTCGGAAGCAACACAAGCCTCCGTCATCAGGTGGGCAGCAAATGACTTCTTGCTGTGACTATCCCACCTGATGACGGAGGCTTGTGTTGCTTCCGAAACGTCGTGATTTGATTAACTTCATTTAATTTTTTACCTACGTGACTTTACCGAAAGAACCAAAGAGTATGCAGCGCTGTACCTTTACAATGATATCTCGGGGTAGTTTATTTTGTTGAAGTAGGCGAGAGCTCAACAGTGTACACGGATCTCACTTGCAAGAGCGAGTGACCTGGGTCATCAAAAGTAAAATAAAAAGTCCAAATATCTGAGCCACAACTGTCGGAAAGCAATAACGGGGAAGTGTTAAGGTATCATGGGTGGAGCGGTGGCGCAGTGGTTAACGCTCTGTACTCGGTGACCCCAGTTAGATTGCTGGCCACAACAATTGGCTTCTAATTGATCTGCTTTCTTAGGTGTATTGTTTTAACGATTCTTCCTTATATTTTAATTATCACATCAGATATTGCTTTTACACATTTTCGTTTAAATTCTGCGTTTTTTTTTGTCGCTGCTGGATGTTTACTTATTTATTTTTTGCGAGCGTCATCATTTTACCGTTACGCGGAGCCAAATCGGAAGAGTGCACCGCCGCTGAGTTACCTCCGATGCAGCGCATCTCGCACGCCGCCTGTGGCCACAGCGTCCCGCGGCAAAGTCGCCTCCGCCACGAGCAAATCGCCCCTCGTCACCGTGGCAGCGGCGTTCTCTCCCTCTACGCGCGCCCTTTTGGTCTCCTTCCCAAACCGAGTCCCCCGGCCGATCGACTGGCGTCAGCTCACGGGGCAAGAGGATCCTCACGGAAGCCCTCGGCGCACACTCCCTCGCACGCTCTGCTCGCACGAGATGTGGTTTTGTCCCATTGTAGCTGGAGGTTCACAACCAAATTGAAGACCAACTTATGTGCAGCCTTTGGCGGTGACCGGGGCCTAGGCAGTCAGCGCACGAGAACTTGAGAACGCAGTTTTTAAGTGCTGCTGACTGAGCGCTCTGACCTCTTGGGCCACAGTGGAGGGGGGCCGGGTGACATCTGAGGACTTCTCTGCGCGTTGTGCGTTCACTGGCCCGTACAGCAGCAGTCCACGTGTTTTGCATCCCGTGGGGGCTTAAATTATCCTGGGGTTTCTCTATCGTAGGGTCAAACAAACCCGTTTAAATTCAATACGGCATGTAACTGGTATGATTACACAATCATAGTCTTCATTGATACACAATGCAATATGGGCAGTAGAGGGCAGTGCAGTAAGGCAGCAGAGGGCAGTGTGGTAAGTCATTGTTGTACTGTGCTATCAGGGGTGGCCCGTCCATATAGGCGAACTCGGCGGTCGCCTCGGGCTCCAAGTTCAGTGGGGCGCCAACTTGGAGGGGGAAAAAACGACAAAAATTTCAAACAAAATAACGAAGATATTATTTCAATTCCCGTGCATTTCTCAACATTTATGAAAATGTATTGGTTGGACAGATGGATGGACGGACAAACCGAGTCATTCTGCATCTGTTTCCCAGTTTACCAAAAACCTCAGCCTGGATCTGCCCTTGGGGTTCGGGGCTCCGATCGCATGGTTCGCCGTAGGGCGCCAGTTGCTGGCAGCTAGTCTAGGGCCGTCCCTGTGTACTATACTCCGTCTATGCTGCCCACCTTCACCGAATCAACGTTGACCAGAATGGGGAAGTATGGTCAAACAGACCCGAATGACCTGCATGTCTTGGAGAGGCCTTCATCCACCAGTGGATTGACGAAAGGCTGTACACGTTGACATGTACACGTGTACATGTACACATGGCGACGTCCTGCGCTGTGCACATCGTCCAAGGGCACTGTGTACACGTGTGGGGGGTAGGGTTGCCACCTGTCCTGGTGTTTTTCTTCTTCCCAGGATCGTCTCTTTTTCAGCTACCTGCTCTTATCTGCAGATCTGCCTGTCTGTGACGACCGACGCCACTCACGCAGTCACGCGGCAGCGCTCCACGAACATCGCTCTGGAGCGAGCTCGCCCCGCGTCCCACGCCCCGACTCCCCTCTTCATTTCCATCGTTTATCTCTGGACGCGCAAATCGATTGGCGGTCATCATCGCGTTCCACCTGAAATATTCCACCGTGGCGCGTTGGTTTATTTTTTTTTTTTACAGAATCTACATTTTGTTCTTTACAAAGCGCCGGATTGCTTTTCCTATTTCCATTGTCCATTGTCCAAAGGAATTACTATGCAGTGACGAGGGGATGGCAGAGTGGTTAGCACACAGCACTCTGCTCTCCCGTGTCGCGACTTCAATTTCCAAACATTGCTGATATCAGTAGGGAGTGAAATCTGAACTCGTCCTGAGTCTCCTTGCCTCCCCGACCCACACCACCACCACTTCAACTATCACTGACCCGCGTGGTAAAGTACGGTCAGACAATCACACACCTCTCAGTAGAGCATGGAGGTCTTCATCCTGGCAGTGACTTGACACAAAAAAAAGAGGGCTTTGTGTGTTTTTGTAATAAATGTAACGTGGCATAAGTTTCGTGAAGTTCGGTCGCAGACGTCCAAACTTCACGAAACACGTGGTGCATGGCGATACCGTGGTAGAGCAGTACTAACGGGAGTGACGCGACCGCATGCCGAGTCGCCAATGCTTGCGAGTGTGCATGGTCCTCGCTTTTGCCCTTTGACCCTGCTATCCCCCCCCCCTACCCCCACGCCCCCCTCAGTCGATGAGTCCTCAGCTCTCTCTCCCATCAACAAGAAGCAGAAAAACGGAGCGGTCCGAACGACGCCCAATTCGTCGCCACCCCGCGTCATCAGGTAACTCCGGTGACGATCTGCCAGGGCTTCGTTTCTCGCCGAGGAATATTTTCTGGGCCGCTGGTAGACTGCAGTGGGTGTAGAGCAGCAGTCCCTCGGCCTCTTTCAGTCCGGCGGTGACACGCCGCTCGAGCCAACGTTAAGGGAAGGGCGTAAGCCGCGGCGTGGATACCGTGCAGGAAGAATGGCCGAATGCGGTGCAGCGTTGCGGCGACGATACACGTGGATACGCAACGACTCGCCAATAGAAATTGGTGCGGTGTTGCACATGGAGGACTGGGGGGTGGGGCGGGGGGGTTATGGTTAGGGTTGGGGCGGCTGAGGTTTGGTGACCGGTGGTCTGGACCGGACTGGCTTGCGATATGAGACTGAGCAACAAAGGGGGTTTGAATGATGCCAATTCAAAACGTCGTACTCAATTTGTAAATGTTGTGGATTTACTCTCCAACACACTGGTGGGCTGAAGTAGTAACTAATTGGCGTTTTGTTTACGTGACAAATCCCCTACTAATTGGCTGTGTCGGGTGGTGGAGGGTTACGACGCAACATTTATACTATTGCAATCTAACCCAAAAACCTTTATTACGAATAATATTGGTCACGAAAGCCTGCGTGTTAAACTGAAATTAAGCTGATGTATGCATGATTTTCACCTTCCAGAGTTTACATAAAGCAGAGAAGCATAAGTGCTTTGTTAAATGTGGCTATGCTCGGTAGCCTGAGAGCTATTCTCACCGTCATGGATGTGTCACTTTGTGTACCGATACACGTGCTGCGTAGGCATGACTTGCTGGCCATCCCAGGCACCGAGAAAGCAGAGGACATGGACTGCAACATCAAGAAGTACGACTCGACTGGCATGTTCCACTGGTGTCCATCCCGCGACATCGAGAGGGTTATTCTGGTAGAGAAACACGCACGCATACATACACACACACACACGTACACATACACAGACGTACACACACACACGTACACACACACACGCACACACACGTACACACACACACGTACACACACGTACACACACACATGCACACACATGTACACACACACGCACACACACACACGCACACACACGT